>NC_044322.1:48113959-48738959 GCF_007399415.2 Gopherus evgoodei
CTCTAGAAGTTTGGATGATTTGTTCAACTTAGACAAACTCAAGGAAAGAAATTTTAAGAGTCTTTAAAGATGCCTTTACTGGAATTCCTCAGAGTAACATTTTGAACATGACTTGGGATATTTGCAAGGCACATTCTGTAGAACAGTAATTGGATATTTAGTATTTACAATTACCTGACCGCTCTTCAGCACATTGACATGCAGCAGCAGGATGTGATGACAACACATTCAGGTACTTGTAAGTCCAGGATCCCATCACTCTCCTAGGTGAGAGAGTATTAATCACTGCATTATCATCATGAAAAAAGGGAACATAGTTAACATATCGTACACATAAAAACAGGGTATTGCTTTGTAGTCACACTCTTTGAATGAGAGCCCACTCTGAAAAGTGACACCTTTCACACAGTGAACAGGTTAGAATTTCAGCGTATGTTAGACACCATCAGTGATGAAAACAAAAGTCTGATATGGAGAGTGCGCCCTGGTGAGACCAGGTTGCACTCCCTCAAATAAATATTACTTTTGTGGTGTTTTCATCTTAACCTTTACTGGTTTATCAGCCATTTTAAATACTTGCTGATGTGCATGTGGTGGGCTAACTAAACTGAAGGAAAAATATCGAGAAAACTCTGTAAAAGAGAAGGCCTAGCATGATCCACTCTGTGCAAGGCAGACCCTTTCTAGGCAGGCTTTCAGGTGCCCCAAGACAACTGACAACCTAGATTTGCAGAATTTTAGAGCACCATTTTTGTTGTTTGTGGTTCTTAAAGGGGCAAGAACAAAAATTAATCTACATAGAATCTAACTGACAAACTGTAGCAATACTCCAAGAAGTCCATATTTCACTGGTGAGTAGGATATTGTCAGTGACTTTTACTCCTTGCTTTCCCCCTCATTATTTCCATTTTCTTGATGTAGTCTAACAAACTAAAGAATTCATTGTTCATTTGGTAAGCAGCCTTGGCAAGTGATGGCATCCCTCAAGGGCTACTGCATGGTAATCTCTCAAGTTTGACCAAGTTGCATTCCAATGTGTGATCCAACTTGTCTGAGTGTTATCTGTCATTTACTCTTAGTGAAAACAAAACTCTGGTTTTTGTTCCTAAAACACACATGCACACACAAATATGCAGCTATCAAAACTGCCTGCAAGGTTCCATTTTAAAAGTACCTCAGGAATAGTTAAGGTGGTGCCAGGGGACTCCATCAACAGGAGCATCTTACGTATTTGCATATTCTTGGTGCCTTTATAGCTGCATGATGGGTGACACAAGCAGCTCTCAGAAGAGCAATATGCTTAGCTAGTACAAAGCTGGGAAAGATCACTCTAAGAAGAGAATCTTGCCACTGTGTAACTTCTCTTCTTGCGCATGCCACATATAGACAGCATACAGCAGCTCTAATGTGAAGATAAAGGAGTGAGATTCAGTTTCTGAAGAACCTGCATCTGTCATAAACAGATAAGAAAAGCAGGAGTGACAAAGAGTTAAGAGAAACAATCCTCGTGAGATGTTAAAAGCTTAGAGGAATTCATGCTGGTATCCCATCTTTTGGATGCTAAGGTTCAATGTGGGGAATTGTACCATGACATGGTGTGCAGCGTTTGGGATAGATAGATGTATAAGATAGAATCCAAAAGCCAGTGAGGTTTTTATTTCTCTCCCTGCTAGCTATCTGCAGGCAGACTGAGAGGTTTGGGTTTAGAAGCAAAAGCCAGTAGGATTTTTTCTTTCTCTTTTCCTGCTAGCTGTGTGTAAAGCAGGCTAGAGGAGATTGTTTTAAAAGCAAAGGTCTGCAAGTTTTTTTTGGTCTCTCCCTTCTGAGTACTCTGAAGGCAGAGGCACTAGGGTTTAACAAGGATCTTTTTTAAACAAAGGCACTCCAGTTGTGAGTCACCATACACCAGCAAAACACATTTGCAAATGAATGGTTTTTTTTCTTTCTAACTCTGTTGGGAATAGCTAGGTAGAAGGAGTTTAAAAAAGACTCTGTTGCTAAGCAGCCCTAAGGAGGCAACAGAGAAGCAGCATTTCAGGCAGTAAACAGCAGAGGGAGCCCCAATACAAGAAAGCAGAAACCATGACTACCAAGGATGCCCTGAACCAAGAACGAGTGAGACTGGAGGCAGAGGAACAAATCAAAGAGACAGACCACAGGCGAGAGATGGAAAAAAAACTACAAGAGATGGAGCTGAGAGAAAGAGAAAGAAAGGCTGCCCACAGGAGAGATTTGGAACTCCTGAGGGAGGCCGACCGGCCGGCCCTGGAATTAGAACAGGCTAAGCAGAAGAACACAGCCAATCCTAGCAACCCTTTGCCAGTTATTGTTCCACATCCCAAGAAATTTCCCACCTACAAAGCAGGTGATGACACTGAGGCCTTCCTAGAAAATTTTGAAAGGACCTGCCATGGATACAGCATCTCTGAGGACCAGTACATGATAGAGCTGAGGCCACTGCTCAGTGGACCCTTAGCAGAGGTGGCGGCTGAAATGCCTAAGGAGAACATGAACGATTATAAATTTTTTCAAATCAAGGCCAGATACAGAATGGGGATAACACCTGAACCCTAAAATGGAACCCAGATGTGTCATTCCCCCGACACGCCTACCACATTGGAAAGAATTATAATGCCTGGATATCAGGAGCCAATGTTAAATCTCTGGACGACATGCACCTCCTAATACAATTGGAGCAGTTCTTAGAGGGTGTTCCTGAAGAAATAGAAAGGTACATCCTAGATGGGAAGCCCAAAATGGTAACTGAGGCAGGGGAGATTGGAGCCAGATGGGTGGAAGTGGCAGAAAAGAAAAAAGCTACTATCAAAAGAAGCAAATATCACAGGGGTCACACCGACAATAAACCCTATACCTGAGGGCAACCTAAGACCCCACCTGGAAAGCCGCCGACGCCCTATTCTCTCACCTCACCAATCTCCAGTAACCCACCTTGGCCCAGTGACCAGTCAGCTGGGCGATGCTTCAAGTGTAATGAACTGGGACATATCAAGGCCAACTGCCCCAAGAACCCCAACCGAGTGCAGTTCATTATATCTCCATCACTCCAAAGATCCCTAGGTCATCAGATTTACCTGAATTGGATATGCAGGAACAAACCTATTGATCCTTGAAAATTACATGTGTCAGACGATAAAAAAGTAGTATATATTCTAATTGAAACCCTTTGTGTATGTTGTCCATAATGACTCCGAATATTGCTCTCACATCTCTTCACTTGTATAGTTCTTAGCCCGCTTTCCTCATGCCACCTCAACTGAAAATCTCAATTCCATTTAAAATTAAGCAGTATGCTAAAACATACTTTGTGTCCTCTTACATGTTTTTTTCTTATAAATTAGGGATTTAAAAATCTGGAGTGATCACTACTTATTTCTTTCAGTATTCTGGATTAAATATAAACCTGTATAACTGGTATTTAGAGATTTAGCAAAGAGCACTAACAGCTAAACTAATTATGAGTTCGTAATCCTTAATCCTTCACCTTAAATGCTCTAGTGTATTGTGTAGTGTCAATTATTATCTACAAGCAACCAATTACCATAATATGAGTATTTTTCATCACCTCCTTCTGGAGTCTTAAATGTTTATATATTTGAGGTACACTGTCTCTTAAAACCAAAGTTTTGTACCAAGTTCAAATACAAATGTTGATTTACATGACAGTGCAACAAAAGTATTTGAAGACACCATGAAGGAGCATAAAACTGAGCAGGGTTTCTATTCACTCCTTCTTCTTACACAAAAAGGAGACATTCAATTAAATTGAGACACTGTAAATTTAAAATAAATAAAGGGAAATACTTTCCCATAACACACAATTGACCTGTGAAACTTCTTGCCATAAATATTGTTGGGACAAAGACCATAGTAGATTTTTTAAAAGGATTGGACATTTGGGTGGATGAGAACAACCAGAGTTATACAACTGTAAATATTTTTAAAAGTGCACAATTTTTGGAGAGGATATAAACCCTCAGGCTTCAGGACATAGACCAGCTCTTACTGGAATTAGAAAGAAGTTGCTCGCTATAGGGGTTCTTAAACTTTCTTCTAACCACCCAGAAATGACTGCTGTCAGAGATCAGACACAGGACTAAGCAGGCCACTGATCTCATCTGGTATAGCAATTCTGATGCTTCTGCATTCCCCTTTGCAGGAAATTTTGCTTAAATAGAAGAGGGTAGTTTCTTTATAAAATAGAATGGTGGTCTGAAATATTTTTTCTTGCTTATTTTAACCACAGAAATGTCCTGTCTTCCCAGATTTTGCTGAAGGATTCTAGACAGGAGCTTTCTTGCTCTTAATTGCAGGAGTGACAAAGAGTTAAGAGAAACAATCCTCGTGAGATGTTAAAAATGGACTTAGAATTCCTCTGCCACAGTTGTTCAAATTTTGTTGTTCTGTGTGATGTTAATTCTAATAATCCTGTTGGTGTTTTCAGTCACTCCCAAAATCTTCCAGGAAAAACAAGATGGTTCAGATCAGAGTTTATTTTAAAGAGAAAAATACACATTTTTTTTGTGGGGGGTGGGGGGTGGGAGAGCACACTTATTTAAAGAACAAAAATAACTAATTAAAAAAAACCCAAAAAACTTCTTCCTTTGCAACTTACCTCTAAGCACTAAACATGAAAAGCCACTCTAACCTGCAGCTGTAACTCCATCAGCTGCTCTAGTGTATAACAGTCAGAAAAGAGGCAGAACAATAAATGTGCCATAAACAGGAAGTCAGGGAGCTCGTTTGTTTTAAGTCTGATACAAGGAATTAATTCAGTATCCTGTAGCCCTTATTTCTGCTTCCCTGGAGAAATGTAAGATACTGGATCAACTTCTATTTCTTGCATTAATTTAAAACATGAAACTTATAATGGCTACTCCTGTGATATCAGTAGCAAAGAGTAAATGCTGTTGATATATTTTTTTTCCTTTCTGGGTTGAAGGCTGCCTATTTAATCACCCATTTTCTGAGGAACCGGAGAGGGAGGGGGCATCCTTGTGAAATTAAGAAGGCATAGCACCTAGTGCTGCAGACACTCTTGTACTGAATATATATAGGATCTTCATACCATTACATGGAGGCTATCAGCAATACCTTGTTCCCAAAGGTCTCATTGAAGTCAATGGGACTCCTAATATGCTAGAAGTTAAGTATGTCTGTAAGTGCTTTACTGAATCAAGGACCAAAATGAAGATCCTGTTTTAATAATAAATAAGTGGGGAAACGCAGCAGGTCTGTGAGCGGTAAGATTACCACCCCCAGTTCACACCTGCTCATTTTGGAGGGAAGGGACGAGTCTGGGATTTCACAGTACTTATTCAGTTTGTTCCTACACATTCATACGTGTGTCTGACACACAAACACACAAAAACTCAGGAGTCTAACTCTAGCCAAAAGAAGTTTCTTGTTGAACTACCACAAAAACCGCATTCTTTCACACACACACACACACACACACACACACACACACACACACACACACACACACACACACACACACACACACACACACACACACACACGTACGTTGGCTTTTTTCCAAACTAGCACTAGGGTGAGTGGCAGAGCATTATTCAGAACTGTACAGCACTCGTTAAACTAGAGCAGTCTCTGAATGTGTATGGGCACCAGATATCTACTTTCCATTTTAAAATACAGGGCTGGGCGGGAGTAAAGACAAATAACTAACCAACAGAGCTTTTCAGTACAGTCATACATACTTCATGCTTGAATTACAAGACTGCCCCAGTATCAGGTTACAATATCCTAAGTTTCCATTCTCATCTGAAAAGCAGAAGAAGGAAAAAGTTGTAAGCTGATTAAAAAAAAATTAAAGGAATTCTGGAAGAATCAACATTAACAAAATATTTGGGAAGTGAATTGGGGCAGTTTACTCAACATATTAGAATAAAAAAGGTTGTTTTTTTTTTAACCTAAATAGCAAAATAAAAGAAGGAGGACAGAGGATGCAATCATCTCTATCAGGCAGAGGAATTCAAATCCAGGAGTACAAAGGCATGAGGCATTTGCTTCTTACCAGGTAACCTTTGGATGATGCAGTTATGGTACATAAACCTCTTGCATATGTGCACCAAGAAAATCCAACTCCATGATCCTGGGGCTTTGGGGGTGGGACGTGGAGGTGAAGAATAGAGAAAGGAGAACAAAATAGAAAAGACATTTCATGGGTATTTATTTATTTCATCTCCTTTTGAAATCATAACTGCTTTCACAGTTTTGTATTGACAGCTTTAAAGATATGAAGTATGGTTCTACTCTAAGTAACTATGCAAAATTGGCACCTTCTTACTCTGACATGCTCTCTGTCTATTCAGAGTCATATCTGTTCACATTAACAAAAAAGAAAAGATTTCTAAATTGATTTTTATTCTGAGTCCAGTAGAAAACAATCAACACAGCTAAGAGAAAGTGAGCTGTATTCTGTTCCTTCATGTGACTCAGTAATACCTGTTGTAAAATGTCATTAGCCTCAGTGAGAACAAAATTTGGCCTGTGGAATCTTTATTACTGGCAATATGCAAGATGACTGATAGCAAGCTGAGTGCGCAAAACTGGAAATTAGGAAGGGAAATTAAAAGCTTCTATTTGAGAAATGAGTGCATATGATACAGAAGTTATCGAAACACACAGATACAGTGTGTTTTCCTTTAAAATAAAAAGTCACTTTTCAGAGTTGTACCATGCTTTACGCTTATTCAGGTGAACAGGATATTTGTATTGTGCATATACAATATCTTTTTAAAAAGTCAAGTTACTATAGTTTTTCCTCAAAATATCAAAAGGTCCTGATTTCTATTGAGGACTAATGTCCTTTAGAGATTTGTTTCCCAAAGAACTTCCATCACATTAAAAGAAAAGCCTAAATTACATCTCTAAATAATAAATTCCTCCCTTACTGCCTTCATAAGACTTAAAAGACGTTTTTTGTAAGAATAATATTCTCTTAGTTCTAAAAGTATGTGCTAATTGATAACTATATTAGAAAAACACTCAAGATGAAAACTGAGGGTTTACCTGTATTAAATTATTACACTTTTTTAAAGGTCTAGATTATTTTTCACTGTTTGTGCTGGTTGTTTTTGCGCTTCACTCTGTTTAGACAAAGAAACTAAATAGATTAATTTCACTTTCTGGGTCTCATGCACAAGAACAAAGTAAAAAAAATCACATTTCTCCCTCAAGAGTTTTTCTTGTGTCTACTATTGTTAGAAGTAGAATACTTAAAGAATACTATAAATGGGAGAGATTAGAAGGGGAAAAAAGTTTATTCCCATCAGTTTGCTTACTTTGTGCATCTGACAGCACTATGTCCGTCTGTCCAATCAAGTCAGTTTCCCTTTTTGTTTGTGTGGCTTTCTCAAAGCAAAAAAAGAAGAAAAAGAAAACATGTAAAAGAGAGGAAAGGGTTTCAATATAACAAAATTTAACATGGGGATTCTGGCAGTTTAAGTTCCCAAAACTGGCAGCTGAGGTAAAAAAAAAAAGTCTTGATTTAAATTAACAAGAGTCTAACAAAAAACTTCAAAAGCCAATATATTACCCATAGTTTGGATACAAGAAGGAATCAAGAGTCTGAAGAATCCACATGCTGCAGACAATTTGCAGAAACCAAAACATAACATGCACCTGGGATAAGAATCCCATTCCAGTAACTCTTCATTTAAAAAACCAAAAAGTCAAATATACAAACTGAAGGAGGAGACACCTGATTTAGTCCCATGCAGGTGGACCCCTGCACTCACACAGTGAAGTAATGGATCTGCCTGGGGCACATCCTTTCTAGAGGGAAATATCACACATGCACTGTACATTACAGCCGTCAGGAAGTTTAACAATCTCTTGCCAATGTCCCTGAAAAAGTTGGAATGAGGTTATTTCTCTAACAGGTTTTAACAGAACATCATAGGCTCTTAGAAATTAGTGGAAATCTCAAAGCTATCTAGATGATCAATAGTCATCTAGTTTTATAATCAATACAAAAGTGTCAAATCTTGCTGATACTATATCTAATTATTGCTATTATGCTATAAATTGAATTTTTATTCACCACTATCTCAGAAAGAGGATGTCCAGCATTTGCCTACAATATCCAGTTTACCTGTTGTGAATGGTTCAATTAAAATAATATCAGCTCCATGTCCTGAAACACAATCTAAGGAGATATCTGATTAAATATTGATCTTGCACTTTTCACTTAGTGAGTAAGTGAACAAAAGGTGCATACACCTTTAAAATTCTCAGGAATTATAACAATGAACAGCAAGTTAATATTTCTCTTTTCAGTGAATCTGGAAAAGATTTGTTTCAGGCTAAAAAACAACTACTTTGACAATAAAGAATTAAAACGGCCAAGTTAAAGATGATCCACAAAAGGAAATAATATAGGTTTATTTTGACTGTTTCTTTATGATGCACAAACACAGCCTGAAAGTTTTGTTGGTGGTTGTTTTTAAGTCTACCTTTGGTTTATAAACTTTTCATAAGTATATATCTGTCATTTGAGAGAAAGTGGTGTTAATGGAAACAAACAAAAAACAAGTTTTTAAAGTGAATGAATAAATGTCACTTAATCAGGTTTCACTGGTTTGGTATCTACATTAGAATCATAGAATCATAGAATATCAGGGTTGGAAGGGACCTCAGGAGGACATCTAGTCCAACCCCCTGCTCAAAGCAGGACCAATTCCCAACTAAACCATCCCAGCCAGGGCTTTGTCAAGCCTGACCTTAAAAACCTCTAAGGAAGGAGATTCCACCACCTCCCTAGGTAACCCATTCCAGTGCTTCACCACTCTCTGAGTGAAAAAGTTTTTCCTAATATCCAACCTAAACCTCCCCCACTGCAACTTGAGACCATTACTCCTTGTTCTGTCATCTGCTACCACTGAGAACAGTCTAGATCCATCCTCTTTGGAACCCCCTTTCAGGTAGTTGAAAGCAACTATCAAATCCCGCCTCATTCTTCTCTTCTGCAGACTAAACAATCCCAGTTCCCTCAGCCTCTCCTCATAAGTCATGTGCTCCAGCCCCCTAATCATTTTTGTTGCCCTCTGCTGGACTCTGTCCAATTTTTCCACATCCTTCTTGTAGTGTGGGGCCCAAAACTGGACACAGTACTCCAGATGAGGCCTCACCAATGTCGAATAGAGGGGAATGATCACATCCCTCCATCTGCTTGCAATGCCCCTACTTATACAGCCCAAAATGCTGTTAGCCTTCTTGGCAACAAGTGCACACTGCTGACTCATATCCAGCTTCTTGTCCACTGTAACCCCTAGGTCCTTTTCTGCAGAACTACTGCCTGCTGTCCTAAAGTTACCAGACCTCCAGTTGTCCATGAGTCTTCCACAAAAAGAAGGGTAAATGAGAGCAAAATTTACCTTTTCAGAAAAGATAACCCGCCTTTCAGATCTTCTTTATAGAAATAATCAACAAAATAAGACAAAGCAAAACAATTAAAAAAAACCATGCAAGAATCTAGCATCCTCTCCCCCAGATTTTCAGATCACCTTTTAAAAAAATTAGTCAGTGATAAACTAGCTGGCAACAGAAGAATGTTGTTTTACATAAAAACATACTAATTCAACAATGACTTTATTTAAAAAAAAATCAAAGTATATTCACAAGGTTGGCCACTTCATATGTGACAGACAATGTTGGAGACAATTTTCAGCAAGATATTTAAATAAAAAATATTTTAAATATTTTTCATATACAATTCAAAGTTCACAACAAGAAATGTCTCTCAAAACAATGTAGCAAAGACAATGGCTAGCTCTTGTTAACAGAGGCAATATTACACTGTTAATTTCTCTTTACCCAGCTCATATTTTTGTATATCAGTTCATTTTTGATAACTTTCTCTCAATTAATATTGTTACTCCTGACCTTTAAATGTCAATATCCACTTGACTGAGGCTCACGGTGAACTTTAATCATGCACCACAATAATATATGCATAGCTCAATTATATGAGAATCCAGTCACGTTTAGCAATGCACGGCTAAGCTTATGAATACAATTTATTATTCCTTCCACCAAAACCAAAAAACAAAACAAAAAAAATCACTCAGGAGAACTTCGCTCATGGGGAGCATTGCCTAGTGGTGAGAGCTTAGGTACTTGTACCTACAGAGGGGGTCTTGGTAGGGGAGCCCAGGCCCTATCACTAAATAGGGCTCCAGCCCAGGGTCTTGTGAGGGTGACAAAAGGGTCTGACACTCAGGAGTGCCTTAAGGTTGCTCTCCTTGGGCCACTTCCTACCCCTCCCCCCATTGTCCACAGTTCACAGTCCATCCAGGAAAGTATAAAGAGGGTCAGCTCAGTCTGTGGCACCTCTTCGTGGCCAAGTGTGGCATGGTAATTCTTTTCCTCTTGGAGCAGCAGCTGCCTCCTCATGTGCCTTAGTCCACCAGTGAGGTCAGTTCTGAATCTGTTCGCTTCAGGCTAGTCCATAAACCAAACACACGGAATCAATGCAAATAAACTGGGTTACTAGAAGGGAGGGGGAAATGCCTCCCTCTCAGGGTCTATCAGAAGCTGGCCCTTCCATCCCTCCGAGAGGGACCTTCAGGTATCTGTGGGTAGAAGAGATCCACCCTTCCCTCAATCCTTTCTTCAGGAACTGCAAAGTAAAGGTCCTTTCTCTTTCCTAGCTTGCCTCTAAGCAAGCTGTTCTGCTCCCTTTTCACTCCTTCTCCAACCTGTGCATCTCTTGCAGGTGTGTGGCAGGACAGGGCTGACTGAGCCTCGATCAGCTCCTTAACTCCTTGTTGCCCATTGTGAGGTTTGTATACCCCATCCCAAGAACCTATTTCTCACCTTCAGCCAACTGCCACAGCTTTTAAAAAAGAAATGGAGGGTTTACACAAAGTGTGTGTGGGTGTTGATAGATATGTAAGTCAAGTCTGTTAAATACTTCTCCAGCTAAGGGTCTCATTCTGCAAGCTGCTGTGTGTGGGTAGAACCTTGCACCCACACAGAGAAGCTTGTAAGACTGGGACCTGAATAAGTAAATTTTAATCCATAAATTGTAACTTTTTACTTTAAAGGATCCTGTCAAATTAAGCATTTAAAATGTCAAGATTTCCTTACCAGTTGTAATCACCATTTTCTATTTGCTTTCTCTCAGTTTCAATGTTCAAGTACTTTTTACCTTTTATGTTTGTTTGTTTTTTGTGCTTCACTCAATTTGGTTACCTTGTCTCTGTTCACCTCCATCCTCTGTCAATCTGCCAAGCTGACAATTGGCTATAGGTGCCCAGTACACCGACTATGGCTATTAGAAAAGGCTTTCCAGGCAATTAAATTTAGGGCCACAGCCTGCTAGCACAGTGATAAACTCACTCGTAATCAGCTGAAATGAAAGTTCAATGTCCTGGCACTTTGCGATCATGAGGCTATGACAGGTTCCACCTGGGGTGCCACTTGGAACTTGAATATCACTGAGCCCGCCTGTCCCATCACCCTGGGTTTCCCTTACTCTGCACTGCTATGACCCCAAAATTGTATTGTCTTGCCCTCTTCCTCAATGTGGAGAGAGATATGCACAGCTTCCCCCCCTCACCCACTTAAGAATTGCAGAAACTGGGTCTTATAAAAAAAACAAGTTTATTAATTATAAAGGGTGAATTTTAAATGATAATAAGAAATAGCAAACAGATAAAAGCAGATCACCTTAGTTAATAAACAAAAACCACAAACTGAGCTTAACACACTAGACAGGTAGGACATAAATTAGCAAATTCTCACCCTGAGTGATAAACAGGCTGGCAGATTCTTAAGGCACAAGTTGCCTTGGTTTTCCCAGGTTTACATACACATGCTAAAGATCCTTCTATCCTGGGACCATCACTTCCCACAGTTCAGTCCTTGCCCCTCAGGTCTTTCCATGGGTGTGTTGTTGCAGACGAGTTAGCACCCCTCAATATGTTTTTTTCCCTTTTATACCTTCTCTTTCCTTGCTAGAAAGCTCTTTTGCTGTGACCCGGGTCAAACAGTTCCCATTGTGTAGTGCTATCTCTGAGAGGTTTCTATTGTACACAGTTCCTGGGGTAATCCTTGTGCTTGTGTGTATTTCCTTAATAAGCCACTAACATTGTTTGGCCTTTTTACTATCATACCCGAAAAGCTGCTTGTGGGTGTTTTCAACTCACTACATGTTTCAGTAACACATGCATAGCCAAACTTCATAACTTCACATAGGACAATCCAAGGAGATATTGCTGTCTAGCAGATCAAGACTTTTAGAAGGACACACCACAAGACATAGTTTGTACAAAACATATCATAATTACATGACAGTAGTGAATATTGGGGTGTCAGGGTGTCACTGTGGCATAAGAAGTTGAACTTGGCTTAGCCAGGGGAGATTTAAAGCTGGCATTCTGTGTGATCCACAACCTCAGCGGTCAAGAGATAGTTGCTACAAACGGCATCCTGAACAACTGCCAAGGCCATCCAGGTAAATCAGACGACAACATCCTCTTACGCTGGATGCAACATTATCACTAAGTCCTGAACTACTCTCTAGCTGCTGCTTGCCCAGAGCTGGATGATTTGGCAGCCACTGAGGTTCCAGTCCCAGACACTTGTACTGATGCACCAATGCTGGATGAAGCAAAGCACACCATTTGCAAACTGAAAAACGAATGCACAACTGGTGCTGATGGCATTCCCCCTGGAGCTGGTGAAATCACTTCTGGTATCTTTTACCTGGTGTGGAGAACTGGAACCTTACCAACCGCCTGGAAGGACGATATTGTGATCTAATTTTATAAGGGCACTGCACTGAGAATGTAAGAGCTATGGGCTGATCACCTTGTTGTCCATCCAGGGAAGGTGTTGGTGCATGTTCTGATGGTGTGTTTGGAGCCCGTTGCATAGGAAGCATCGCCCCCAACAGTCAGGCTTTACGATGAACAGGCCCACATTAGATGCCATTTTGCCCTCTGCTTGTTGTTGCAGATACACCCAGAGTTCAAGAAGTCCCTCTCTGTAACTTTTGTTGATTTTAAGGCTGTGTTTGATTCAGTTGACTGAGTTGCACTATGGAAGGCCTTAAAGGGTGTAGGTGTTCCAATCACTCTGCTGGCCTTGATTAACAAGCTGCATAATGGAACCACTGCCCATGTACATTTGGGAAATTGGATGTCAGCACCTTTTAAATCAGTATCTAATGTCATGCAGGGCTGTGTCTTGGCCCCTGCACCCTTTTGTTGGGCAATAGATTTAATAATGCAGCATTCCGTCAGGCCCATAGGCATTAAGATCAGTGATTTCTCGCTCTCAGGCCTTGACTATGCTGATGATGTTATTCTCGTACAGAGCCCTGACAAATCTCCAGCTTTTGCTATTTGGATTCTGTACTCACCAGGTCCTCCAACTCTCATATGGTGGTTCTTCATGGGATTGGCATTGCAGCATCTGCCATGAGTCATCTACGATGAATATGGAATCAACATTATCTCAGCATTACAACTAAGTTCAGGAGCTATTCGAGCTATATCCTCTCTGTACTGCTGTATGGTTGCAAAACACGGACAGTATGCCGCTTAGACTGGACAAAGCTGGAAGTTTTCCACACAAAATGCCAATGTCATATGTTGGGCATAAAGTGGAATGACTTCATTTGTAATGCAGGAGTTTACAGACATTGCCAGAATGCCGCAAGACATTCCGGTGAATGCCATTCTTCGTGTGGCTTGTAACATCTCAGATTCCACCAATCGAGAGGTAGAGACGGCCCAGAGGCAGACCCCCTATTACATGTGTGCATCAAGTCTGTTCTAACATTGGACTTTCTGCCTGCCAGAAACAGACCAAATGTCTGTCCAGCTGCACAGGAACAGACCAAATGTCGAAAAATTGCCACGATCAACCATTTGGCTAAATGTTGACGAAAAAGACGAAGAAGATGATGAAGACTCAATTTAGGCTATGAAAAACAGAGGCTAATTCAGGTTCCCTTTCTGCACATCATGCAGCCAGGAGGCTGGTGAATGAGTTGCAAGTACTACAAAGTAGTTGTAAATCTGAACAAAAAGCCTCTCTTATGTTTACTGAAAAATAATTGGGGAGGGAAGAGGAGTTTTACATTTGTGGTGCAAGAAGTGCATTCCTCCCCACAAAAAACACACTCACAAACGAAAACAAAACTATAGTCTGAATTTTGGGCCTCAAACTACCTGGCAGCATCTTTTTAAAACCAAACTTTTCTGAATTGTTTTGGCTGCTAGCTTTTACGAGTTTAAACTTTAACTCTGGGCACAAGTCTGTGATTCCTAAACGACAAAATACAGCAAACACAAAGTTATACATCTAGCAACAAGGAATGCAGGTTATACCTACACAAAGGTGGATGTATCTTGGAAAGCAGTGACTCTAAAAAGGATTTAGCAGTCATGTATAACTGAGGAGTAGGAATAGGAGGTGATTTTACCTGACTATAGAGCATTAGTGAAAAAGACCTTGGAATACTGTGTCCAGATTTTAAAAATAAGAAAGGATGCAAAAGAGAGCTGCAAAATTGATTTGAGATGTGCTTAGCTTAGTAAAAAGAAGACCGAGAGGTGACTTGATTACAATGTCTGAATACGTTCATGGGGAGATAATACCAGGTACTCTAATGCTCTAATCTAGTGGAGAAAGACATAACAAGCACCAGCTTCCAGACATTAATTATTTAAATTACAAAAA
This sequence comes from Gopherus evgoodei, assembly GCF_007399415.2. Taxonomy (NCBI): domain Eukaryota; kingdom Metazoa; phylum Chordata; order Testudines; family Testudinidae; genus Gopherus; species Gopherus evgoodei. Next base: position 48,128,696 of record NC_044322.1, read on the forward strand.
AGGCACAAGTTTAACAAAGGGCTGGTCTACACTACGGAGGAAAATCGATCTCAGATATACAACTTCAGCTATGCGAATAATGTAGCTGAAGTCGAAGTATCTAAGATCGAATTACTCACCGTCCTCATGGCGTGGGATCAATGTCCGCAGCTCCCCATGTCGACTCCACAACTCTGTTCGGGTTGGTGGAGTTCCGGAATCGATATAAGCTCGTTCGGGGATCGATATATCGCGTCTATATGAGATGCGATATATCGATCCCCGAGCAATCGATTGCTACCCGCCGATACGGCGGGTAGTGAAGATGTAGCCAAAGAGGGCAATTACCCATAGGAACAAACTATCAAAGAAAGTGATGGATTCTCAATCTCTTGGAATCTTCATTTCAAGACTGGATGCCTTTCCATAAGATATGCGTTAGCCAAGCAAATTATTGTGCTCAATGCAGGGCTAACTAGGTGAAATTGGATGCTGGCCTTTAACTCTATCAAATTTAATAAAATCTGTGCATAACACACACCTGGCTATTTAACATTCCTTTTTGAAAAAGGATGACATTTATCATTTTGCCATATAAACTGATGGGCTTTTTAGCCAGATGAATGATAGTATGGAAAGATCATACTGCAGAACAGGTTAAGAACATTTAGTCACCCTTTTTCACCCTTCATACACTTGTAAAGAATTGTGAATAGCTATGCATCATTCCAATGAGTTACAAGTATTCACTCAATCTTTACTTCAGAAGAAGGTCTAAGCAAGTGACACATTTTGCAGAGTACTTTTTTTTAATAATTCCATTTTCAACTTACAGTTTAAAAGAAATAACAGCTCAAATGTAAAATATCTTTTTTCCTCAAATGAATCAGAATCATTATATCAATCAGCAAAAAATGCTACACAAAGGTCAATGAGCACAATTTACCTGTATTCTAGAAGTGACTGCATTATATGAAGTATGGTACACCTCTACCTCGATATAACGTGACCCGATATAACACCAATTTGAATATAATGCGGTAAGGCAGTGCCCCGGGGGGGGCGGGGCTGCGTACTCCAGTGGATCAAAGCAAGTTTGATATAACGCAGTTTCACCTATAACGTGGTAAGATTTTTTGGCTTCTGAAGACAGCGTTATATGGAGGTAGAGGTGTATATATGCACTATTTTTGGAATTATTCTATGATCTGGAGGTTAGCAATAGCTAAACATCTAAAGGCTTGTAGCCTAGTATTCTCAAATTTCAATTTTTGAATTATTCATGAAGTGGTGACCACTTGTTCAAGAAGCTGTATTATTTTCTTCCAACTTGGATGCAGTCTTTCCATTGCCATAATATTCTAAATTCCAGAGGGAAATCTTCCTATACCTTCCATACCTGAAGCTGCATGATTTTTGACATTACTATATGACAAGACTATATGCACTTTCATCAAATTAGTGGTCAAATTAAATTAAGTGGATTATTTTGGGGGGTGGGAACAGAATTTTTGGGGGAGAGGGAAGATAGGCAATTTGAACTAAGGGTAAATGGATTTTGTTAGTGCTTGGACCATTTGCCAGAACCCGTACATTCAGACCCAACTACCACCTTCTCTCCCTTCATTCTCCAATGTAAAGGACTATGTCGAATTTATAGCCTGAATCCTGGAGTATGTACAATAATTTTTTTTCAAAACTCAGATTCATTTTTCCTGATTAGAAACAGAACTTTTTTTTTAAGACTGAATTTCCATGCAACAAGCGCATCATAAACTTAGTATCATGATCTGTTTTCCATCTGCCAAAATACTTTGGGTCTTTTTGTAATACTATACAGTTCCTGTAGATTGTATATATGGGGGTGTATACTGTATAAACTGGAAACTAATATATTCCTCTCTACTTGGATGAATATTCTAACATCTTTTTGTTTATAATATATTGCTGCTAATGACCCTGCCAATGTCTAATCTGCTAATATTGAAAAACAGGGACAGGCATTTTGGTAAACATCCTCTGAGAACCAAACCTTTTTCCCTCTGAATAATTTTGTTATACTTTTAGGTGTCAAGTTGGCTTAATAATCCTAACATTAAAAAAAAACATGTACTGGTGTACTGAGAGAAAGGCAGTGCACGATGCCTGATCTGCCTTCAGTTGAGCTCTGCAACCCTCACTAACAGGCACTCTAGTAGTCTAAATCCCACTTTTTAGTACAAATTTGTACTTTCTGTATTGTACTGCAATGAAAAAATGTTTTAAGTACCAAAGTTTCCTTTCCTCTATGAGTCACAAAGGCTGTTCTAACTCATCTTTGGTGCTTGTTTTGCCAAATAATGAACTAAGCAAAATGATCATGAGTTTAAGTGTTTTTAATTTATAGTAGAACTATTTCAGCTACATAAGAAGAGGCAGTAGTGCCATCATCCCCACTACAACTGTTCACACAAGCCAGCTGACTAGATGGCAATCACAATCCAATACATTTTGAAGCTAGTTTTAGACTGTCAGTAATTTGCTTCAAATTGCTGTAAGATTTTTGGTGCAATATTTCTACCTAGCTGCTTTAGGAGGCATTGGGCCAATTTAATCAGCAGATCTTGAATTTGCCATGAGCTTGTCAACCCACAATGTTGATTTTAAATCCAGCTACTCATCCATGACAGCTATGATACTTCAGAAAGAGCAAGTACTAATGAGGTAAACTTTATGCGAAACATGAGTACCTCATCCACACACATTGCCTTTTTTATGTTGTTTTTCTCCTATTTTCATAGCCAGAGATATTTGGGTTGCTTTGGATCATGGCATAGGATAGGTTCTAAGGAAAAGCGGAATGAGAATGGATCCTTCTTCTCATCCAAATCCCAAGCTGGAAGGTGACTGGGTTGAAGCCATTTACGAAAACGGACACTTTGTGGTGATCCAGTGAAGGAGAATTCCCCCACCCCACTGCTCTTGGGGTCTCAAATAATTAGGTTCACTTAACCCAAAGGAAGGGTTGTCTGGAGAGGACATCATTGTGTCCTACCCCCAAGCAGGAAGAGTGGACAACATTGATTAGCCTGTCAACATTACTTTATGTCTTTATGACTGAAAGTATTATTAGCAATAAGAGAGCAGTATGAGGCCCCAGTCAAGATCAGTGCAATAGGGCCCTGGAGACATGTATCGTCTCTGCCCTGGAAAGCTTACAATCACTTAACTCTAAAGCAACATCATTAATATTTCAACTCCTGTATTCTGCTGATCCAACCACCAAATTCATTCATTCAGTTAATGTGATCTGAAGGCGTGTATTGAATACAAGCACATACCATTTGTACCATCCATTCCACCTGTCTGCTCCATCCTTCTGGGGCACTGGCAGGGGCGGCTCCAGACATTCCGCTGCCCCAAGCACGGCAGCATGCCATGAGAGGCACTCTGCCGGTTGCCAGGAGGATGGCAGGTGGCTCCAGTGGACCTCCTGCAGGCGTGCCTGTGGAGGGTCCGCAGGTCCCGCGGTCCGCTGGTCCTGCAGCTTTGGAGGGCAACCGGCAGAGTGCCCCCGGTGGCATGCCGCCCCAAGCACGTGCTTGGCGTGCTGGGGCCTGGAGCCACCCCTGAGCACTCGCTCATGCTAGAGCCTATGGTGCTCATCAGTGAAGGACCCAAACCCTCTGAAACATTAAAAAAAATAAGCCTCAGAATGTCCATAACCCCATATTTCATATGGGCATTGTGAGGATTTCATTTCTTTAATGTTTTAGAGGTGTTTTACCTGTTTGACAGATGAGAACTGATCACGACAATCTCATCTTCCGAAGTCCCAATTCAGTGTCCTAGCATCAAAACCATCTATTCAGAATCAACATAATAATTAAAAGTCATTTTAGAGGAGAGAGAAGTATGACCATTAGTATGTATCTGTAGGCCTTGTCCACACAAATATTTACGTTATCTGAACCATTATGACATCTGAGTTACAGGATGATCCAAAATGCTGACACCAACTCAGGAATCAGTGTAGATTAGGACAGGCTGTGTCAACAATAACTTGATAAAGTGACTCAACTCATAAGAAAGTAGATTATGACCATTTCCTTTACTGGGAACTTTTTGCCCCATCCCAGCAGACCAGACATTGCTGTAATCATCACTGCAAGCTGGGTACACTCATGCAATACTATCAGTCACACAGGATGGTGAGCTCAAATAAATCTGCTTAGCAAGTTAAGGACTTAATATGACTAATTGAGTGTATTTTAAAGAGATAATTTTTCAGCTGAATCACTATACCTAACACCTTTTTAAAAAAAATAACAAAACGTTTTCCAACATCCCTGTTCAAAAAAATATAGTGCAGAGTGCAGGGAGAGTGCAAGACGCACATAAAGCAAAAGAAAGTTGGTTCAATTTTGTAGATAGCAGCCTGAATAACTAAGGCCAGAAGAAAATAAAGGCTATGTAAAAGCTTTCAGTTAGTTACAGTTATTACACCGTTAGAATAAAGTTGCAAGAATTTTAGAAGGTTTTGTTTTTACTTAATTAGCCTGATAGCTTTATATTCCTCTGTAGTCGGTAAAGAATTCATCTTTAAAAAGATCACACTGAATGTGTACTCATCCAAGAAACGCGATGGCAACAGAAATAATTCCTCTATAATCTCTACTGTACTTTCAACAGCAGCATCTCCTCCAACTAATAAGATGGCTATTTTCTCCTGAAAAACAAAACAACAAAAAAAGCCAAACAGGGAAACTGTTATGGTAATGCCCACTAAAAGTTATAGTCATTAAAAGACTTTGTATCAAAAGATTTAGTTAGAAAGTCTTTCACACAGATTCTAAGAGTTAACAAATCCTGACTAGTATTCTCTTTTAAAATATTTATTTATAATCCCCAAATAGCAATCATTTTGTGCCAGATACCTGTTGCATTTCCAATATTCCTTTAGCCACCAGCTCTGACTTTACACCATAGAAGCTGATTTTTTTTGTATTGCAAGTTTCCTCTAATTTTGCTCTGAGCGCAGAAAGTGAGTAAATAAGTAAAGCAGTCAGCTTTCAAGGGATGACCTCTATGCTTTCTATTAATGCGTTTCTGCCACCTGATTAAGAACCACACACCTGCAGTAGCTTTAGCATCAGATCACTGCACTGTAGAAAAAGCATCTGTAGAAAAAGAAATGGCTCACATTAAAACAATACCAAACTTAGGAAAAAAGTAGCATTATTTCTGTACACATTGAGTCTTGCTGCATAAAAACCTTCAAGAATTGCCGGCTTTTCTAATTGACTTTAGTGCAGAATGTTTCCATTGATCACCACTGTGTAAATGGCCGCCTGAGGTCCTTTAATATTTTTTTGTATTAGAGGTTACAGACCCAGTCTATTTAAGACCAGCTTACATAATTTTATAATTTAAAAGGAAAAAAGTGAATTTTCTGCTGGGCATGAACACACACACACACACACGCACACACGCACGCACACTCTACAGACAAAGCCAGAGTCAAAGCACTTTGTACATTTTGTCTTTGTACTCCTTTACATGTTCCTAAAGTGTGCTGAACACTTTAAGTTCTCTATACACGTAATAATAAATAGAAAGGCAGAAATAACATGCAAACAGGACTATTCATGGAGGCATACATATTGGAATAGTTATTTTCTCCAAATTGCAAATAGCTAACAGGTTATTCAGGCCCCTTCTTCTATACCTGCCATTTCTCAGTGAAAAGGCTTTTCGATCTCACTTAATTCTGAGTGCTTTCTCTCTCCTTCAGTGTTTTTCTATTCCAATGTTAATATAAAGAGGCATCGGGGAAACCTATTTTATACAAGTGTTAGGACAAGATTCTTCTATTGTCAAACACCAAAACAATGAAACAGAAACAAACCATTAATATTACTGCACTATGTCTCCATAACACTAATGGTTCATTTCTACTTCATATAGAGCTCCGCATTTACAAGGCTTCAGACAGCAAGAAAGGCTATAGATCATTGAAATACTCCAGGGTAGCAGAGGATTATGGAACTTCCCTTTTACTGATTGGGCAGTAGTTCAGTCTTAATGTCTCATGGCTATAAAACCACAAAAGCACACAACAAACATTTCCAAATGGAAACTGTGATTTTCTTTTCAGACACACATAGGGTGACAGTGGGGTGAGAAAACTGCTTAATCCATATGCTGCCTACTGCTGGGGTGGGCAAACTACGGCCAGCGGGCCGGATGCAGCCCCTCAGGGCTTTGGATCCTGCCCACGGTGCTGACTGCACCACATCCCTGCGGCCCCTGGGTGGGGGCGCATAGGGCTCCATGCGTTGCCCTTGCTTCCAGGCACTGCCCCCTGCAGCTCCCATTGGCTGGGAACAGGGAACCTCAGCGCTTCCTGGAGCGGTGCAGGGCCGGGGACAGGGCAGGCCTTCAGGGAGCCTGCCCTTGCCCTGGTGTGTGCCGCTGCCATCCCAGAGCTGCTTGAGGTAAGTGGTGCCAGGCTGAAGCCCGAACCCCTCCTGTACCCCACCCCGCAACTCCCTGCCTTGAGCCCCCTGCCTGCACCTCGTACCTCTCCTGCACCCCAACTCCCTGCCCTGAGCCCCCTCATGCACCCTGCACCACTGTGCACCCCAACCCCCTTCCTGAGCCTCCTGCCGCACCCTGCACCCCTATTGCACTCCAACTCCCTGCCCTGAGCCCCCTCGTACACTCCACACCCCTTCTGCACCCAACCCCCTGCCCTGAGCTTCCTGCTGCACTCTGCACCCTTGTACACCCCAACCCCCTGCCCTGAAACCCCTGCCATACCCCGGACCACTCCTGCACCCCAACCCCCTACCTTGAGCTCCCTGCTGCACCCTGTACCCCTATGCACCCCAATCCCCTGCCCTGAGCCCCCTCCTGCACCAACTCCCTTCCCTGAGCCCCCTCATATACCCTGCACTCCTCCTCTGACCTAATCCCTTGCCCTGAGCCCCTTCCTGCACACTGCACCCCTTCCCACACCCCACACTCCCTCCCGCACCCCAACCCTCTGCCCCGGCCCTGCATACAATTTCCCCACCCAGATGATGCCCTCAGCTCAAAAAGTTTGCCCACCCCAGCCTAGTGTAATAAGGTTTAAGATTGCACTTACCTTTTATTTTCTTTGGTAACTATCTCTGACCTTTTTGTGCCTCCTGCTTATCATAACTGAAAATCTAGCTTTCTGGAGTTAATAAATCTCTTTTATATTTTTCCTAAAACTGTGCGGTTTCGTTGAAATGCTTGGGAAATCTCAGCTCAGGTTACAAAGACTTGTGTCCTCTCCACATTCAGGGAGGGGTGGACTGGGTAATAAACTTAACTGGTCAGGCAGATACAAGGCTGGGGGCTTTGGAGAATTGGCTGGTGCCTCTGTGAGATTCATGAGGGGCTCTGGGAGCATTCATTCAATCTAGCTGGGTGTGGGGCTCCACATGCTGTTCTGCTGAGTGATAACAGTGCCCAGAGGGGTTTGCTGCTTGAAACTAGCAAAGCATTGTGAGAGACAGCCCAGGCTGGACAGTTAAGAGGGCACAGTGGTATCCCAGTACAGGTTGTACCCTGGGGATCCCATTACAATAAATTCTCCCTAAACAAGTCAAAAGCAGATATGTACTCTTTGCCTCCAACAGTTTTTGACTCAAAATAGTCCTGAAAAATGTATTGTTTAAGGAAACTTTTGCAGATACTGTTCTATAGGATAACTTATTGGAAACTGTCTCAATTTCTCTAGGACAAACAAAAGTGTTCCTGTGAAATGCATTACTCTTCCCCCAAAACTTCAAGGCAAAGATTCTGTAGGCCAGATCTTGCCCCAAATACTTATGTGCAAACCCTTATCTCAAATAGGTTTGAACAGGAATAACTGAGTGACTTTGTTATAACATGATCAAAGAGTTTAGCATGGGTGGGACATAGATGAATCCCAGCCACATTTTGACCATGTTGTAATTGGGTTGGAGTAAACCATTTATAGCTTTAATGTAGACACGGTCTAAAAAACAAATAAATCTATTTTCAGCTTTTGTTTCCACTTTCCACAGAAGGATTTTCTGTCAAACAACCTTGGCTGGAAAGAAATTGGGGTTCTTTCTGTCCTTTTACTTCTTAGGAGGTTTTCCTTTCCATTTCCCAGCTTTCTTTCCTCGGCAGCAATTCCAAAGCAAGCTCTTTGGGGCAGCCGCCTTTCCTTCTTTTCTATCTAATAAGCACTTAGGACACAGTGGGCATCAGCATAAACAATGTTTGGATGAGCACAGAGCTCTTGAAAGAAAAAAAAAAAGAGGTGCTACAGGCTCCTGTACATATTTGGCCAGGAGGTACTGATGAGTCACAAGGCCAGTGCTCAAACTCAGAGGCATGCCATTAAATCTTCCTAAGGCTCAGACTTTAAGTAACATCAGAAGCAAAAAGAGTTTAAATAAAATGGTTTAAGTACCATAAAACTGTAAAATATTAAGGAGAGATGGATTGGTTAGGGCACAAAGGGGTATACCAGTAATGGAAGGAAACTAGGGAAAAAAAGATTGTCTTGATCAGCACAAAACCAATTTTATAGCAAGACGTGGAAGAGCCTCCTAAGAGAAGTGGTGGACCCCCATTTTTGCAATCGAAGCATTGTGGAATGGAATACAGGAAATAATTCTTCATTAGCAAGGCCACGTGCTAAAGGACATAACATCTTTTCCATCTCTACCTTCTTTTTACAACTTTTTCAGGACATGCTTGTTATACTGCACCCCATAATCTTCAAAGTGATATTATGATATGATTATGACAATTATGATGTCTTTTATGCAAGATAAGTCATGTGAGATGTCATTGGAAAGGTTATGATTTGCTGAATATGCTTATCCTATTTGTATGCATGGATCATTTTTGTATCTGAACTTATGAATATTGGCTATGTATCTATTTCACATGTAGCTATTCCTTGGCAACATCCACTAGGCAAAAGGGTCTCAGTCTAGATGGCTGTCTGGGAAGTGCCCGTTCAAGTTAATGAGCCATTAGAGAGAACAATAGCCTTAGGAGAAGCTTATCTGTCATCTGGGGAGCTTTCCTTAGGATGCTACACACAGCCTCGAGTAATGGCTTCTATGGCCCTACAGGGACATATTACCAGGTCACCTGGTTCTGGACTCCATCTTGGAATATCAGTATTTTTCCACTGACTGGCATGGGAACCAAGCTTTGAAGCAGAGTGTTCCTGCCATATGCAAAAGCTGTATGAGGCAGGGGAATGACATCAAGGTTCGTCACTGACTCTTCACCCACAGAGACTCCTAGAAACACCGGAGGAACAAGGACTGAACTAGGGGAAGTGCTGGACCCAGGCTAAAGGAATTTTTAGCCTGTGAATGGAATACCTGGGGATTCTAGGCTGTAAACGGTGAACCTTTCCCCTTAAGAATCTGCAGCCTGCTTGTATCATCACTTTGGATATGAATAGCAGATCCTCACCCTATCTCTTTAGTATATTAAGCTTGATTTGCATTTTGGTTTATTTGCTAGGTAATCTGCTTTGATCTCTTTGCTATCCCTTATAATCACTTTAAAATCTATCTTTTGTAGTTAATAAACTTATTTTTGCTTTGTGTGGGAGTCATAACTTGGGGCAGAAAGCTGTTGTGTATTCCTCTCCACATTGTGGGAGGGGGCAGCACAAGATGGTATCATCTTGGGTTTACACTCCAGAAGGGGTGGGTGCCTGAGTAGCTGGGAAGTTCCCTAGCCTTCCCATGCAGGGGCTGGTCACAGTGTCCGCATGTAACTGCAGCTGGGTGTGTCCCTACCTGTATGTGTGCTGGAAAAAGTGCAGGCTAAAGCCTGCAGAGGGCTTGGCAGCTTGTCACAGCAGTACAAGAAAAAGGTAGCCCAGGCTGGTGAGTCAGGAGGGCTCAGTGGTACCCCAGTTCCAGGTAGCACCCAGGGGGGAACCCATCACAATGCTAATTATGACTCTTCATAATAAAAAAAATCAGTGTCTGAAAAAAGACTTTTATCAATTGCATTAACTATTTGAAATCTAAATCTGCAGTCAAAGTGGATGTTAAACATGTAGATTGCTATAATTTCTACCTTTCTACTAATTATTCCATTTCCTATCCCATAACCAAAGTTAGTAGCTTCAACTCAAAAGTAAAATCTTAAAAATTAAGGGATTGACAGGTCAGAAAGGAGAGAGAATAGCTAAGAACCCACCACTGAAAGATTGCGTGTAGACAGTACTCCCCATGCTACAACCTGGAGCCTGGTAATCCCATAATTAGTAACAGCAGATGCTCAAGTGCTTAAAGTAAATCACTTCTGCATTTTAGTGAGTTGTTATTCATGTCAGTGTTATCCACCCAGAACAGATCTGACAGGATCGGTGACAGCTGATGACCTCTGTTTCAGAGCAATTTTTGTACTCTGGTTTGCCAAATCCCATAAAAGTTAGACATTTAGTGTCAGAGAAGGCTGTAGTGAATTTTACACATCTCCAAATGCAGATGTTAAGGGCAGGGATGGTTGTAGAAACATTAACCCTTCCCACACACACAATTTTGTTAGTGTGGCAACAGGTTTAGAAGTTCCACACAAGATCCCACTCAAATTATTTGAAAGATTATGAACACATGGATACAGAGGAATGCATTGTGGTATGGGAGTTATAACTGGAGACGGAGGAGTAAAAACAACCACTATCATCACCAAACCAGACACAAACATTTAGGCTGAAAGGATAAGCTTCCTGCAAGAACCTGCAAAACTAATCCTCAGTATAACCAAGGATGCCATGTTGCATGGGACATTTAAAAACAAAGGAAGATTGGACACAGCTTTAGAAATATACTATACGGATGATCTTGTACTGGAAGATCTAATCCATACTTAGAATTTACTGCTTCTGCTTAGATGTTCCAGTTTAGGCTTCCAGTTTCCGTACTGTTGTTTTCTCCCATCTGAAGCTTATTAGTTTCTCTCTGTCTAACAGAGCATAAGCTTTTCAGTGTGGGGACCTCATCTTTCCAAGCACCATATACATCACAGAAGGCAGGGCAGGGTGTGCTGAATCTCCACGTGCTGAGACTCGGTGTCCCTGCACTGAGGGCAGGATGGGTCTTGCTGGCTCACCTCAAGTCTCCCTGCACTGAGGGCGGGCCAGGGCTCAGTCCAGCTCCCTGCCTTAAGGGACTCGGTGTTCCTGCACTGAGGCCAGGATGGGGCTCGCTGGGTCTCTTCACATTGGGGGCTGCCCTGGTGGAGGGGCCTGAGAAAAATAACAACTTGAGGTGTTCATGTTTCTTGAGCAGCTGCTGTCTGGGCTCAGACTGTGAGACAGAGCAGGGAAGCAGGAGGCTCAGCTCAGATTTTTGTTCCACTGGGAGAGGGGACTGAGTGGTCTCCTTTCACCTAGTGCCTTCCACCCTCGGGTAACTTGATTCTCCAGCCTGGTCTGTGCTGGAGATTTCAGCCATCAATGCAAAGCCCTAGTGGACCAAAGCAAAACACTCCATTTGCTCCAGTGTAGTTTACCAACTGGAGAAGTTTTGTACCAGTTCAAATGGCAGATTTGTGCCTTGCCCTAGAGAGCTGCAAATTGCAGCCCTGTAATTATGCTGGTGACACTGCTCCCGCTTTCAACAAAAGGAATGTAAGTGCAGATTTCATGTCCCCTGCAGATTTTTTTCCCCCAGCAGAAAAATAGTTTGCCAGGGTGGTGCTGCAATTACATTTTTTGCCAGCTATGGCACCAGAAGAAAGAGAGGGCAGCTGGTTCACTGCTGGAGCAGGCAGCGTGGAGAAAGAGAGGGCACTTTGGCCTCAGTCCCCCAATTTCTGCAGAGGTTCTGGTGCCCTTGGCTAGTCAGTTGAGCAATGATGGCTGAAACTGGGTGAGGCCCTAGTGAAGAGCAGGCCACAGTCTTGACTGTCCACTGTCAAAGTTGACACGGAACAGAGAATGTCCCAGATGATACATGCTGCACAGTGAGGTCTTGTCTACATCGAGGTCTTTCTGAAAATCTTCCACCACTATCACAACACTAGTGCTATCAGAGGCTAGTCACAAACATTTTTACCACCATATTATCCAGGCCTATTCTGCGCATGTTTAGACAGCACTGGTAAAGATACCAGTAAACTCTGGCATTCCCATTGTTTCTTGCTATAGCAGAACTGCACTGATGAGACTGCAACACGGGGAGACGTTCAGAAAACTTCAGTGTGCACATAACCTTAGCTATAGCTCTCTGCTCGGGGTAATGTTGATAGAAGTTATAGTGTAGGCAAGGCATAGATTTATTTATTTATTTTTACTGCCTTGTCATCACTGTTGTCATGCCTACATGGCACCTTCCACTATTGCTGCTGCCAATGGAGCTGCATCAGGATGAATTATACATCCCATTTTTCCTAATGTAGATACGATCTCGGAGAAATTGGGGAAGTAGGAGGGGAATGACACATGCACTTCTTTACTGATTTGTATAGTGAGCCCATCTTCAAACTAAGTCCACCAACAATTAAATATCTTGTCTGTTGTTAAGAATAGCCTCAGTATGCATATAGTTAGAATTAGGGTCTCTGGATTCTGCATTCTGGGGCAATATTAATTTATTACATAATCAGTTCCCCAGTCACTAGCTAACCCTTTTCATGTACCATGATGTTCATATTTTTTTATGTTATAGAAGACGAATACAGTGTTGCCAAGAAAGCACTAAAAATCAGTCAGGCCCCATACAAATCATAATTTGAAAATTAATAAACTTAGTTTATTTGCCTTCTGGTGTTTGAGCCTTTTGTTCATGTTATAAAGCTTTTCTCTGCAACCACGAGGCTATCTACTTTAAAAGCTTTGATTCTCACACTCAAGACTTCAATTTTCATCACCGCTATACAGAAAGGATGTAAAGAAACTGGAAAGGATCCAGAGGAGAGTGACAAAAATGATCAAAGAGTTGGAATGCAAGCCATACGAGCAAAGGCTGAAGGAACGGAGTATGTTTAATTTGGAAAAGAGGCAATTAAGGGGGGACATGATAATGGTCTTCAAATACTTGAAAGGCTGCCATAAGAAAGATGGAGAAAAAGTCTCAAAGTAGCAGCGTGATAGTCTGTATCCGCAAAAAGAACAGGAGTACTTGTGGCACCTTAGAGACTAACAAATTTATATGAGCATAAGCTTTCGTGGGCTACAGCCCAGTTCATTAGATGTATAGAATGGAACATATAGTAAGAAGATATATATACATACAGAGAACATGAAAAGGTGGAAGTTGCCATACCAACTTTAAGAGGCTAATTAATTAAGATGAGCTCTTATTAGTAAGAGAAAAAAAAAAGACTTTTGTAGTGAAAAAAAAGTCTTCCCTTGCCACAGAGGGCAGGGCAAGAGGCAACAGCAGAGCAGATTTAGATTAAATCTCAGGAAAAACTTCCAAACTGTAAAAACAGCAGGACAATGGAACAGACTACCTAGGGAAGTCATGGAATCTCCATCACTAGAGGTTTTAAAAAGGAGGCTGGATAGCCATCTATCTTGGATCATTTAGGCACAACAAATCCTGAATCTTGGCACAGGGTTAGACTAGATGATCCCTGCAGTCCCTTCTGACCCTATGGTTCTGATTCCAAGAGCTGCAGCTTTAAGAAAAACCCCAAATTAAAAACCTGGGACAGGTGTTACCAAAAACCCCCTTTGTCTACCCCCTCCAGAAATCAGAAGTGACAATGATAGCTTTATAAAGCTAAAAAGAGGAAGACAGGGGGCCTGAGACTGTGCTCAGTACACTAGTGTTAATCACAGTAATTTCACTGAAGCCAGTGGAGTTACTTCTATGTAATACTGGGCTAAGGGCATCAGGAAATCTAACTTGTTACTTGATGCTTGGTATTACCTGGGTTACCTTCTGTTAGTGAAGGGATCGGCAACCTTTCAGAAGTGGTGTGCCGAGTCTTCATTTATTCACTCTGATTTAAGGTTTCATGTGCCAGTAATACATTTTAATGTTTTTTAGAAGGTCTGTTTCTATAAGTCTATAATATAACTAAACTATTGTTATATGTAAAGTAAATAAAGTTTTCAAAATTTTTAAGAAGCTTAATTTAAAATTAAATTAAAATGCAGAGCCCCCTGGATCATTGGCCAGGACCTGGGCACTATGAGTGCCACTGAAAATCAGCTTATGTGCTGCCTTCGGCATCCATGCCATAGATTTCCTACCCCTGTGTTAGTGGATCAGAATAATCATGTTTGGGGACCCAATTCCACTGTGTAGTGCAGACAAAACTTTAACTACATTCAAGGCTTGGACTCTGATCCTGACTTTCTCTGTACCCTCAGCTCAACTCGTTCTCTCATCATAGCATCAGATTCAGAATCCAGTGGCCTCTTTTGCATCTTTGGAGTATCCAAAGCTTTAGCTAACCTCTAAGCTTAAATTCCACAGTGATAGAACTTTCCTTAGGCTTGTTACACCACAAAATAGAACCATAATTGGGTCAGTGCACAACAGTATTCTAAACCAGACTGTATTTTTATTTTATCCTTAGTAAACAGGCCCCGAATCACTGCTTCAGTTTTCCATATGTAAAATGGGGATAACTGAGAAGTATGGAGTATATTGCAAGAATTAATTAATGTTTAAATGCCTTGAAATCCTCATATGAAAGATGCAATACAAGTACAAATACTACTCATTAATGCAAATATGAGCAAAACCATTTTAATCCAGAGAAAAATATTAGAAAGGAAAGCCACACAGAAGAGTTGGACAGTACGGGAAGAATAAATCATACAAAATAAACCAAGACAATTTAAAACCCCAAATAATGCCCCTCCTCCCCTCTGCCAAAAAACAAAATACCATAGCACAGGAAAGCTGCTAAAAAAAATATAACAGTACAAGAGTTAAATTCAAGTAAAAAGAAAAAACCCAACACACTTGCAGCCAGAAATAAAAGGACCCCTCTTTTTACACAGAAACAATATTTTCTTTTCTAGTCCCTCACATTGCTCTTAGGTCCGAAAGGGCTTGGAGAAGAAACGGAAACTCAAAACGCATCTCTGCTGAGAGTAAAGTGTGTGTTTATATGTATCAATTTCTCAAACCACAGTTTATAGATAAAGAAAGAATCTGCTAAAACCCCAATGTTTTAAGGCTTAAATAAGCAGCTTAATCATAGAATCATAGGATTGCAAGGGACCTCAAGAGGTCATCTAGTCCACTCCCCTGCACTCATGGAAGAACTAAGTATTATCTAGACCAGTGGTCTCCAAAGTGGGGTGCACGCACCACAGGGGGTGCATAAGATGATCCACTGGGAGGCGCGGCAGGAGGAGCGCTGCCGGAGGGAAAAAAAGGGGGGGAGTCCGGGGGAGGCCAGAGGAGGGAGGGAGCAGGGAAGCTGTCCCCCCACAGGCAGGGCCACCCAGAATGCAGGGCTTTAGGGGCTGCAGGGCCCTGGTCTGCAGCTCTAAAGCCCCTTCCTGGCTCGTGGAGGAGCAGGGGCAGCCGCGCAGCCAGCGGCCAGAGAGAAGCGGTGCTTTCTCTTCAAAGCCGGCTGGAGAGAAGCGGTGCTTTGAAGGGGAAAGCGCCGCTTTTCTCCAGCTGCTGGCTGTGCGGCTGCCCCTGCGTCTCCCAAGTCCTGCGACCCGTACTTGCAGGGCTGCATTCTGAAAGTGGCTTTAGAGCTGCAGGCAAGGGCCCCTGGGTCCCCTTAGCCCAGGGCTCTGCAGCCCCTAAAGCCCCTGCATTCCGGGTGGTCCTGCTTGCTGGGGCTGGTGGGGGGCAGCTCCCAGAATCGCAGCCATGGGAGTGGTGCTGCGCCATGCAGAGCCTCCTGCACCAAACAGGAGCTGCCCCAGACAACTGCCCTGCACCTCCTGCTCCTCCTAGCCCTGAGCCTCCTCCCACACCTCCACCCTGAGTGCTCTCCCACCCCTAACTCCCTCCCAGACCCTGCACCCCACCCTGAGCCCCCTCCTACACCCTACGCTAATCCAGACTTTTGAATGGTTGTATCGCAAAGTATTAAACCAAGATTTTCAGAAATAAGCATATTCAATGACACTGTTCTCACTAAAAATATTAATAATTTTTTGTGAGAGCAAAAAGGTTTTGTACCTTTAATAAATAAAATAATTAAAAAATATTGTTTATTTCACCTTTATCTCATCCTTTTAAATTTCTACTTTTTGTGTATGTTTTACAATGTACATATTAGTGTAGTAGCACATGTATATAATTTATACATAAATATACATATATTGGGGGTGCGTGCTCAAAAAAGTTTTACTGATAGGGGTGCGCGATCAAAAAAATTTGGAGACCACTGATCTAGACCATCCCTGACAGGTGTTCGTCTAACCTGCTCTTAAAAATCTCCGGTGATGGAGATTCCACCACCTCCCTAGGCAATTTATTCCACTGCTTAACCACCCTGACAGTTACGAAGTTTTTCCTAATGTCCAACCTAAACTGCCCTTGTTGCAATTTAAGCCCATTGCTTCCTGTCCTATTCTCAGAGGTTAAGGAGAACAATTTTTCTCCCTCCTCCTTGTAACAACCTTTTATACTTGAAAACTGCTATGTTAGATTTAAATGTTAGATTTTGTTTCTGTTTTTAGCCTTTGCCTCCCCTGGCTGGTTGACACAGTGTTCTACTCTGCTACTCTTCCACATCATCAGAACAAGCAGAAAACTAAATAAATGGTTAACATTTAAAACTTCAAATGTATGTCCTCAGTAAGGACCAGTCACATGGTACCTGTGGAAAAAATCTGTGCTATGAAAGTCTGAGTCATCACTAGCAGCTGTTCTGCCTGTATCAGTGTGCAAGGTTCTAGTTCCTTCAAGTCTATTAAAATGATCACAGCTGACTATGCTGACACCCACCTGATACAGACAAAAGAGTATGCCCCTCTGTATCCAAAAATGGGATCACCTCCACTATTAGCAGATGTTCTTTAACTTTTATGCTAATGGGAGCATTATGTTACTCTCCCTCTCCTCCCCACCCAACCTCTCACTAATGACAAATGCCAGAACAATCAGAATCTGAAAACTTTCCATATGGAAAAACTAGAACAGAATGATGTTAACCTAATCATTGGTGCTAGGCTTTTGACAGTTGTTGGGGCTAAAAGGGTCAGACAGAGCAGTCTGCTTGTTAAAGAACCATACCAGCTGTACCATAGAAACAGCATAAATATCTTATAAATCTCCATCTAGATGAGGAAATGGTGTTTCCATAATGAATATGCTGTATATCATTGCTAAAATGCAAGAAAACAAGAACTGTAATGACATCATGTTCTCTCTCTATGAGTTTAATTGTAGCCTCACTTTAATGCTGCCAGTGATAAGAAACGATGCTATTAGCACTGCTCTTAAAGAGACAAAAAGCTTTAATGAATACCGTGAAGAGCTACAGAAGCTCTTAAAATAAAAAGAGTCCATCAATCAGATGTATTCTGAAGAGTGCTTTTTAAATCTAACCTAGAAGGCTGACTTTTAAATACCAAAACATTCTCTTTGCTGTTCTGCAGTTAAAAAAAAGAAAGAAAGAAAGAAAGAAAAAGGGCCTGCCAAAGTTCAATTACTGAAATATTGTTGGCAAAGAAACTGCAACAATCGCATGCTTAAGATTGAAGATATAATTCAAAATACTTCAAATAATCCCTCAGTGGTGATTTACAGGGCAGACTTTAAAAGGATGGTACTACTCAGCCCCCAAATCTGCAATGATACATGGGAGCAGTCCTACTGAAGCACACTGGAAGTCTTTGCAGGATCGGGGCCTTAGAGGGAAACATAAGTTTGTAAGTTTAGATATCATATACTAAAACACATACACCAGCAAACAAGAAATATACATAGGATTTTAAGATAGAACCCTTCATTCACAATAGGTACACTCTGAAGAATCTTTACATAACAATATTTGTTTGGGGACATTCGCAAAACATTCAAACTTTGGTTTACACAGTGGGCCCTACCCAGCTGAAAATAGCAGTGGAATTCCAAGCCATGCAAACTACTGAAGGCTGTGGATACCAGCTGTGCAGAAGCCATCCCTTTTAGCATGGCCATTTACAGGCCAGTCCTAGAATTGCTCTGTCTTCCTTGCCAAAGCCAGGCAGTTCATGGAACATAGACAGCCCTAAGGGTAGAAGGAACTGTGCTGCATAGCCCTGGGAGGATGAGACTGACTCCAAGCTTGGCTTCTAGCAGGCAGAGCTTTTTTTAAAGGGATACCTGAGAGTTAAGAAACCAGGGGTGCAACAAAGCCCCAGGCCCCCTGGCTTAGCCTTTGACCAGAGGTAGGTGGCGTAACAGTGGAGCCCCTTCCCTGCTGGTGTGACAAAGGAGTGGGCAGGCAAAATTTGAGTGGTCTTGCAACCCCATGTGCCAGGTCACAGAATCAGTCATGTTTGGCTTGGCTGCCTCTCTGTCATGCCAGCAGGGAAGAGACTCCACTGTTACGCCACCCAGCTCTGCTTCCCGAATGCCATAGGTGTGCCCTGTCCCCAGCCCACTGCTGGGAACCTGACCAGAACCTGATTGTTTGCAAGCTGAGAGCCAATCAGCCAAAGGGGAGGCAGTATCTCAGACAGGAAATAAGGCATACATTTTTAACACAGAGTAATTAGCTATTGGAACTAGTTACCAAGAGTTATCGAGGATTCTCCCTCGCCAGCAATTTTTAAATCAAGATTGGATGCTTTGCTGTAGGAATTATTCTGAGGAAGTTCTCGGGCCTGTGGTATACAGGTCAAACTAGATGATCACAGTGGTCCCTTCTAGCCTTGGAATCTGAAAATTGTGGTTGTCTTTCTAGAAAGAACCATCTGTTTTCCCGTCCTCTAGTAATCAAGGGAGGTTCCCCAGTAGCTTGTGTGCTAAGTGTCTATTTCTAATGGAGTATTCCCCTTTTCTTCTGGTATAGGTAGTAGGGTTACTCTTCAGGTCACATCACTCCTCTCTTCTTCTCCTCCCTCACTGAGCTCTAAACACAGACCCTTTAAATTTTTTTCAATGACTGGCTGTGGAGTCAAAGTGGGGAAGAACCTGCCTAGCATAAGGCATTTAAGTGATTCCCTGAATGACCCAACTTGATTCCTTGATTCAGTTTTTACATCTGACAATCAGGCCGGGAAGGGTCAGACTTCGCCAGCATTAAGAGGGCACCCAGGAACTGCCCAATGAACTATTTCACAGGATTACAGAGGGCTACTTTTCCCTCAGAATAGGGAGCCTCTGAAGCTGCCAGGAGTCACACAGATCTTCATTAGTAGCTATTGTTATTGGAATGTGTCCTAAATCAATGTGGTACACACATTTTTCTTCAGAAACATTTAGCTAAATATACAGAAACAAGAATAAAAGTGATTGGAAGTTCTTGTTAAGAATATTAAGTCAGTGCTTTAATTTTGGAAGTTGTTTCACTCCTGCAGTCTTTTTAATTGGTCCTTTTTTTGGATCCAGAATCCTTTGATTTTCTGGAACATTATGTCTTCTTCTGAAAGAAAGTCAGAAAGGTTAGTCATTATATGTCACTTACACGATGATGCTCCGGAAACTTGAACTGTTGGGAATTGGCATGCTTTTTATTTTAAAATAACTGATTATTATGGTTAATGAATAAACAGTTTCTTTCTGGGTGTGAGGTTAATAGAGCATTTAATTATTCTGTGTTCAAATCCCAATCCTCATCTCATCATTCCTGAATAACTTTATATTATTTAAATGATGAAATTTTAAAGGAACATGAAGAGAATATTAAACATTTGTATAAACAGGAAGGCAGCAGGCTGGGGAGACATTTTCACCAATTATATGCTCCTGATCAAGACATGGAAATTACTGTCTGCACCTGTAATTAGAGCTCTCTGCAGGCAGTATCCTCGAGAGAGCCTGGTCTTAAGTACCATGCCCTTACCTATAAAACTTTGGTAGCTGACTAACATGTTTACATTCACTTCATGGGAATAACTCCCCTAAGCTTTATAAAGCGTTCTTTATCTACTTCTGGATCATAAAATGTAATTTATAGGACTACAGAACAGAATTTCCAAGGGAAGAAAAATGACTAAGTAAATCCACAAAGCCATTCTCAGGAGGATGCAGGCAGCATCTCTCTATTATGCAAAACAGCTAAGTATCTCTCTATTCATCCTTGCAGTATCTGAGCATTTTATATAGTCTAACATACAAGGTTTCAGTTTCTCTCTCACCCATCTGAGAAAGGAGGAAGGGAATATATATCAATTGCATACATATGTGTGTGTGCGCTGATGATTGGAGAAATATTCTGCATATTGTTCAATGGTGAAAGTTGCAGTCATTTCATATGTTCTGGGAATGAGTTGCAGGTTTCTGGACAAGCTGCCAAGAAAGAACCATCTCCAGTGCTCTCTAGTTTCACTTTTGAGGTTGCCAAGTTCTATTGTTCTAACAATCATGAGCAGTATATGGGGCCTGCTTCCATTTAAAGCTTTGAAGATCAGGGCCAAAGTCTTGAATCTGACTCAGTAATCAATGAGGAATTGTTGCAGAACTGAGTACAGACAGACAGATCAATATCTCCCCATCCTCCAGTTCCCATGTTTTTCTACCGTTGTGCAAGTGTCTAAAGCCCCATCTGACCTGACCCAGGAACCATGGTAAGAACCTCTATTTAATCTGGCTTCTAATTCAGCCAAAATGTACCAGCAACCATGATTAAACAAAGTTTAGATATTGTTTATTAACCTGATTTGAAACCCAGTGAAGACAAAGCTTTGAAATATCAGTTGAAATTAAATCAGAAACTGCTGGAGGAAATTATGAGGTTATTCTCAAGGCCTAGATTTATTGCATAGTTTTACTCTAGAATTTAAATGGAATTACTTCTAATTTGCATCAGTGTGAGTGAGAGCAGATTCAGGCCCACCGTCTTAAAGTCATTACAGTAGTATTTATGGAGGAATAATGACAATGGCTCTCTGTTAAATTCTCCATACGCTGAAGGGGTTCCTCACCTGTGCTTGCTTCTTCCTGATGATACACACTGTGACATATTACCACACTTTGGTAAAAGCTGTCAGGTGAGACCAAGATGGGGAACTCACCAGGCTCAAAGTTCTAAGCAGTTGGCCACAGAAGCCAACGCAGTGCAACCTACGAGCTCCCTCATGGCTCTAACTGTCAGTTCCTTTCAGGGGCAGGGACAGTTCAGTGGTTTGAGCATTGGCCTACTAAACCTAGGGTTGTGAGTTCAATCTTTGAGGGGACAATTTAGGGATCTGGGGCAAAAGTCTGTCTGGGGACTGGTCCTGCTTTGAGCAGGGGGTTGGACTAGATGACCTCCTGAAGTCCCTTCCAGTCCTGGTATTCTATTATTCTAAGCAAAAGGTGAAGAAATCCAATCATGTGCATAAAGTAATTTGAAAAGTGCTGACTGAGGTTACAAAACCATCAGCTTTGAGAAGAGGCGGTGATGCAGTAGTAATCTGTCACAACATATATCTTTCCAGAACAACGACAGGAAATTATTTTTTGTCTAATATAAGAAGAATTAAAGACAGCAACTATCATAATACTCCCAAATAAATACTGGTCTAAAACCCACGGAACAGCACTACTATTCAGCCAGCATTCAATATCTGGCTGTTGCTGGTTTCCTTAGTCCCTCCAGAGGGAGTAAGGGAGAAACATGCTGGCTCTGTCCTCTCTGGCCTCCTCCACAGGAGCTATATAAAAACACAGCCAGAGCAGAAACTGCCTATGGGCTGCATATTAAGTACTTAAGAGCCACACAATACTTAAGGATCTTAAGAATCCTTAGTAGCAGACATTAAACCTTACTCTAATAACAGTAATCTACTGAACTCTCACCATGAGACCAAAGAGAGGGAATCGGGTGAATAGAGTTAACATTGCAGAATGTATCTTATTCATGTCCTGAGTGAGAGGTTAAAATAGAAAACAGGTGGGAAAACTATTTCATATCAATTAGCTTTTATAATCTAATGATGGGACAGCTGTTCTCAATTTGTATCATGGCTCAATTGCAATGATATAGTTAAGGATTTGTTAGTGTTTCCATTTCCAGTAAAGAATCAGCTTCAGTTTAAAAGTTGTTTTATCAGAGCTAAGCCCAGACACACGTTTTTATGTTCTAAATTCCCTCAAACAGGTTGGTGCTCTTCACATTTAAAAAGTTTGGGGAAACTCTTTTGCACCTGTGTAACTAAAAACTGGCTTTGATTTATTAAGCAATTAGGTGTTAATATGAGGTCATCTAAAATTACTCACCTTCTCATCCGCTGGACAGCTGTACGATCTCTATTGACTGAGAAGAACCAGGCTGAGCATTTAATTACATTACTGTTAATGGACTGGAGAATGTAAGAGCAGACTTAGCAAAAAGGCCTATTTTTGACTGAGATTTATATGTAAGGATGCCAAAACCTTCTGTTAGGTTCCACAAAGGCCACTTACATTGTATGAGTACTGTACTATCATTCTGTAATAGTCTATGTTAGGTAATAAACTGATTTAAAATCAGTACCAAGAGTGATACGGACATCAATATTTTGTCAGTAAGATTATCTGCAGCAATCTTTATCTTGGATAGAGGGCTATGATAGTCAAGGGAGAGTATTTAGATAAATGTATTAAATCAGAAAATGGAGCGAATATGAAAGATTTACCTCAGTATCTGGTTTTCCTTCTTGATCCGTACTGCATCTGTCTTCTGCCTCTCAGCAATTCTAAGTGTAGCTGATGTCTGCAATGGTCAAATTTTTATAAAACAAGTTATCCTCCAAGTATATATGTTGTTAGGAAAGCAAAAATTCTCCTCACGTTGATTTAGAAAAGACAAGAATTATGACCTTGATTCAGCAAAGAATTTAAGCCCATGCTTAAGCACAGCACATGCTTAAGGTTATGTCCCACTGAAATCAACAAGACATAATCATATGTTTAAGTTCTCTGCTGAATCAAAAACTATATTACTTGAATCCATGTATTACTAATTAGGACAGGAATCCCGTATTTTCCAACTGCAAGCAATTTTCCCCTATGTATTGTCCTGTATGGGAAAGATAGAATAATGACAGTTATAGTGATTTTGTTGTGCTGTTGGAATTATGAAATTATTAAGTGAGAAGAGTGCAGCATTTACATCATCCCTGCTGTCTCTAGAGAGCATTACTACAATACTGGGATATATAAAATCCAAGAAGCAGTTATAAAACTTTGGTAATAAAAAGCAAAAATGTGGGGAGAACTTAAACTCTCTCTCTTGTCCCTTGGCTCACAGATCCCCTTGATGCTGAGCTCCTCCAGGCTCATGTCCAACTGTCTCCCCAGAAACATCCTCTTGTATGAATTTCCATAGAATGGAGGGGGAAGCAACGAAAAATGCTTCAGGCTTACTTTGCAGTAATTTAGTGCTTCCGTGGCTGGTGGGTTGGGGTGTGCTTGTTGAAAACTGACACAATCCTGCCAACTTCCCAGACCCACAGAGCCCCCATAGAGGGGCTTTGTGGGAGCATAAGGCAAAGCAAGACAGCTGGCCACACTAGGGAGCCGTAGATGACTTTTTCTAAAAGCGCGGAGCCATGGATCTCTTTGATGCCATTTAAACAAAGCATATGGTTTGGATTATTTTTATATCTTAATGTTATACTTTAAAATATATGTGAATGCATTCTTCATGAGAGGGGAAAGAACCTAGCACAGCAAGGAATCACATCTGTGACTGGTTATAACAAATACACTGGTTTCTAATGTGCTTCCATGTATGTACTGCATTAGACAACTACTCTCACTAACAATGTACTGGCAAAGCCTACTATAATTCAAACGAAGACACTTTCAAAGAATATACATGTAAAGACAGAGTAAGAGCTGCCTGGATTTCATTTATGGAAAGCACTGTTAAATTGTCTGCTTTCAGGGAGTTCTACTAAAGACACTGACTTATGAGAAATAATTTTTGAAGTTTTTTTTTTTAATTCTGTGTACCACTTTAAGAAACAGGTTCTCTTAAAGACCTATCGCATTTCCCCACTGCTTGGTTCTCAAAATATTGCATTCTGCAAGCCACAAGGAAAGTTCCACTGACCATCGATGTTCCATAGTGTGTGGTCTGAGAACCAGTCTTTCATGATGGGGAAAAAAAAAAAGTAATGCCTTTTGGATGAATATTAAATCTTGTGAAACCTTTACATTTATTTTAACTGTATCACTTAAAAAAAGATTAGCACCTTATGGAACGGACAACATAAACACATAAACACACTTAGAAGATGAATATACTTTGGAAAAAAAAACAAGGTAACAAGAAAAAGATACACCTCTACCCCGATATAACGCCACCTGATATAAGACAAATTCAGATATAACGTGGTAAAGCAGTGCTTGGGGGGGGGGAGCGGGGCTGTGCGCTCCGGTGGATCAAATCAAGTTCAATATAACGCAGTTTCACCTATAACGCGGTAAGATTTTTTGGCTCCCGAGGACAGCATTATATCGAGGTTGAGGTGTATTTAAAAGAAACTATTTTTCTGAATAGCTTTTCCTTCCCACCTCCATTCCCACTAAAAGCTACAAGGGTGATCTCAAACAGGTATAAAAAAATTCTCAGGAAATGCATTCATTATGCTGATATTTTAAATAACTATTAATAAGAAAAAAGGTTCTATTGTATTTGATTTACTAAGCATACAGGAGAAGGCTAACCTTATAGGAAAAATAACAAAATGGAATAATCTATAGCTATATAGTTAAGAGAGAATATCTATGGAATTGATTGTTGTCAGAGAACAATGGTTCTCCTGCTGCTACATTTGCCCCAATACATATGGAAATATTGCTTAGTCATCCATGAGTGGTAATTCCCCCTTCACCTTAGCCTCTGCCAATTCCATAAGACAGATCTAAGACAGCGGGTTGTTTAATAAAATTGGGGAAAAAAAACAACACACACATGTGCCAGATTCTTCTGCCCATGACTGATTTTGACATCAATGGAATTACTCAAGAAGTAAGCACAACACAGGTGGCAGAATCTATTTCCAGTGTCTCGATTCAGCAAAGTATTTAAGCACATGCTTAACTTGAAGCAATAGAATTACCATGTGCTTAAACTTAGGCATGTGTTTAAGTGCCTAGCTGAACAGTGGCCTCAATTATTTAAGTACAAAAGAACACGCCACACTCATTAGCTATGTTTAGACATAACAACACTATTTCCTAACTTATGACTGTCTTCCTCCCAGAGTGTCTTCATGTTACCAGCCCCAGATTCATCAGCATTTACTGGTCTAACACCGCAAATTTGTTTTCAGCAATTTTCCTCCATTCCCTAAGGCAGCAATGACTACATACAGTGAACCACCTGCCTGCTGTGCAAACACATGGAAACATTGCTAATTACAACCTCTCACCCCAGTTAGCTATACTGGCAATTCAATGACAGTCACTTCATTGTGCAGAGTTCTGGAGTATCATGTTAACCTACTACTTTTACACTATCTAAAAAATAAGATCTCTTTCAGAATAAGAGGTGCTATAATGTAAAGCTTTCAAGGTAACTTATAATTTGTATGAAAAGCTCCTGTGTATTCCACAGCAAAATAATTTGTGGCAGAATAAATCCAACTATGCTATAAAATCTAATCTTTCATTTTATAAAACAATAAGACCTAGCCCTTACTACTGTGAATCTCTTTGAAATGTGAATTGTATTGTCATCCTGAGCTTGCAGACAGATGGCAACAGTAACTCTGAAAGGTGTGAAATGGCCAATTCATCTCAAAGCGAAGTTAATGCTGAAGCCTATGGTGGATACTGTTCACTATTTTGCTCTGTTCATTTCAGCAGAAACAACCAACAGCATGGTGATCTCGTCCATGTTGGATGCAATAACGAATACTAGAGCAGGGATAATGGGTAGACCTGGGTAGGAAACTGTTTCCCTGTCCCACAAAGATTTTTAAAGAATCTGAAATATTTTCCCCACCTTGAATCAAGATGAAGAGCATAAATCTTGAAAATATTCACAAACCAACCCCCTCCGCCAACCAAACAATTCCCCCTCCGAATCAATTAAAATGTTTGGTTTCAATTTCAACCTTTTTTCTTAACCTTTTTTCAGTCTAATGATTTACATTTAATAACAAAAAATCATTTCAAACCAGAACCAGAATTTTTCATTAAAAAAAAAAAGTTAAAACTAAACATTTCAACAATTTTGAAATATTGTTCTTCTGCTTTGTTTGAGTTGGGAAATTTGTCAAACCTGACCTGGTTTTGCAAACAGTTTCTGTTTTGATTAATCAGCATTTTTCAACAAAAAGAGGATTGAATCGAAAAATTCCTGGCCAGCTCTAACAGGGTGAATTCTGGTTTCTGTCAAGGGTTGTTAGAGTTAGATCTACAGGGAGTATGCCATATCTGTTGCCCAAAGTTAAGCTCTTATATCTATAATTAGTCAACAAAGTAAAAGTGGCCTCACTATAGAGGTGCTGAGCATCTGCAGTTCCCATTAACTTTAATCGTATTTCTGGGCACTCAGTACTTCCGAAAATCAGAATCAGGACATTTTCATTGAGGTGTTTAAATATGGCTTGAGAAGCCTAAATTTAGACATCCAGGTTTTAAAATCTTGACCTAGGAGTTCAAGCTTCTCCTGTCCCCTCAAAATGTCAAGTCAGTGCTGTCCTTGGCATGACGGAGTGGTGAAGAAATGCAGTGTTTCACTTTTTCCTTCGTGTTTAGTGCTTCAGCTATCCTCATAAGGTGCCAATACCCCAAACCATCTTCCATTGCTTCTCAGGTATCAAATGTCTCAACTTTTCACTACCTTACTGTCATAACCTTCCCATGACAAATTTTACAACTTGTTATATCTACCAAGAGACAAGGTGGATGAGGGAATATCTTTATCACTAATAGAAGTTGCTCCAATAAAAGATATTCCCTCACCACTTTGTCTCTCTAATATCCTGGGACTGACACAGCTACTACACTGCATACATCTTCCAAGGCATAAAATCAGTAGAAAACAAAAAACTGAAGATTAGATAACATCATCAAATGAAATACTATATTTAACTGTTTCCCTATTCACCCAAATTTTACACTGGTCTGCTCAACCCAGGGTTGTGAGTTCAATCCTTGAGGGGGCCATTTAGGGAACTGGGGTTTAAAAACAAAACAAAACAAAATGGGAATTTGCCTTGCTTTAAGCAGGGGGTTAGACTAGATGATTTCCTGAGGTCCCTTCCAACCCTGATATTCTATAAGTATGGAAATAAGAAGTTAAAGGAAAGTATCCTGCCATTCTTTTCCACCTTCACGTTGTCTGCAATAATGTCAACAACATGCTCCAGTGCTCCATAAGGTACTCCTGAGGGAATTCCGTGCCAAAAAAATAAAAATTATGCGCACAGTATTTTAAATTCTGCAAAATTCTGCAAATTTTGTCAGTAAATAAATGTGGGTCCAGCATGGCAGTGAAGAGCACAGGCCACTGGCTGCTATGAGGTGGGAGATCACCCTGAAGCCCCCATCTCCCTTAGTACAGGGATTCGGCAGTGAGGCTGCACCCAACCCTGACACAGTGCAAGGGCTGGGCCTGTCCCAGAAACACCCCGGGGCCCTGCCCCTTTGCACCAGGTGTGAGTGGTCAGGCTCAGCCAAGCAGGATCCAAGTGTGGAGGGGCTTAGTGGGGGGGGGTCTAGGTGTGGGGTGAGAGGTTTCTGTGTGGGGCAATCTGGACACGGATCACTCAGTGAGAGATCTGGATGCACAGGTGCTCAGCAGGTGGAGTCTGGGTGTAGGGAAATGGGACTCTGTGGTGGGGTTCTGGGTCTGGGGGACTCAGTGTGAGGGTCCAGTTGCTGGGGGAGTGGGGCTTGATGAGATGGGAGTCCAGGTGCAGATGGCTGGGGTTCAGTAGGGTGGGAGTCTGGATGTAGGGGGCTTGTCGGGGGGGTCCAGGTGTAGGGGGGTAGGGCTTATCAAGGTGAGGGTTTGTTGGTGTCACTAAGGATAACCCTACGTAACTCGGGAGGGTGGAAGGCCACAAGAGTATGGAGCCTTCCTGGTTTTAGGCCTCAGCAGACAAGAGTCCCTCCATGTTTGAACTTTAATCGACCTAAAAGGCCAGGTGTAACAGCCGTTATCAGTTGCAACAGTTCTAACTGGTCTAAAGCAGAAATAATGAGGCCTGTGCACCTTTAGCAGAAGGACAAGATAACTTGCAGAAGGAAAACTTACTAACGAGCTGCCGGGGCCAAGATTACTTAATGCACCTGCGCTTACATAATTGCTACAGGGGGAGAAAGGAGGAGGAGGGAGGGAAAACGGGGAATTGCTAGTCAGTAAGAAAAGTTCTCATGGATATAAAGAAACAGACTGCTTGTTTTAGGTGTGCTTAATTTAAGTCAATCTCCCTGCACCGCTTTGAAATCTCAAATAAACTTGGTTTGCTTCTCCACCCTGGTGTGTTTATTGGCGCGGCACACCAGGCGACGGACCCCCCCGCTGTTGCTTGGCCTCAGGCAGTTATCTGCCGGCAACAGGTTCAATGGGCCTGCTTACCAGGGGAGCTCCAGCTGCTGCCAAGGGGACACTGTAGGCTAGGGTCCCGCTTCCACCCGCAATTTCCCTATCCCCTTCTCTTCCCCATCTCATCCCTCTCCCCCACTGTCTCATCTCCCTCCCCTCACTCCCATATTGCCCTACCCCTGTCCTATTCAACCCCTTTCCTTCCTCACTGCCTCTTCCCTCCACCCATTTCCCTCACCCCCTCTTACCCAGCCCCACTGCGAGCACTCACTGTTGCACAGAAAACAGGAAGGCTCCCAGCAGACAGAAGGAGAGCACGACTGGCACTAGGACTCAGGAGGTGGCCTGCAGAGTCAGCGGAGCCGAGACACAGCCTCTTTCAGCTTGGCAGCTATGCATGCGCTTGCAGAAATGGGGGGAGGGGGGAAGTGGCATGTAAACCTGTGCACCCTCCCATGCCTTGCCTCTGTTTGCAGGAGAATCACCCCCCTAAAACCTGTGCCCATGGTCTTCTCCATGCCCCCCCCCCCCGCCCATACAGCTTCCCTGCCGTTTTCTGCAGGGAAGCACAGGAATTCTGCAGGAGGGGGGCATTTTCGGCAAGCATGCAGAATTCCCCCAGGAGTAATAAGGCTCTTGCTTTTGGGTATCTAATGGAGATGGAAGTAATATGTACTCCAACTTCAAACTTGCATACTAATGCAAAACCTTAACAGTGAGCTAATATGCTTTTATGTAAATCAACAGATCAGCACATCCAGCTGTCACAGACTTGCCTTTGGCTACACTGGCGCTTTAGAGTGCTGCAACTTTCTTGCTCAGGGGTGTGAAAAAACACCCCCCTGAGCGCAGCAAGTTACAGCGCTGTAAAGCGCCAGTGTAAACAGTGCCCCAGCGCTGGGAGGTGGAGTACCTGCAGCGCTGGGAGAGCTCTCTCCCAGCACTGGTGCCACGACCACACTCACACTTCAAACCGCTGCCGCGGGAGCACTCCCGTGGCAGCGCTGTACAGCTGCAAGTGTAGCCATACCCTGTGTGCATTTGGGAAGTTATTTTGCCTTCGCACTGCTGAGGTGATCCCTAGTGCAGATAAAGACAGTGGTGTGTAAAAGTGTTCGGTGACTGTGTTCATGGTCAACCCTAGACAAACCAATCCAATGCTCCAAACAGAATGGTCCCCTAGGGGGGACTATGACCAGTGAAAATGACATTATCAACAAGTGGAGTTTGTCTTCTAATAAAGGTTGGAAGAACCTGTATTCAGCCATTTAGGGAAACTTTCATGTGGTTTCAAGACAGGTCACCTGGTAATGGTGATCTCTTATACCATACATCAGGGGTCAGCAACCTTTCAAAAGTAGTGTGCCGAGTATTAATTTATTCACTTTAATTTAAGGTTTCGCATGCTGGTAATACATTTTAACATTTTTTAGAAGGTCTCTCTCTATAAGTCTATATATTATATAACTAAACTACTGTTGTCTGTAAAGTAAACAAGGTTTTCAAAATGTTTAAGAAGCTTCATTTAAAATTAAATTTAAATGCTGATCTTATGCTGCCTACCTGCTCAGCCCGCTGCCAGCCTGGGGTTCAGTTCACCTAGGCTGGCAGCGACCCCAGCTGGCAAGGGGCTGACAGCCAGAACCCCAGGCTGGCTGCGGGCTGAGCGGGACCAGCGGCTGGGACCCCAGCTGGCAAGGGTCTGGCAGTCAGAACCCCAGACCGGCAGCGGGTTGAGGGGGGCCGGGACCCCAGACCAGCAGCGGGCTGAGCAGTGGTTCCGTCCACTGGTTCCTGTCAGCCAGGGTCCCGGCTGCTGGCCCGGGGTCCCAGTCCTGCCTACATAGAGTAGGTACCTCCTTCTTCCTGGTTCTGGCCCATTCTCTTCCTCTCTCTGCACTGAGCTGAAGGTGGGAGTGCACTGAGCACAGGGCTGGGGGTGAAGGAGCAGGCTGAGGATTGGAGTGCAGGGTCTGGCCAGGAGCTAGAATGAGAGAGGGGGCTCAGGATTGGGGTAGGAGGTTTGGGTGTGGAGCGCTTACCTGGGCAGCTCCCAGTTGGTGTGAGGTGTGCAGGTGGGAATGTAGGGTGGTGTGGGGTGCAGAAGCTCCTGTTTGGTGCTTAGCATGGGGGGTGCAAGAGTCAGGGCATTGGGTGTTGGGGGGCTAGGTATGTGTGGAGGGTGCAGGAGTCAGGGCAGAGGACTGAGGGGCATGTGTGGGGAGTGCAGGAGTCAGGGCATGGGGGGGCTGGGTATGTGTGGGGAGTGCAGGAGTCAGGGCAGGGTGTGTGTGAAGAGGGTGCAGGAGTCAGGGCATGGGGTGTTGGAGGGCTGGGTACGTGTGGAGGGTGCAGGAATCAGAGCAGAGGGTTGGGGCCATGTGAGAGGGGTGCAGGAGTCAGGGCATGGGGTGGGGGGGGGAGGTGCCAGAGTCAGGGCTGGGTTTCATGGGGGGTGAGTGCAGGAGGCTGGGGTCTGAGGAAGGTGCAGGGGTCAGGGAGGTGGGCTGGGGTGCTCCCAGTCCCTTGCCCTGAGCGGATCACAGCAGGGGGCTGGAGGGATACGCCCTGATTCCACTCCCTTCCCCAAGACTCCGCTCCTGCCTCTTCTCTGCCTCCTCGGTCTGAGCAGCGAGGGTGCTGGGGCTCCTCTTCTCCCCTCTCTCACAAGGACCATCTATGGCAGGGAGTGAGAGGAGGCGGGGCATGACGCAGCACGCTGGGGGAAGAGGTGGGGGAGGGGGAATCTTGGCTGTCAGTGGAGCCTGCCCTACAGCAGCAGCCGGCAGGACCAGGCTTGCTTCTGCCCCTTGCCCCTGCCAGAGAGAGCGGTAGGCAGGGGGTGGAGAAGAGTGGGTTGGGCCGGACAGGATTTTTAATGGCACGCTGCTGCCTGCCGGGGTCCGGGCTGTCAGCCCTGCTCAGCCCGCTGCCGGGGTTCAGCAGTGGGCTGAGCGGGACCAGCGGCAGCCACAGCATGCCATTAAAAATTGGCACACGTGCAATAGGTTGCCGACCCCTGCCATACATGGTGACCCTTGTCATTGTCACCCTTGTCAGGATTGTTTCCCTAGCCTTTGTTAGCCAGAAGCTGGGACTGGGCAAAGGGATGGATCACTTGATGATTATCTGTTCTATTCATTCCCTCTGGGGCACCTGGCATTGGCCCTTGTCAGAAGACAGGTTACTGGGCTACATGGACCTTTGGTCTGACCCAGGATGGCTGTTCTTATATTTAGCCAATACAATGCTTTGGCTGAACACGTATTATTACATTTAAAAAAAAAGTTGAAGTTAGACTGAGAACCATCTTAAGAACTGCACAGCATGCTACAATACAGGAATCTGAGTATATAAGACTTGAGCATAGTTCTTTACACTTGTGCCAGCAGGGACTAGATGCTATATAGGGGCAATGTAGTCAGTCCTTTGACAGGATATATACACTGGACGTTTATTATTAAGACTTTCCACCACTGTTGCCATCAGCTCAATTCCACCCAGTGGATGTACAGGTATAGACTGTCCACGGACATTTTAACCTCTGTGCCATCCAACTCTGCTCAGAGCAGGGCTAGATGGTACAATGGTTAAAGCTCCAGTAGCCATCATGCCTTGTCTACTATAGTGCTCCCACCAGCAATATAATGGGTGGGAAATTTTAAGTCAAGAAGTCTGGTGTAAACAATGTCAGAGAGAGAGATGACAGACAGACAGACTTCCAACACTTTCTAGCAATCGCTCCAGCTAACGGAGGCCTGGCTCTGATGGGAACTATGCCTGGCTTTCCTTGGCTGGAATAAAACTCAGATTTGTATGAAGGAGAAAAAAGAAAGAAAAATAAAGAGTTAAACAATAATGATCCTTCAAGTACCAGCTTGGGACGAAAAAGATGATTAGGTTGCAAAGTTTTTGTTACTTACCTGTGAGATCTCTGCTAGATACATGCGCCGTTCATCATTAGCCTTATGGTAAGCCTACATTTTAAAATAATGGGTAAATGGTTACAATCAAACAAAACAATTAGCATGGTTAATCAAAAGGGAAGGAACAAACATATGTACCACCCCAGGACTTTTTCATTCTAGGTTTCATGGAGTCATTACATTCTCTACACCAATGCTTTAGACATTTCAGACAGCATAACAGCTTCTAGAAAGGGCTGGTTAGAGAGATATGGAAGTAACAGACCTTTGCTTCTTGTTCCAGTCTAAGCTCATAATCCTTTAGTTGGTTCTGGAGACTTCTCTTTTCCTCTTCTAGTTGTTTAAGAAGCTGGTTTAAGGAACCCTGCAATTGCATAGAAAATAAAATCAATAGGTTACAAATATTCCTGTTCTGAGCAATGACAGAGGTTGTTATCACAATCTAGATTCTGCGTTGCAATCTTCAAGATCTGTGTGCTTATGCTTTAGGCTACGGTTTTGTCACGGAGATGGTGGAAATCATGGAATCCGTGACTTCCAAAGACCTCCGTGACTTCAGCCCTGGCGACTGGGAGGTGCAAGGTCCCGTTGCCTCCTGCAGCAGCAGGGAGCTGTAAGGTACCCCTGCTGCCAGAGGCAGTGGGCCCCCAGACTCTCAGCCACCATGGGCAGCTCCCCGCCGCTGTGGGGGATGTGGGAACCCACAGAGATCCCCACCACCTGCGGTGGCAGGGGAACCCTAGCAGCTCCCTGGCCACCGCAGGTGGGGGGTGGTGCAGAGGGACCCCCGCAGTCCCTGGCCACCATGGGGGCTAGGGAGACCCCCACATCTCCCCACTGCGGTGGTGGCAGGGGGATTCCCACAGCGCTCCCTGCTGCTGGGGAGGGGGCAGAGGGACCCTGCAGCTCCCCTCCGCTGCTGGGGGCAGGGGGACTCGGGAGCTCTGAGTGCCCACAGGTGGTGGGGGGCCCAGAAATCCCAGTCTCCCCGCAACTGCCCAGTCCTTTCCCATTTTATCATGGATAAATTTAGTAAAAGTCAGGGACAGGTCACAGGCTTCTGTTAATTTTTCTTTATTGCCCGTGACCTGTCCCTGACTTTTACAAAAAATATCCATGACAAAAATCTTAGCCTTAATTATGCTTATGATTCTCTTGTTGTTTATATGGCTCCTGCTGATTTATGCCGAGACAGACATTACAGATCACCATCAATTTCACCATCTTTAAATGAGACACATTTGGTTTTGGCTTTGGTACTCTCAGCAGTTCCACTCTGCTCAACTGCATGGGGCCACACAGAGTTGCCCCTTACCTGTAACCAAGGACTGGCCCCTGGGCTGCAATTCATCGGGTTGGAGGTTCCAGGTCACAAGTGAACCTACACTCGGAAACTACTTGCCAAGGCAGCAATTGGCTTTGCTTGGGGAACTACATGTTCTGATTTGAGATAACTCACAACAATCCAGCTCTAAAGCAATAACCACAGAGAAGGTCTGTATCTTTTGTGTACTTATATCTAGTATCAAGTTCAGGGGAAAGGGCTGGGGGGGAGAATTACTTGGATTATCTGGTATTCACATGTTATCTTTTCACTCTATGCTGTACTCACCTGGTAAGATTCTGATACAAGTTTGTGGTCTAGTGGGCAGTGCTCTGGATTAGGAGTCAGAAGACTTGGGTCCTATTCCCAGCTTTACCACCCACCTGCTGTGAAACCTTGGGCAAGTTACTTTATCTCACTGCTCCATGTCTCTGTTTCCCCCTACATCCTTTGACTGTCTGGCCTATTTAATCTGTAAGCACTTCGGGGCAGGGACTGTCTCCTGCCTAGCCTGTGGGACCCCAATCTCCATTGGGGCCTCTCCTCACTACCATAATACTAATCATTTTTCTCACGCTGCACAGCATATGCTGCAAATCTTCTCTGCCATTGTGATAGAGCTAACTGCTGCAAAGAGTGTATTCTGAGGGTTTCAGAGGATCATTAGGGTTGGTCACTACCTAATACTCAGATGCACATGTAGTGTGGGGAATAGAAAGTGGTAGTGTCTGTAAGGTAAAGCCCCACTACTTCCAAATCGATGTGATAATGGCTCAGTTTCACATAAGACCGAGCTACAAGGGAGTTTGGTTGACCGATTAGCAGAAAGCTGGCTCCCAGTATGTGACAGTAGAGAGTCCATGGATGGGGCCTCTGTAGGATGCAGTGTTATAGACAACATATGGAAGTAATTTCTCCATAATTTGGTCTGTCCTATCCTTGAGTTATGGTGTCACAACAGGCAAAGAAGTTTAGATTGACAAAGACCCTCTATTGGGTACAGTAATGTTAATAAAGCTGCGTCCCTTCTTTTCCACAAAAACGTTCCTGGATGCTATTAAGCTTTCCCTGTGAATGATTTTCATTAAAGTCAAGAATTTATAATGGTTTGGCGGAAGGTGAAGTGCTGTTAAAAGCTGCCAGCATGCTGAAATAACCCCTCCTGCTGATTTTAAAAAACAGAAATTGACAGCAGATCCATGGCTTTCAAGAATGCTTCACCCGTGGCTGAGCTGCTATTAACTTTAGTTTTCTATTATGACAGATACATTGGAGAAGACATGAAAAACCATTGTTTTAAAATTAAAATTGGAAGTCAAAACAACCTAGTTGCAGCTGAAACTCTGTTGCATATTACAAACCTCTCCCCATTATAGGATCTAGGAGCCTACAGAGTGTTTACATTCAACCCATTTGAAGAGAAAAAGAATAGGGCAGAATGAGGAGGAAATTTGACTAAATCCAGCTAGTGCCATATTCTATTTCATTATTACATCTGTGCCCCTATAGAATCAAAGAAGGAAGAGAAAGAACAAGCCTTTACTCTGTCAACTCTAGGAGACTGAATTTTGGTTGGAAGAAAGTTTTAATAGCCATCTCTACCTGACATACTTGTAACATGCTTTGTTTGTGTCCCACACAAAACTCCTCCCATCAGTAGATGGGAGTTCTTGCTACTGTTTTAATTGTTCTGAGCAAGTCCAAGCATCACCACATGCCCCTGCACTGGATCATTCTATACTGCTGGTGTTGCAGGTATAGCTGCAGCAGAGCAACTGAGTGTCTCTTCTGGTCAAACTTCTGAACTATGTGGCCACTAGGGATCAAGTCTTCTAGAAGCCCCTCACTGAACACAATGACATGTACATACTTCTAGTCCCATAGCAGGCACTTCTAGTCCCAAGCCAGAATCTTCTTAAAGATCACTGTGTTCCAGTACTCAGTTTGCTTTTGGATCTGGGATAATTTCTTCTCAGAAGTTATCCTACAGTTGAGCTAGCAGCTGACCCAAGGCAGATGCCAGGACACTCACTGAAAAATGGTTAGATCCAATCCCAGGTAACCCAGACTATTCAGCACCCCATTGCTTTTGACAGGTGAATGCATATCTGGCCCAGCAGTGCAAAGAGAAAACTAAAGGCTTGAAGGTGCATCAAAACAAGGCTGGTAGCTGCATCTTCACATGTGTTTGAACAGATGCTAGTTCCTGGGTGTCTATGGAGACTGAAATGATCCTTGACAACAGTAAAGCCCAAAGAGGAAGGAGAGGGCACCTATGTCACAGGAGGTATCAGAGACATTTGCTGGACTGTTGGGAGATGGAGAAGTCATCTACACAAGATACATATTATGCTATGTATTATTTGTACTTTTCTGCATGGCCAAGGGCTAGGCCTACATGAACACTACCACTGCTATTAAAGAACAAGCAGACAGTCACAAGTGAGGGCAGAAGTCCCTCTCTTACTTCAACTCAGTCACTTGGACAGACACTGCAGGACCCTTCCTCACATCCCCTGACGTGACAGACCAAAAAAAAACAACAAATCAAATGGCTTGTCCTCTGCCAAGCCCCCACCAGCAGTAATCCGATCCCTCAAGCTCAGTACAGGGGCCCACGCAGAGTCAGTTACCATCACAGGAGGTAGATTCTGCTGGAGCATCTCCCCAGGAGCGGCAAAATAAAGTCCATGAATTCTGTTCTGGTGACCTTGGTGCTCTACTGAAATACGAACCATCACCACCTTCAAACTTCTGCAGACAGCTAGCTCTGCATTTTCGGCTCTTCAAGAACAAATCTGGCTCTCTAAACAAACAGAAAATGCTCTGAACCTCCAGGGCACTTTCTGTTTTGGGATAAGATGCCAAACCAGACTGCAGTTGTCAGTGAGTTATAGGATTTGACCCCATCTCCCATAATTCCTTTAGACAATACGAATGCCTTGCACAGTTTCCCATAAAGTATCACTTCCAGGGCCTGAGGAATAGGTAGCTCACAGACAGCAGTGCATTTAATGCAGGGGAGAACTGCACCCAAACCAGAAGGGTTAGTGTTGATGCACAGCACTGTTAAGTTGCAACACTTCAGTTGCCGAGTGTAAGCAAGGCAGAGTTAAGGTTTCCCAAGCAAATTTTATTTTAGTATTTCCTTACTTTCGGGCACTCCACTCTGCATTCGTGTAACATGCTTTCTGAAGGGATTTAACTCATCTACATGTCTTAAATAATTTTTCAACACCAACTCAAAGTAATTTGCTGAAAATAATTTTCCAAAATGGTTCAGTTTCCTAGTATAACTCTAGCTCATACTTCTGGTAGTACCCTAATTCTTATGTTTTCTACCCAAAAAAAAAGTCTAGAAAAAAATTCTATAATATATCTAACGTATTTATGTGACCCTCATCACTGTAGTATCTCACAATCGTTGACGTATTTATCTTCACAATTCTTCAGTGAGGTAGAGAGGTACTACTAGCCCCATTTTGCAGGTGAAGAAATGAACCAGAGGGGCTAAGTGACTTGCCCAAGGTCACACATGGAGCCTGTGGAGGAGCAGAGACTTGAACCCAAGTCCTAAGCTAACACTCTAACAATGGGATCATCCTTCTTCCATAATAGAGAACTATTTGCTAGACAAAATACTTATGTACTGCACACAATGAACACTGAATGAGGCAAGCTGTTGCTGCAGAGCTCTTCCTTCTTGAGCACATACTTTGGGTATTAGATGAGGCAGGGAACCAATATAGACTACAAGTGTTTACTTATGTGAAAAACCTCTCTAGATATTCAAACACTGAAAGAGATGAAACAATGTTTCAGAAAATGGACTGAAGAAAATTTAAGCCAGTAAAACTTCAAAGATATTCTAAGCGCTAACTCTGCTAGAGCAGATCATAATTTACCTTCAACTCCTATCACATAAGGAGTAACTGAAGAAGCAACTGAGACCTTATCTATGGTGCATCTAGACACAAGTGTAGCTGCACAAAACAAGAGTCCAGCCAAACTCCTAAGGGGTGTGTTTACCTTCAATTAACTCTCTGAGAAAGGAGAAGATAAAAACTCATTGAAACAGATGCAACTCAAGAGGCTTATAGCAATGTGAGCCGCTTTCTATACAAAGAAGTGAAACAGCACAAAATAAGAAGCAAACAGCTCAAAGAACACAAACACACAGCACAGACAAGTCTCAGCAAAAAAAAACAAGGACTAGCAAGAGCCCACAGGAGAACTAACCCTCTGAAGGGAACAGAAACCCAGTCTACCTGTGACAGACTCCATTAAGGAGAATAAAATAACCCAGATCCACCTGTGGATAGTAAATTGCCTAAGTAGCCGGGTGGCAGCTAATTAGGTAAGGAGCATCTGGGCCTAAATAAAGACTTATGAGGACTCAGTTACTAGGTGCCAGAGTAGGAGTATTTCTCAGGGGAGCTGATTAGAGAACTTACCAGACAAGGAGAATTAGGAAAGGTGTTTCTGGAGGAATAAGGTTCCCCAAGGAGCAAAGCCATACAGAGGCTTGATTCCAGCAAAAGGATCTTACCAGACCGCGGTCAAAGGGCTAAGTCCAGTGTTCTAGTGATGAGCTGGGGAGGGCTAGTTCAGTGGTTTGAGCATTAGCCTACTAAACCCACGGTTGTGCGTTCAAGCCTTGAAGGGGCCATTTAGGGAACTGAGGTAGAAATCTGTCTGAGGATTAGTCCTGCTTTGAGAAAGGGGTTTGACTAGATGACCTCCTGAGGTCCCTTCCAACCCTGATATTCTATGAACCTATGCAGGGGCTGTGAGTCCAGAAGAAACAACCCTTCAGCAGGTGATGCCTAGAGGGCTGAGTCCTGAAGAGTTTCCTGGCCCTAAGAGGGTCTTACTGGTGAAAAGGCTGGATGGAGGGCCTAAGATTAGCTTGCTAGAACACTGCAGTGAAGGCTCATTTGACCATTAATGACTGCTTCTTGGAGTAGGTAGGCCTGGAACCCACAAGGGGAGAGGCATTTCTTGATTTAGTCTTAAATGGAGCACAGGATCTAGTCCAAGAGGTCAATATGACTAAACTGCTTGGTAATAGCAACTATAATGTAATTCAATTTAATATCCTTGTACAGGGGAGGGGGAAGATACCACCACAGTAGTATTTTACTTCAGATAAGGGAACTACATGAAAAATGAAAAAGCTAGTTAGACTCAAATTAAAATGAAGTCACAAAAGTGAAATGCCTGCAAGCTGCATGGAAACTTTTAAAAACACCATAATACTGGTTCAAATTAAATGTATACCCCAGATTAAAATAATAGCAAGAGAACCAAAAAAAAAAGCCATCATGGCTAAACAGAATAAAAGAAGCGGTTAGAGGTAAAAAAGCATCCTTTAAAAACTGGAAGTTAAATCCTACTGTGGAAAATAGAAAGGAGCATAAACTGTCAAGCGTAAAAGTATAATTAGGCAGACCAAAAAAGAATTTGATGAGCAACTAGCAAAAGATTCAAACTAATAGAAATAATTTAAATACATCAGAAGCAGGAAGTCTGCAAACAATCAGTGGGGTCACTGGACGATCAAGGTGCTAAATCAAAGGAGCACTTAAGGAAGACAAGGGCCATTGTAGAGAAGCTAAATTAATTCTTTGTATTAGTCTTCACTGCAAAGGATCTGAGGGAGATTCCCACACTCGAGCCATTCTTTTTAGGTCCAAATCTGAGGAACTGTCCCAGATTGAGGTGTCAATACAGGAGGTTTTGGAACAAACAGATAAATTAAATAGTATTAAGTAAGGCTGTCAAGCGATTAAAAAAATTAATTGCACTATTAAACAATAATAGAATACCATTTATTTAAGTATTTTCAGATGTTTTCTACATTTTCATATATATTGATTTCAATTACAACACAGAATACAAAGTGTTCAGTGCTCACTTTATATTTATTTTTGATTACTAGTATTTGCACTATAAAAAAAATAGTATTTTTCAACTCACCTAATATAAGTACTGTAGTGCAATATCTTTATCATGAAAGTTGAACTTACAAATGCAGAATTATGTTAAAAAAACGCATTAAAAATAAAACAATGTAAATTTTAGAGCCTGCAAGTCTATTCACTCCTACTTCTTGGTCAGCCATCACTCAGACAAACAAGTTTGTTTGCATTTACAGGACATGATTCTGCCCTCTTCTTATTTACAGTGTCACCTGAAAGTGAATAGGTATTTGCATGGCACTGTTGCAGCTGGCATCACAAGATATTTACATGCCAGATGTGCTAAAGATTCATATGTCCCTTCATGCTTCAACCATCATTCCAGGGGACATGCGTCCATGCTGATGACAGGTTCTGCTTGATAACAATCCTAACCAGTACGGATGGACGCATGTTTATTTCATTATCTGAGTCAGATGCCACCAGTAGAGGGTTGATTTTCTTCTTTGGTGGTTCGGGTTCTGTAGTTTCCGCCCTGGAGTGTTGCTCTTTTAAGACTTCTGAAAGCATGCTCTGCACCTTGTCCTTGTCAGATTTTGGAAAGCATTTCAGATTCTTAAAACTTGGGTCGAGTGCTGTAGCTATCTTTAGAAATCTCACATTGGTATCTTCTTTGTATATTGTCAAATTTGAAGTGAAAGTGTTCTAAAAATGAACATGTTGGGTCATCATCCAAGACTGGTATAACATGAAATAT
This sequence comes from Gopherus evgoodei, assembly GCF_007399415.2. Lineage (NCBI taxonomy): Eukaryota > Metazoa > Chordata > Testudines > Testudinidae > Gopherus > Gopherus evgoodei. Next base: position 48,169,181 of record NC_044322.1, read on the forward strand.
ATGACAGAATGTGGATAAAACAGAGCAGAGCGGGGTCATACAATTCTCCCCCAAGGAGTTCAGTCACAAATTTAATTAATGCATTATTTTTTTAACAAGCATCATCTGCATGGAAGCATGTTCTCTGGAATGGTGGCTGAAGCATGAAGGGGCATACGAATGTTTAGCATATATGGAACGTAAATACCTTTCAATGCCACTACAAAAATGCCATGCATATGCCTGTTCTCATGTTCTGGTGACATTGTAAATAAGAAGAGAGCAGCATTATCTCCTGTAAATGTAGACAAACTTCTTTGTTTTGGCCACTGGCTGAACAAGAAGTAGGACTGAGTGGCCTTGTAGACTCTGAAGTTTTACATTGTTTTGTTTTTGAGTGCAGTTATGTAACAAAAAAAACTACATTTGTAAGCTTCACTTTCACAATAAAGAGATGTAATTACAGTACTTGTATGAGATAAACTGAGAAATACAATTTATTTTTTTAATAATTTTTACAATGCAAATATTTGTAATAAAAATAATATACAGTTTGATTTCAATTGCAACACAGAATACAATATATATGAAAATGTAGAAAAACATCCAAATTATTTAATACATTTCAATTGTTAAACAGTGTGATTAAAACTGCGATTAAATGCGAATAACTTTTTTATCGTGATTAATTTTTTTTAGTTAATTGCGTGAGTTAACTGAGATTAATCGACAGCCCTAGTATTAAGCTACCAGGACCTGAAGGTATTTACCCAAGAGTTCTGCAGTTTCATATTTTACTTCCTTCAGAACTACTATCTGTGGTATGTAACCTATCACATAAATCATCTTCTGTATCAGATGGCTGGAGGATAGCTAATGTGATAAGTTTTTAAAAAAGGCTTCAGAGGCGATCTTGGCAATAACGAACGTAAGCCTAACTTCAGTATCAGGCAAACTGGTTGAAACTACAGTAAAACATAAAATTTTCAGACACATAGGTGGGGAAGAGTGAGCATGACTATTGTAAAGGGAAATCATGCCTCACCAATCTGTTAGAATTCTTTGAGGGGATCAAAAACATATGGAGAAGGGTGATCCAGTTAGGGTTGCCCCGTGTCTGGTTTTCGACTGGAACAGTCGACAAGCGATCCTAGTGGCTCCAGTCAGCACCATTGACCAGGTTGCTAAAAGTCCAGTTGGTGGTGCAGCAGGGCTAAGGCAGGATCCCTGCCTGCCCTGGCTCCATGTGGCTCCCACAAGTGGACAGCATGTCCCTATGGCCTCTAGGTGCAGGGGTGGCTGGGAAGGCTCCACATGCTGCTCCGGGCTCAAGCACCACCCATCATTGGCTGGGAACCATGGCCAATGAGAGTTGTAGGGGCAGTGCCTGCAGGCGGGGACAGCGTGCAGAACTGCCTGGCTGCCCCTGTGCCTAGGCGCTGGATATGCTGGCCATTTCTGGGAGCTGCTTTAGGTAAGCGCTGCCCAGCTGGAGGCCGCACCCTAAATCCTCTCCCACACCCCAATTCCCAGCCCTAGTCCTGAGCCCCATCCTGCACCCAAACTCCCTCCCGGAGCTTGCACCCCACACCCTCTCCTGCACCCCAACCCCCTTCCCCAGTCTGGAGCCCCCTCCTGCACCCTGAACCCCTCATTTCTGGCCCCACCCCAGGGCCCCCAGCCAGAGCCTTCACCCCCTCCCACACCCTAATCCCCTGCCCCATCCCAGTGAAAGTGAGTGAGGGTGGCGGAGAGCAAGCAACCAAGAGAGGGGGGATGGAGTAAGTGAGGGTGGGGCCTCAGAGAAGGGGTGGGGCAGAGGCAGGGCCTTGAGGCAGGGCAGGTTGTTTGGTTTTGTGCAATTAGAAAGTTGTCAACCTTAGATCCAGTGGATATAGTGTACTTGCACCTTCAGAAACCTTTGGCAAGGTGCCTCACCAAAGGTTTTAAAGCAAAGTAAGCAGTCATGGGATAAGAGGGAAGGTCCTCTCATTGACTGGTAACTGGTTAAAAAATAGGAAACAAAAGGTTAAGAATAAATGGTCAGTTTTCAGAATGGAGAAAGGTAAATAGTGGTGTCCCCCAGGATCTGTACTGGGACCCAGGGTTGGATTTAGGGGCAGGCGACCCAGGTGTGCTGTTTTTATTTTTAGCGAAAAAAAGGAAAACGGAATGTTTGGAGTAACATGTTTCAGGTATTCCATATGTGGATTCGTTTTTCACTAAACTCCTAGGATGTTCTGGACCTCTGTGGAATTTTGTGGAAACTTCCAGACTTTCTGAGAACATTTTCCTTGAATTTTCTATAATGTTGTCAGCCATGCTCTTGTGGGTATAGACGGGCTGGGGCATCGCCAGTCAGTCAGTGAGAACAAAGTGAAGTGAGAGCGCAGTTGCAATATTGTGAGCCTTGTTTTATTGTGTAATTGTGAAAATGTACTTGTGTTTTAAGATTTGAAGAGTGTAAGTAGTGACTAATAAAGGACATAGATATTTATTGAACCCCTACCTAAGCAACAATATAAAAAAAATACTGTTACTTCTTTTGCCATGCTTAATATGTAATGTTTGATGAGTTTCTAAGATTGCAGAACATAGCCTTTTGCTCTCCATGATACTGTCTATTTTCCCCCATAGAAAATAAAAGATGCCCCCAAAGAAGCCTTCAGGAGCTCAGTATAGGAAGCAAAAAGCTCAATTGCAATCTAGTTTGCAGCAAAGGGAAAATGTGATGGGAAAATATCTGAAACAGAATAATATAGACCGGGCATTAGGCAGTAGCAATCATCTCAGCGCAGAAGAAATTGAGGAGCGAAGCGTAAATTATGGAAGTCTTAATACGAAAGAATTAGCAGATTTATCTGAAGATAAGGAATGGAGATGTGAGGAAAGTAACAGAGAATCGTCCAGTTTTCCTTGTGCCATAAAGGAGAGTGACGATAAAGAAGAATGTGACTCACATGAAAAAGAGAGTAATAACAAAGAAAAATCTGGTTTACATGAAAAAGAGAGAAACGATAATGAAGAATTAGCCTTGCATGATGACAGAAACAGCAGTGAGAAAAATTGCACACCACAAATTGATATATCAGATCCTGCTTTATGGCCGATAAACTGTGCCGATATTGATAATACAATTTTGAACAGGCCAGGCAAAATCGAGGATATGGCGTTTCCAGTAAATAAGCAAAAGTGCCCGTTCTCAAAGTCACACTGTGAAAGAGTGCTTGAGAATGTGAGAAACTGAATTGGTACTGGCTAGTGTGCTCAAAATCAATTGACAAGGTGTTCTGCTTTTGTAGCAAAATATTTGACAAGAATGCCAAATTGTTGCTTGCACTTTCCAGGTACAATTACTGGCATAACTTAGCTGATGCTCTAAACCAACATGAAAAGTCACCTAGCCATTTTACAGCCTACTCCAAATGGATGGAGTCAACTTCAGGCTCAAGCAGAATAAATGCATAGACACATAAAAACAGTGCATTCAGGGAATGTGCTTGAACATCTGATCTCAATTATTCTCTTCCTTGCAGAGAGTAATCTGGCTTTCCGGGGCTTGTTGGATAAGTTGTTCACTGAACATAACAGTAATTTCCTTAGTTTGGTAGAGCTCCTTGGAAAATACGATGACGTCATGCGTGAGCACCTACACTGAGTAGTTTGTAAAGAAGCTCCATTACTGCAGGCTTATGATGCCCTGATGGAACTGGTGCAGTCGAGTAAAGCTGAGGCTGAAATCTGATATGAGGGGTAAAGTCTGGCAAACCAGTTGTGGTTTGGCATGATATCCTGTTCCAAGTAAATATTGTAAACAAGGCATTAAAAACTCAATCAATGGACATCACGACTGCTACTACTTTGATGAGAAGCTACCTTGACTTTGTTGTGGCCTACAGCGAGAATGGATTTGAAGATACCATCTCTGCTGCCAAAGAAATGGCGGAAAACTTAGGAGTTGATTCTGTCTTCAAGGAAACTTGTATTCATTGGAAGAAGATACATTTAGGTTATGAGGACAGAGATGAGGTGATGGGAAGCTTAGAAGAAAAATTCAAGAGGGAGGGTTTTTTGCTCTTTTGTTGACACTGCTTGAATGTCCATTAAAGAAAGGTTCAGACATATGAAGCACCACAAAAAGACCTGGGGGTTTTTGTATGACCTTAGTAAGCTGCCAGCGGACAGGAAAACAGTCTTGAACAGTTGTATGGACCTTCACTGGACAGAGATACGGGGAATGTTCAGATGTCAATGATTAAGACTTCTATCTTGAATTGGACAAAATATTTGTCACATTTTGCCACATGGGAAGCACTCTCCACTTCAAGTTCTCCAATTGATTCATGATGCAGAGCTAAAGGACATTTTGTCTAATGTATGGATAGCTTTGAGGATTCTGCTCACACTGCCAGTCACAGTTGTGAGTGGTGAGTGCAGCTTTTCGAAGCTCAGGCTCATTAATATACATCTTCTATTGACCAACTATGGCTAACGAGAGTTTTCTATCTTATCGCTTGAAAAGGCCATTGGCTAGTCTTTGGACCTCTCCGATGCTGTGCTTCATTTTGTGAGGGCAAAGGCAAGAAAAACGACCTTTTGAACTAAAGGACTAGGGGTTGATATTCTAAGGCTGTCACCAACTGTAACACTGTTTAATGTTTGTCCACCCAATGTTGGTGCACTGTTCAATATCTTGATGTTAGTACATTTCAGTTATTCTTAAAATTAAGTTTCTATACGCTTAGATGAAACTATTTTATTTGCTTATATATGGCATGAATAAATATAGATTTACAGATCTTAGCGATCAAATTTATCGTCTTATATGACAGGGATAAATCATGCATGCAAATTGTGCATCAAAGTCATGAAATGGACTACAAATGCAATAAAAATAAAGTATTCAAAAGTTTAACAAATGGAGGTGGGGCAACGAATACACTGCTTGCCTGGGGTGCTATTTGGTCTAAGACCAGCCCTGCTGGGAGCAGTGCCATTCAACATATTCAGAAATGAAAAAGGGGTAAATAGTGAGGTGCCAAAATTTGCAGATGATACAAAACTACTCAAGATAGTTAAATCTACAGCAGACTGTGAAGAGTTACAAAGGGATCTCACAAAACTGGGTGACTGGATGACAAAATGGCAGATGAAGTTCAATATTAATGAATGCAAAGTACAGCACATTGGAAAACATAATCCCAACTATATATACAAAATGATGGGGTCCAATTAGCTGTTATCACTCAAGAAACAGATCTTGGGGTCATTGTGGATAGTTCTCTGAAAACATCCGCTCAATTTGCAGTAACAGTCAAAAAAAACTAACAATGTTAGGAATCATTAGGAAAGGTATAGATAATAAGACAGAAAATATCATTATGCTACTATATAAATCCATGGTATGCCCACATCTTGAATACTCCGTGCATTTTTGGTTGTCCTACCTAAAAAAAAAAAAGATATATTTTAAATGGAAGAGGTACAGAGAAGGGAAAAACCATGATTAAGGATATAGAACAGCTTCCATATGAGGAGAGATTGAAAAGACTGGGACTGTTTAGCTTAGAAAAGACATGACTAAGGGGGGGGATATGAGAGAGAGCTATACAATCATGATGGTGTGGAGAAAGTGAATAAGGAAGTGTTATTTACTCCTTCACATAACACAGGAACCATCTATCACCCAATGAAATTAATAGGCAGCAGGTTTAAAACAAAACAAAGAAGGACTTCTTCACACAACGTACAGTCAACCTGTGGAACTCATTGCCGGGGATGCTGTGAAGGCCAAAACTATAACTGGGTTCAAAAAATAATTAGATAAGTTCATGGAGGATAGGTCCATCACTGGCCATTAGCCAAGATAGTAAGGTAAGCAATCCCATGCTGTAAGTATACCTAAGCCTCGGACTGTCAGAAGCTGGGACTGGACAATAGGGGGTAGATCACTTGATAATTGCATGTTCTGTTTATTCCCTCTGAAGCATCTGGCATAGACCACTGTCAGAAGATAGGATACTCGGCTAGATGAACCATTGGTCCAGCCTAGTGTGGCTATTCTTATGTTAATTTGCACACTATGTTCAGACTTTGGTTAAATAAACTGGACTCCTGAAAGGGCAATGTTTACTATATGTGGGCCTTACTGAACTAATTGATAGCTCAAAAAAGGAAACTGAGGCAGGGACTCATCTGTGGTGTCGTGACTGACTGCAGCGGGTGCACCAGACTGATCTCCACACCATTATCTCCCTCCCTCCCTCCTTTATCCAGCACTGACCTATGAGAATATGCTGCCACCAAGCCTCAAGACTGAGTGGGTGGGATAAATTCTGATCTAAACCCTGAAAAAGTCAGGATAACTTTATCGCTGAAATTGGTTTAATTAAATATTGTCATTCTTGTAAGTTAAGGTTTATTAACAGCTTCTGCTAAACCCTGAATAGCTGGACAATGTATTTCTGGAAAGGAGACATAAGCTGACTAAGGGATTGAAAATTCTTAGTTTTCATTAAACTGCCTGTCAAGTCACTCTGAGTGAGCTGATGGGCTAAAAGACATGCTGCAATTTTAAAATAATACCTTGAGACACTTCTTTACATAACTGAATTCTTCACTAGCAAATACGTTATTAGCCCAATGATCCATCAAGTCTAGTTTCCAGCAGTGACCAATATCCAAAGCTTCCCAGTAAAGGGAACCCCCCCCCCAATTAATCTTTTCTGCATTTGTCCCCACGCTTTTTCTTTCTTTATTTCCTCCCAAGTATGCTGTTGATTTAACACCTGCCAGCAAATGAAATTATGCAGATTTATATTACAGTTGGATTTTAAAACCACCCACATAAGCTGTTTTCACAGTGGACTTTTCAGTGTATTGCTACCACTAGGAATGCAAATGACAATTTCCATCAATCACTCCTCCATATCCACGGTGACAAACAGGTCACATCGTCAACTTAGAAAACTTACTTTCACCAGAGACTGACTTGAGCTGTCTAATGGTCTAGCTGCAATTCACTCCAGCCCTAATCCTCTTCAATTTTCCTCTATCAGGTAGCCACATAAGCAATACATTTGTTTGGCATGTAAAGAAAACAATGAAGCCTCTACAATCTATTTTACTTGACATTTGAAATCACATGTAGTTTCACTTGGAAAATAAACTCTTTTTCTTCCAACACCAGGAGGTATGTCTATCAGCTGAAGTAATTAAATCTAAAACCTAGTGCAAAAAGTGATGCTGCATCTTTCATGGTACTGAAATTGAACTCCATTTTTAGCTCTATTGATAAACTGTCACTAATTTCCTACTGTAATAATTACTGTGACAAAATGAAATATTAAAGTTCTTTAGCAAAGCATGTTTCTGCGTATACTGTACACGTGAGATTTTGTGCACTGAACACTAAAGGCTTCAATACAGCTGAACCCAGGAGGGATATGCATATTTAAATACCAAGTGCCCCCTAGTGGCTAATATAATAATTCACATTAAAGCTATATTAAAAAATAATATGAAGATTATGACAGGCTGCATGAACTCTGCTGGGGTCAGTTTGTTTGGCTCGGGGGTGGGCAGAGATTGGTTCAGGTTCTACATGAACATCAAGTTCCAAGGAGCACCCTCTTTCCCAAGCCAATCCAGGAGGTGCTAGGGAACCACCAGGGTTTCTAACCAGCCACAAGCTAGGGAACAGAAGAACTATAATCCTCAGTTGTATAGCTATAAGAAGAGCTGGTAGCAGGATTTTCCTTTGCTCCTATTGCCTTGCTGAGAAAAAGCAGGTGTTTCCTGCCCACTGAAGACAAGGAAAGTAACTACCTGATGTGACCGAAGATATCAAAGGAAGAACATCTCATACCAGGATGGCAATGAGGCAGGGGAAGCCATGTCAACAGGGGACTCCTCGACACATAAGGTGTGTTGTAGAGGTCTAGAGCAGTATTTCTCAATGTTTTTGATACCAGCGACCAGCTTGCTGCCTTCCTAAACTGTATCAGGGACATCTCAGGGACTGATGCAGACCCTTTTCCAAGCTGGTATTGAAGTTTGCAAAGAAAAAAACTCAGACACACTTTTCACACATCCCTATTTGAGACTTAAGCAAACAAGGTCAGTGAAGTTCAGTGAAAGGTGACCTGCTAAGGGAATTGTCAAAATTTCCTCCACCTTGGCACAGTGCTGATGTCCCCCACACAAAGGCTCAGAGAACAATTCCCACATACGTCTTCTTAGGATCCAGATACCCAGTCTGTGTTGTGTTTTCAGCTCTTTCTCCAATTTGACACCATCGCACACTTTGCTAGTGGTGTAACATCAATTGCAGAACCCCAGTATGGCACAGGGATGGCCTGTGTGTGGCTAGAATGTATCCAGTGTTTTCACTACAATGCAGTTTTGCAAAGCAAATGCCTGAACAATAATTTCTGAATTTCCTCAGTCATGATGCTGGACAAGCTGAACACAGTGATTTATAATAGAAACTCTGGTTCCGCAGCTAATCATAACTAGAGCGTTGCTAAGGCAATGCTATCTGAAGTGTGTTCTTCTGAATTGATTCTGCAGTATGCCTTCCTCTATTTGCATAATAAAGCCTCTGCCTAGGGAGGCTTTCTTGCAGTAACTATAAGGAGAGGAAAAAAATATGAAGATTTTTGTCTCTTAGCATGGGAAATGATATTTAGGAGACAGCCTATGTATCTTTCACATAATATTGCTTAACGAAAAAGAAGTGAACAAATGCTAACTGGTTTATCTAACGAGGAAGTAAAATTTGCATTGGGCTAGGGTTCAAAGGAACTGCTTTTCAATTTCTTCATAATTATTACTGAATTACAGTACAGCCTGTGTATTATTCACTAGGACACAAAGGAAGTTGTGACTAACAGTCTTCATTCACTGTAGAAGTTCTATTTCAGAGCTTTTCAGTATCCAACCTCAACATACAGAAATGATTTTCTAATCTCCACTTATAAAGAAGTAAAGGTTTGTATTATTGGTTACATATTATTGTGCTATTTGAAGGGGATGACAACACCATCGCTTTTGGAAACAAATGAACAAACAAACAGGAAATTTCAAGTCAAAATGAGATCATCAAAATGATACCTGTGTGTTTAAACATGACTGAACTACACATTTTCCAAAGCAAGGAAAAATTCCTCAGCAATATTTCAGCCAATATTCCAGCCAATGGTATTGACCTTTGAAAGCAATTATTTCAATTTCTGGGTATGGAAAATCCAGTGTGCTTCCTTATCCACCATCCAAGAGTTTGCCTTGGTGTAAACTATTCCTTTCTATTTAGATTCTTATAACTTGCTCATTGCCGTGGTACCTGAGTGCCTGTTTTTGTTATAACCCTGTTGGTGCTCAAAAACAAGACCTGTAGCTTTTAAAAGCAGAGAGTGGAATGTGGAGAAAGTAGACTTTTGCCAGACAATGTGTTATGGGTGTCTGGCAAACATATACACGATATTTGCTTATAATTAGTGGCATCAATTTGCTCTTTAGGTCTTCTTGGTTTGTGTCTGTACAGGACTAGCTCAATGGGGTTCATAAGTGCTACTTCATACAAATAAATAAAAAATAATATGAAACAAAGGTAATTTGTTTGTATTCGTTCCATCTTCTCTAGTCAAAAGAGTTCTCATACAAGTACCTAACTTTTTAGATTTACCACAGTCTTTCAATCCCATAAATTCTTAAACTCCTGAAGGTGCTTTAAAAATAACATAAAGATGACAAGAACTAATAGACTTTATCTTTCTACAACGTTCCAGAAAGGAATCCATTATCCAGTATTGGGACAATGTAGAAATGACATGATATCTACTGGAAGCGTTATTTAGCTCACAAGGCCAGAAGAGACCCCTGTGATCATCTACTCTGACCTTGTATTAACACAGGCCATAAGACTTCCCTGAATTAATTTCTGTTTGAACTAGAGCATATCCTTTAGAAAAAAAACATTATATGGATGTCTTCATAGGATCTCATATGTAATAGCAAGTTTGGGACTTTGAAGTTTTAATAAATAACATTAAAAATACTGAACATAAGTAGGGTGATGGCTAGCTGCTGATCTCCCTGCTCCTGTCCATCAAGAAATGTCAGTTTCTCATTCTAATCCTTAAAGGGCTAAATATTTCAATTTTCTCACAGACAAACTTACAGGAGCAAAAAAAGTTTTGGAAAAATCTGCAAGCCTGAACACCTGCAGTTCCTGAGGAATAAGAGAGAGGGAGGCCTCATGGACAGGGCAGGGGCATGCCCTGGGAACCAGAAGTTTCCTAGATACCAATGAAAAAGTGAAGGACCCTCTGTGCTCCTTTTTTGATTCCTCCTCTGCCTTCTGGCAGAACAGATCCCTTAGAAATTGTGCTGTTACTGGTTTCCTTCATCACAGATGTGCCCAAACCTCCATCTGAGGTGGTGAGAGCTATAGAGGGAATTTAATTGTGCTTGGAGCAGTATTAATTCCAAAACACACACTTCCATATGGAAACGCACTGGGTTGGGAAGAGAGTTTAATATACAATGCAGCTACATCCTGGCTCAACCTCCTTCCATCCAATCTGGAGAACCTGAACAACTCAGAGATTTTCCGTGAGCTCCCAAGCTGGAAGGAACATTTCACAGAGACCTATTGCCCTACCTTATACTACTTCTGCCTATATTACATGGATTCTGTATTTCTTTGTTTCCCAACGGACAACAGAATGGGAGGAGCAAAGGGCCTTAAAGTAAGAGTATCTGGAGCTTGAGAGGTTAAAAAACAAAAGAAAAATCCAGAATTCAGCTTTGTTTTCATTCTGCCCCCTTGTGCACCCATATTATGGGTGAAGGTCTCTGTGGTTCCCAAGTGCTATTCCCTAACCAGCCTCATTCATATTGGTCAATTTTTCGGGCTTTGGGTGAATGTGAAGTCTGCATGGCTTTGGAGGAAGTGAAGTTAAAGAAATTAAAATGCTTAAGCCATTTTGTATTGTACAAATATAACATTTATTCTACAGTGAGGATTTCCCCATAAATATGTTGTGTACAATGTATTTGTAATAGTACTAAATGCATCGAGAATATATATTATATAAATTATGAATTGAAACTGTCCAGGTTTGACTCATGATTTAGCACCCAATCATGCAGTCTTTACTTAGTAAAAACTCCCACTGTAATACATAAGATTATATATCTCAGGATTCTTGTCTTATGTATCCTCTATTTACTTGTTTTACTATAGGTCTTACAAGTTTATAAACAATTTCAGAGGTGAAACAATTAAAAAATAAATGGGTTGATTTTTGTGGCTTCCAGATAGGGCCACTGATTTTTTTCTGGGCTGCAAATGGCTGAATTTATTTAATAATTTCCTTAGCTACAATGAATTGTTAGATGCTTATGCAATTAAACACCAATCTACTTACCACAGGCATTTGATCAAAGGAGCGAATAGAAGACAATCTATCTGCAATAGAAGATAATCTATTTGTAAATAAGCAAAATATGTGATACCTTGATATTTTTCTCTCGTATTCATAAAATTATATATTAATATATCTATGAAGGCACATTTCTACCTGTTGGATTTCCACGAATATGTTCCATCTTTTCTTGAAGAAGACCAGTTTGCCTTTCTAGTTGTCTGTTCAATTCTACTTGTGTCTCATATCTGGTTTTCCATTCATTACCTCAAAAGAAACACAAAGTTACATTTATTTCCAAATTTTAATTCATAACACCAGAATTAGAAATTGCCTTTTTCACCTCCTTTTGGAGCCTGGCACCCCACATTTGTGTAACCAAGAAAGTGTCCATTTACAGACAAGGGAACTTGAAAAAGATACTAGGTAAAATACTGGCTCCCTGGAAGTCAATGGGAGTTTTGCAATTTACTTCTGTGGGTGCGTCCGCAATGTAAACCCAGGATTAGTGGGACTCGAGTCAGCTGACCCGTGTCCAGGAAACCCTGGGCTTGAGCATCTACATTGTATTTTAAACCTAAATTAAGAATTTCATGATCTGTGCTGGAACATACGGCTCTGGCATCCATACTGCAGTCAGTGTGCACACCTGAGTCAAAGTAACCTTACCCAGAACCCCTAGCTTGCCCCCTGCCCTCTGAAATGAGACCTGCTCTAGCTCTCGAAACGTGGTGCACTGTGGGAAAACTTTATAGCCTGCTCTGCACATTAGCAGGAAGTAGCTCACTCTGCAAAAGGCTTGATTGGTTTGCTCTCCATTACAAACCCAGGGGAAGCTCTCTGATAGTATGTCTGCAGATCAGCAATCAGAACAGAATAGGTTAACACTGACCTGAGCTGGTGCCCTTTCCTAGGGGGAGGGGTGTTTCTGTTTTCAATAGAGTAGATTGCAGATTATTGGGATAGAGAGGACTAAGGAAGTTGTCCAATTGTGGGATACTTCCAGATGACTCTGGAGACCTGAGTCAAATGGGGCTGTGGCTACACTGCAAAACAATAAGGCTCAGACCCTGGGTCCCAGCTTGACTTCAGCTTGGACCCGATAGCCCTGCAGGGTCCTAGAACCTTGGGTCTACGCTCTTGGTTTGTGCAATTGCAGTGTAGACACAAGGGGGTGGGGTCAAGCACGGTCTCACATGGCAATGTAGACATATCCAGTGAGGTCAGGATTTCATCCAGTAACTGAAACTTATGTTTTTTTATATTTTTCATTCATGATATGTGAAATAATACAAAATACATGCTAATGTACTTTTGTAGTCTTTATTATGACTTTATTGTACATCTTCAAGACTCATAAATTCCAAGGCCAAAAGGGACCATTGTGATCATCTAGTCCAATGGTTCTCAAACTTTAGCAACCCGAGGATCCCCATTTTGATTTAAAAGCTTTTGGGGACCCACAAACCCTCCTGCTCAGCCCCAGGCCCTGCCCCCAATCCACCCCCTCCCCACCTTTTCCCTTCCCCTACTCACTCCATCCCCTCTCCATCCATTGCTCTCTCTCTCCTACCCTCACTCACTTTCACCAGGCTGAGGCAGGAGGTTGGGGTGCAGAAGGGGGTGAGAAGTTCGGCATGGGGGAGGGAGTTTGGGTGCAGGAGAGGGTGAGGGTTGCAGGCTCTGGGAGGGAGTTTGGGTGCGGGTTGCGGGCTCGGGGCTGGGGCAGGGTGTTGGGGTACAGGATGGGGTGAGGGGTGCAGACTCCGGCCAGGTGGCGCTTACCTCTGGCGGCTCCCAAAAGCAACTGCCACATTTCTCTGGCAGTGGCTCTTGGGTAGGGAAGGCAGGGAGTCTCTGGACACTGCCCCTGCCCGTAGACACTGCCCCCAATGGCCACAGTTCCTCACCAATGGGATCTGCGGAGTCAGCGCTCAGGGTGGGGGCAGTGTGCGGAACGCCCCCTGCCTCCCCCAGGGGCCACAGGAACGTGCCAGCTGCTTTTGGGAACGGTGCAGAGCAAGGGCAGGTAGGGAGCCTATCTTAGCCCCTGCTGGACTTTTAGCACCTAAAATCTCCCGGTTTGGCTTCAGTAGCCTTCTGGAGATAGAGGAAGGGGGAGGAGTTGAGGGAGGGTGGAGGAGGAGTTGATCAGCGGGGTCCATGGACCCCAAGTACCCTCGGGATCCCCCAGGGCTCCATGGACCCCAGTTTGAGAAACACTGATCTAGTCTGACCTCCTGTATATCACAGGCCATAGAATTTCCCCAAAATAATTCCTAGAACATCTTTTAGAAAAAAATTCTAGTCTTGATTTCAAAATTATCTGCAATAGTGAACCACCATGACCATTGGTAAATTGTTCCAGTGATTAATTACTCTCATTGTTAAAATGTATGTTTGTACATACTATAAAAACAGTTCCTGGCTGGAGAGGCCTGGAGAGCAAGCGAGTTGGAACATGACTACAGAGCTGTAGAGAACTCCCTTGCATGGCCAGTGACACTAGATTCCTGCAGGCAAAAGGTGCAGAGAAGGCTGTGGTCCTGGAGAGGAAGAGCAGAGCGCCCCGGCCAGGGTCGTGAGGATGACAAGTCCCTGGCTGCAGGAAAGGACACCATGCTGCTGAATGGTTCCTGCCCAGAAACGGAGCCATTCAGCAGCAGGGTGACCTCCTCTGAGGCCAGGGACGACAAAGTTTCCTCTCCTCCTCCTTGCAGTCTTGGCCAGGGATCTCTGCTCTGCTGGACCAGAACCAGAGTCTCCCTGACAGCTTGTGCCTGCAGGAATTGGGTGTCACTGGTCCCATGGCATGCAGGGATCCCTCTGCTGTCACAGCCCCACTCCCATTACAGCAGAGCTGCAGAGAGCTCCCTGCATAACCGCTGGGCCAGTGACACCGATCCCTGCAGGCACAAGATGTGAGAAGGCTGCAGTCCTGGCAGGGCAAAGCAGAGATTCCCGGCACTCCCACCTGGTGACTGCAGAGACATTCAGCAAACAGTAGCTACCCTTGCAGTGTGGAGCTTGTCCTCTTCCTCCTCTATGCAGTCCTAGCAGGAGTCTCTGCTCTCCCCTGTCAGGACCACAGTCCCTGCCCCCTCTTCTCCCCCAGCATGCAGAGACCAGGTGTCACTGCACTGAGGCAGCACAGGGAGCTCTCTGCAGTTGTGCTGTCAGGGACCTGCTCACTCACTCCAGTCAGCGTGTCAGCTAAAATAAACATTTACTGACAGTTTTCAATTAAAATTGAATCCTGCTGAGATTAATTATTATTCACTTACCTTCATCCTCAACACTGCTAAATCTTTTTTCAAGTTCTGCTATCGTGTTTCTCAATTCAAATATTGAGAGTTCAAGCATTTCCCTGTGATAGAGAAGTTAATTAAATGGTTATATAATTAATCTTCTTACTAACAACAAAATCTAACTTGAATTTTATGTACAGTTGAAGTGTCCTTGTGCTTATATTCTACTATATACATCGGAGAGTTTGAGGCAGAAGGGACCACCGGATCGTCTAGCTTTACCTCCTGCACATAGGCTACTAAACCCTACTCAGTGGCCCTGGTAGTAAATCCAGTAAACTGGATTAGATTAAAACGTTACAGACCTCAGAAGACTAAACTACTGTGTGCCTTAGGCAGGGAACTGGAGGGATTGAGGTGCACAAATGCCTGAGGCACGTGCAATGGCAGGGAAAGGATTTGGTGAGACATACCTAGATGATCCTAGCAAGTGAGCTAGACTCATGCTGCAGAGAAAGGTGAAAAACAAAAACAACCCCCCTCCCAAACCAAACCAAAAATCCCGAGGTTCCTGGCAATCTAACTTGGGGGGGAAATTCCTTCTCAATCCCCAAAATGGTGATCAGTATGACTTTGAACATGTAAGCAAGATCCGCTAGCCATGCATCTCAAAGAGAATTCTCTGTACCGCCTCCACGTGCACCAGTCCACTCTGTCCAATGTCCCATCATTACAATATTTTTCTCTAGGGTAGCTACAATGCTTTAGAAATATAGAGGCATTTCTGAAATTTTGTGATTGGAGACATTTTCATAAGAAGCTAACATACTATCTCTAGATATCAATACTTGTCTGGCAAAACATCATGTGTTAAGCTAATGAACTAATGATTATCTCAGTTCTTGATTCATAGGCGTACACCTGAGAAAAGTGCTATTGGAAATTTTGATCTTAGTTTAACTCAGAACTCAGTGCTTAGAGAGTAATAATCATTCTTCTAGATACTTTTTGGCCACATATTATGACAATGACTTAGATTTCATTCAGAACTAATTGTCTAAGTATATAATAACTAGCAGCTAACCCCAGGGTTTGAAATAGTTTATAACTAGTAAATTCACAGTCCATTTTAGTCAATTTAATGGTCACAGGATTTTAAAAATAGTAAATTTGATGATTTCAGCTTTTTAAATGTGAAATTTCACGGTGTTGTAATTGTAGGGGTCCTGACCCAAAAAGGAGTTGGGGGGGGTGTCACAAGGTTATTGTAGGGGGGGTTGTATTATAGGGGGTATGGTACTACTACCTTTACTTTTGCACTGCTGTTGGCAGTGGTGCTGCCTTCAGAGGTGGGCAGCTGGAGAGCAGCAGCTGCTGGCCGGGAGCCCAGCTCTGAAGGCAGAGCCACTGCCAGCAGCAGCACAGAAGTAAGGATGGCCTGGTATGGTATTGCCACCCTTACTTCTGTGCTGCTGCTTGCAGAGATGGGCCCTTAGTCAGCAGCTGCCGCTCTCCAGCCACCCAGCTCTGAAGACCGCAGCACAGAAGTAAGGGTGGAATAATATGGCACTGCCACCCTTACTTCTGCACTGCTGCTGGCAGGGTGCTGACTTCAGAGCTGGGTGCCCGGCCAGTAGTCGCTACTCTCCAGCCACTGAGCTCTGAAGGCAGCACAGAAGTAAGGGTGGCAATACCGCAACCCTTCTAAAATAACTTTGTAACTCCCCCTGCAACTACCTTTTGGGCAGGACCCCCAGTTTGAGAAATGCTGCTCTCCCTGATGAAATCTGTATAGTATAGGATAAAAGCACACAAAGAACCAGATTTTATGGTCTGTGAGGCATTTTTCATGGCCGGTGAATTTGGTAGGGCCCTATATATAACGAATAGAAAATTTCCCCTAGATATATAGGAGCTAAGCCACTATTATTTTTATTACTTAAGTTTTAATTTGAAAAAAAAAAGAAAAGTTTAGCGCTTTAGAGTGTGAAATATCTTCAAAATAGACAAACTGTCAATTGTATTGGAAATTTAAGCTTTGATTGAATCAAGCATTTATGAGCCATTTGACAGTGGGAGTAGTCACTGAGAAGTGACATGATTTTTCCATTTCCACCCATTCAGGTATCCAGTCAGTGTTAGTGAGATATGCTTTCCATGATGCTTTAATACCAGTTTAAATGGACAAAATGGTTAATATTTCAGCAAAAAGCCTAAATATTAAACTCCACAATTATCTTTCTGATAATTATTTATTATTTTAAATAATATATTCCTCTATATAAATCTTGGCACTTTACAAACACAGTTTAAGACACATTCCCCATTCAGTTTACAATCTAAGGTCCTGATCCTTAAGAACATAAAAACGGCCATAGTGGGTCAGAACAAAGTCCATCTAGCCCAGTATCCTGTCTTCCGACAGTGGCCAATGCCAGGTGTCCTGAGAGGGAATGAACAGAACAGGTAACCATCAAGTGATCCATTCAGTGTCACCCAATCCCAGCTTCTGACAAACAGAGACTAAGGACACCATCCCGCCCATCCTGGCTAATAGCCATTGATGGACCTATCCTCCATGCAGGGCCAGCTTTAGGCCGATTCCCCCGAATCAGGCCCTGCACTTAAGAGGGCCCTGCGCCCAGCCAGAGCATGGCAAGCCTGTGGCCCTGCTACCCCAGCTGGAGCCCAGCAACCCCGTGACCCATTTCCCCAGTGGAGCGCAGCACGGTCCCGCTCCCCCAGTCAGAGTATCGGCCAGAGCGTGACAAGCCCGCAGCCCTGATCCGCGGGCCAGAGTGCCGGCCGGAGCGCTGCAAACCCGTGGCCCCACTCCTCTCGCCAGAGCGCAGCAATCTCCGTGGCCCCTTACCCTGGCCAGAGCACGGCAATCCCCGTGGCCCCATAACCCTGGCCGGAGCCCAGCAACCCTGTGACCCGCTTCCCCAGCGGAGCGTGGCAAGCCCCGCGGCCCCACTCCCCCGATCAGAGCACTTGCCAGAGCGCAGCAACTCCCCCGACCCAGCGCCAGCCGGCACGCAGCAAGTCCTGCAGCCTCACTCCCCCAGCCAGAGCCCCGGGCGGAGCACTGCAAGCCCGTGGCCCTGCTGTCCTGGCTGGAGCCCAGCAACCCCGCGGCCCCGCTACCCCGGCTGGATCCCAGCAACCCTGCGGGCCCACTACCCTGGCCGGAGCCCAGCAACCCCGCGACCCACTTCCCCAGTGGAGTGCGGCAAGTCCTGCAGCCCCGCTCCCCCAGTCAGAGCGCTGGCCGGAGCGCGGCAAGTCCTGCGGCCCCACTCCCCCATCTGGAGAGTGGCAAGCCCCGCCGCCCCTTTCCCACGGCCGCAGAGTGGGCAGACAGCTCTAAGCACGCAGCCCCGCTCCCCAGACCATAGCGCGGCAAGCCCCACGGCGCCCCCCCCCCCGGCCGGAGCGCGGCAATCTGAAGTGCCACCGAAGACTCGGAGCGCCGCCCAGTGAGTACAAGCCCTACAAATTGGGCCCTGCACTTGCTAAAGCCGGCCCGGCCTCCATGGACTTATCTAGTTCTTTTTTGAACCCTGTTATAGTCTTGGCCTTTGCAACATCCTCTAGCAAGTAGTTCTACAGGTTGACTGTACATTATGTGAAAAAATATTTCCTTTTGTTTTAAACCTGCTGCCTATTCATTTCATTTGGTGACTGTAGTTCTTGTGTTCTGAAAAGGAGTAGATAATACTTCCTTATTTACTTTCTCCACACCAGTCATGATTTTATAGACCTCTATAATATCCGCTCTTAGTCGTCTCTTTTCCAAGCTGAAAAGCCAAGTCTTATTAATCTCTCCTCATATTGAAGCCATTCCATACCCCTAACAATTTTTGTTGCCCTTTATGAACCTTTTCCAATTCCAATCTATCTTTTTTGAGATATGATGATCACATCTGCATGCAGTATTCAAGATGTGGGTGTAACATGGATTTATATGGAGGCAATATGATATTTTCTGTGTTATTAGCAATCCCTTTCTTAATGATTCCCAACATTCTGTTTGCATTTTAACTGCCACAGCATATTGAGTGGTTAGTTTCAGAGAACTATCCACAATGACTCCAAGATCTCTTTATTGAGTGGTAATAGCTAATTTAGACCCCATCATTTTATATGTACAGTTGGGATTATGTTTTCCAATATGCATTACTTTGCATTTATCAACACTGAATTTCATCTGCCATTTTGTTACCCAATCACCCAGTTTTGTGAGATCTTTTTGTAGCTCTTCACCGTCTGCTTGCGACTTAACTAGCTTGAGTAGTTTTGTATCACCTGCAAATTTTGGCAATTCACTGTTTACCCCTTTTTCCAGATCATTTATGAATATGTTGAATAGGACGGGTCCCAGAACAGACCCCAGGGGGACACCACAATTTACCTCTCTCCCTTCTGAAAACTGACCGATTACTTGTACCCTTTGTTTCTTATCTTTGAACCAGTTACCTATCCATGAGAGGACCTTCCCTCTTATTTCACAGCAGCTACTTTGGTTAAGAGCCTTTGGTGAGGGAACTTGTCAAAGACTTTCTGAAAATATCAATATCAAATGCATCCCTCTTGTCCACTTGCTTGTTGACCCCCTCAAAGAATTCTATTAGATTGGTGAGGCATGATTTCCTTTAACAAAAACTATGTGGACTCATCCCCAACAGATCATGTTCATCTATATGTCTGACAATTCTGTTCCTTACCAGTTTGCTCTGTGCTGAAGTCAGGCTTACTGGCCTATATTTGCCAAGGTCACCTCTGGAGCCCTTTTTAAAAATTGGTGTCACATTAGCTATCCTACAATCTTTTGGTACAGAAACTGATTTAAATGATAGATTACAAACCAGTTAGTAGTTCTGCAATTTCACATTTGAGTTCCTTCAGAACTCTTGGGCGAATACCATCCGGTCCTGGTGACTTACTACTGTTTAGTTTATCGATTTGGTCCGAAAACCTCCTCTAGTGACACTTCAATCTGCAACTGTTCTTCAGATTTGTCACCTAATAAGAATGGCTCAGATTTAGGAATTTCACTCACATCCTCAGCCAGGAAGACCAAAACAAAAAATTCATTTAATTTCTCTGCAATGGCCTTACCATCCTTGAGCGCTCCTTTAGCATCTCGATTGTCAAGTGGTCCCCAGTAGCTGTTTAGCAGGCTTCCTGCTTCTGATGTACTTCAAAAAAATTGCTATTACTTTTTGAGTTTTTGGCTAGCTGTTCTTCAAATTCTTTTTTTGGCCTTCCTAATTATATTTTTACACTTCATTTGTCAGAGTTTATGGTTCTTTCTATTTTCCTCACTAGGATTTAACTTCCATTTTTTAAAGGATGCCTTTTTGCCTCTCACTGCTTCTTTTACTTTGTTGTTTAGCCATGGTGGCACTTTTTTGGTTCTCTTACTATGTTTTTTTAATTTGGGGTATACATTTAAGTTGAGCCTCTGTTGTGGTGTCTTTAAAAAGTTTCCATGCATCTTGCAGGGATTTCACTTTTGGCACTATACCTTTTAATTTCTGTTTAACTAACTTTCTCATTTTTGTGTAGTTCCCCTTTATGAAATTAAATGTTACAGTGTTGAGCTGCTGTGGTGTTTTCCCCGCCACAGGGATGTTAAATTTAATTATATTATGGTCACTGTTACCAAATGGTCCAACTATATTCACCTCTTGGACCAAATCCTGTGCTTCATTTAGGACTAAATCAAGAATTCCTTCTCTTCTTGTGGGTTCCAGGACTAGCTGCTCCAAGAAGCAGTCATTTAAGGTGTCAAGAAACTTCATCTCTGCATCCCATCCAGAAGTGATATGTACTTAAGTCAATATGGGAATAGTTGAAATCCCCCATTATTATTGAGGTTTTTATAGCCATTCTAATTGCTCCGAGCAATTCACAGTCACTATCACCATACTGATCAGGTGATCAGTAATATATCCCTAATCATAGAATATCAGGGTTGCAAGGTGTCATAAACCTAGTCCCAGATTTGGACCTTAGCGTCCAAAATATGGGGTTTAGCATGAAAAACCTCCAAGCTTAGTTACCAGCTTGGACCTTGTAAAGCTGCCACCACCCAAAAAATTAGAGTGTTTTGGGGCACTCTGGTCCCCCCAAACCTTCCCTGGGGACCCCAAGACCCAACTCCCTTGAGTCTCACAACAAAGGGAAATAAACCTTTTCCCTTCCCCCCTCCAGGTGTGCCTGGAGAGAGACACAGAAGCAAGCTCCGTGAATCTAAACAGAGGGAGTCCACCCTCTCTATTTCCAGTCCTGGAAACACAAGCACTTCCCTCTTCACCCAGAGGGAATGCAAAGTCAGGCTAGTAAATCTAACACACACAGATTTCCCCCTGACTTCTTCCTCCCACCAATTCCCTGGTGAGCACAGACTCAATTCCCTGGAGTCCCCCACTAAAGAAAACTCCAACAGGTCTTAAAAGAAAGCTTTATATAAAAAGAAAGAAAAATACATAAAAATGGTCTCTCTGTATTAAGGTGACAAATACAGGGTCATTTGCTTAAAAGAATATTGAATAAACAGCCTTATTCAAAAAGAATACAATTCAAAGCACTCCAGCAACTATAGACATGTAAATAGAAAAAAAAACAACAATAACCCTTATTGTTTTTATGAACTCTGTACTCACAACTTGGAAACAGAAGATTAGAAAGCAGGAAATAGAAATCCTCTCATAGCTGAGAGAGCATACAGGCAGAAGACCCAAGAACAAAGGACTCACACACAAACTTCCCTCCACCCAGAGTTGAAAAAATCCTGTTTCCTGATTGGTCCTCTGGTCAGGTGCTTCAGATACTTCTTTCCAGGTGAAAGAGATGTTAACTCTTAGCTATCTGTTTATGACACAAGGGACCTCGGGAGGTCATCTAGTCCACCCCCCCTGCTCAAAGCATGACCAATCCCCAGACAGATTTTTGCCCCAAATCCTAAATGGCCCCCTCAAGGATTGGGCTCATAACCCTGGGTTTAGCAGGCCAATGCTCAAACCACTGAGCTATCCCTCCCTAATGCTATATTCTTATTATTAGAGCATGGAATTACTATCCATAGAGATTCTATGATACAGTTTGGTTCATTTAAGATTCTTACTTCATTTGATTCTATGATTTCTTTCATATTTAGTGCCACTGCTACCCCACCAGCACAACCTGTTCTGTCCTGCTGATATATTTTGTACCCTGGTAGTACTGTGTCCCATTGATTATCCTTCATTCCACCAAGTTTCTGCAATGCTTATTACATCAATATCCTCATTTAATACGAGGCACTCTAGTTCACGCATCTTATTATGCAGTATTTGTGTATAAGCACTTTAAAAACTTGTCACTACTTAGCTGTCTGCCATTAAATGACGTAACTGAATAGGACTCTTTTTTATTTGACTGTTTCTCATCAGATCCTACCTGAATTTTATCATTTTCCATCCTCTCCTCCCTATTAGGACATAGAGAATCCCCATTAATAAATCCTCCCCTAAGAGATGTCTCTGTCCAAACCACGTACTCCTCCATACCTGTTGGCTTTCCCCCGGCCCTTAGTTTAAAAACTGCTCTATGACCTTTTGAATTTTAAGTGCCAGCAATCTGGTTCCATTTTGGTTTAGGTGGAGCCCATCCTTCTTGTATAGACTCCCCCTTCCCCCAAAAGTTTCCCCAGTTCCTAATAAATCTAAACCCCTCCTCCCTACCCTACACCATCGTCTAATCCACACATTGAGATCTTGCAGTTCTGCCTGTCTAACTGGCCCTGCGTGTGAAACTGGAAGCATTTCAGAGAATGCTACCATGGAGGTCCTGGACTTCAGTTTCTTACCTAGCAGCCTAAATTTGGCCTCTAGGACCTTTCTCCTATCCTTCCCTATGTCATTGTACATGTACCACGACCACCAGCTCCTCCCTGGCACTACACATAAGTCTATCTAGATATCTTGAGAGATCCGCAACCTTCGCACCATGCAGGCAAGTCACCATGCGGTTCTCCAGGTCATCGTAAACCCAACTATGTATGTTTCTAATGATCGAATTCCTCATGACTATTACCTGTCTCTTCCTAAAAAACGAAGAAGTATCCTCAGTGTGAGAGGATACCACAACATTTTCTAGAAGGAAGGCCCCAACTATGGTATCGTTTCCCTCTGCTCCAGTTAGATATTCTCCTTCCCTGAGACTTTCATCCTCCTCAATAGCACAGAGGCTGTTAGACCGGGAGTGGGACCGTTCTACTGTGTTCCAGAAAGTCTCATCTATGTACCTCTCTGTCTCCCTTAGCTCCTCCAGTTCAGCCACTCTGGTCTCCAAAGCCCATACACGGTTTCTGAGGGACAGGAACTCCTTGCACTGAATGCATATATACGCCACCTGCCCATAGGGCAGGTAATCATACATGCTGCATTGGGTGTAATAAACTGGATAGCCCCTATTCTGTTGCTGGACTTCTGCCTGCATTCTCTTTTTACTCCTGCAGCGCGTTCCTTTGTTGTTTTGGGGTGGTTTTGGCTTTAAATTTAAAGAATGTTGAGTCTATCTAGCCCCACCTCAGACTCCCCCTCAAAATTCCAATGTTAGCTGTTCCTGTTCACTACCTGCTACGGTTGCTTAGGAGCTCGCTTTTTAAAGCCCTGGTCTTCATGAGTAGCTCTGTCCCCTAGTTAACGGTTGATGGGTGCTAATGGGCTTAGGGATCAAAGCCTCATTAAGAAGCTCTCAGCCTTGCCTAGCAGGCCATTAGGCTCACTAAACAGTCCCCCAAATCAATGGACTGAGCCATGCAGGTGGACTCTTAAATTTGCAAAGACACCACCAGTTTGTGCAGACATGATTGCAGGACTGGAGCCTAAAGTGAACAAAAACACTGGACTGACAGGAAAGTAAGGTAAGGAAAAAGGATTACAGATAAGAAAAAGATAGAAAGGGTGACTGGAAAAGTGAGATTTAAGGGGAGGAAGAGAATGAGTGATGTGGGTGAACAAGAAAATGGCAACTGTTCCAAGTATAGGATGCAACATGGCAGAATACGTGAAGCCCAGAGTGGGAGAAAAAGATGATTCAAGCAGCATCTCCAGGACTACCATACTGCTGGTACCAGAAATGACATCAGTTTTCAGTAAAATGACAGCATCTAAACAGCCAAATCAATGATCAGAGGAGCAGGAAAGCAGATATGGAATGGGAAGCTGAAGAATTGACATATCAGGAAAGAGACAAGGAATGAACCAGTTGTGGGGAAGCTGGGGCCTGCAAATGTCAAGGGTTTCAAAAGAAGCCTCCAGTCCAAGAGGAGGTTGGGCCAGATAACCCAGGGAGGCTAGAAGTCTCCAGGGGGAAGGGGAGAGTGGAGGGAAGTCCTAATTTACTCCTTGCTCCAGTCATGCTTTGTTCCCATCCACTTCAGATTTGGGAGGAGGGGCAAGGGGCAGGAGGGTAACAAAACAGTTGTTGGTTTGAACAGAAGACACCAACAGGAAGGGAGAAAGTCAGAGAGTTGGCATATTGCAAGGAAAGCATGAGGAGGCTGGAGAGAGTTGAGATAAATGCATGAGAGGGCAGGGTTAGAGGCAAGAAGATCATGAGGGTATCTAACGACTGCTGCTCCCACCCCAAAAAAAGGAGCCAGAGGGTTTCAGAGATATTTTACTACTGGGAGAATTCTGCACCAAAAAAATTAAAAGTTATGCACACAATATTTTAAAATTCTGCAAAATTTTGCATATTTTATTTGTCAACATAACACAATATGATCATGCCAGTTTCAATTATTTTGGTCATTTATTTCAAAATATTGTCAGCAAGTATGTCCATAACAATACAAAAAAAGACTCAGGATTTTTTTTATTTTTTTGGCAAATGGATTCCCTTCTAGGCATATTAATATAGAACTTTGAGTAATTCATTTAAACTACACTCAGAAACGTATTTCCCACATCCCTCCGAAGTGGTACAAAGGCTTGAGGGAGTTAAGGGTAACAGAGGAGCTGAGGGAGAGGGAAGGAACCTGGGAGTGAACCTGGAGGGTTGTTGGTGTGGGTGGGAGAAGTATGGAATAGTTTCTTTTGGAGGGGGAGGGACTGTTAGGGAGTTGGCGACCTTCTTCTCTACAGACTCTGACGCCTAACCTCTATCATTTCATTGGGCACATCTGCCCCCATCCCTATGTGTCCCTGTAGTCCCCCTAACTCCTTCATCCCCATGTGACCCAGAGCTCCCCTCCCATTCAGACACTGGCTCAACGCTGTCACCCCACTAACTCCTGTGCCCACGCCCCAGTCTGTTCCCCACACTAGCCCTTCTGAACCCCAGTCTGTGACCTCTCCCATTCCCGCAGTCCTGTGTGCCCCATGGTGCCTCCTAACCTGGCTCCATTGGCAGCCTGCTGCTAGCTGTTAGTGCCGGTCAGCAGCCTCTGGTGGGTGCAAGGCAGAACTGCCACACTTCTTCCACAGAACGTATTTTCTGCAGAAAAAATAATTCTGTATCCAACAAGAAGTCTGCACGTGTGCAGTAGCACACAATTCCCCCAGAATATTTGCTGACAGCAGAAAGATGGTGAGACTCAGGAATCTGGGGTTCCATTCCAGACTCTGGAGGGGAGTGTGTTCTAGTAGGCATAGAGTTGTCTGCCCATTTTCCTCAAGCTTGACCCTTTCTGCCCCAGGCTCTTCAATGTGTCCTAGTCCTGTCTCTTCCTCACCCCTGACTTCATGTCCCACTTGCCTCACCTAAGCAGTCCAGCTCCACTCCTCAGGCTTCTCATCCCCCTTTTAGTCTCCTTGCCCAGCAAATCTTAATTTCACCTCTCCAGACTTCCCATCCCAGTCCCAGTCTTCTGGCCCACTATTCCCAATTTCACTCCTCCCACTCTCTTTGCCCAGAGTCCCAGTCTGCCTCCTAAAGCCTCATTCAGTCTCAGTCTCCTCCAACCTTGTGACTCCCAAGTCCTCCATTTCCCTTCCTAGCTCCCAGTTTCATTGGTCAGCGAGTTCCACTCTCCTCCCACCTCAACTCCCTCCACCACAAACGCCTCCAATCCCGGCTTCTTCGTCCCAGGCTCTGTGTCCCATCTACTTCCCCCAGACCATCTGTAGCTTTTGCCCTCTCTGCATGCATCAGGAAGCTTCCTTCTCCAGGCTACCAGTAGATCACTCGAAGCACAAACAAAAACAAGGTTTCCTGCTCTCAATTCAAGTACCTAGACCCAGTACAGTCTGCAGCAGCCCAGAGCTGTAAGTGCTGGAGCATGCCCAGTGCAGATGGAATCTTTGGGGTATTTAGCTGCTAAAATCTATGAGCATGTGCATATTTTTCAAAGGCTTAGAACTTGGACAAATCTGTGTGAACTTCATGGGGCTGGCAAGAGGCACATCCCTCGCACAAAGGCCACCCCTGGCCAAATGTCAAGCTCCTGCTTCAAAGCAGGCAGGCGCTAGAGCATTTCAAAGCAAAGGTTGTGAGAACATTGCAGCAGAGAGAAAACATTTCCTCAGCCTCATTCTCTAAAACAGCTGGAGCAACTTGGCTGACCTTTTCCCAAGACAACTTCAGCCCCAGGGAGACACCAGCCTGGAGAAGTTCAGCCCCAGCGCTCGAGGGATGGCAACGCTAGAAGCCCCTGACAGCGGGGTGTTATAGTGGAGAGCACTAGGCAACCCTATACCAGGCAGGCCCTACTCTCCTAGCTAGGAGCCTTTCCCTGGCGTACCCCGCAGCACGGCCCACGCTGACTCCCAGGCACTGCTGCAGGCACCGAGCGCAGCCCCTTTCCCCACCGCTCTGGGACGGGAACTCACTTCATCTGCTTCTCCTGCCCCAGCTCCAGCCGGAGCTGCTCAGAGCCCAGGGCGCTGGAGTCCCCGTCCCCGCCTTCTCCCATCACTGCCCGCAGCAGCCCTGAGACCCTGCCTGCCACGGGGCGTGTGTGCGCGCGCTCGTCTCCCTGGAGAGGAGGCAGGATAAGGGGGGGTGGGGGAGGAGAGAGGGGAGCAGCCACTCGAGCCACAGATGAAACGGCCCATCCCCGACACGTGACAGCCACGCCAGGAGGGGGCAGGTCACCTGAGGGGCGCTGGATCACGTGATAGCAGGCTAGGGGACGAGTCTCGAGGGCGCTGGAGGGAAGACGGGCGCGACTCAAGCCCCTGACTGTTGGCTGGACGCGGCGCCGGCTGGCTGAGGATGGCTGCGCGCGCGCCCCAGTGTCTCGCCTCCGACGCGGCGTACGGGCGGATGGCGGCTGCGCTAGGTAACGGGCGGGGCAGCCGCTCTGCACAGGCTCAGGCGCCCGGCGAGGGGCGGCCTCCCGGTGCGCCCAACGCTCAGCGCCGGAGCCGCCGCGCCCCGCTCTGGTCACTCGGCGAGCCCCGCGCGTGGGGCAGCGCCCGTCTGCCAGGCCTGTCGCGCCTGGCCCCTGCGCCCCGGCCGCGGAGCCGCTCGCCGAGGGGACGCGCCGGGAGCCCAGCCCAGTCCAGTCCCGCCCCGCCACAGCAGCCACCCACGGAGTTAAACGTCGCTAGCACCGTGTTAGTAGGGTGACCAGACAGCATATGTGAAAAATTGGGATGGGGGTTGGAGGTAATAGGAGCCTATGTAAGAAAAAGACCCCAAAATTGGGACGGTCCCTATAAAATTGGGATATCTGGTCACCTTACATGTTGGGTTCAGGCTGGGGCAAAGCAGCCGCACAGATTGACCAACTGAGCTGCATCAGCTACCACAGGGGTAACTTCCTGGCTCCAGCCAGATAGATGGATGTGTCTCGGCCTAAGGGCCTGGAAGTAGTTTAAGAAAAACAGTGAGGGAAGCTTTGCAGCCAGTTCTTGCCTCTGTGGGAGTCAGCAGAGTGTGACAGTACAGAGTGTCCTGCAGCACATGGGAACTTTAAACTTCCCATTGAAGTTTAAAGTTCCCATGTGCTGGCACAGGCTAGACAGTACTTTTTCCATGGCAGAAATTGACCCTTCCTCTCCTACAGTTATAGACTAGGAGAGAGATAAAGAGAGTAATAGAAGGGAGGTGTGCTCCGCTGCCAGCCACACGTGCTCTAGTAGTTCCTCCGTAACCGTTCTCTTTAGTACTGTTGCCACAGAGATGGGAGGGTTTTATAAGAGTACAATGTAAGGTCAGATTTGAAGGCACGAAACAGAATGAAGCACTGCATTTTACTCTGCAGACTTGTTTACAGTATGAAAACTTGACTGGAACTTATTTTGCAAATAAATGTAAAGTATTACAGAGTTTGCTCAGCTATTGCTTTAATGGCACATATCTGATGCCTCGCCTACTTTGCTTTGTCTAGAGAAACTCACAAAGGAAGCCGAAAGTTTGGCAGAATACCAGAAACTAATGAAAAAGCATGATGCAGCTTTGACCGAGTTAAACAAGAGTTTTGATCAGGTAGGATAAGCTAACTGTTGTCTAAACCACCTTGACCTGTGAAGTGTTGTAGTAGATATACAATTAATTTTTAGCCTTTTAATTATTTAGCCTTACAGAAACAATTAACACTTAGATTGTCTACTGCTTAGGGCAGGGACTGTTGCTGTGTTGCATACTGGGCCTTGATGCTTAGTTGAGGCCTGTAAACACTACTGCAATACCAATATTAGTAATCAGCACTGTATAAAATAGCACTAGATAGTCTGAGGGCTTCTCTACACTTATCCGGGGATTAACAAACGATGCATTGGCAGTCGATTTAGCGGGTCTAATGAAGACCTACTTAAATCAACCGCAGATAGCTCTCCTGTTGACTGCTATACTCCACTGGAGTACTCCACTGTATTGAGAAGAGTAGTAAGTAGATCTAAGTATGTCTACTTCAGCTACGTTATTCATGTAGCTGAAGTTGTGTAAGGTAGCTCGATCTTCCCCTGTAGCATAGACAAGGCCTAAATCAATCTAAGCTATGTAATTTGAGTTTAGTGAATAGCATAATTCAAATCGACATAGCTTAAATCTGCATACGGCGGGGTCCACACTATGCTATGTCAACTCCCCTTACTCTTCTCTATCCAGTGGAGTACAAGAGTCAACGGGACAGTGATCTGGGGTCGATTTAGGGAGTCTTCACTAGACTCGCTAAATTGACTGCCAATGTATCGATCACCACTCATCGATTCCACAGTAAGTATAGACAAGCCCTAATTTGTTAAACCAATGAGGACTGAAGAGTGCAAAACACCTAACAATAACAGCCACTAGTCTAATCTGATATGTATTGGGTTGTATTTTTTTTTTAAATTGAACTGGATTCAGTAACATCTGACAGCTTTAGATCACACAAGCACTTTTGCATTGGCTCTTGGTTCTCTTTTACAGGCAGCTGTGGGCATAATTCCCTCTTATGCTGCACAAGAAGAGTGAGGAACTAGATTCTCTTTTATGTGTATTGTAGTAGTTCCTGTAAGGAGTGAAGGGCTGTCAGTGTGGCACAGATTGCTCCTAAACAGCTAACAATCTAAAAGTGACAAGAGAGAAAAATAAAAGCAACAATGTTTTCAATGAATACAAACTGGTCTTGTACCCAAATCACTGTTAGCTTGGGTTTTGGAGTTGAAAGTCAGTCAATTTGGTGAAAACATCTGGGCAGGAGGTGGTTTTGACAGTGTTAGTAAGTTATAATTGATGCTGCTATTCTCCTCAGTGAATTATCTGAGATGCAAATGAATTGCACAACTGTCTAAAATCCGCAGTCAGTGACAAATTGTATGGTAACTGCTTTTAAAAACAGTTGCTCCTGCTATCATACATTGAGAATTCATTGAACACTAGATTTTTAAACTGGAGAGAACAGTGGACAAAAATCAATAATTTTAACTATGACTAGTAATGACTCAGCCCTAATTAACTGTGTCAGGACTCACTATAGCAGATACCTTAAATAGGGCAGTAGTCTGTCTCTTCCTATTAGACTCAAACCAGCTAATATGAGAAATATGGCACTATAACTATAGAACTACTAAGCTAGCTATCAGAGGGGTAGCTGTGTTAGTCTGGATCTGTAAAAGCAGCAGAGTCCTGTGGCACCTTATAGACTAACAGACGTATTGGAGCATGAGCTTTCGTGGGTGAATACCCACTTCGTCGGATACATGTGATAGCTATAGCTAGCTATAGTACTTGTATTATTATTTTGAAAGTGGACTACATCTTCTAACATACCTAGGGCTCTACTAAGTTCATGGCTATGAAAAATGCATCAGACTGTGAAATCTGATCTCCTCTGTGAAATCTGGCTAGTGTAGGGGAGACCAGATTGCACAGAGTTGGATGGCAGCTGTTGGTTGGGAGACCATTACTGAAGGCAGCGGCACTGCCAGCAGCAGCGCAGAAATGAGGTGGCCTGGTATGGGGCAGGGCTGGTCTTACAGGTGAGCAAGTGGGCAACTGCCTAGGGCCCTGTGGTCACCCCCGTGCCCCCAGTACAGCCAGACCAAGGCCAGGGGCGGCTCCAGGCACCAGCACGCCAAGCGTGTGCTTGGGGCGGCAAGCCGCGGGGGGCACTCTGCTGGTCGCTGCTAGGGCGGCAGGCAGGTTGCCATCGGTGGCATGCCTGCGGAGGGTCCGCTGGTCCCGTGGCTTCGGCGGACCTCCCGCAGGTGTGCCGCCAAATCTGCGGGACTGGGGAGGCTCCTTTAACTCCCAAGAACCAGGCTCCAGCTGCTAATCCTGGGGAGGGACAGGACTTTCTTTGTACATGCTACTCCTGAGGCTAGGTCAGACATCTCTGAGAACCTCCCCTGGCTGCAGGAAGTGCCATGGCTGCTGGCTGGGAGTCCAGCTCTGAAGGCAGCACTGCTGCATGCAGAAGTGAGTATGGCATGGTATGGCATAGCATGATATTGCCATGCTTACTGCTGCTGGTGGTGATGCTGTCTTCAGAGCTGGCTGCCTGCTCACCACTGAAGGCAGCAGCACAGAAGAGTGGCATTACTGCAACCCCCACCCACCTCTTTTGTTGAGAACCCCTATGGTTACACTACTGTGAAATTTCAGATTTCAATATCTAAAATCAAAATTTACAATTTTAAAAATCCTATGATTGTGAAATTGACCAAAATGGACTGAATTGGGTAGGGCCCTACTTGTACCCATTAGTATTAAAGATAGGAATCTTAATTATACAAGGCTTGCTCTGAAAGAGAATAAAACTTGTAAATTATGCTTCCAGCTTACAGGGTATGTGGCAAGAAAATGAAGTTAGTTATACAGAGAATTGAGTTTAAAAATTAGGGTACAACCTGTTCCTGGTGTCCCTAAACCTCCAACTGCCCAAAGCTGCGACTGAATGAAAGGGGTGGATCACGTGAAATTGCCTTATTCTGTTCATCCCTCTGAAGCACGTGGCACCGACCACTGTCAAGACAGGTTACTGGGCTAAATGCACCATTGGTCAGATGCAGTATGGCTGTTCTTAATAGTGCTGCTTGAGAACATTTTGGGTTATGGCATAAACTCAAAGGGATATGCTGTTCTCCTTTTTGAGCATTACAGGATTGGCAACTTAAATAACATTTTGCCTGCTCCTGAAGCAGCACACAAGACTAAGGACTAGTCTACACTAGAAAGCTATACCAGTAAGCAAGCCGTTTTAGTGGAGACATACCTTTTACTGGTCTAGTGAGCAAAATGATCTAGCCCCCAAAATGACTTATGCCTATATAACTGCATTTAGAGCAGGGTATTTGGCAGTATAAAAATCTTGCTAAAAACACCCCTATATCCCTAACAG
This sequence comes from Gopherus evgoodei, assembly GCF_007399415.2. NCBI lineage: Eukaryota > Metazoa > Chordata > Testudines > Testudinidae > Gopherus > Gopherus evgoodei. Next base: position 48,200,602 of record NC_044322.1, read on the forward strand.
ACACTTCTATACCAGTAAAAGTTGCTAGTGTAGAGCTGGATGAAGGTTATGATCTGGACTGTCACATTAGGAAAAATCCAATTTTTACTTTTCTCACAACAGAAAATGCACACAGTAGCTCTGCATCCATAATAATGCTAAGCACACACGTCAATTCATTTTATTTATAATCTCAATTCCACAAGACACTCCAAGAATTGCATCAAGTTGTTACGCTCTTGGCCTCATGCTTCTCACCATCCCGTTACAGGCATGTAATAGCTGTGCAACTGCACTACCTTCTAATTAATCCATTAGTATAGACTTTGATTGCATTTATTCGTGAGTCTGACCCAGTCACACAGTTAAGTCATTTTCTGCAATTAATGTGAAGGACAGTTTGTAAATGTAATTTTGTTTCCACTACAGGTTCAATCAAGACTGGAACGGATAGCAGCTGTGAAGCCCAGTAATGATGTTTTGAGTCAGTAGCAGAGAATGACTTGAGTTTTTCATATGTACCACACTCCTGTATACTACACAAAGCTGTTATAGAACAAAAGTGTATGAGAAACATCAGGACAGTTCATGTCTGAGTAGAAAGTAGGCAAAAAGTAACTACTTACAAAAGCAGCATGTATATTACATTCATGGGGATGATTTTCAGAATTTAATTTTTCATTGTGTTCATGCCCATGAAGTCATGCCCTTACTAAGACCGAAAGCTCATTTTAATAATTGTTTAATTTAATAATTGTTGGCATTTAATACTAGATTCTGAAGTAGGACAGAAACAAAAACTTAACATTTCAAATACCCTGATATTCCATTAGAGGGCAGTAATACCCAATGTTACAATACATTAGAAATCTTTCTAAAGACATTGCAGTTACAGTAGATAGATTGTGAAACACATGCAGTGTAAAAGGTCAGTGAAAGCCTTTCTATAGAACAATTTTTTCATGGATAGAGTCTCACCCTGATTTTTTTTTTTTTTTGGTACTACAGAGTTAGTTCTCTTCTCCCTCCCACCCCCCAGGGAAAAAAAATTGTACAGAATTATTGAATTCTCTTTTTACTGCCAACATGTAAGTATTCTGATTATTTTTGAGTTGGTTCTCTTGTACAGAGAGTACTTGTCACCCTAATAAACAGTGTGGTTTAAGTCTTTGGTTTACATAAATATTTGTTCTGAAAAGCATTTAACTTTAAAAGGAGGGAGGCTACCTGAGGTTCTCTCTCATTTCTTTTAATATGACTTTGGTTATTAGCTCAGCTGCTATTTAAATGTTAGCTGTCCTAAAGGAATTTCTCTAATCTTTAGAAACTAAAGAATGGAACCCAAACCTAATCTTAGTGCATATAATTAGGAGATGACAATTCTGCCTTTGTAAACTCAATAATTAAAAGTGGAATTAATAAACCATGAATCCTATTAGATTTATTCAGAGTACCAACCCTTTTTCTTTACAAACAGTGTTACAAAAATACTCAAGACAAGTTCATATTTCCATTCATGGTACTGTTCCATTTTAATTAAACTCTTTTTTGAAAATATAGATTATGGAGATTTTATCCTGAATGTACTACATGTAATTCCAAATCCATATCCTTCCAGTGGTCAGACTGATACATGATGCAGAAGTGCTGAATGAAGGGTACTTTCAACTCAGAGAAAATCACTAGTTTTATGCCTTCAGTTTTCTCAAGTATGTAAAGAATTAGTTTTCGTAAAGACAGTTATAAAAATAAATACTTATTCTAGGTTAGCATTATCCCATTACTTTAAAATAGTAAGTTACATCCGTACTGTAAGGCTTTGAGAAATTAAATGTTTTATCTTCCATCCTTTTTCTCCTTTTCTAGTACTTTATATTCATCCAGCACAGCATAACTAGTCTCTTTTGCAGTTTTCTTCACTATAGCTTTGATACCAATGTTGTCAATGTTAAATGCTGTCACACCAACATTGATTGCAGAATTCATAGCGTTGTCTGTAGCATGGCCTGCATCATCCCCATACCTTAAGAAACATCATATTTGTAGATATGAAAATACATTTTAAAATTTAATACAAGTGAAGTCATCTGTTCATTCAGTTTTCCTTATGTGCGAACCCTTGGTACCCATGCCCAAATGGTTGTAAATCTGTTTCAGTATGGGGTCTTCACAACAATACAGCTATGGATTGTAGCAATTCACTCCTCTTGAAATCTTCACTCCCAAAGCAATAGCTTATGCATAGCACAAAGACAATGAAAGAATCCAGATCAAGTTTGACCAGACTTTGTTTAAATATTTAAACATCAAAATTAAAAATTTTGAAAATTCTTATCCATTATGGCTGCTAATCTATCACAAGGCTTATTAATTCCATAACTTTCTTTTCAAGTGTCAGAATACCAACTACGACCCTGTTCTTTTCCCCAGGAGTTAGGTGTAAACCAGGGGTTCTCAAACGGGGTCATGAGGTTATTACATGGGGGGGGGTCGTCGCAAGCTGTCAGCCTCCACCCCAAACCCTGCGTTGCCTCCAGCATTTATAATGGTGTTAAATATAAAAAACAAATGTTTTTAATTTATAAGAGGCGGTCACGCTCAGAGGGTTGCTATGTGAAAGGGAGTCAACCAGTACAATAGTTGAGAACCACTGGTGTAAATGGTATTGGGCGAAGAAAAAAATCTAACTGTTCCCCTACAGGTGTGAATAAAAGGAAGTGAGATGAATTGAAGACAGAACAATGGGAAGAGAGAGTAGTTCTACTAGTTGGAAAGCATCAGCCAGTAGTGTCCTGGTATCAGAAGATCCTGGCAAGGGGCGGTATTAGTCCAGCATACTCAAAGATAGGTCTCAGTCCTGGGCTGCGTTCCAGCCTCTTTACACTGCTTCTATAGCCGAAAGAGGCAGGTAAGCAACCAGATCTCCCCATTTAGGAATTTCTCCAGCAAGGTAGGGCCAGCATAACACATCCCTGTATTGGACCAGCACAGGGGAATGGCCAGAGCACTCAGCAATCCAGCTGTTCCAAGTTGCCACACAGCCCCTTCGGATGCATTGTCGCCATGCATAAATAAGAGCAGGCCAGAAAGAGTCTTGGTGATCCCAGAATCCCAGCAGTGCTAAACCACCTTTGCTTCACCATCTGGGCTGAGCCTCCTGCAAGACCCAGCTCAGAGAGAGATTTTTGTTTGTTTTTTTTGTTTGTTTGTTTTTTGGGTGGAGGCAATGTATTATGTTAAGGACCCAGACTTTGGTTCTCCTATCTAATATGAGAAGAGCAGCCCTGTCTACTGAGGGCTGGACCAAGCACTGAAACTAAGTGAGAAAAAAACCTCATTTGTATTTAATATGCTCTGTTAATAGAGTAGCAGCCTTAGTCATGATTATGGTCTAATTTGCAGATCACAGAATTAGTTGACAGCAAGGAGTAAATATTTGCCAGTTTGATTAGTTATTTCCTCCATTGATACACTAAATAAATTTGCCACAGCATCACTGCAACAGGTAGCTGTACTGATTATGGTACATCCAATGCCAAAGTGTAGTCAATTTAGCTTTCTTCCTAAGCCCTATATACAAGATTTGATAAATTGATTCTTCACCCCAGCTCAAAATTTGAGTGCCTCAGCTGAGAGAGTTTTTGTTTTTAAATGTGTCAAGAGGCACTCAGATACTAGAATGAAGGACACTGATATAAGAACCTAAGTAGTTAGAGGCCACTTACTTAACTTGCACCCAAACAGAGCTAGAAGTTCTGCAGCTACATTCACGTCCAGAACACTTGTAGCTTGGTGGAAACCTGACAGTGTTCCTTTAACGTCCATTATGCTGATTTTTACAGTTGTCTTATAGAAAAGACAGTTCTGCCACCTAAACTGAAACCAGCTTAAAAAGATCTCTTGTAGGATTTTAAAACATGTTTGGATAGAGCCAAATGCAAGAGATGAGGGGGAATCTTCAATCATCAAATACTGTAAGTTTTAGTTAACTGCAAAATTTAGCTACTTATTGCTTGTCACTCTTAGTGGCTGTTGATAGCTGATCTCCATGTTTCCTATTTTTATATCTAAAATAAAAACAAACATTAAAATTATTGTAAATGGCAGCAGAGTACTAATACAGCTCCTCCAGCCACTTCCTGTTAGAAATAAGTATGACAGTTCATTAGACATAAGATACTATTAGACAGCCAGGTAGCAGAACAGTCTGACTAATCAAAACTGCATCACTAAAGTGACATATGGAACATACACACAATACAAGCCCCAATGAGACTGATGATTACTCCTACACCTTTGGGCATGTCTGAGAAACATGCTTAATCTATAGATCTGTAATAGCAATATCTGCTAATATTTTTAAAGCTCTTGCAGATATTTATAAACACATTTCTGTACTTCCCACTCTGTAGAATAAAGTAAAACTTGTTAAAAAAATGAAATGTCATTGTATCCAGGGTGTAAGACTAATGATCTTTCCATGCCCCCTGCAGGCATTATGCCCAGCCTATCATAAGCCTTAATGCATTTCTTGCAGCTGCCTATAAAAGACCCATCACCAACCTGCTTGCCATCTCCCCAAAATGCATTCCAGGAGTACATCCACAGCCTCTAGTCTGAAATGCAGAGAACTTTAACTTTTCACCAGTGACCTCTATTCTATATTGTTTGTCTACTCATTGTCTTACCTGCTTCTTTGTGCTCTTCTGATCTGTTTGCATTTACATGTACCTCTTTGACCTGGCTGCTGCTAGATCATCTGTCACTGACTCCATTGTTACCTAGGTGCCTTTACTGAACCTCCCAGTTCTGATCATGCCTACTATATTGTTTTCCAGATCAACACTTGCACCCTTTCACCTTAGGTCATCATCTTTCCAACATTCCTTTTCATATCTCCCAGTTTGTAATTTTCTCATCTCTTCAGATGTTCTCTACTATCATCTTTCTTCCCATCACGGTAGTACCACATGCTCCTAAATCCTCCTATCCTTTCTGCCCCCTCTTACTTGTCTCTGGCAAGATCTGTATTTATGTCCACCCTAACTTTGAACAGAGCATTTAATCTCTCTACTGCTGAGGCCTATGTTTTAAGTTTCCTTAACTCCCCTATGTCCTCCTTTGCACCTACTTGTAGCTGAAACTCCTTCCTTGTACACCAAATTATCTCATCTTCATCTGAATTTTTGTTAAAAACTTTGGTAAACCAAAACAGTGAAGACTCAACTAGAGTTAGAAGTGACTCAAAGTTTGAAGTATTTTAGCTAGACAGGGTTGTTTGTTTTTTAAATAATGTTGAGATACACACATTAAAATCTGAATAGGATTTCTACCTACATCTCTCAAAGTTGTACTAATTTAGACCACAGAGTTAAAAAAAAAAAATCCATTAGGGCAGTGTTTTTCAAATGGGTTGCGGCATGACAGGCACACGGTTGCTCTGGTCAACACCACCAACTGGGACGTTAAAAGTCCTGTTGGTGGTGCTGCCAAACTAAGGCTCCAAACTGTACCCTGGAAGCGGCCAGTAGCAGGTCCAGCTTCTAGGCAGTGGGGACATGAGGCTCCATGCACTGCCCCCACCCTCAGAACCGGGTCTGCACTCCCATTGGCCAGCAACTGGCCAATGAGAACTGTGGGGGGCGGGTGGTGGTGCCTGTCGGCAAGAGTTGGGCAAAGCCACTTATGTGCTCCGCCTAGAAGCAGGACCTTCTGCTAGCTGCTTCCATGGCGCAGCGCAGTCCACAGCGCCAGGACAGACAGGAAGCCTGGCTCTGCACCCCAGCTGCACTGCTGACCGGGAGTTGCTCAAGGTAAGTCTGAACCCCAACTCTGTGCCTTAATCTCCTGCCCCTGCCCTGACACCCCCCCAAACATGGAACCCCTCCTGCACCCCAAGTCCCTCATCCCTGGCCCCACCCCAGAGCATGCATCACCAGCCCAGAGCCCTGACCCCCTCCCACACCCCAACCTCCGCTGCAGCTCAGAGCCCCCCACACCCTGAACCCCTCCTCATTCCCAGCCCCACCCCACAGCCCTCACTCCTGCACCCCAACTCTTTGCCCCAGCCCTGAGCCCCTCCCTACACCCCTCATCTCCAGTTGCGCTGGGTCACGAGCACCACAGTTTCTTCAACTGGGTCCCTAGAAAAGTTTGAAAACCCACTGCCTTAGGGACATTTACTCAGTTACAACTGTATATACTCATTCATTAGCCTGTTCGTTTATAAGCCGACCCCACAAGTAAAAATAGCAAAAAAACTTGTATGACCCTTTCATAAGCTGACCCTATATTTCTGGGGTTGGAAAACTTTTGCTCCTAGCCCCTCAGGATAGGCTGCTGGAGGGTTGGGAAGTTTTGTTTACCTGGAGCATTCATAGGCACAGAGCCCCTCAGCTCCCAGTGGTCGCAGTTTGCTGTTCCCAGCCAATAAGGGTGCATCACTTCCTGCAGCTGGGAATGGCAAGCCGCAGCCACAGGGAGCCCCTCAGCTCCGTGCCCGTGAATGTTCCAGGTAAACAAACGACAATGTATTAGATATTCAGTTCAATGATTCCACAGAGTTTAAAAATCACCACATTTTGGTGTGGACCCATTTATAAGCCAACCCCTGCTCTTTGATGCATCACTTTACCAAAAATATTCCACTTATGAACGAGTATATACAGTAATCAGATTTAGGTAGAGGGCAAGCCTGTCACTATTCACTTACAACAAAATCATTTACTGTATACCTAGTGCAAAGAGATTTTATTCTGTACAGTAAGATTTGCTATAATTTTGTAAAGTCTAAAAGTTTAACAAACAGGCATATATGCTGGCCATTGTTCATACGTGATCCTAGTTTATAGCAGGAGACAAACCAGTTACTAAGCTGATAAAAATGTAACTTACTTGTGCTGGACAGTGCGAACAGTCTCGGTTGAAACACTATTAGCAATGCATTTTGCTGCACTTTCCAAACCTTGCCATACTGTTGAAAACCCTATAAATATATTCAAATGGTTTATTTTAAGCCAACGCATTGCAAAATGAGAGTTATGTAGCTTGCAGCATGCATTTAGAATTTTTGTTACCTTCAATTCCACTTGCTGCTACAACCATGGCACCATCAAAAGTGGACTTTCCATCTTTGTCTTTCTTAAGCGACTCAGGAACCAATTTACTCCCATGCTTCTTCACATGTGGGGCTAACTCTTTTCCAATACTGCTTGCTATTGAACACACCCCTTCAACTAACACAAAAAAAAGTATTCAGATTGAGTCTCAAAGTTCTTGTTAAATGGAGAAAAAATATGTTTGGTTGAATTCAAAGTTCTATTAAAGTCTAAAGTTGTTGCAATTTTATTCTGTTCATGAGAAAGAGGCTTCTAAATTCATATTTAGGCACCTAAATAGAAATGGCCTGATTTTCAGAGATGCTGAGCAGCCCCTCCCATTAAAAGAGGAAGGATGATCTTGTGGTTAAGGCACCGGACTTGAAATCAACATCTAAGTTAATCTCTTAGTTCTGTCATAGGGCAGGTCTACACTTACCACTTACGTTGATATAACTTACGTTGCTCAGGGGTGTGAAAAAGCCACTTTTTCCAAGCGAGGCAAGTTATTCCGATCGAAGCACCAGTGTGGACAGTGCTATGTTGGGAGGAGACACTCTCCTGTCGACATAGGCCTGGTCTACACTGGGTGGGGGAGGAGGGGTGTTGATGTAAGATACGCAACTTCAGCTACGGGAATACCGTAGCTGAAGTCGAAGTATTTTATTCTGACTTAACTCCCATCTTCACTGCGCAGGATTGACGTCTGCGGCTCCTCGTGTCGACTCTGCTGCTGCTGCTCGCTCCGGTGGAGTTCCTGAGTTGACGGGAGCGCATTCGGGGATCGATATATCACACCTAGATGAGACATGATATATTGATCCCTGAAAAAAAAAAAAATCAATTGCTACTGGCTGATACGGCGAGTAGTCTGGACGTACCCATAGCTACAACTCTTGTGGAGGTGTAGTAGTTACGCTGACAGGAGAGCTGTCTCCTTCAGCATAGAGCATCTTCACCAGACACAGTGCAGCTGTGCCAGTGTAGCACTTCTAGTGTAGACTAGTCCATAAACTTAATCTGGGGCAACTCTCTGTGGACTCAGTTTCCCATCTGTAAATTGGGGATAATACCTCCTGGCCTTTTTTTCTGCCTTGTTTAAATAGATGTAAGCTGGTCAGGAGGGCACATACTGTCTCTTACTTTCATGAGCTCCTCCAGGTGACTAATACCCAACTCACTGGGTCCTAGTTGGGGTTGGGGCCTATACGCACTACCATAATAATGCAAATAATAAGAGAATGAAATCAATAGGCACTGGGGTTGCTCAACACCTCTGAACACTAGGCCACTTCTAACTTCATACTTAAAATTAGGCCTCTATTGAAATGTCTAAGCCCCCAGATTTTGAAGAAAACAACAAAAAAACAAAAAACCACACACCAACCCACACACAAAAACCCCACCACTCTATACTGGTACCTCTATGTTTTGATAATTGTAGAGGTTGAAGAGGAGTTCAGCTATAAGCTTTAAAAACTGACATTAACATCTAAACAAATAAATAAAACCAGCTCCTTTTGTCACCAAAGGTAACAGTCAATTTTAGCCATTTAATTCAACATGGAGAGTCCAATCTAACATTTTAAAATAAATGTAAAATCGCAGAAATCCATGAAATATATCAGAGCAATATGCTTGATCTTTGGATGGGGGTGGGGAGGGGAGAACAGGACAAAAACCACACACACACCCCACTTGCTTTCTAAAAGGCCAAATATGGTATGATACTTTGGGGCTAATTCTGATCTCACACTAACGATAACCAGGACTAGCCAAGTGATCCGTAAATGGAGGTCAGTTCATTAACTCATCTAGCTACTGCGCTTCAGAAACCCGAGCAAACAGGGTGTGTTTACAGTCTGCACATTCAATACATTTTACAGGGGTCAGCAACCTTTCAGAAGTGCTGTGCCGAGTCTTTATTTATTCACTCTAATTTAAGGTTTTGCGTGCCGGTCATACATTTTAACGTTTTTAGAAGGTCTCTTTCTAGAGAGAGTAAATAAGTTTTTAAAAATGTTTAAGAAGCTTCATTTAAAATTAAAATGCAGAACCCCCCGGGGCCAGGGGCCAGGACCCGAGCAGAGTGAGTGCCACTGAAAATCAGCTTGCATGCCACCTCTGGCACACGTGCCACAGGTTGCCTACCCCGACAACACAACATCTTTTTGCAGAATTCAGATGCAGTACATCTTACCCAAAAACCGGCTGACTTTTACAGCTCCTCCAGTTGCTTGTTTTGCTACATGCAGCCCCTTTGCTACAGTTGGATTTACTTCCAAAGGTTTTTCTTCTGGCTCAATGTGTTCTCGCAATTTGGAAGCTCCTTTGTGGATGGCTTTGCCGGTATATTCTGCTCCCTTGACCAAACCCCAACTCAACCAGGATGCTCCTTCAAAACAAATTATATTATGTGTAGTATTTACTGGCTGGACTTCTGGTAGTATTTTCTCCTCCCTCCTAACATACCTAAATTACACACCAGTATTGCAAATGGCAGATGTACTTCCTCAGTCAGAGGTGCTAGCACAAATGAATTTCCACAACTCTTCTTTCTGCTGCCTCCCCAACCACCACATTACCTCCAACTTGTCTGATTTCAGTCACACCTAGCTAACCCTCATCCAAGCCTCAATTTCATGATATAGACCCTGCTCCAGCATGGTTAAGTAAGAGACGGAGAGAGCTGAGTGTTATTAGCATTCATTAACCCTTCCACCAGAGTCACACACTAAACAGGAGGTGTGATCAGCAGGAAAGAACTCTGGGAGCATAGGAACAGTTAGTTACCCACAACTACTCTGCACTCTTAGAAAAAGCAGTACTGAGTCATTCAAGGGCAGCTCAGTTTGCCCCCATTAGCCCACAAGCAAGCACAGCACAAAGAAATGCAGGCCTAATGTACTGGAAACATGATTCTATAAACAGACAAATTTATTTTTCTGTCACCGCATACCTGGAGTACAGAACCATTACAGAATGCTTATCTTTTCTTTAAGAATCAGATGCCTGTTTTCTCTAATATAATCATAAAGGACTAAAACAGTTTCATTTCAGTGGCTTGAATCATTCAGGGCTAGATCCACAAAGGGATTTAGGCACTTAAGTCCAACATTAGATTCTCAGAACCTCCACTCAGATACCATCTAACCCTGTAGGGGTCTAAGTTTCTGCTGGTAGTTGGCATGCACACAGCTGTCTAAATCCTGACACCAGGTGCCTAACTCATGGTAGGATCTCAGATTAGGTGTTCCCCACCAATCTCACCTCAGAGAGGGACAGTCTTAGGGCATGCTTACTGGATCAGGCCCCACACAAAACAGTGGAGATGGTGGTGCCCCTCATACTGTATATCTGAGTGGTTAGAGCATTCACTCAGAATGGGAGACCCAGGTTAAAATCCCCACTCTGCCAGAGAGGAGCAGGGACTGTAACCCAGGTCACCCTGCTCTCAGGTGTGTGCCCTAACCACTTGGCTATGCAGTAAGTCTACTCTCAGCTTCTGCAGCTGTTCCACTTTGTATAAAATAAATATTTGTTCAGTCAGAGAGAGATCGACTCTACAGCCCAGTGCTTAGGGCACTCACCTGGGGAGGTGGAAGACCAGGGTTCAAGTCTCTGCTCCAGTTAGAGAGAGTGGGCACTGAACTTGGTGGGTGCTCTAACCACCTGCCTATTGGGTATAAGGAGGGAGAGGGCATCATCTTCTCCTCTGTTTTTGTGAAAAGGGTGCTTAGGCAAGGTCAAGCCTATGTCCAAGAGAGAATTCAAGGCTGTGAATCCTGAGTGACGGGAGGCGCCTCCCTCTGACTCAGACTTAAGTGCCCAACTCCCTTTAATGAGCTTGATTGAGGTCATACTCCTTCCTCCAATTTCCTATTAGCACAGAGTTGGGGAGCCACCTAAACTAGCTATCTATAGTGAATCCCAATTTTTAGGCGTCTAACTCTCCCCATGCATTGTACAGGAAATCTAGGTGCCTTACTCAAAGCTATGGATTCAGCTACGTGGCTGGGTGCCTAAAGTCAGGCACTGCAACAGAGCTTAAGTAATCTTTGTGGATCTAGCTCCCCTGCCCCACAAAATGTTCATCAGCAACAATGCCTTTAAATCAAAATATAGTGTTTAAACACTACTAGCAGGACAATTATATTAAACATAAATCCCTGATTCTGGTAGTACCTGACAAGATTCCATGGGCTACTTTCTCACTCCACTCAGGTAACTCTCTTTCTCTCTCTCCTCCTTCAGGCTCTGGTTGGATGCGTACAGTCTGGGCCAGGTTAATCACATCACTTGAAGCTTCCAAAGCCTAAGGAATGAAATTCACATTCATGAAAATAAAGTATTTAGCAAGCTACCAAGTTATCTTATTTAGGTACTTAGATGGTCTCCATTAATCACAGCAGCTGAGATCAAGATTTTTAAAAAGGTATTTAGGTGTTACTCCACTCAGTGTTATAAAGCTGAAGTGACTTAGGAGCCAAAGCCTCATTTTCAAAAGAGACAAGTTCCTACATCCTGATGACCTTTTAAGGAGACTTTAGACATTGCTCTGCATGTTGCAATGCCTAATATCTTTAAAAACCTGGGATTAAGTTACTTATTTCTGAGATAAATTAGCAGAGAATGGATGAAAGCCTGCGTGTTGCTATGGGACAAGGAAGAGATTCAGTGACTTTCACAGCAATATTTTTTTTAGAAACTTTTCTAATAAGCATTTTAAAACAAAAAATGTAGACTTTTTGGTCTAATTAAAGTGGAAACTTACTAACTGGAGTGTTTGGCCAATTAACAGAACCGAGAACTCTATTTTGGGGGTTTAATGTAAGAAAAAAATAGAAACATGTCCATCTTTCCATTTTATTTTATTTTTTTTTTTAAGAGGGAAGACAATGCTTTGCTGCTGTTAGGTATGGGAGCTGCAACCCCATCTGTTCTCTCTTTGCCCAGACAGTCCAGCTGCAACAACAAAACACAGCTTTGCTGGGAATTTGCTCCCTCTTCTCTTCCCCTCCCAAATTTATAAATAAAAAGGAAATTTATTCAAGCCCTGAGCTGCTGGACCATTTACAGACTGGCACAGCCAGGAACACTGCAGAGTGGTGTATGATGCTGCCTTGTCTTCAGGCCAAGGGGGGCTGCTTTACCTGCCTTTATCTCTAACATTCTAAAGCCTCTGGATTAGACTGCAAAGTTTGTCAGTCACTCAGAGGTAGCAGTGGCAAAGACCAGACTGGCTACTATTTTTCATAAAGCTATTTTGTTGCAATTAATAGGATTAGAATCATAGAATATCAGGGTTGGAAGGGACCTCAGGAGGTCATCTAGTCCAACCCCCTTCTTTGGGCAGGAAGAATCCCCAGACAGATTTTTGTCCCAGATCCCTGAATGGCCCCCTCAAGGATTGAACTCACAACCCTGGGTTTGGCAGGCCAATGCTCAAACCACTGAGCTATCCCCATTAATATGATTTTACAGTGTAATGGACTTTACTTTGACCCTCCTGGTATTTAACTTTACTAGTATTATTTACTGTTAAAATTAAGTAGAGTTAAAAACTCGCCTTAATTTTCTCTGCCTTCTTTAGCTAGAAGTAATCTATAGAGGTGAAGAGAGGATTGTTTAAAGTTCTGAAAGAAAAAAAAAGATTTGTCTAGGACCAATGGAAAAGAATGGTCATTACCACCATCCAGGAACATCAAATAAGGCACAAAAATACAAAACAAAATACTACTAGACAGGCGAATCTGAGGAGTGTATTTCAAAATAAAATAAAATGGGGGCATGGAACAGGACTGTTACAGCAGGAGTAAGGTGAACAGAGAAGTCCAAAAATAGATGAGCTCTTAGTTTTTTGTTGAACAGCCAGAGATACTAAACAACACGCTACTGGAAGATGAACATTGCAACATAATCTGTATGATCTGCATGCGGAGATTCACCTTCAGTATTGTCCTACTATTCTCATGTCAGTGACTTTAGTATATTAGTCACAACTCCAAGAAAATGACCAATTATTGTTTGATAACAGTATAGGATCCCATTTTTGAATGTGCACACTGTCTTGTATGTAAACAATTAAAATACCTGTTAGAAAAAAAACACATACAAACTATAAAGTAACTTATCTGGGTGCAGCTGTATTGTTGACTAATCCTCTACACTGTAAGCTCCTTAAGTGAGTCATTATAAAGCAAAAATAGATTGTTTTGCAATGTAGAGTAAAACTCATGTTATTTTGTTAAGACATGACATATAGTTGCTAATTATGTCCTCATCAGTACGGTATTAAAAGGGAGGGGGGAATAATTTAACTAAACATTCAGAAGCCAACAAACAAGACTCTGTAATGCTTCCCCCGTGCACACACATTTTATAAATGCCACTGAAGTTTAGATGATGATTTCTAGAATCTTTTAAAATTAGACAAGGCAGTATTAACATTTATTTTGGATTTGATAAAACACTTTAAAATGGTCTTTAAAAGTTGGTTGCCAACACAGCAACTTTAAAGATAAATGCTCTTCTAAGAAAAGCTTCACAGTCAAATCCTATTTCAGCATATTGCTCAGAATTCTTGAAATTGAAAAGCACTGTCTCCTCAATGAAAGAAATAACTCAGAACTTTATGATAGCTCATAAGTATGATCAGCCAGTCATTACAGAAAGCCAAGAAATACTCAACTCTTCCATGATATTATAAGAGTCTCAAGTGGATTCTCTCAACAACAAACATTAGGCCACTTGGTTAGTAGAAAGGAGGAAGGGAGACAATATTTTGCAAGGTCAGGGAGTGGGATTTACTGATCATGGACACTGATGATAAATACCACCCCTGGCAAATACACAACAATATATAGTGAATACCATATATTTTTAGTATTAAATCAAGACCACCAGTTTATGAAGTACTTAAAAAAAAAGAGAAAAAAAAAAGTTTTACTTTCCTAGTAAATACTGAATCCAAATATACATGTTATTCCAAGAGGAAATATCCCTTCATGCATCTGCCTACATCTCAGATCTGTCTCTTGCTGTGTTTCCCTTTTGGATTTACACAAGGCTTCATGTCCCATTTGTCTCCTTCCAAATCCTTTCCCATGCATTTCTCTATGTTGATCCCTCAGGAAGGAATGCCCTCACAATTTGCCAAGCCACCACACCTACTACTTTCGTGTCACAGAAGTAGTGACTTTCTAATTAAAAACATGAAGTCAGTGTTTTGTTGCATTTTACCTTTTAAGTCATTCTTCCATGTTTTGCATGTCATTCTGTTAGACAAGTTCTTCAGAACAGGGACTAGCTATTTGTATGTATTGCACAGTGCTAAGCATATTGTAGGCCTGGGGTAAGCAACCTATGGTACGCGTGCCAAAGGCGGCACGTGAGCTGATTTACAATGGCACTCACACTGCCCAGGTCCTGGCTACCGGTCTGGGGGCCTCTGCATTTTAATTTAATTTTAAAATTAAGCTTCCTAAACATTTTAAAAACCTTATTCACTTTACTATATAACTAAACTATTGTTGTATGTAAAGACTTATAGAAAGATCTGCTAAAAATGTTAAAATGTATGACTGGCACATGAAACCTTAAATCAGAGTGACTAAATGAAGACTTGGCACACCACTGCTGAAAGGTTGCTGACCCCTGTTGTAGGCACTAAATATACAATACTCTCCAGAGTAAACACAACAATTTGGTAACATATTTTGAGTTTACAGACATCTGGCAGCCGGTTCTACCAAAATTAGAACCTTTATAGAAATACTTGTTAGAAGGCTGACAATTTTGAGAAAAATTAAACTACCGTAAATGGGGTTCTACAGAGAACACATTATAATTAAGGGAATCTATTTCCTCTTTCTTAATTGTGTTATTTTTAATAAATTATGTCATATCTCTTTAAAATTCCTAAAATATTTCCCCCCTCATCCTCTTCTCCAAAGGTCCTTTGCATCCAAGCAGGCTGACTCACTGTCAGCACTAAACAAGTAATAACCCACAGCAGAACCTTGGGAATTTCCCCCCCTCATTGTTGCCAGCATCCTTCTAGCAAATATTGTTGAGGGGGTGCTCAATGCTATCATGTAATCACAAGCATACTGATTACAGAATGGGGTTGGGATGTTTTCTTAACCAGAAGGAACTCCCTCCCAAGGGGTAAACTCTGCAGCATTTCAAAGCTCTTTTAGATTAAGGGGCAAGACCAGAACCAGAATTCACCTTTGTTGCAGAGCACTCCACCACCACCGGCTACCATAGAAGCCCATGTGAGAGTTTTAAACACTATAAAAAAAGTTACACTTGTTACTCAATGACAATTTGCATCTTTTATCATTGGTTTAAAATCACTGCCCTAGAATTTACCTGGACTCTGAGGTCAGACATCTGTTTTAACATATCCTCATAATGTTCTCTGTCAGCTGCTGCAAGTTCTGAAGATAATCCTACTCCCTCATGGGATCTTGGCACCTGCATCATCATATCAGGGCAAATTAATAGATTCATGGAATTTTAAGGCCATTAAAGGACCATTATGAACATCTAGTCTGAACGGCTGCATAACACAGACCAGAGAAATTCACCAAGTAATTCCTGTACTGGAGGAAGTTATTCTTCCCTGCTAAGTAATGCCTCAATCCTGCAATGCCTTGCATACAGGATCCTGTGCCAACATAGTGCTGCACTGAGGTTAAAAGGATTTTACATTGGCCAAAGGCGGCTCCCTGGACATAACACTGCAGGACTGGGTCCTTCATGAACACTATTGAGTTCGAGTTTTGGCGGTAAAAGAAGAAGAGCATATCTTTTAGAAAGGCAACCAGTCTTGATTTACAGCCTTTAAGTGATGATGGATTTACCAATGCTTCATTACCCTCACTGCTAAAAATCATCTTATTTCAAATTAGAATTCTTCTAACTTCAACTTCCTGCCACTGGATCTTGTTATTCCTTTGTCTGCTAAATTAAAAAAAGTCCTCTAGTATCAGATATCTTTTCCCTGTGTAGGTGCTTATAGACTGGTCAAGTGACCTCTTAACCTTCTCTGCAGTAAGTTAAGCAGATTCAGCTCTTTAAAACTCTTCTGTTCAAGCTTGCTTTCCAGCTCTCTAATCATTTTTTAAAGTTCTATTCGAACTGGACACAGTAGTCAAGCAATGGTCTCACCACTGCTAGATAACAGTGCCCTTCTACTCAATATTTTCCTGGAGAATCATATTAGCCTTTTTTGGGAACTCACTGCTTTCCATGATATAGTCCCCCTCATCCTTAAATACTGCCTCCAATAGTGTTTTTCTAAATGTATTACGTTTGTATGTGGCTGTACTAAAATGCATATTACTCTGCCCAGCTTACCGAGTGATCCAGATTACTCTTATATAAGACCTCAAAGTTATGCCTGTTATGCAGTTACAATTTGTTGCATCTTTTATCCTTGGTTTAAAACTATTGCCCTGGAATTTACCTGGACTCTGAGGTCAGACATCTGTTTTAACAGATCTTCAAAAAGCTCTCTGTCAGCTGCTGGGAGTTCTGAAGATAGCACTACTCCCACGTGGGATCCTGGCACCTGCGACATCAAATCTGGGAACATGTAGACTCCAGTATTACAGCACAGAACAGGAGACTGGTTGCACATAAGAGGATACAGCCAATCACAAACCTGAAAATGACAAATACATTTGTTTGTATAAATTGAAGAATCATGCTTTTTCTGATACGTCAAAAGTACTGTCAGTTGAAGGGTAAAGGATCTGTACAGATTAGCATCACAGACTCCAAGGTTCCCATGTTGTTTTATTAAAAGAGTCTCAAATGACCCTGAAAAGTGTATTGTTGGGACACAGTCTCAATAGACTGCCACCAAAGTTAAATAAGGAACAAATAAAATTCACTTCCACAAGGCTATCACACAGCATAGCAGCCTTTTAGTGAGCCTCAGGAAACACAGCATCAGCAGTAGAGGGAGCCTTATGCCAAACAGGTGCTAGATTTACAGTCCATATGGCATTCTGCTCCAATCAGAACAGGTTTACATGACACAGTGTAAAGAATGGGCATGGATGCCAATGAGCTGTATAGAGCTTCTAGTGCTGCTAACACTTGTGGAGCAGAACCAGTGGTGGGAATACATCCCTCTTGTAGACAAGGATAAGGAGATCCAAACAAACAAGCTCTCAAAAGAAGAGACTGAAGTTGGAAACCAAGCTGGAAAAACAGTACTAAACGTACACAAGGAAACAATGCTGCACTGGCAAGAAAATGGACTAGATAACCTAAAAAGTCAGTTCCATCCCTAGTTTACATAAGTAGGTTGGACATACACCACAAATTCAGAACTGTAGTTATCCAAGTAAACCACACTGGCATGGTCAGCTAGAAAGTTAAGTATCAGAGGGGTAGCCGTGTTAGTCTGGATCTGTAAAAGCAGCAAAGAATCCTGTGGCACCTTATAGACTAACAGATGTATTGGAGCATGAGCTTTCGTGGGACATGCATCCGATGATGTGTGCATTCACCCACAAAAGCTCATGCTCCAAAACGTCTGTTACTCTATAAGGTGTCACAGGACTCTTTGCTGTTAGAAAGTTAAGTATTTAAGTCCATTTTAAGCTGACCCTTTATACACAGATTCAGTTAATGCCAATATATCATTCAATAGGTCAAATTTATCTGAGGAAAGGGAAAACGAGTTCTATAAGATCAAAAAAGTGTTAAAAGCCAACCCATTCCAAATGAGCAATCCGTTGAAACATTTGGTGTTCTAGAATTCTCAGACAAAAGAGCTATTTCTTCACAGACACAACAGCATGTTTTAGTGGCATCTATGCATACAATAAATGTACAGAGAACTGCTCTTTCACTAGCTACAGGTTCTTTCAAAGTAAAGACAAGAGAAGGTTTTGGCTTAGAAGTGCAGGAGCCCAAATGGCTCAGATTACAAAGTTCTAGCATGTATGCAAAAATTGATAACAGACACAATGTATTCTAAAGTTAAACACCACACCGTTACCTGAAGAAACGCAGGGGGACGATTCTGGGCCATTGCACCATCAGTGTCCAAGAACTTCACAATGCGCAGGTATCCAGGATACGAAGGAGCACTAACCTGCCCATCAGGACTCACAAAGAATATCTGTACTCCTTGGGGAATCAGGATCAATTCATCTGCATCTACTCCTAGACTTTCAAGGGCAGGTGGCTGAGTACATTTTGTGTAGTAGTCCTCTCCAACTGATGAAAACTCCCCCGAGTCTGTACCGTAAGATACAGTATAGTGTCCATCAGTAGCTTGAGGGGTATACACAGGAGGAGCTTCATGTGGTAGAGAGTGAGCTTTTGGAGATGAAGGACTCATAGCTGGAAGTTGCCCTTTGCTTGTAGTTGCAACATTTTCATTTTCTGCAGGCGGCGCAGATAGTGGAATGAGAGAATAAGGTGCAGGGGGCCTTTCTGGCTTTTCATTAGTGGGAATCACTGGGTATAACTTGGGCTCCTCTAGAGGCACATTCATTGTGATGGCATTAGTTTGCATTGCAGGGGTATTTTGTTCTAGAATATTCATCCGAGTTCTAACATTTTGTAAAGTCTCTTGCATCTTTTGCTGCATTTGTCTGGCAGAGTCCCACTGGGATCCTGTACATTCAGGACCCTGTGATGGAATGCTAACTCCTCTAAGCAAGTGGTCAAGTCCTTGCTTATAGTAGTTCCTTGCTTCTTCCTTTTGACCCAATTCATCTGTATTCAGTCCTTTATTGACAAAGAGAAAGGCTTTCTTGAACTCTTCTTTAATAGCTTTAATGTTTGCATCTTCTAGAATAGCAGGATCCTGTTCTTGTTCCATGACTGCAAATTGGAACACAGTGTTAACATGACTAAGTGTAGGCATACCTTCCTGATCCTTCTAGGCATCCACTAAGAACTGTTTGCAGTCAATTAAAAGACACTTCTTATAAAATAAAACTTGTTTGTTCAAACCAGGATAATAAATTTTACAGAGCACTCGAAATCGTCTTAGCTCCAAAGTATCTATCTGCATGGTGCAGGGTCTGATCTGTTCTATTAACATTTCTGGTTAGCCTTTGGATTAGCAAATAAGATTCCAGCTCATTGAGGACTCTCATCCTGTATTAATCAGGTCTGACTAATCCTAAATGAGGAGTTTATACCACAGAGGTGTTTACTTATTAAAAAAGAGAGAAAAACTGTGGAAAGGGTTTATGTTCCAGAATATTTTATAATGACAGAAGTGTATTTCCAATGGATATAAATACACAGACCCTCCATTACTAAAAATTTATGATGGTTCCCTATCTTCATTTAGGTCAACTCAGCACTTCTTGGTAAGTGCAGAAAGATACACAAACAAAGAAGTGCAACTCAAAACAGAATGCAACACTATATTTTGAACAATAGCTGCAATGTATGTTTTCTAAAACTAGTTTCATTTCTCTTGCTGATAGGTTTAGTATACTGACAAATATTATTTTATAAGAAGTTTTTACATGTCCAATTTGGATATAACATTCTGAACAAGATCAATTTGTTCATTTTGTACTTCACATTACAATGTCTTTGCTTATACTGTAACTAGACCCTCAGTTTTTACACTAATCAACTGTTTAAGTTAGCTAATGTGTGACCTTGCAAGGTGCTGTGCACCCTCATCATCCAGGGAACTCAAAGATTTGGAGGGTCCTGCTGGGTTTCAGTTCCTGCAATTGTAAATTGTCTATGTCAATTATTACTGGTCCAAAAATTAAGCACCAGAAGAGAGCACAGACTCCTGATACTACATTTGGATGTCTTAAAAATCCTTAACAGCAGCAACAAGCAGGATAAGTTTTTTAATTAAATATTTGGATTTTTTAAATAAAAATCCATTTTATGTTAAGTATTTATTTTAAAAACAAATGTATTTAAAATTAAATTTGAATTGACAGCAACTTATGTGAAAGCCTACACTCACTCTACTTTATCAAATATTTCAAAGACATAAAAAATGATGAGCTGAATTAATGAGTCCTCCTCATAACATTTAATGAGTTAAAGATTATTTTTAAATGTTATGGGGAAGAACATTTAACTTTTGAGGTCAAGCTTTATAAATATGACACTAAAAGTCATTTATTTCATTTTCATTCTTTATAATGGAGGAAAAATTGGTCTTTACCTTTTTCCAAATGGCAGTCTTTCAGTTTCTGTTGTGCTTTTGGGTTAATTACTTTTGTTTTCAGTTTTGCAGACTATTCAGTCATCTAGCATTCTTCAGAGTATAGCCTCTCCTGTAAATTTCAACAATTAGAGATTAAATGAAAATACCAGATTTTTCCCAACCAATAAAAATACTTCAAAATGCTCTTTTTGCTTTTTAAATTGAATTCCATTTTCCATCCAAATTCAGCTGGACACAAATCATGAATAAATAGTTCATTATCTAGTAAATAAGAAATATAAGATGCACCGTTTTAATATAATGGAAACAACAACAACAGAAATAAGAATTTAAATTAAGTTATGTAATTGCCTAAATAAATGTATATAGTTGTAGTTAATTCTCCTGGTTAGCAAAAAAGTACCACAGCTAACATCCAGGCTACAGTTAGTTTGAATAATCAAATCAATATGTTTTAATGGTTTATCAACCAGTGACAATGAACTTTTCTTTGGAAAAATAATTTAAAGAACAAATGGGAAACAATTAAGGTGACCAGACGTCGACTATCCCAATTTTGAGGAGTTTGTCCCGCGTCCTGACCAGAGCATGGTCAGGACGCTATTTGTCCTGATATTTTGTTTCCTGGTCTTTGGCGACAATTCAGCAGAGATCCCTTCAGTTGCGGACGGTCTTCGGTGGTATTTCGGCGGTGGGTAATAAACCTTGCCGCCAAAGACAGAAGCACCCGCCGCCAAATACTGTCCGCAACTAAAGGGCTCTCCGCTGAATTGCCACCGAACTCTCGGACGGGTGAGTGGTTTAAAAAAACAAAACCCACACACGGCCTCCCCGTGGTGGTCCCAATATTTTCCCCTTAACATCTGATCACCCTAGAAATAATTATAATCATTTAAATAAATGAATGTTTTCTGTTTGCAGATTTAAATCCACTGTGAGTGAAAGGAGAGGGAACAGATTAGGAGACCGGTAGAAGGGGGACAACAAAGTAAATGAATGTGAGGATGGACTGGAGGGAGAGAAATTCCACATGAGGATGGTTCGTTTTCTTTAGGTCAAAATTTAAAAATCTGTTTTAAATTTTACAATGAGACCCATTCTGAGGTCAGTGGGGTTCCATGTGAGAATGACTGAGTGGATTCACATACAAGGCCACAGCCTGTTATGAGATTTTTTGTTTATCTTTCAGTTTTCACTTTTCTCTTATGCTAATGATTTTTAACTGAGAAAAGGCATAAAATATAATCCCAAAGCAGTAGTTAAACTGAAATAATGAATAATATAATCCAATATTTTTTTATCAGCTCCCTAACTTGTCTATAGGAGTACAGCACTAGCACCACAACACTACTGCTACTGCTGCCCCTTTACTGCAAATAGATCTGCAGGAAAAACTACAATGTCAGCACAAGCACTGTTTACACAGCAGCTGATGCACACACTTGTGCAGCAATAGGGCTGCAACAGCAGGCTCTGTGATTCCAACCAGTGCCACACACTGTGATACTAGTTAGAAATGTTTTATTCATGGTGTTAATATGAATAGTCAATTGATTTTATATTTTGAATCTATTGTTGGCAGCAGTGCATTCTCTGGTGTGCAGCCACACAATATGGAACTGGGAGCACCAGAGGCTCAGTGGAAAGCCATTCTACTGGACACCTTCTGAAGCCATCTTAGGTAGTTTGAGGAGGGAGAAATTCAGAGATTAGGCAAACAAAGACTTGCTAGAAATGTCATGATAAGTCCAAAGGATACAATTTAGTGCCTGTACTTCCAGATGTATACATATACACTGTCTGCCTATCTCAGAACGTCTGCATTTTACTTGTGCTTAAAATCATTTTAAAACATCCCCAATATATGATACCTCAATCTAGTAGGTGGGTCTAGTAAACAGTTTGGATTTAAAACTTTAAACTAAGCATGAACTAAAAATCATGTTGAGGAATGGGATCTAATTTCCTTAGGATGACTATTTCATTTTCCCTTTGCTGACAAGGGAGTTAACAAATTTTTGTAAGAAGATAGTTAATTTGGGCCCGAGATTTATTCATGAAGATATATGGAAAAGCTTCCATGCAAGGAAATACTGAAAAGATTGGGCCTGTTTAAAGAAGAAATGAGTAAATGGGGATATGATAGAGATATTTAAAATTAGTATTATAGAGAAGGTGAAAATCAGGTGCTTCTGTTTACTCTCTCATATAAGAAACATTCAATGAAATTGGAAGGCAGCAAACTTAAGGAATAACCTGCTCGTATGAGGCCAGGTCTGTCTATCACACATACTTATCACCACAGTATCTGAGCAACTCACGATCTTTAATACATTTATTCTCACAACACCTTTGTTATGTAGGGAAATGCTATTATCTTCATTTTACAGAAGGGGAAATGAAACACAAGGGGACTAAGTGATTTGACCAAGGTCACATAGGAAGTCTGTGATGAAGCATGGAATTGAACTCATGTCTCCCCAGATCCTAACCTAGTACCCAACAACTGTTATACAACCTCCCTGGGGCATCAAACTTAAAACTGATAATAAAAGAAAATATTTTAAGCAGTGCACAATTAACATATGGAATTCATTATCAGACAATATCCCTGTTAAACATAATCCCAAATTTTATAATACATATATATATATATATATATACACATATATATATATATATATATATATATATATATATATATATATATATATATATATATATATATATATATATATATACACACACACACACACACACACACAAAATGATGGGGTCTAAATTAGCTATTACCACTCAAGAAAGAGATCCTGGAGTCACTGTGGATAGTTCTCTGAAAACATTTGCTCAGAGTGCAATGGTAGTCAAAAAAACTAACACAATGTTAGAAAACATTAGGAAAGGGACAGATAAGACAGAAAAATATCATAATGCCACTATAGTAAATCCACAGTACACCCATACCTTGAATACAGCACGTAATTCTGGCTGCCCTACCTCAAAAAATATTAGAATTAGAAAGCAGATTTAAAACATACGGAAGCACTTCTTCAAACAATGCACAGTTAACCTGTGGAATTCATTGCTAGTGGAGGTTATGAAGGCCAAAAGAATAACCGAATTCAAAAAAAGAGTTAGGTAAATTCATTAATGGCGATTAGCCAAGATGGTCAGGGACATAAACCCATACTGTGGGTCCCCTTACACTTCAGACTACCAGAAGCTGGGTCTGGACAATAAGAGATGGATTACTTGATAATTTCCCTGTTCTGTTCATCCTGCTGAAGCATCTGGCACTTTGGTCTGACACAGTAGAGTCATTCTTTATGTTACCTTGAAGCCAAGAGGTTAGTAAGATTCAAAAAAGTTTTAGTCCATTCTGTGACTGAGAATATCCAGTTTTACATTAGACAGGCCATTAGACTCAATTACATTAGGCAGACAGTTAGAGATTTAAACGCTCATGTTCCAAGGTATAAACCAATCACTAACTGACAGGAACAAGAAAGAAACTTTTCCTATGAGCAGGTTAAACTTTAACTGTCCATTGCAGGATTTCTTTCAGCTTCCTCTGAAGCTTCTAATACTAGACACTGTCAGGTACTGGACAAGATGGACCACTGGACTGATTGGGTATGGTAATTCTTATGATCATGTAAATAGAAAACTTTAAGGATTCCAATACAATTGACATCTGACAGTTTACAAGCAGGCTCATGCCTAAATAATTTCTTCACACTACTTCTCTCCCAACCCCCACATTCCACCCAAGCAGCATGATGACTAATACACCCCCTTGGGTCCTACTACTCCTGTTCTCCAGGCTTTTCCCATACTGTACCATTAACTGGAATTCTCTCCTGACCCAGGGGGCCATAGCACCAGCTTTTCCTCCCAATTCCTCCTCAAAACATACTAAGAACATAAGAACGGCCATACCAGGTCAAACCAAAGGTCCATCTAGCCCAGTATCTGTCTACCGACAGTGGCCAATGCCAGGTGCCCCAGAGGGAGTGAAGCTAACAGGCAATGATCAAGTGATCTCTCTCCTGCCATCCATCTCCATCCTCTGATGAGCAGAGGCTAGGGACACCATTCTTTACCCTTCCTGGCTAATAGCCATTTACGGACTTAGCCATCACGAATTTATCCAGTTCCCTTTTAAACAATGTTATAGTCCCAGCCTTCACAACCTCCTCAGGTAAGGAGTTCCACAAGCTGACTGTGCGCTGTATGAACAACTTCCTTTTATTTGTTTTAAACCTGCTACCTATTAATTTCATTTGGTGACCCCTAGTTCTTATATTATGGGAATAAGTAAATAACTTTTCCTTATCCACTCTCTCAACATCACTCATGATTTTATATACCTCTATCATGTCTGACGAAGTGGGCATTCACCCACGAAAGCTCATGCTCCAAAATGTCTGTTAGTCTATAAGGTGCCACAGGATTCTTTGCTGCTTTTACAGATCCAGACTAACACGGCTACCCTTCTGATACTTGAGTAGTTTAGTATCATCTGCAAATTTTGCCACCTCACTGTTTACCCCTTTCTCCAGATCTTTAGGAATAAATTGAATAGGACTGGTCCTAGGATTGACCCCTTGGGAACACCACTAGTTACCCTCTCCATTCTGAGAATTTACCATTAATTCCTACCCTTTGTTCCCGGTCTTTTAGCCAGTTCTCAATCCATGAAAGGACCTTCCCTTTTATCCCATGACAGCTTAATTTACGTAAGAGTCTTTGGTGAGGGACCTTGTCAAAGGCTTTCTGGAAATCTAAGTACACTATGTCCACTGGATCCCCCTTGTCCACTATTTCTAGGAGGCTTTTAAATCACAGTCCATCTCCCACTTTCCATCACCATTTGAGATTAAAACCACAGAAACAATA
The DNA here is from genome assembly GCF_007399415.2 of Gopherus evgoodei. Taxonomy (NCBI): domain Eukaryota; kingdom Metazoa; phylum Chordata; order Testudines; family Testudinidae; genus Gopherus; species Gopherus evgoodei. Next base: position 48,225,763 of record NC_044322.1, read on the forward strand.
ATGACATGACTCACTTGACTTCATCTGCACTGCCTTTAGTAGGACTGACACTCCTATTACCTATAGGTTGGGTAATTACAAAGTAAACTGAGCCTGATATAAAAAATTGCCATCAGATTTGGCTGTCATCATGGAAAGAAGTTACAGAACAAACATCATTAATCTTCTCTCTTTTATTAGCAGCAAGTCTGACAGATAGATATGAACCACTCCCACTCCAAACTGCAAAGCACAGTTCTAAAAAAAAAAAAATTTTCAAAACTCAAACCATTCTGAGAAGAGCTTTCATTCTAGATTACCTATGAAGCTGTAGCTCATTTTAGTTAACTTATTGTGTTTCAGTGAAATACTCTATCCATTCAGTGTCAGTTTGAGAGCACCAAACAAACATTTAACACAGCTGGTACGGACCCTAGATTTTCAAACATCTCTATGGTTCAATGCAATTCAGTACTAATATACTCCCAACACCTACATGAGGTAAATCAATTTTACTATTCCCATTATTACTGAAGTTTTCAGAAGTGTTCACTAATTTTTGAGTACTCAGCTTTAGATAACTTGGTTTTCTGCAGTGCTGAGGCATCACAACTCCCATGGGAACGCTTAGGAGAGAAGTCTGGCAAAGTTACTTAAGCCAAAACAAGGGATCAGTATTAGACAGGAATTTAAGACCTGTGCTGTGTAAGTGTAACCCTTCTCATCCTGACTCTGCTTACATAAGTAAAACTGCAAGATTATTTTTTTAAATGATTGTTTCATTATTCTGGTATAAGTTTTCAAATCATACAGGTACTTTTAAACATGTCAGTTGTATCTGCAGACCTTTTGGGAATGGGTGAAAAAGCTAAAAAATGAACCTGTGTTAACAAACAGAAACTGTGCAACTTCAAAGTTACGTTTAATTTTCCTGTACTCTGGGGCCTTTTTTTTTTTTTAATATATAATTGGCTTTATTAACTTTTTGTTCTGTGTTTCAAGTCAATAAAAATGTTGGCAATGTCAGTTAATAAAGTGACTTGCAGATTTGTTTTGTGATGCGTGAGGTCAGGTCAGTTACCAGTTTGTTGTCCTGATGTTTATAAAATAAGTGACCACCACAAGTCTCTGGGTGGGTGTGCCTACCACTTCCAATGTTAATCCGTGTGTACTGGGGCTGGCAGTGGAGGGGTGACAAGTCAGCAGGAGGGAGCTGGTCCGTGACCACAATGGCACCTAGGGGCTCCCAACTCACAAATGTGGGGGAAGTAACCCCCAACTCCACTGGGTCTCAGCTAGAAACCGCCCCCCATAAACAAATGCAGGGTCTGCCCAGGGAGGAGACCCCACAACTGACAGAGAACGACACAGGAGCAGAAGAAACTGACGCCGCACCAGCCCCACAACACCAGGGAGTCCCCCCACCCCAGCCAGGCACAGAGGACCCTTCACCCCGCTCCCCACCCGCAGGCGGGCTCGCCCCTTGCCCAGCCCAGCCCAGCCCCGCCCCGCCCGAACCCGGCACTCACACGGAACTGGAACCGCCCGCCAGCAGCCTGCTCCCTCTGCGCCACTATCGCAGCGATCCCAGCTGCCCTGAGAATCACGTGACCGCCTGTCAGCTGTTCCCATCCCTCACGTGGAGGTTTTTGGGCGCTGGGCAGGGCGCTCCGTTTGTACGCCCTGCGCCCCGCTAGCCCGGAGCGAGGCTGCGCCGCCGCGGCGCACTGCGGGTCTGGGCTGTCACGGGTGTGGTCGCTATCGGGGTGTGGCGGGCGAGCTCGGGCTGCTGCGTGCATATGTTATCATCTGACATGACATCACAATGCTTTGTGACATCACTGCAACACAACCGCAAGGCATGGTGTTACCGCTGCAGTGACATCACAGGACAATCGGATGTCGTCACAACAGGAGGCAATAGCGTTGTGTGGTGACAGAGTCATGTAGTACTGAAACGTTATGGGATAAAAGGGAAGGTAAGCTGTCATGGGATAAATGGGAAGGTCCTTTCATGAATTGCGAACTGGTTAAAAGACAGGGAACAAAGGGTAGGAATTAATGGTAAATTCTCAGAATGGAGAGGGGTAACTAGTGGTGTTCCCCAGGGGTCAATCCTAGGACCAATCCTATTCAATTTGTTCCTAAATGATCTGGAGAAAGGGGTAAACAGTGAGGTGGCAAAGTTTGCAGATAATACTAAACTGATCAAGATAGTTAAGACCAAAGCAGACTGTGAAGAACTTCAAAAAGATCTCATAAAACTAAGTGATTGGGCAACAAAATGGCAAATGAAATATAATGTGGATAAATGTAAAGTGATGCACATTGGAAAAAATAACCCCAACTATACATACAATATGATGGGGGCTAATTTAGGTATAACGAGTCAGGAAAAAGATCTTGGCATCATCGTGGATAGCTCTCTGAAGATGTCCACGCAATGCGCAGAGGTGGTCAGAAAAGCAGATAGGATGTTAGGAATAATTAAAAAGGGGCTAGAGAATAAGACAGAGGATATCTTATTGCCCTTATATAAATCCATGGTATGTCCACATCTTGAGTATTGTGTACAGATGTGATCTCCTCACCTCAAAAAAGATATTCTAGCACTAAAAAGGTTCGGAAAAGGGCAACTAAAATGATTAGGGGTTTGGAGAGGATCCCATATGAGGAAAGATTAAAGAGGCTAGGTCTCTTCAGCTTGGAAAAGAGGAGACTAAGGGGGGATATGATAGAGGTATATAAAATCATGAGTGATGTTGAGAAAGTGGATAAGGAAAAGTTATTTACTTTTTCCCATAATACAAGAACTAGGGGTCACCAAATGAAATTAATAGGCAGCAGGTTTAAAACAAATAAAAGGAAGTTCTTCTTCACACAGCGCACAGTCAACTTGTGGAATTCCTTACCTGAGGAGGTTGTGAAGGCTGGGACTATAACAATATTTAAAAGGGAATTGGATAAATTCATAGTGGCTAAGTCCATAAATGACTATTAGCCAGGAAGGATAAAGAGTGGTGTCCCTAGCCTCTGTTCATCAGAGGATGGAGATGGATGGCAGGAGAGAGATCACTTGATCATTGTCTGTTAGCGTCACTCCCTCTGGGGCACCTGGCATTGGCCACTGTCGATAGACAGATACTGGGCTAGATGGACCTTTGGTCTGACCTGGTACGACCGTTCTTATGTTATTGCAGGTTTGTGGAAAGGCTGGGAGGGATTGTTGGGGTTCACATGTTGAATCTGTGCAAGAGCGTATCCTTGTTTGTGATTATGTCTGATACTTAATGTGTCCCCATTTGTGTTTTGTGATTGTGAAACTTCCCATGAAATTTTCTGTGCTAGGTAACTAAGCAATTATCAACTTCAGTGAGTTTCGGTCAAAGGGACAAATTCAGCCATTGTCTCTTCAGATCAGAGTATTTGACACAGAACATTCACAGAGATCATCCTGCTGTGTCAAACATCAATCTCAGCACAACACAAGGTCATAGTGCCATACAACAAATCTTCACGGCACTACAACACAATGTGGTGATTGTGACACTATGGGAGTGTCATAAACAGATGGTTAACCCTTAACCATCTGTTTATGACAGGGGAATGTTATAAATACTTCCTTATAGAAATCACAGGGATTTATTGGAATAATTCCACACCACAGGCAAGACTTTCCCCAATCAGGTAACAATTTAACACTAAAATAAAAATACTACACCATCTATTGGTGGAGGGGCTGTCTACGCTGATCATTACAATTTGTCTCTGTCAACTTATGAATTCTGTTTAGGTTTGTGAATGCTGTGTTGAATTTCAACTTCCATTTTGAATGTAATCTTTAATGTGGCTTTGTGCATTCATTCTATAACAGGAACTTTATAGCTAGTGGACAGATTCTGTCTGGGAAGCTGTGTCAGACCAATCAAGAGCCTTCAGCACTAAATGGTTCTACCCCTGTGGGGTAATAGGTTTTCTACCATCAGGGCCATTGATTTTGAACCACTCTCTGCTCAGAAGCTTTTTAATTTCCAGAAGCAGGATGGGTAGGCCAAGAAGGCCAGAAGGGTTGTATGGCCTACAGGAACAGGACCAACCCAAGACTCACAGAGGTAGTGAAAACAGAGGGAATTGCATTCAGCAGTTGTTTTCCTAAGATCTGTAGCTCTCTTGTGGTTTTTAAGAGTAAAGTGCGTGTATTTAAAAAATTCCTATGCTAAGCCTGTGGTTCCTTGTTTTACTGCCATCTTGTCCCTGAATGGGTTAAAGTAGAAGCCCAAAGCTCACACAGCCAGGTGTACTCCAGATGAACATGTCTAACCAAATGGTGTCTCGGAAGGGCAAGGGCATTGGTTCTGAGGTCTAGGTGGCAGGACTGTGGGGTCCTACTGCCCAATACAAGTGTCAGACACAGGAGAGCACCTGAAAGGCACAGAGCGAGGAACAGTGGTCAGTCATTATCAAGACACAGAGAGCTACGAAGCACGTGGGATTCAGCAGTTGGATCCTGTCACAACAGACAGGTGTCCATCCAGGGAGCAGGACTGGATCAGACTGTGGCAAAGATATTTTGCAGTATGCTCCATGCCCAAAAAATTGTCTCAGGACCCATGAACATTTCACATATCCCATTTGTGAAGCTGTTAAAAATTAGACAGTCTTGGAGCTACCAGGCTACGTGGCAACCCCAACCCTAAAACTCTGTAAAGTGAAGTCAATATTTTGCATTGAACAGTTTCACTCTAAATAAAGTATTGCTGATCTTGGGAGTTCATAAATTAATCTATAGACTACACAGAAATTATGAGATTGTCTTAAAATCATGATATTTTTAAAATGTCTCAATTCTTTTTTAGTCTATCTAGAAATGTGTTCAGCTCTTTTCGGAACAAAAAATTCTACCTCAACTGTACACAAAATGCACACAGAGGAATGGGGGTTTTCAGTGCTCCTCTTTCATGGCAGATGGAAGAGCCGCACTCTCCCCAACATCTTTCCATGCACTGTCAAGCCCCTCCTCAGCTTTCAACCCAGCAATATTAACTGCTAACCCCAAGCACTGTTTTTTGCTTCTCCCCTGGACCCTGTTTCCTGATCTTCTCTCTATACTCTGGTCCTTGCGCTGATAACCGTTGCCCTGTATCCTCCCTGAATTCCCCACTGTACTAATGAGACTTGTCCTCCCTTTCCCCTGTCATCTAGGGCCTTGACACCTTCCCCTGTCTCTATAGGGTGGGCACCGATCTCCCCACTTCCACTGCCTCTCCACCTCATGGGCACTGGCCTCCTCCCTCTGCTCTCATGGACACTATCACCCTCTTCTCCTTTGCCATCTAGTGGCAGATAAGAATAAGTATATAATCTGAGCCAGACCCTGAAAAGATAGGCCAAGCCTTATCATGTTTAAGTGGTTTGGTACTGGCCCACTTTTCTTCTTGATGTCTGATCAGTGCTAAGAGGCTGCCTGTGGAGAGTTTCCAAGAAAGTCTGATAATGGAGGAACTAGGGCTGACTAATTGAGAGTCCTCAACACTTTCCAGGAGAGCTCACCACCTTGTAAAAACATTCCCTAAGTAATCTGTTTTATCAATCATCATCACCACCACCACTTACAGTTACACAATTTACCATGATCTTCAATTTTAATTATTTCAATCCATTTTTACCTGTGTTTTACTAAGAAAGTTGTTTTTCCCCCCAACTCTCTCATGAGTTTTTAGTTATGTTTTTGTTAAACCAATTTATACTTTCTTGAATGAACTGTAGACTAAAATGTGTCCACATTCACTGAAATGTCATTCATAGAATAAAATATGTCATGGTTTCCAAACTGGATTTCCAGGTGACTTTAGTGTGCACTGCCATATAAATTAATTTTACATCACCACATTAATCATGCTACTTCTTTAGTGTACAGGAATTGGGTAGTAACCCTTTAAGTAGTTTATGAGTCCGTTAATGGCCCTTGCTGTCTTCTGTGTTTCATAAGCCATCAAAACCCTGCCAATGCGGCAGTGTGTATATGTAGTTAGACCTTGTATGTTATAGATGAGTAAATACAGATCTGTCCTAAAGCAAGGAGGAAATTGCAAGAATCTCTGCCTAGCAATTTTTCCCAGCCTTATTCTTGTTGAACTTAGAATGAAGAGTCAGTTTGCTAAATGTGCAAAAAACATCTTAAGTTTTTATGGTCCAGGTTGATAGGCTCAGACTACAAGTATGGATAACTTATGTAACATTTTAGAAAGTTGGACAGAGCATGATATTTGGAAACTGGTAGCTGGCTACCAGAAGGACATCTCTTTTATCAGACTGCACTCCTGCAACTTGCATTTAAAGGTACGTTATCTGACCTCTGAGAAGTGGCTGTTCCTTGTCTAGGATCTCCCTATGTATACTAGTTGTGAATTGCATAAGGCTGGTTGTCAGGCTGCAGCCATTTTGGGCCTGATTCTCCACTGCTTTGCACTTTGAATAATCATAGAATATCAGGGTTGGAAGGGACCTCAGAGGTATCTAGTCCAACCCCCTGCTCAAAGCAGGACCAATCCCCAACTAAATCAATCACCCATGAGCAAAACGAATGTTAAATGCTGGCTTTCTGAGATGGGTAAGTTTACATTCACTTTGGACAAGTGTAAATGATTACACAAGGGGAAAGGCAGGAGAGAATTGGGCCCATTTTCAACATTCCTGTTGTCAATAATTCAGAGCAGTGAAAGTGAGATACCACAGGACCAGTACAAAATTGAGTGACAATTGAGAGGCACATTGTAAGTGTGGACACAGTAATTGCGGTGTTTAATTTGTAATGAAAGAGGTGCCAGGGCTAAAGCAATTAGGTGCTGGGGCTCAAGCAATTTTTTTTACTTTCATAACTGATTCAGGAAGTTCAGAGATTCTGGGGCTATGAACTGCAAGCTCTGACACAAATTAAGCACTGAGTAATTGGAGCTATTCAATATGTTATAGGAGTCTTGCTGTCACAGAGATAGAGGCATTAGATATACCAGATTTGGATAGCTGATCAATTAGATTAGACTGGCTGGAAGTTCAACATGATAACTCAGTTGTATGTAACAGAAGTCGTCAGCTCCCTTAACAACAGTGTCCAGAACTAGAGCTGGACAACGTTTTTCATCTGAAACATTTTTTTCACTGAAAAACAGATTCAGGTCAACCAAAACATTTTGAGAATTCCTGGCAATTTTAGGGAACTGTTTCAGTAAATAAAGAAATAAAATCAGGAGTATCAAAATGATGCATTGTAACATTTTTAAATGAAATATTTTGATCGTTCTGGCTAGATTCATAACAGGATTTAGATGCCATTCACAAAACTGAGGAGGTTGTGCTTCCCCCCACAATACTCACTAGTCCAGTGCTTAGGTGCTTACCTTGGATGTGGGAAAATCAGGTCGGAATCCCCAGCCTAATGATGGGACTTGAAAGTAAGTTTTCCCTCTTCCCTAGATGAGTGTCTTAACCACCTGGTTATTGGCTATCTTGGGGTAGGTGTTTCTCTATTTTCCATGTAGTAGCTGTTCTAGTTTGTATGAATAATTAATTGAAGCAAGAACTGGAAACTGGGCATGCCCCCCCCCCCAAGTGGCTGCCCTAACCAGCAGGCTGTATAGTAATTCTAACTCTCTCGCCCTTTGGCTCACTGAGTCCACAGTTTTGTGAATGGCACCTAAGGCTCCTTTTGAATCTAGCCCCTTGTTTCCAGATTTCCTGCTTTTGAATAAAAAAAAGGTTAAAAATTGTGATATCAAAATGAAACATTTTGTTCTGAGTCAAATGAAATATTTCTGTCAATCTGAAATGGATTTTTTTTCAGAATTTTCAATTAGTCAAAAATTCAGATTTTTTTCTATTTTTGGCACTGCCAATGAACCAAAAAAATCAGTTATTTGCACAGCTCTGTTGCAAATAGCATTCTGCCAGAAAAATGCTGGCCTCTTTAACACCTGGAAGGCTACTTTATTAAAAACTAACCAAGCATTTTCTAGTCAGAAAATTGGGCTGTAGCAGAAAAAGCCAAAGCAATCTCAAGACTTTGACCCCTACTCAGTTGTGGAGGCCCATTGTGGAGATTATGTCTTCCCTTGCTTACTGGCCAAATAATGGTTGACTCATAAAAACAATAGTATGTTTCTGAATGGAGAAAAACAGAAGAGGGAAGCAGCAGTCCAAGAATGCTTCATATTCTATGCTTGGTTCCACTGGTGTAAATTCAAATTAATTCCATCAGATTCAATAGAATTATTCCAGACTGACACCCCTGAAATGAGATCAGATTCTGGCCCTGTGTTAGAAAGATATTGTAGATTATAGTAATAATATTTTGCACATATAATACAGTATGCCTTTCATCCAAGGATCTCAAAGCCCTTTACAAACTGTAATTAAGCCTCACAACACTCTTTCCTATTGTATGGGCAGGGGAACAGGGTATGTCTACACTTCAATTAGACACCTGTGGCTGGCCTGTGCCAGCTGACTCGGGCTTGCTGGGCTCGAGGCTGTTTAATTGCACTGTAAATGATCCAGCTTAGGCTGCAGCCCAGCTCCCATCTCACAGGGTCCTTGAGCCCTGTCCGCCAGCCCAAGCCTGAATGTCTACACCTCATTAAATAGCTCCTTAGCTAGAGCTCCGTGATCCCAAGTCAGCTGGCACAGGCCAGCTGCAGGTGTCTAATTGCAGTGTAGACATACTCACAGAGGCCCAGAGGTGAAATTACTTGCTTTAGGTGATGCAGCAAGCCAAGTATACAGAACTGAGTTTTGTTTTCCCTTCTCCGGTATTAACCAATAGACCCTACTGAAAAATTATATTTTCAGTAATCTGAAGAGCTGACTTGAGGGGCAATTAGATTGAAGAAAAGTGCAACAAACAAGCTAAGGTATTGAAGTTTATTTCTTTTTGTTCTAACAATGTGTCAGACTAATGTGTTAGAAAAGAGAGAACTTCCAGGGGAAAGTTCTTTATAATTTACATGCCTGGAGGCAAATCCCACAATCCTTAGTCAGGTGAGCAATCCTTAATTATGCATGTTGTCCTATTAACTTCAGTGGGGCTATGCAGATGAGTGAAAGGTGCAGGATCAGACCCCTGGAAAGCAGTGTCTCACACAATAGCTATAATTAAAAAACTGCTTATTTTCACACTCTTAATTGTTGGGAGAAATGAGTCTGCATGCTGACTTCATTTCACCATAAACTGCCTTTGTTGAGAACATGAAATATCAGCACTTTGTCTTCTGGCTTATTCTAGCTGATTCATGCCCCCATCAGTCAGCCACTAGAAAATAACACTGAACAGTATGCAAAGTCCCCATGACATTAGGTATTGTTATTTTATTTCTATTGTTTCTGGCTGACTTAAAAAGCTTCAGCATTTGTGATAAATTGAGTTAGGCATATTGGTTTCTATTGTCTGTGCCAACAGCAATGCTCTTACTAACATTGATTCAACTGTGGGTGCGTGCGTTCAGGCACACACAAGCTCACTTTGACATTCACAACGTCCTGGCTACACTGTTACAGAAGTGGTGTTGGCACAGGTTTAGTGTCCCCTGAAATACCATAAATAAGAACTAAGCGTGAACACTCTTGGATTGTTTTTTAGCGGGTAGTGAAGAGGGAATGATGGGATTTTTATTTTTCTTATTGTTTGTAGGAAGCAGACTGGAGCCCTGAGTGTGGGAGTTCCATTTAGGGTTTTTTGTCTGAAGCAAAGCCCTTTTTGTGAGTAGTAGATATTCTAAAACTCTCATTATTCAGAGAATAAGCCAATCACTACCTGCGCAGGTTAGGATGAAACTTTCCCTGTGGGCAGATGCGATGGTTTTTGGGGTACCCAGGACTGTGAATTACTTTGTGGGGAGTCTTGCCTGTGGTAACTGGGTGTTAGCTCCCTAAAACCACCAGCCTCTCAGCCATTCAAGCACTTCCCTGTGATATCCAGCCCCTGACACTGGCTAATCCCAGATCCTCTTCCCAAAGGAACAGTGTATTCCAATTTAGCAGTTTTACCCTAAACCACATCTCCTATATAACACAGAGCACTTGTGATACAATGATACAAATGAAGGTTTATTTAAGAAAGAATAGAGATTCTGCTAGAAACAACAGAAGTGATAGAACAAAATGGTTACAATACAAAACAAAATTATAAAATGCAGACTAAGGCCTATATTTCTCAATAGTTACCTTTCCTATCTAATAAAGTATGTTTTCCTCCAAAGTTCAATCCTTTGCAGAGCTGGCTGACTTCATAGGAACCAGGATCCAATTATGCATGAAAAATACCTGCTCTACAAGATGTCTTCTCGGTGATTGAATCCAGAGTGCCTCTCCCCACTCTGTTATACCGAAATAGTCTTTTGTCTCTGTTCATAGATAGGGCCATCCCCTGTCTGTTGTAATGGTCCTTTTTTTTTTTTTTAACCTCCAAGTGGTTTGTTTGTTTGCATTTGTCTTTGATGATTTTCCATTGACTGTTTTGTGTTGGAGCAATGGTAAACAACTGAGCCTTGTATTATCTCTCTGGCTAAAGAGAGAGAGTGGCAGCTCCCTCCTGCATGAACAGGTTGTCACTGAGTCGTATCACTCTCTGGTGACTGCTTTTAACCTTTAAGACTATATGGTCATTGTTGGGATTCCCTCTGAGACCTCTTTCTACTCAGCTTCCTATAGCTGAGTTCAATTCCTGACTTTGTCACTCAGGTATCTTTATTTGGGATATAGCAATGCTACACTGAGTTGATCAGACTCAAATGCGGAGGGGTGGAGTGGATGCAGGTACAACATAGCTCCAAAATTTTACAGAAACTCTCCTTATATACATTTATACAACTCATTGCATTCACTGTACATTGTATCATACATTTTAGGATTGGCTAGGTTACTTATCAGGAACCAATCCCTGTACTACATGCTTTGTCCACATGCTGTCCACGTTTTGACCTCTTTATCTCATCTCTGTATTTCTAACTTATTTTGTCCCTTGTTATCTAGTTCATAGTCAATAGTTCCCTGGGTGTTCTCCCTCTTATCTTAGCTGACTCAGACATTCTGTCCTTTTAGCCTACTTATTTACTTATCTGATTTAGCACGGATGTCCTATTTTCAGCCCGAAGATTCATTTTCCTCCCTAATCCTTTCAGAGGCCTTGGCTACACTCACACTTTACAGCGCTGCAACTGGGGTGTGAAAAAACACCCCCCTGAGCGCTGCAAGATACAGCGCTGTAAAGCGTTAGTGTAATCAGGGCAGCAGCGCTGGGAGCGTGGCTCCCAGCGCTGCATGCTACACCCGTAAGGGATGTGGTTTACATGCAGCACTGGGAGAGCTCTCTCCCAGCGCTGCTGCTCTGACTACACTCACACTTCAAAGCGCTGCCGCGGCAGCGCTCCGAAATTCCAAATGTAGCCATACCCTTACAAAGAATGACGCCTCCTCCATGTGTTAATTACTCATCTCAAGTCAGACCTCAGCTACAGGCATAAACTTCAACAGAGTTACATTATTCCTTAAATATTACTCATACACACATCACACCATAATTAGGAGTATTGATAAGTCTCAAGCTTTCAATAGAGACCTTACTTGTTACACTTTATGGACAACTATCTTGTAAGCAATGTATTTGATGTAGTGAGTTTGTCAGGTTTGAGATGAGAATTGTTTGCAAAGAACAGGGGACCAAAAGGACACATCTTCAAGATTTTTAAGCATCTGAGGGAAACTGTTGGGCCTCAGACTCCCCATGAACAAATTAAATAGTTTTATTCTATGACTCAAAAAGCCACCAACATGCTAAATGAGTTTGCCCCCAGCTTCCAACTGACCTCCAAGCACTGGGTGGGTGAATTTCCCCCTGGCCTGGAACAGAAGTTGGCTGGGCAATTGCCTGTGGCCCTTTTGGTTTTCAGAAATTGTACTCCCTTCGTGCCTAATACCCACATATTGAGAAGAATCTTTAAAGAGAAGGCTATTCAGGTGATTGAGTCACAAAAGACTGATGGAGTCCAAGGGTGCCACTCACATACACTGCTTTGATTACCCATGCTCAACATTTTGGGCCAGACTGGGGTGTGATTAGAACCCTCTAGCCAACATGGGGATTCACAACATCAACACTTGGGGCACAGAAGCAGCTTGACAACAATCAGAGGAACTGACAGCCTAAACCCTGGGAACCCCAGCTAGAGCTGGTTCTCCCAGGCTGCCAGCTGTGCTCCTGGAAGCCTTGGATTGAGCCAGGGTTCTCAGGGTTTCCAGGCTCCCGGCTGCAGAGCTCGGAGTAGAGCCATGGCTAAAGCCAGTGCTTCCAAACTCCAGGCTCTACAGCCTTGAAGCTCTGGGGCCCTGACTTGGAGGCAGTCACCTGATGGGGCTGCCCTAGAGCTGCAGACCCTGGAAACCTGGACTTTCCTGCAGCCTGCCAGGTGAGCTGGCAGGAAACCAGGCAGGTTTCTAACGGAACCATGCCTACGTTTTGTCGAAAGTTTGTTGAAACCAATATGTTTCTGGTTTAGATTAATCAATATTTTCTGATCAAAAACTGTTTTGTTGGAAAATTCCTGACCAGCTGTACGTTGGAGTGATTTCTGGGGGATTGCTTGCCTCCCCAAAAGAAATAGGAGGGGTCTCCATCCCAAAGCTGATGGGGAGGAAAGAGTTCAAAACCACTGATGAAAAGGGGACCACTCACATGACAGTAAGAGCCAAGAGCACTTAACAAGGTTTCATCTTTCTCTGTGTGTGAATCTCTCTGTAGGTGTTGATACCATCCCCATCAGAGCAGTGTGTGTGTGTGTGTCTGTGTGTGTCTGTGTGTCTGTCTACTTTCCCATCTGTAAAATGAGGCAACAGTAACTACCAACCTCAAAGGATGCTGTGAAGCTTGATTTATTTTTTCTAAAGCATTTTGAGAGCCCAAAAAAGGTGCCTTGGCAATCCCAAGTATTATATTGACCAGACCACACTTTTAGTTCCATTTCAATGACAGTTTCTTAGAAAAGGTACCTTGTGAATATTTGTTAGTATTAAATTTGTGAATCAAAAGCCAAGTCTAAACAAAATATTTAATATGGTTACTTGCTGTACAGCATTAACTAATTCTCACAGCGACTCTTTGACCTAAATGAGTTTGTACTATCTACACATGGTGAAACTAAGACAGAAAAGATAAGTGACTTGATCTAGGCCACATAGTCGGACATCAATAGAGACAAGATTAGAATGCAGGGATTCCTTACGTGTTGTCCTGTGCTCAATGCTCTAACCCACAGTGCGATGATACTCAGATGAAGCCTTAGCACGGGGAAACTTTTATAAACTAATTTAAAAAGAAACATTTCTGAGCAAGAATTTCCTTGTGGAATTAGGGTTATGTCACCTTGGCTGAGCTAAATGGTAAACAAGAAAGAATCCGTGCATAGCATAATCGAGTTCCTTAATTAAAAATACACCAATGACTGTAAAGTGTTGAGTGAAGCCTGCTTTTAAATAGCAAGGTAGAAGAGAACAATTCTTCCCTCTACCTCCCAGCCATATTTAAAAGTAGAAAAACCAGTTGCATAAAACTGTGGCAACGCTTCAATGAAATGAACATGTTTGCAGGGACATTTACACCTGCTGGGACTTTTTGTAGCAAGCATGACAATGCCTCTGTTCATATTGAATTGTGTTCCTTGGAACTGGTTCCATAAATGGCCCTAAAACTACTGTAATTTACTCAGAGTGCTGGACTGGCTCCTGGATAGATGAGAATTAAAAGCTCCTTTGTGCGCGCACACACACACACACACACACACACCTGAGCACGCCTCAACTATAGCTTAGAATTTAGATTCCTTTCTTTCTTGAGCTCCATTCTGTGGTGGATTCTGAACTGACTGTGTGGCATGGGGTAATTTCCCAGTTACTTCTATAGTGGCAAGAATTGCAGGAAACATTAAACACTGACTACAGTAGACTTTTTGCATGGAGGGAGCCATTCTTTTTGAAGTGATACCTCTTCCTGGAAACTAAGGTATTATGCAGAACTGGCTGGATGATTCAGGAATAGTTGGTTGATTTAGACTCGGGGGTTTGAATCAGCTTGTTCATTCTTCATGATTAGTTGTTTGTGAATGTTCAGATAATCAAAGTTTTGTTAACTTTGAAACAGTGATCACAGGAAAAGATTTTCAGACTTGCAGCAGAGATTCATTTAATTAAGAAACAAAATTTGTTTTGTGACTAGATGAACTTTGTTTTGGGTGGAAGTGGACATCCGGTTTTAAAGGTCATCCAATAAGGTAACCAGCACAATACCACATGACTTAGGTGGCCAATGATAAAGCTCAAAGAGTGAATTCTGAATATTGAATAATCAGTTGAATATTACACTACAATCAGTTTCTGAACTATCCACAATGCAATATATATTAGTAAAATAATTAAACAATTTCAAACAAGCCCCTTTGCAAAAATACTAATCTGTTTCTTGAACAGAAAAAAGGGCTATGGCTCCAACTTGCAAACACACATGCCTGTAACTTTACACACATGACTAGTGCCTTTAAATTGAAGGCACAAATATAAATCTTGGCAGGATAAGGCCCTAAATTTGTAGAATAAATTTTTCATAAAGAATAGCTTAACCAGCTCTAGCATTATGGTTCTGACCTTTTGAGTCATCTGTCAAAATCATCTTCCACATTTGGTATTTGACCATTTTTTAATTAACACAAATATAGTTGGAGTTTGTATAGTGATTTTTTGCAAACCAAGCCTTTATTCTGCACATAGCAGAGTTTGACTGGAGATATAATATTGCTGCAGAGCTAGATGGCAGTGTTCTCATTATTTTTGAGCAACACCAGAATTACTGGCCATATTTTCAGAGGAACTTGGTTCCTATTTAGGCATCTAAATGATATCGCCAGATTTGAAAAGTGAGAATTGCTGGATGCTGCACCCTTCAATCTGCCTAAGCAGGAGCTGAGCTTCTGCCAGCATACTCAGCGTCTACACTAGGCAGCTAGGCCAGCAAAGCTATGCAGACATAGGCTCTGTCATGTATATTGCATCAATATAAGACTAGACAACAAATGGATACAGACAGACCAATGGGGAGTACAAGGAAGCAGTGAGACTACTTGTACCGGATTCAGCCATTGTGCAGTATCTTAAGCAACATAAAACTCCCCTGAAATCAAAAGGTTGGTATAGTCAGCTCTACAAAAGCCCTACAGGAGCCCAGTGTATAAAGCATGTCAGGGGCATGTTGTGAGGCAGGCCAGGCTGGGGAGGGAAGAGGCAAGTCAACGCCTTCCTACACCCTGGCTATCCCCAGCTGCTAGAACAACCACAGAGGCCATCGGGGTGGCTCCAGGCACCAGCGCACCAAGTGCATGCCTGGGGCGTTAAGCCGGGGGGGCGGCACTCAGGTTGCCTTCGACGGCATGCCTGCCGGAAGTCCGCTGGTCCCACAGCTTCGGCGGCAATTTGGCATCGGGTATGCTGAAAGACCAGCGGACCTGCCGCAGGCGTGCCGCTGAATCCGCGTTATCAGTGGACCTTCCGCAGGCATGCCGCCAAATCTGCGTTACCAGCGGACCTCCCACAGGCATGTTGCCGAATCCGTGTTACCAGTGGACCTCCTGCAGGCATGCCGCCGAAAGTCGCCTGACTGGCAAAATACATAGAACTGCCCCTGGGGGCCATTGTGGCTGTGACACAAGTCAGGGCATCTAACCTGCCCTGGGGGGCCAAACTAGATATCAGCAGCTCCAAGATCAGGGAGGCACATTGCCTTCCCAGTCAGCCCCTGCTTCGGGCTCTTATTAGAGCTGGATTATTGACTGGCTTTGGTATCATCATACTTTTGTACTGAGGATACTTCCGTGCTGCACACTACACTTTCTTCCCTCCACTTTATGCATCAACATAGCAGAAAGCAGGATTAAGACCTGTGTTAGCTGCAGGCAGGCAGGTTTCTATACAAGTAGTTCTGGACTGTAAGTCATTGAACCATAGAAATGTAGGGCTGGCAGGGATCTCAAGAGGTTGTCTAGTCCAGCACACTGCACTGAGGCAGGACCATCCCTGACAGGTGTTTGTCTAACCTGCTCTTAAAAATCTCCAATAACAGGGACTCCACAACTCCCTGGGTAATCTGTTAAACTATTCTTACAGTTGGAAAGTTTTTCCTAATACCTAACTTAAATCTCCCTTGCTGCAGATTTAGCCCATTACTTCTTGTCGTACCTTGGGTGGATGTGGAGAACAATTGATCAACATCCTCTTTATAACAAGCCCTCACCAGGTCCCTCCTCAGCCTTCTTTTCTCAAGACTAAACATGCCTGGTTTTTTAACCTTTCCTCATAGGTTAGCTTTCCTAAAGCTTTTATTATTGTTGCAGCTCTCCTCTGGACTCTCCAGTTTGTCCACATCTTTCTTAAAGTGTGTTGCGCAAAACTAGACACAATACTCCAGCTGAAGCTTCACCAGTTCTGGATGAAACAGAAAAATTACCTCCAATGTTTTATATACAACACGCTGGTTAATACCTCACAGAAGAATATTACCTTTTTTGCAACTGTATCATGTTGTTGATGCATTAAATTTGTAATCTATTATAACCCCTAGATATATTTTCTGCTGTACTACTGCCTAGCCAGTTATTCCCCATGTTGTATTTGTGCATTTAATTTTTCTTTGTTATAGTTTGCACTTGTCTTTACTGAATTTCATTTTGTTGATTTCAAACCAATTCTCCAATTAATCATGGTAATTTTAAATTCTAATCCTATCCTCCAAAGTATTTGGAACTCCTACCAGTTCCCTGTCATCCACACATTTTATAAGCATATTCTCCACTCCATTATCTAAGTCATTATGAAAATATTGATTAGTACCAGACCCAGATTAGACCCCTGCAGGATTTCACTAGATATGTCCTCCCAGCCTGATAATGAACCATTGATAACTATTCTTTGAGTACCCTTTTTAAATCAGTTGAGCACCCAAATTGTTGCTGGATTTAGGGGCAGAGGCAGGGCTGGGGGGCGGTGCTGGGTTTGGGGTGCTGTTTTTGTTAGCAACAAAAGGGAAAATAGAATGTTTGAAGTAAAATGTTTCAGATATTCCATATGTAGATTCATTTTTCACTGTCCTCCTAGAATGTTCTGGACCTTTGTAGAATTTCATGGAACCTTCTAGATTTTCTGAGAACTACATTACCTCAAACCTCCTAGAATGTTGTCAGCCATGCCCTTGCAGGTATATAAGAGGTGGGGTGTCTCCTATCGGTCTGATATGACAGGGATAAATCATGAATGCAAATCATGCATCTAAGTCATGAAATGGGCTACAGATCCAATAAAAAATAAGGGATTCAAAAGTTTAACAAATGGGGTGGGGGGGACTGAAGATGTTCCTTGCCTGGGGCATCATTTGGTCTAGGGCTGACTCTGCTTGTTATAATTTCACGTAGACCATATTTCTGTCATTTGCTTGTGAGAATGTTAAGTGGAGCTGTGTCAAAAGCCTGACTGAAAATCAAGATATATCACACCTACTGCTTTCCCTCATACCCTAGGCCAATAACCCTGTCAGGGGAAGTAATTAGGTTGGTTTGGCATGATTTGTTTTGACAAATCCATGTTAGCTATTCCTTACAGCCCTGTTATCCTCAAGATCTCTTCATTTAGTAAATTGCACCCCTGTCCTGATTTTTTCACACTTACTGTCTGGTCACCCTGTGTACCTCCAACATGCTTTAAGAAATGGCTCAGCCTTGAATATTCAGAATTACACACTCTGAAATACAATTACCTCTAGGGCTGCTTGATTTTTAATCTCACAGTGTACCAGAGTGGTTACCAGCTCCTGCCCTGAGGGATTTAAAAAGTGGCCCTGGAGAGGGCTTCAGCTCTAAAAGCTGGGCTGATTGGGGTAGCAGCCACAGCTGGGCCACTCCCCAATCAGGCCACAGCTGGCCTGTATGAAAAGGCTGTGAGCCAGGAGCCCAAACAGTCTCCCTCTGGCTGTAGAGGGAGAAGGGCTTGGCTGTAGGGAGCTAGAGACAGGATACCTGAGTGGAGCAGAGCTGGGGAAAGGCAGAGAAGCTGGGGAGCTCCAGCCTGGAAAGCCCCAGGCTGTGTTCTCCCATAAGGCCAACAGGTACTGGGGGTTGCAGAGGGTAGCCCAGGGGTAGGCAAAGGCAGCAGGTCCAAACCCAATCTTGCCAATGATGAGTAGGCTGATACTGCCGTCTGCCCCAGGGTGTGGGGCTAGACAATGACTGGCAGTAGCTTTATACTGAGGTGGGGATAGAGGGTTGTGGGTTCCCCAGGGAGGGTGGACCCAGATTAGTGGGGTACTGCTAGGTGGCAGCACTCCAGTTAAAGGGGCACTGGGGTCCAGGGAGGGACAGGGGGGCCAGAGGACAGGTGGATCACTGGCCTGCAGAGGGTGTGCCAGAGCTGGAATGAGCTAATTACACTGCTCTACAGCCAAAATGCTTCTGAAATAAATGTAGTCAAACTTTACTAATTCTGGGTCACTGAGAAAGAAAATGATGCTTAAAATTGTTGATTGGCTCTAGTTTTCAAGATAAGTTATTGGGTTAGTATATACGACCCTTGACTTGAGAATGGTGGAGGATAAGTGAGTTATAAAGGGAAGGGATCTCAATTTAAACCAGAAATGACTAAAATGCATCTTTGACTGGATCTATGAATAAATCTATGACTGGGTTTGGACAGTACTTGCTTTTTAGGCAAAACAATGAATGATGCAATCTGAAGCTGGTATTGCATCATACATGATATGAATTGCATCATGTTATTCCTAGAAGTCATGGATGATGCAATCATAATGAAGCTTACATCACTCTGCTGAACAAATTGCCCTATATCAGCTCTAGAAATCATACTGTGTCCTGCTCTCTTATTTGTCAGTGTTTGATTTAGCAAAGGGACACATTTCTGTTTAGCCAAAGTGAGCAGAAATGCCTCGTACTTGTGTGAAGAGTGCAGATAACTTCTGCTATGTTTGTGGTGAAGTGACTTTTGCATCACAAAAGTGCAGTATAACCACTATGGTTAAGAAAGCCTATCACCTTTATTTTGGCTGCAAAATTGGAGATCAAGACAAGAGGTGGGCCCCACACATATGCTGCAACACTTGTGCAACAAATCTTGGCCAGTGGTTGAACAGGAAAAGGAAATCTATGCCTTTTGCAGTGCCAATGATTTGGAGAGAGCCAACAGATCATAGCAGCAATTGTTACTTCTGCATGGTGCCTCCAGTTGGGAAAGGTGTGTCAAAGAAGAACAAGTGGACTGTGCATTATCCAAACATTCCATCAGCTATACGCCCAGTACCCCACGGAGAAGGACTGCCGGTTCCTGATGCACCAGAATCATTCTCACTTGAGTCAGATGAGGAAGAGGATGAAACTTCTGGTCCTGAATCATCAATGTCACAGGACCCACATTTTCTCCCATCCTCCTCCTCTGAACCACACCTCGTAACACCAGGTGAACTGAATGACCTTGTCAGGGATTTGGAACTACCCAAGAGTAAGGCAGAGCTGTTGGGACTACAGCAGTGGAATCTCCTAGCAGGCTATCAGGGCAAATGGAGCCCATCAATGCTTGCAGACTATTGCTGGACAGTGACAAGAGATGCTCCATTTCATGAATACAAGAGACAAGCCAAGAAGCACTGAGTAGACACTGAATAGGACTAAATTATGTACATAATAGTTTTTTGCCTTTTGTTTCATAATAAATTTTATTTATATAACCCTTTTGCTGATTTTTAAAGTGTTACATAAACAGGACAGGTGAAATATTATCATGTAAAGCAACCATAAACACATGAAAAGACCTAGGTTTACAATTTATGATTAAAACTCTACTATCTACACAATATACATAGACGTAAAATGTAAAAACTTAAATATCTTAGAAACAGTAGCCAATCAGTTGTTTTAATTGTCACATTTGAATTCAGCACATCAAAATACATAATAAATATCGCATTTTATCTCTGAAGCAGACTTCTCAAAAATTGTAGACCAGTGTTATTGGAAGTCACCAGCAGGAGGCACTGCAGGGGTGAGTCCACTTCTCTACACACTGTTATATAAAACAATATTAGGCCATCATCATCATGCAGACACATAAATCTTATGCATTGCCTTAAGTCAATGGAACTACTCACATATATAAATTAAATGTGTGTGCAACCTTCTGCAGGATCAGTGCCTGAGTGATTGTAACCAAACCTGACATTCCTCAGTCTGGTTGGCTCTCCATACATCTGCACTGGCCTGTGCCACTTTTCTTGCAGCAGTGTTCAGTGATCACAAATCCTTTGATCCTCAACAAAGTGACCATAACATTACCTCACTTGGGAGTCAACCTGTGTTGTGGTCAGAAGTCTGTTTCCTTTCCTCAGAGATGCCCAGTCACTGCTCCTTCTTTGCAATCACTATATCTGAGTAACTGGAGGATCTGCAAAGCTTGAAATTATATGGCAGCCTCATTTTTTGTATGTGTACGTAACCCACAGACCTCCTGGGTGTGGTGTTCTGTCCCATCTAGTGGTACTGAGACCACAGAGAGAGAGGCCTATAATAATACATCAGGCCTATAATACAGTAACCTTAGATGTGTTACAATGTAGCGTACAAGTACTCTATGCATATGCAGAAAAGTGTTACAATATAGCATTAAACAAACATGAAACAATTACAATTCTGCAAGCAGTGGCTGGCTGTTTACAGGATGGAGTGAGGCAGTTCTCACTCAGAAGCTGGCATCCAGCTTTATTGACAAACATACACACAAGCGGTCTTCTTAATCTAAGCAAAAATCAGACTTACACTCTGTGACAATCTGTACCTCAGGGGTATCCCTGTACTCCCATGTTCATCCTTATAATATGGTTGTGTGGTATCCAGTGCAAAGTTTGTCATGTCAGGTGTCTTCAGAAGGCTCATGATGCATGGAGCATTGTTGTTATAGTGATGTTATAGGTTGTAATTTTCATGTATATAGTTATGAAAATGTGTCCTCATGGCTTAAAACAGGCCCAAGCAAAAACTCTCCAGGAGCAGAGGGGCAGTTCACACCTAATCAGGGCATGTATGGGACAAACCCAGCCCAGACTCAGAGGAACAAAGGACACTGGTCTAGGCAACAACAAAGGATCTGTTAGACTCTCAAGTGAGTCACCCCCTTTCCTTTGATAAATTTGAGACTGCAATGAGGTAATGCTCACCTGACTCTGAAGAGGGGGGTAGCAAAGCCAGGAGGGTAGAAAGAACATCATAAAAGGCAGAGACCTTTGCCATGCCCTTCCTTTCTCTCTCCTGTCTACATCTACAGACACCATACCAAGTTACTGAAGTGTGCTAATGAAAGGGGAGAGCTTGGCTGAAGAGCAGCCAGCCAGCCTGTGGTGAGAAGCATCTAAATTTGTAAGGGCATTGAAAGTGTTAAGATCAGCTTAGAATGTGTTTTTGCTCTTATTTCAGTTGACCAAATCCAACTTGTAAGGCTTTGACTTATAATCACATAAAATCTATCTTTGTAGTTAATAAATCAGTTTGTTTGTTCTACCTGAAGCAATGCGTTTGGTTTAACGCATGTCAGAGACTCCCCTTGGGATAACAATGCTGGTGCATATCAATTTCTTTGTTTAAATTGATGAACTCATATAAGCTTGCAGTGTCTAGACATTTCTTGATGGAGGTTCCTAGGGTTGTGTCTGCAACTAGAGATATTGGCAAGTGCCATTTGGTTGCACAATCCAAGGAGTGCTTACATGCCAGAGGGTAAGCTTTCACAGCAGAGCAGGGTAAAGCTGGCTCCCAGGGTCAAGGATTGGAGTGACCTAGCAGATCACTGGTCCAGAGGGGAATGTCACACACTCCCTTTTCTCAATCCCTCTGACCTATCTTTAGGTCCTTCTGCTCTGTCACTCTTTCACACTCTCCAATCTCTGATCTTTTCTTTCTTTCTCTGATCTCTCTAGTCTTCTGCTGCTGCTGCTTCTTGATCTTCTCCTTCTAGCTTGCCAGTCATCTCCTTAGTCAGTTCTCTGACCTTTTATGATTGGTTGACCTTTCAAACTGCCTGGTCATTTATCCCACAGTATTCTTGCCAGCAAGTTAAAGTAGTATGGGCTGGATGAATGGACTATAAGGTGGATAGAAAGCTGGCTAGATCATTGGGCTCAGTGGGTAGAGATTAATAGCTCTATGTCTAGTTAGCAGCCGGTATCAAGTGGAGTGCCCCAAGGGTCGGTCCTGGGGCCAATTTTGTTCAATATCTTCACTAATGATCTGGAGGATGGCGTGGATTGTACCCTCAGCAAGTTTGCAGATGACACTAAACTGGGAGGAGTGATAGATAAGCTAGAGGGTAGGGATAGCATACAATGGGACCTAGACAAATTAGAGGATTGGGCCAAAAGAAATCTGATGAGGTTCAACAAGGACAAATTCAGAGTCCTGCACTTAGGACGGAAGAACTCCATGCACTACTACAGACTAGGGACCAAATGACTAGGAAGCAGTTCTGCAGAAAAGGACCT
The DNA here is from genome assembly GCF_007399415.2 of Gopherus evgoodei. Lineage (NCBI taxonomy): Eukaryota > Metazoa > Chordata > Testudines > Testudinidae > Gopherus > Gopherus evgoodei. Next base: position 48,248,354 of record NC_044322.1, read on the forward strand.
AGGGGTTGCAGTGGACAAGAAGCTGGATATGAGTCGACGGTGTGCGCTTATTGCCAAGAAGGCTAATGGCATTTTGGGCTGTATAAGTAGGGGCATTGCCAGCAGATTGAGGGACATGATCATTTCTCCTCTATTCGACATTGGTGAGGCCTCATCTGGAGTACTGTGTCCAGTTTTGGGCCCCACACTACAAGAAGGATGTGGAAAAATTGGAAAGAGTCCAGCAGAGGGCAACAAAAATGATTAGGGGAGTAGAGCACATGACTATGAGGAGAGGCTGAGGGAACTGGGATTATTTAGTCTGCAGAAGAGAAGAATGGGGGGAGATTTGGTAGCTGCTTTCGACTACCTGAAAGGGGGTTCCAGAGAGGATGACTCTAGACTGTTCTCAGTAGTAGCAGATGACAGAACAAGGAGTAATGGTCCCAGGTTGCAGTGGGGGAGGTTTAGGTTGGATATTAGGAAAATCTTTTTCACTGAGAGGGCAGTGAAGCACTGGAAAGGGTTACCGTGGGGATGGAATCTCCTTCTTTAGAGGTTTTTAAGGTCAGATTTGACAAAGCCCTGGCTGGGATGATTTAGTTGGGGATTTGTCCTATTTTGAGCAAAAGGTTGGACTAGATGACCTCCTGAGGTCCCTTCCAACCCTGATATTCTGTGATTCTATCTATCCAGCATTTTCATAATCCAGTGAGTTCAATGAACATGGGGTCTTATCCAGAGAAGACTGAAGGCTTTCCTTTGCCAGAAACTGAGCCATCATATCTTCACATTGGCACAATCCCTCATCACCTTCGATTCTCATTTTGGTTACACTCCTTGGGATGTCATAATAATTCCTTTTCAGGTAGGGGATCTGCATGTACTTTGGCTGTATGAATTTTCACTTGATCCAGAATACCAGGATAATAAGCATAATTATCATTAGAATTTGGAATGCTAAGAGCATCACAATGGGATGTAAAACTACATTAAAAAATCCCATTTCTGTGGGGGACCATCCTAAAAACACTTCCCACTATCTATGTTTAGTATCACTTCTTATACGCTCAATTACTTGTTCGATTTTCTAGTGAAATGGTGGACAGTGATCATAATGTTCTGTGCATTCTCCTGAGCCTTTTGTAATTATCTTTGCAATTCAGGATGAGTCATTAATTACCTGACTAAACTTCAAGTATCAGAGGGGTAGCCGTGTTAGTCTGGAACTGTAAAAGCAGCAAAGAATCCTGGGGCACCTTATAGACTAACAGACATTTTGGAGCATGAACTTTCGTGGGTGAATACCCACTTCGTCAGATGCATCTGACGAAGTGGGTATTCACCCACGAAAGTTCATGCTCCAAAATGTCTGTTAGTCTATAAGGTGCCCCAGGATTCTTTGCTGCTTTTACAGTTCCAGACTAACACGGCTACCCCTCTGATACTATGCTGTTTAACACACCGAAGTCTGTACCCATTCCTCCTGATATTGTACCCATCAAATCTCTTCTCATTCTATTGGTTTGAGTTCTCAGTTGAAGTTGAGTTTCCATTTACTTTTTCCAGCCCTCAACTAATGGGTTAGTGTACTTTTTGCACCTCTGGATTTTGATGGGAAATATTCATATGGTGTACATCTATTTATTATTTTGTTTAGACAATAGGGGGCTCTATCATCAACTGTCTTGATATCCTCTTTCACAACATAGGGACCAATGCTTGTTGACTCTGGTTTAGATATCCATGTAACAGAGAAAAAATAACTTAAGTGAGGACCATTAATTCTCCAACTTCCAGTTCCTCATCTTCTAGTTATATTTACAGTACCTTCACACCAATAATGAAATAAAACTTGACCCAAATTTCCTCATTCACACTTATCACCTTCTATCACATGTGCATACCATGGTATCTGTAATTTCATCTGATTTTTATATATAATTTCAACTTGTAATTCACACTGAACATCTATTCTACTGATCTTCCTTGCTGGTCTATAATTTGAAATAGAGTTTCTGTCAAATTAACAAATTTATTATACCACTGTATGAGTATTGTTTTTGAACTCTCCTTACTCCATGCTATTACGGCACAGAAATAATTCTTATTCGGATATATGATTAAATTATCTGATCCTGCCAATACATTTGGTCCCTCTATTATGGCACATTGCCATTGTCTCACTCTTACTACTTTCCCATATATATTACCTATATTATCAGTAGCATCCCAATCACAATTTGATGGCTTTGGTGAGGTATAATAATCTGGATGGGTCATTAAGTGTCTCTGTCCTTGAGAGGCATACACAATAGAACACTTCTGAGCATCGTAATAGATTGTTGTCATAAACAGATAGTTAAGGGTTAATGTCTCTTTTACCTGTAAAGGGTTAACAAACAGGGACCCAAACACCTGACCAGAGGACCAATCAGGAAACAAGATACTTTCAAATCTAGGTGGAGGGAAGCCTTTGTTTGTGGTTTTGGGGTTTGTGGGTTGTTCTCTCTGGGTCCTGGACGGGACTAGAGGTGCAACCAGGTTTCTGCCAATCTCCCTGCTACCGTCTCTTATCTATTCAGAATAGTGAGTAAGTACAAAGGCAGTTATAGTCTTTTAACTTGTTTTTCTTTATTTGCAGATGTGTACCTGCTGGAAGTAGCTTAAATTGTGTTTCTGCTGGAGAAAGCCTCTTTCTATTGTCTATAAGCTAAAAAACCCTGTATATTTACCATCTTGATTACAGAGACAATTTTTATGTTTTTCCTTCTTTATTAAAGTTTTCCTCTTTTTTTTTTTTTTAGAATCTAATTGATTTTTTGGTTATCTATTGTAAGACTCCAGGGAAGGGAGTCTGCACTCACCAGGGAATTGGTGGGAGAAAGGAAAGGGAGGAGGGAAGGAAAACCTGCTCTCTGCGTTTATCTCTGTATCTCTCTCCGGGGAAGAAGGGAGGGGGAAGGTAACATTCCTCTCGGGGTGGGTCTCTTAGTGTACCCAGGGCGGTAAAGAGCTGGGAGGAAGAAAGGAGGGGGAAGGGAAATGGTTTATTCCCCTTTGTGGTGAGACTCAAAGAATCTGGGTCTTGGGGGTCCCCAGGGAAGGGTTTGGGGGGGCCAGAGGATATGAGGCCCTGGAATTCCTGATTGTTGGCAGCGCTACAGAATCTAAGCTGGTAATTAAGCTTAGAGGACTTTAGGCTAGTACCCATAATCTGGACGCTAAAGTCCCCATATGACAGTTGTAACAAACTTCCATCTCCTGTCTTCCATGCTTTGTTCTATGGCTTTTATAGGACCCATGATAATGGCTATTGCTTTTGCCCTATCATTCTTTCAGATTGTGAACTTGCACCCTTAAATAGTTGCTGTATTGGATTTGATCCACTGTACTGCTGTTTCTGTGTTTGCCTTCATCGTTCTTTTCATAACTATCGTCTGGGGTTTAACTGTGGGTTCTATACCTGAATCCACCCTCTCTTCTGTACTTATTAATACATTTGGTGAGCGTGCAATTATTTTTAATCTTTCTAGTAGTGCACACTGCTATGGTCCAAACCTAACTACTTTACCACGCATGGTTCCTATTCCTTCCTCCAATTTCCACGTACAATTTGGAGGTCGTGGTGATTTCTCATCAGACCTTTGCTACATCAATACTCTTTCCTTGATCTCTGAATAAAATACTTAATTTGTGGCCATCATCTGTGATGAGTACCTTATCCATATAATTTTCTGCCATAAACTCTATCATTCAAACAGGTCCCATTACTACTTTTATTACTGTATTCCTTAATTTAGGAATTGTGAAAACACATTCCTCTGTTATTAGCCAAGACCTTATCACTGGGATGGGATATGGCCCATCGAATCATGGGTGTTTTGTCCAAATTCACACCACCATAGTAGAATCCCATAGACACACATACCCATAAGAGCCAAAATGAATAGAACCGCATCTTCTACCATTTGGCTTCCCTTTCTGAAAGATATAAAGAAAATGAAAGTCTCTTTCCTTTTCAAAAGAAGCTTGATTTTTATTTGAACAATATATAACTTTTGGTGAAAACTTTTAACCGTAAAACAAAATCCATTTGAATTTATTTTATCTAATTGTAAAAATTTAATCATAAAAATAATAAATAATATTTTACTAACAATTATATATAAAATCTTTAACACAACTATTTCCAAAATGTCTTTCATCACTTATTTTAATAACATTAATTGTGAGACCATAATACCAGTGCTTCTACATCAATCAAGCAATTAAAAAGGTGTATTACATCTATTCCAACAATGTCACCTGTTAACCCCCCATCCATTAATTTAACTCTAAGATTAGTTATTCTGCGCCCAATGTCGATGCTGGTTGGTTGACTTACAGGTATCAGGCTTTGGTTTCCCAAATCCTATATTTATGGCAAATAACTCCCCTGAGGTGTATGCCATTAGGTTGACATTTGCAATGTTTAATATTGTCATAGATGATCCAGAGTCCAAATGACACAGGGCTCCTACTCCCATGTTCCCTGTGGCCCATATCTGCAGACGCTCAGGTAAACAAAGCATCTCGTGGCCCACCCTTACCCTGAACAAGCTGCAAACCAAGGTTGGGAATCCCTGCTCTAGGGTTTCAGTGCCTGACCTCAACCTCATGCACAGAGCTGCCCCACTCTAGCCTAGCTATTGCAGTGCCACAGAGCTAGAAAAAAAAAATAAACTGCTTGTTGGACTTCCTGGCTTGGCAGGCTGAACCCTTTTCATGCCTGTTCTCCCTTAGGCAGCAAAGGGGAAAAAAAAAAAAAACCTCCCTGACTTTGCAGGTTGTCAAAAGGAAAAATGTGTCCTTTTAAAATCCTGAGGTCTGTGCTTCTGGTTCAGAATGATCCCACCAGTCTGCCACCATGTCAAGAGTGATTCCCCACTCTGAGTGCAGAAGGTGGGAGCCTGCAGGGATTCTAAAAATTAATACTGGCCACTCCAAGCTTGTGTTAAACTACAAAGGTTACAGCTTCTCTCTGACCTTGGATGGGTAGATGCTGCCACCACCCAAGTGCTGAAAACCCCTTTGAGAACCCAGGAAGGCGCAATTGGGAATTCCTCCCAGTGGGGTACCCTCAAGCCTCTTCAACCCCGCTCTGGGGAAGAGCTGAAAAAGAAAACAAAGAAAATCAGCTGTTGCCACTAGCTAATTAAACAACATATGCACAAACCTCTTAGGACATCAAAACCCAATCCTGTTCTTAAAAAAGGCAAATTTTATTAAATACAAACAAAAAACAAAGAAAATACATCTGGAACTTAGGCTATTGCTAGATTTAAAAAAAGCATCCTCAATGCTTAATTATTATATTTGGTTTTCTTGAGGTCCAGCTTAATGGTTACAAGCAAAACCAAAGCGTTTGGAGTTAGTACAGAGAAGTCTACAATCCATAAAGAAATAAAAAGAGATAAACCTAACTGTGTCTCCCTAGACATTTCCTAGTCTACTTACATATCTGGGGTTTCAAATGTGTAGTTTCTAGGTATGATCTGATGATTTTCTTACCTGGCCCAAAGCTTTTTACAGCATAGTTTCAGCCCTGTCTTGCCTCAGACAAAGGGAAAGGTTTTTTTCCCCCAATTTTAAAAAGTTCTAGCCTTCTCATTGGATCTTTTGGTCAGGTGCTCACTCCCTTCCGTTTACCTATGGACTTTTTAACCCTTTACAGGTAAAGCAAGTAGAGAACAGCTACTAACAGGGATTTTATAGCTGGCTGGCTGGCTGGATGTCCATAAAAGGGAGCTACCTCCCCCTTCATTTATCACATCTCCCTTCCTCTTTTTCAGCTTTGATTAGTGAAACCATTTTGACACCTTTCTCTTTCCTTGTCGAATATCCAATTGATACACTGTAGGGCTTGCTTTATTGACTATTCTGACTGGTCCTTACAAAATAGAGCTTTGGACATGGCCTTTTTCTTTTATGTGTTTCTACACAACCATATCACCGATCTGCCATTCCTAAGCATGTAAGATTGGTCTCATTTTCCTATCCATTGCTGAACCTTTGCTTTAAGTGCTATTGCTACATGTTTATGCATTTCAGCAATAGATTCTAGTAATTTCTGCATCCATTGGTCTGTTAACACCCTAGGCTATAATCCATCTCAGGGTCTACCAATTACCCACCATTGTTCAGGCAACATCATATCTCTTCCTGTCATAGTTTAAATGGAGTTACACTATGTGATGCTATAGTTCCCCTAATAGCCATAGATAATTAGCGGTAGTTTCTGATCCCAATCTTTACCCTGTTAATTTACCACTGTCCTTAGAGCAGTTTTTATTGTTCTATTGGTCCTTTCTACCTGTCCTGAGCTCTGAGGATGCTCAGCTGTATGCAACCTTTGTTTAATGCCAAAAGCCTGGCACGATCTGTTTGTAATTTCTCCTATAAAGTGAGGTCTCTGCTCTGAATCTATTTCTTTAGGGATACCCCATCTTGTAACAACTTAATCCACCAGAACTCTAGTTGTAGTTAACCCTGTATTATTTCTTGTGGGGATTGTTTCCACCCAGTTAGTAAAAGGCTCCACTATTACCAAACACTGGTTTTCTTTTTCAGTTTTTGCCAATGGACAGATAAAATCAATTTGCAACTTAGCCCATGGACCCTCTATTCTCCGCTGTCCTAATGGTCCTTTTGTTATTTTAATGTCTATGTTATTTGCTGTACAGGGTAAACTATTATTTACATATTGTTCTACATCTGCCCTCATATTTGGCCACCAACCTACAATTTGCAGTCTATCAAGGGTTGTATCTAGTCCTAAATGTCCATTATCATGTACCAGTGAAATCACTGCAGTTCTAATTTATTTTGGAACTATCCATACAGACATATCCTCTTCTGTTTTGGTTGCCAGTCCTAATCCTGCTTCATGTTGCCAGATTTTTCATCCTTGGTGTCTTTCTTTTGACACCGATTTTTGTACCTCAGGGTCTCTTTTTTGTAAAGCTAGTAAATCAGTCTGTTCTATTCTCTCTCCTTCTATCTTAGTTACTGGGATTGGAATTGCAGTTGCCATACTATCCCCGTCTTAGCTCCTTTAGCATGTTCATCTGCCTTCTTATTCCACTGAGCCCCTTCAACATTTTTCTTATGGGCTTTTACTTTTCCCATTAATACTGGTTGTGTCCTTTGCTGTGCCAATTCCCACAAATATATCAACTTTTCAGCATGAGCAGTGTATTTACCATCTGCTGATTTCATGCCCCTCTTTTGCCATTGAGGCATCCAATCTGCAACAGCCCTCAAGACTCATTCAGAATCTGTGAAAATAGCAACAGTTTCATCTGTTGGCATATTTTCCAGTGCTACTGTTACAGCTACAATTTCAGCAGCCTGTGCCACATGAGGTTAACAAGCTCCCTTAACCACTTCTTCATTAGATATCTTTACAGCTGTCTATCCCGTTTACACCTTACCTTCCTCATAAAAGCTTGAACCGTCCATGAACCAAATTACATCTACTTTATCTACGATCTCATTTAGAATTGCTATCTTGGAATAATATAGGCCCTTGAGGAGGAATCTCTGGTAAGGGACATTCATGTTGTTCCCATTCAGTTATGAGGCCATAAAGAACTGGTGATAGACTTGGAACCTTTTCCATTGTTACATTTTTATTCAGCAAGGCTAATGTCCATATTACTAATCTAGGACTAGATACATGTCCATCATCAATTTTTCCGGCTAAGACATATTTTATGGGAGAATGGGCTGTTTTAAGAAGCACTGGGGATAGTTCTACTCCCAGTATTGCAGAGCCCAAACCAAAGCTAATACCTCTTTTTCACAATTAGTAAATCCTTATTCTACTCCTTTCAGAACCTTAGAGGCATATGTCACTGGTCAAAGATCTGTACCATGGTCTTGACTCAATACAGCACTCATTCCAGTACTAGTAGTAGTCAATTGAAGCACAAAAGGTTGTCCTATTTTTGGGTATGCTAAAGCTGGGCTTGTGCTAATGCTTGCTTAAGCTGCATAAAAGCTTCCTACTGTTCTTTTCCCCATGCCCAATTATTACCCCCTTTTAAAAATAACTTAATACAGTGGACTAGCTTTCTCTGCATAATTCTCTATAAATTATCTGGAAAAATTAGTCATACCCAAAAATGACCTTAAAGTAGATACATCTGTAGGGGCTAGTAATCTTTGCAATGATTCTATCCTTTGTTTACCTGGTGATCAACCTTCTCCCAACGTTACTCCTAGGTAGTTTACTTGTGATTGGCATATTTGAGCCTTTTCTGGGCTTACCTTAAACTCTGTTTCTTTTATTTTCTGTAACACTTGATCAAATACTTCTAAATTTTCTTCCTTAGTTTTTGTGCTTATAAAGATATCATCTGCATATGGTATTATGCTATCCTTATTAAGCATGCTATCCCACATTTTGTTCACATGCATGTGGCAGATAGCAGGACTGTAGTGGAAACCTTGTGGGTTCTGGTGACACAGAACTGTCTTCCCTGGAAAGCAAAGGCAAATTTGTACCAAGAGTCTAGGTGCAAAGGAATTGCAAAGAAGGCATTAGCTAAATCCAGAAAAGGGAACTATTATGCTCCTCCCATAATAGAAGCAATTACCTCAGGATACTTTGCTACCACTGGAGCAGTCATTTGAGTTACTTTTTTTCCAATGGCCTCAGGTCGATGGTAAAACTTGGAGATTAACCATCCCTGAAAGGGATACTGATTTTTCCTCCTCCCTGGATTTCATAAGGAAGTCCAACAAATTCATCTGCATGCATGCACTCCTTTATTACTGCAGAGAGATCACATCCTGTTAATCCAGGTATCCCTGTTGTGTGTGTTAACCATCCAATCACTGTATTCTTGTTCAAAGGACCCATGGATTTTCCTAGTGCTCTAATTTGCTCAGAGGTACAGGGTCTTTCCTGTACCCTCTCTTCTGTACTGCTTCTGTTTCCTTGTGCAGTAGTTTTGGTTACCGTGGAGGTACTTGGAGCTGTGGGAGGTGGGCTTCATTATTCTTCCAGCTCTTCTCTTGATGAGCTGTAAAATTCTGGAACAGATTCTTTGCTCCAAACAATTTGAAGGACCCATGTCTTCTGCATCTGATTCCTCCTCTTCATTACGTAGGGATTTTATTGCTGCTATGGCTCACTTGTTGGTTTTCAATTCTTCCTCTAATGTGTGAATCTTCCTTCTACATGCTTCGTGATTTAATTTTCTCTCCTTATTTGCATCTAAGACTATCAATTTCATTGCAGCTTCTCTATTGATTTGCCTTCTGTTTCCATTCTTCAGATTCTACTGTTAGCTTCTCCCTCTCCTCAGAGTTCCTTTTGTGACTCAACCATCTGAAGTGATTGAATGAGAATAGTGGCTCTCAGTGGGTCAGCTTCTGCTGTTAGATTACCTTTATCTTTTCTTAGTTCCTTAAATGCTTTATTCATTTCTATATCTAGGAGTTGTGGCTGTAAGCAAGAGTCCTTACAAGGCAACTCATTTCCTTTCCTTTTGCTTGGGTCCCCTGAGAGCAAGCCTTTCTTCTTTGGTTGGATCCATTGTTCCCATTGCTTGCATAATTGTTGATAGGCACCAGGCCCAATAAAAACATCTTTCCAAAAACCTCATCCAGTTTTCTTGACAAAATTCTCCAAGCTGTTTTCCAACATCATTTCTGAATTATCATACCTCAGTGTTCCTCTTGTGGTCATTTTAAACTACTGCTCCTAGTTGTTACCCTTCTTACTAGCTACAATCACTTTGTAATAAAAAATACTGATACGCCATTACAAATATCCAATCCCAATAGACAACGTTTACTGTGATCTATGTTTCCCTGTTCTGAGGGATTGGGCAGTAAAAGGTTAGTATGGAGAAACTTTACCTTCCTATCCCTCAGAACAGGAAAGCACTGACAAATTCTGCCTTCCTGTCCCTCCGAACAGGAAAGCAATTAGTTTCACCATAGTTTCCGTGTTATCTACTGTACAGCAATTACTTTTGAGATCTTATTAATGAAATCTTTTATTTACCTTGGTTACCTACCTTTTAAGTTCTTACCTTTGCTGTAACTTACCTTTTCTTGAACTCGGAGAAAAAAATCAGTAGAAAGAAAGAATAGAAGAAAAAAATTAAAATAAACAAGAGAAGAGAAGGAAAGAGGTGAAAAAAATACTATTTGTTGTCTATTGTCCTTTTATCCAATAGGGAGTGCTATACTCTCTCTTTAGGTCTTGAAATAATGCTTTCAAGCCTTAGGGTTTTAATAACATCAGCGAGCCCGGCGTGGGGGCACTTAGCACTTTGAGCACAATGCCCAGATGCTAATATGTTACCCCAAATTTTGGACCCAAGGCACTTCAGTAGCGGTCTGCCTATAATTCTAAATTGATTTGTTAAATTATTCTGTCCAAATAGGGAGAAAGGTAGTGACTCGCCCTAAGGAAAATGACAGGATATTACACAAAGTTTGTCTCTGACCCGCAGAGGACTCTCCAGAGCAGACTAATCCTGCTAACCCTTGAAAGGACACGGATACAGCCTTCCGATCAAGAATAGGCATAGAAGCAGCAGTGCTTTAAAAAAAACAGTCTTATTTATTAAAAGAAACATTGTAACCAGTTAACTATCTAATAAAGCGGAAAAGAAAAGTCATTGTATGGTAGGCAATAAGGCACATCTGGATTACTTAAAAAGCATGCATTTAAGAGACTACACAGACTTAAGACAAATACAATGTTGCTGGATTGGTACACTGAACGTTTCATACATATGCATAAGGCCTATAATACGATAACCTTAGATGAGTTACAATGTAGCATATAAGTACCCAGTGCATATGCATAAAAGAGTGTTACAATATAGCATTAAACAAACATGTAACAATTACCATTTTGCAAGCAGTGGCTGGCTGCTTACAGAATGCGGGAGGCAGTTCTCACTCCGCAACAGGTATCCAGCTTTATTGACAGGTATACACACAAGCAGTCTTCTTAAAATAAGCAAAGATCAGATGTACACTCATTTTCTCAATCCCTCTGACTCATTTTTAGGTCCTTCTGCTCTGTCACTTTTTTTGCACTCTCCAATTTCTGATCTTTTCCTTCTTTCTCCCATCTCTCTAGTCATCGTCTGCTACTGCTTCTTGATCATCTTCTCCTACCACACACCTTCTAGCTTGCCAGTTGTCTCCTTATATTCAGTTCTCTGACCTTTTCTGATTGGTTGACCTTTCAAGCTGCCTGCCGCCTGCGTGGGTGGCAACTCATTCAGCCAATCAGCTTTACCCTTATCATCATAGCTACTCCTCTTTCTGCCCCCTTCCTGCATGTGTTTGAGACACTCTCCTGACTTTGTTTCACTCTTGTTTCTGATTTGCTTATTGGTCAATTTAGGGTACGTCCACACTACAGCTTAAAATCGATATTAGTAAAATCGATTTATAAAACAGGGTTTAAAAAATCGATTTTATGCGTCCACACTAGGGCGCATTACGTCGGTGGTGTGCGTCCATGGTCCCAGGCGCCATCGATTTCAGGAGCGTTGCACTGTGGGTACCTATCCATAGTTCCTGCAGTGTTTCCTGATCCTTGGAATTATGGGTTACTACCCAGTGCCTGATGGGGCAAAAATCACTGTCGTGGGTGGTTCTGGGTACAGCCTCACCCCTCCCTTCCTGAAAGCAGCAGACAGCCATTTCGCCGCGTTTTTACTGGGTGAAGTGAGGCAACACACCATTTTACAGCAAGCATGGACCCTGGTCTGATCAGTACCTTGATCATGGACGTTGTAAACAGTTCACGCATTCTCGTGCTGTCTATGCTGAACCATGAACAGCAAATGCAGGAGAGGAGGCTGCAGCGACGGCAGCACGGCGACGAGAGTGATGAGGACCTGGAGACTGAGTTCTCCGAAATCGCGGGCCCCTGCGCTTTGGAGCTCCCCGATGGTAAAGGGGGGAGGTTCTACCCATTGCTCGCCGATTTTGGGCCTGGGAAACAAGCACAGACTGGTGGGACCGCATAGTTTTGCAGGTGTGGGACGATTCGCAGTGGCTGCGGAACTTTCGCATGCGTAAGAGCACTTTCTTTGAACTTTGTGACTTGCTTTCCCCTGTCCTGAAACGCCATAATACCAGGATGAGAGCAGCCCTCACAGTGGAGAAGCGAGTGGCAATAGCCCTCTGGAAGCTTGCAACGCCAGACAGCTACCGGTCAGTCGGGAATCAATTTGGAGTGGGCAATCTACTGTGGGGCTGCTGTGCTGGAAGTAGCCAAAGCAATCATTAAGCTGCTGCTACGAAAGGTTGTGACTCTGGGAAATGTGCAGGTCATAGTGGATGGCTTTGCTGCAATGGGATTCCCTAACTGTGGGGGGCCCATAGATGGAACCCATATCCCTATCTTGGCACTGGAGCACCAGGGCACCCAGTACATAAACCGCAAGGGGTACTTTTCAATGGTGCTGCAAGCACTGGTGGATCACAAGGGACGTTTCACCAACATCCATGTGGGATGGCCAGGAAGGGTTCATGACGCTCGTGTCTTCAGAAGCACTACTCTGTTTAAACGGCTGCAGCAAGGGACTTACTTCCCAGACCAGAAAATTACAGTTGGGGATGTTGAAATGCCTGTAGTTATCCTGGGGGACCCAGCCTACCCCTTGATGCCATGGCTCATGAAGCCATACACAGGCAGCCTGGACAGTGGTCAGGAGTTGTTTAACTACAGGCTGAGCAAGTGCAGAATGGTGATAGAATGTGCATTTGGGCATCTCAAAGGTCGCTGGAGAAGCTTACTTACTCGCTCAGACCTCAGCCAAACCAATGTCCCCTTTGTTATTGCTGCTTGCTGTGTGCTCCACAATCTCTGTGAGAGTAAGGGGGAGACCTTTATGGCGGGGTGGGAGGCTGAGGCAAATCACCTGGCCGCTGATTACGCGCAGCCAGACACCAGGGCAATTAGAAGATCACACCAGGAAGCGGTGCGCATCAGAGAAGCCTTGAAAACGAGTTTCATCATGGGCCAGGGTATGGTGTGACTGCTGTGTTTCTTTCCCCTTCCTGAACCTCCCCCCCCCCCCAGTATTGACTCCTGCTGCAAGCAACGTACCCTGCACCCTTCCCTAACAGCTTGCTTATGGAAATAAAGTTACTATCTTTTAAAAACCTTGTATTCTTTATTAAAAGTCAGTCCCTGTAAGTAACCCACCCTCCCTCTTGCTTTAAAAAGCATGTAATTAAAAATACACAAGTAGGGATTTTGGAGGAGGATGGGAGGGAGGGAAGAAAAAGGAAATTAAGGAAGTATTGAAAACCAGTTTCATCATGGGCCAGGGTATGGTGTAACTGCTGTGTTTCTTTCCCCTTCCTGAACCTCCGCCCCCCCATGTATTGACTCCTGCTGCAAGCAAGCTACCCTCCACCCTTCCATAACAGCTTGCTTATGGAAATAAAGTCATTCCCTGTAACCAACCCACCCTCCCACTTTCTTTGAATAGCATGTCATTATAAGAAGAGTAAGAGAAATAAGAAGGTACCCCGGAGTGGTTTGGGAGCAGTATAGGAAGGAAGAAAAAAGGCCATTAAGGGCATTTCAATGTAATGACAGCCTTTTGGTTGGACTGTCCACGGGGGTGGAGTGGGCAGGTGCAGAAAGCCTTCCCCCACGCGTTCTTACACGTCTGGGTGTGGAAGATGTGGGACATGGTGAGTACTAAGGGAGATTAAACATGGGCTGAAGTGGCACTCTGTGACCCCGCAGCTCTTCCAACAGACTTCGGAGGATGTCAATTTGGTCGTGCAGCAGCTCCAGCGTTCCATTCCGCCACCGCTGATCTTCCTGCCGCCACATCTCATCTCGAGCGTCCCTCCTGTCCTCACGTTGGTCCCTCCTGTCCTCACGTTCACTGGCAGTGTTCCTGTACTTTGCGACCACGTCTTTCCACTCCCCCAGATGAGCTCTTTCACTGCGGGTTACTGCCATTATTTCTGTGAACATCTCCTCCCATGTCCTCTTCTTCCTTATTCTCCTTATCGGACCTATCCGTCGGACTGGGGTAGGGAGGCTTGAAAAATGTGCAGCTGCATGAGTGGGGGAAAAAGAGTGATAGAAGGATCATAAGAGATACATTCACAGAACATGTTTATACTCTTTCACAGTGAACTACACTATTCACCGTACGTAGCACATGTCACTTCACTACAAGGTCGCCTTTGGATTCTTTTAGTATTTAGTGCTTGCGGCTGTGGTGTCAGAGAGCAACAGAGACGCAGGTCTGGGAGTACAAATCAGCTTGCAGGTGGACATGGTAAGGCATACATCTAATGGCAGGTAACCATACAACCTCCTCCTTTCCCCCCCCCCCACTGGCTATTAGCAGGTACATTCATGTCTGGGCAGCCAAACTGCTAAAAGCACATCTTTTGCTTCTTTTCTTATGCCATCAGAAAGGTTAAGCACTAGAGGAAAATTGGGAATGGTTTGTCTCCCCACTCTGCATGTCTGCTGTAATGGCAGGTCACTGAAACCTTACCACCTCCCCCTTTCTCCCCCTCTATGCCTTGGCAATTAGCAGCAAAATTCCTGCTGCCCAAATGCTAAAAAGGTCAGCGCCATTAGAGACACCTCCCCGTAGGAATGGGCTATGTTTTACCCCCGCCCCCATGGCTAACTGCTATGGAAGGATTTTTTAAAAAGGCGCAGGAATGCAGCAACGAAGGAATGGTCATCTCTGTCCCCTTAAATAAACTACATACTTTTTACCAGGTGACCATGAACGATATCACTCTCCTGAGGATTACAGACAGAGAAAATGAAATTATGCTTCTTGAATGCCAGCAATCCCCGGGACCATACGCAGCTATGCTTTGTCATGCAGTGATACCCGATTACGTGCTCCAGGCATGGCGTGGTAAAGTTTCGTACATGGTGGACGGAATAAGGCTGCCCTACCCAGAAACCTTCTGAAACGGCTTTTGGGGTACCTACAGGAATGCTTCATAGAGATATAGCCCTGGAGGATTTCCGCTCTATCCCCAGACATGTTAACAGACTTTTCCAGTACTTTAATGCCAGCTAATGCATGCAAGCCCTCATGGCAAATCAATCATTAAAAAAACGCTTGCTTTTAAACTATGTTTTTTATTTAAAAAAGTACACTCACCAGAGGTCGCTTCCATGGCTTCATTGTCTGGGCTAGTGGCTTGGGAGGGCTGCGAGGGTAATTCTGTCTGGGTGAGGAAAAGCTCCTGGCTGTTGGGGAGAATGGAGTGCTGTGTGGTCTCTGCCATCTCGTCCTCCTCTTCCTCCTCCACATCTTCGCCGTCCGCAGAATCATCAGCAATGGCTGAGATTACTACCCCCACCTCTGAATCCACAGACAAGGGGGGGCTTGTCGTGGCGCAGCCACCTAAAATTGCATGCAGCTCCGCGTAGAAGCGGCATGTTTTTGGCCCAGATCCGGATCTGCCATTTGCTGCTTTGTTTTCTGGTACGCTTGTCTGAGCTCCTTCACTTTAACTCTGCACTGCACCGAGTCCCTGCTATGGCCTCTCTGCCTCATGGCATTAGAAATTTTTTCAAAAAGTTTTCTCATTTCGTCTACTGGAACACAGTTCTGATAGCACAGATCTTCTCCCCATACTGCGATCAGATCCAATAACTCCTGTGTGTTCCACGCTGGAGCTCTTTTCCTATTCTCAGGAGACTGCATTGTTACCTGTGCTGCTGAGAGCTCCAAGCTGGCCAAACAGGAAATGCAATTTCAAAAGTTCCCGGGGCTTTTCCTGTGTACCTGGCCAGTGCAGTAGAGTTCCTTTACCTGTCCAGAGCGGCCACTGGTGCACTGTGGGATTACCTCCCGGAGGCCATTAACTTCGATTTCCGTCCACACTAGCCCTAAATCGATTTTGTAAATCGATTTTTAGGGTTACTCCTTTCGTTTAGCTGGAGTACAGAAATCGATTTTAAGACCCCTTAAATCGATTTTAAGTGCCTTGTAGTGTGGACGGGTACAGCATTAAATCGATTTAATGCTGTTTAAATCGATTTTAACGCTGTAGTGTGGACCTGGCCATAGTCTCTGTCCTCCATCTTGCGAATTCCTAGTAGAAAATAATAGCAGCAGCCATGTTGGATTTTTACTACAAACTATCATTATTACACTGCTCTACAGCCAAAAATGCTTCTGAATAAATGTAGTCCAACTTTACTAATTCTGGGTCACTGAGAATGAAAATGATGCTTAAAATTGTTGATTGCCTAGTTTTCAAGAATATGCTATTGGGTCAGTATATGCGACCCTTGACTTGGGAATGGCGGAGGATAAGTGAGTTATAAAGGGAAGGGGATCTCAGTTTTTAACACCAGAAATGGCTAAAATACATCTTTGACTGGATCTATGAATAAATCTATGACTGGGTTTGGACAGTGCTTGCTTTTTAGGCAAAAACAATGAATGATGCAATCTGAAGCTGGTATTGCATCATACATGATATGAATTGCATCATGTTATTCCTAGAATTCATGGATGGTGCAATCAGAATGAGGCTTACATCACTCTGCTGAACAAATTGCCCTATATCAGCTCATAGAATCATAGTGTCCTGCTCTCTTATTTGTCAGTGTTTTGATTTTGCAAAGGGACAACATTTCTGTTTTAGCCAAAGTGAGCAGAGATGCCTCGTACTGGTGTGAACAGTGCAGATAACTTCTGCTATGTTTGGTGGGGAAGTGACTTTTGCATCACAAAAGCGCAGTCTAACCACTATGGTTAAGAAAGCCTATCACCTTTATTTTGGCTGCAAAATTGGAGATCAGACAAGAGGTGGGCCCCACACATATGCTGCAACACTTGTGCAACAAATCTTGGCCAGTGGTTGAACAGGAAAAGGAAATCTATGCCTTTTGCAAGTGCCAATGGTTTGGAGGAGAGCCAACAGATCATAGCAGCAATTGTTACGTCTGCATGGTGCCTCCAGTTGGGAAAGGTGTGTCCAAAGAAGAACAAGTGGGACTGTGAATTATCCAAACATTTCATCAGCTATACGCCCAGTACCCCACGGAGAAGGTACTGCCGGTTCCTGATGCACCAGAATCATTCTCACTTGAGTCAGATGAGGAAGAGGATGAAACTTCTGGTCCTGAACCATCAATGTCACAGGACTCACGTTTTCTCCCCTCCTCCTCCTCTGAACCACAACCTCATAACACCAGGTGAATTGAATGACCTTGTCAGGGATTTGGGAGTACCCAAGAGTAAGGCAGAGCTGTTGGGACTACAGCAGTGGAATCTCCTAGCAGGCTATCAGGACATAGGAGCCCATCAATGCTTGCAGACTATTGCTGGACAGTGACAAGAGATGCTCCATTTAATGAATCCAAGAGACAAGCCAAGAAGCACCGGGTAGACACTGAATACTAAGCTATGTACATAATAGTTTTTTGCCTTTTGTTTCATAATAAATTTTATTTATATAACCCTTTTGCTGATTTTTAAAGTGTTACATAAACAGGACAGGTGAAATATTATCATGTAAAGCAACCACAAACACATGAAAAGACCTAGCTTTACAATTTATGATTAAAACTCTACTATCTACACAATATACATAGACGTAAAATGTAAAAATTTAAATATCTTAGAAACAGTAGCCAATCAGTTGTTTTAATTGTCATATTTGAATTCAGCACATCAAAATACATAATAAATATCACATTTTATCTCTGAAGCAGACGACTTCTCAAACATGTAGACTAGTTTTATCGTTTCCCTAAAGCATCTAGTTTAAAACTAACCACTGTTTCTTGCAAACTGAAGCACTCTGATACTAACACTACCTTTTGAAATGCAAATTGGGAGAGGTGAATTTTTACAATGTTTCTCACTCCTGCCCTCCCTGGGCTTTCAGTATTTTTCTTTAGGGTGTTGCAACTACACAGAAGTTAAGCAAGTTAAAAAAAAAAAAGGCAAAAGAGAGCTTCTGGTAACAATAGAAATATTTTACTTCCTGTGGGGGAGTTGTTAGGTGCCCCTTATGAAGTGGACCGCAACATGGCAACTGGGCAGAACAAACGTGCTAGACCAAAGCCATCATCCAACATGGACAGTGGGCCCCCTGCAGCTAACCTACCCCCACTCAGCACATCTGAGAGTGAGTCTGAGGAGGAAGGCACTACCACAATGTATCCTAGAATAGAGACAAGATTTCAATCTCGATCAGCTGAACCAAGGGAGAGCACCACTTCTTCAGCCCTACACCCCATGACAGAAGTATTTAGGCCATTGCTGGCACACCCATACCGCCAATGAGACCTCCCTGTGATGACACGTTTAGGTTATTGGACAGTGGAGACATTCAGGTGGAAGGTGTCCTGGAGGCCTTGGACCTTCCACTATTAGAATCAGAGATGCAGGGGCCTGTGACCATAGCTGAGGGATCCTCAAATGAACCCTCCTCATCCCTTACCCAAGAAAATATCCTCCTCTGCCCCTGCAATGCCCACTCTCAATAAGCAGGACAGGGTTATAAGGCCAGTAAGCCGGTTAACTTATGATGCACCTGTGAGGGCTAGTGAAGAACCAATACACTTTAGTTCACAGACTTGTGGAAGCCATAGTGTGTTTCCTGAGGTCCTCTGCGGGGGAACTAATGAATTTGGTATAATATGGAGTGTGATTTGTTGGGACAACAAATTCTTGGCTGGGGGAGGATGTAAGCAGGATCTGAATGAGCTCTCCCCTGACATCTAGTGGTGAGCTGTGGAAAAGGACTTCAGGAGCTGATCTCGTTTGCATGGACACACCCACCCTGCCAAGGTGCTCAGCATGATGCGATTGCTTGCCCAAGTGATCCCTTGTGGCTGGTGTTGGATCTCCAGTCTCCTTGTTATAGGAGCAGGAATAATAAAGCGTTGTTATCCTTATTGTGTGAACCGAGGACAGCAGAACTGTACCTGGCATACCCCGATGGAGGGACTGACCCTCAACTGAACGACACTCACTAGGCAGGGGACATGGGTTCCAAAGCCTAATGAGCTGAGAGAGAGTGGAGACAGGTGCTTGTATTTGGTAGTGTGGGCCCTATTTAAGGGTTCTAGACACCATTTGATCATGCCTTTCTCTATGGAATAATAGAGTTTATTTAGACTCAATTAAGTATCTAATTACATGCTGCAGAGCTGAAATCACTGATATCTAGGTCTAAGTATTAGACCTGCTTTGGGATAGTGTCTCTATTGCAAGTGACTGCCCAGTGTGCACCAGCAATGAGGTTGCCCCACTGACAGCTGTGAAATCACTGAGAGCTGTGTTAAGTAGGGGCCCTGAAGACATCTTGGCAAATGAGTGGCTGGTGGAGAGTTGTGGCCAGCAGGGTGGTGGAGGGTGTGGTGCAGCAAGTGGCAAGAGGGAAGCTGGTGGAGAGAGCCAGAGCAGAGCCCTGCAGAGAGGGGTGGCAATTGGCCAGTGGGGAAATGAGCAAGTGCCCTAGCAGAGGAGCATGTAAGGTGCCTCCTTACCCCCCCCCTTCCACCCAGGGTGGGAGGTGAACTGTGCAGATGAACCTCTGAACTCTGGGATTGCCCTGGCCAAAGACAGCAACTATGAGTGGGGTGCAGAGAAGGGACAGGCAGGTTAAATAGACTTTTTGGTTGCTGGACGTAAGAACCTAAGGGGGGAAAGGATACTGCCCAATTTACTTGGGGGTGGGTCTTTTGCTCATGGTTTGTGTTTATGAACCCTAGTTGTGGTGTTTTCCCAAATTAATGCTGAGTTACTTCCCTCCTTTTAATAAAAGTTTTTGCTACACTCAGATTCTGTGCTTGCGAGAGAGGAAGTATTGCCTCTTAGAGGCATCCAGGGGGTAGTGTGTAATTGGCCCAGGTCATTGGGTGGGGACTCGAGACAATTTTGTGTTGTACTGTTGTTATAACCTTAGTCCCAGATCTTGGAACCCTTAGCGTCCAAAATATGGGGGTTAGCATAAAAACCTCCAAGCTTAGTTACCAAAAGCTACCCGCTTGGACTGGTACTTGCTGCCACAACCCTCAAAAAAATGAGAGTGTTTTGGGGCACTCTGGTCCCCCTGAAAAACCTTCCTGGGGACCCCAAAACCCAATCCCTTGAGTCTCACACAAAGGGAAAATAATCCTTTTTCCCTTCCCCCCTCCAGGTGCTCCTGGAGAGATACACAGACACAAGCTCTGTGAATCCAAACAGAGTGACTTGCCCTCTCCGTTTCCAATCCTGGAAACAAAAGCACTTTCCTCTTCACCCAGAGGAAATGCAAAATCAGGCTAGCCAATTCAACACACCGATCCCCCTGATTTCTTCCTCCCACCAATTCCCTGGTGAGTACAGACTCAATTTCCCTGAAGTAAAGAAAAACTCCAACAGGTCTTAAAAGAAAACTTTATATAAAAAGAAAGAAAAAACAAATGGTCTCTCTGTATAAAGATGACACAATACAGGGCAATTTCTTAAAAGAATATTGAATAAACAGCCTTATTCAAAAAGAATACAATTTAAAGCACTCCAGCACTTATTCATGCAAATACCAAAGAAAAGAAACCATATAACTTACTATCTGATCTCTTTGTCCTTACACTTAGAAACAGAAGACTAGAAAGTAGAAACTACTTCTCCAAAGCTCAGAGACAGCAGGCAGACAGAAAACAAAGACCTCAGACACACAATTCCCTCCACCCACAGTTGAAAACATCCGGTTTCCTGATTGGTTCTCTGGTCAGGTGTTTCAGGTGAAAGGACATTAACCCTTAGCTATCTGTTTATGACACGCCCCCCAAATTGCAGACAGTGGGGAAGCTCACTGGCGGCAATTTCCTTCTAGAACTTGAAAATAAACAGATTAATACAACACATGCACCTTTACATATACTACTAAGTATAACTAACAGACTTTTACATTTTAAGAACACTTTTTAACTACTGGATTCTGGGAAACTCTCACGGGAGAGTGCATCAGCAACTTTGTTAGAAGCTCCTGTGATGTGCTGAATTTCAAAATCAAAATCTTGGAGAGCTAAATTCCAACGAAGAAGTTTCTTTTGTTGTTCCCCTTGGCAGTATGAAGCCACTTTAGTGCAGCATGGTCAGTTTGTAGTTGGAACCCGTCCCCAAACATATGGGCGTAGCTTTTCCAGGGCGTACACAATGGCATAGCATTCCTTTTCACTGACTGACCAGTGACTTTCCCTCTCAGACAGTTTTTGCTGAGGAACACGACAGGATGGAAGTTGTGATCTGTTGCTTCCTGCATGAGCACTGCTCCTATACCACGCTCAGATGCATCTGTGGTTACTAGGAATGGCTTGTCAAAATCCGGGGCCCTGAGTACAGGGTCAGACATGAGTGTTGCCTTAAGTTGGGTAAAGGCCTTTTGACACTCATCAGTCCACTTAACTGCATTTGGCTGGGTCTTTTTGGTCAGGTTGGTCAATGGGGCAGCGATTTGGCTGTAGTGTGGTACAAATCGCCTGTAGTATCCGGCCAAGCCTAAGAAGGATTGGACCTGTTTCTTTGACCTTGGGACAGGCCACTTTTGGATAGCATCCACCTTGGCCTGTAGGGGGTTTATGGTTCCTCGACCCACCTGGTGCCCCAGGTAAGTCACTCTGTTTTGGCCTATTTGACACTTTTTGGCCTTAACAGTTAGTCCTGCCTGCCTGATGCGCTCAAAGACCTTTTCCAGGTGTAGTAGGTGTTCGGGCCAGGAGTCTGAAAAAATGGCCACATCATCGAGGTAGGCAACTGCAAATTCTCCCAGTCCAGCTAGTAGACCATCTACCAGCCTCTGGAAGGTGGCGGGTGCATTTCGAAGGCCGAAAGGAAGGACATTGAATTCATACACCCCCGCATGGGTGACGAATGCTGACCTCTCCTTGGCAGGTTCATCTAGCGGTACTTGCCAGTACCCCTTGGTTAAGTCTATTGTAGAGATGAACTGGGCACATCCCAACTTTTCCAATAGCTCATCGGTGCGTGGCATTGGATAGTTGTCCGGACGAGTTACAGCATTTAGCTTACGGTAGTCCACGCAAAAGCGTATTTCCCCATCTGGTTTGGGTACCAGAACCACTGGAGATGCCCATGCACTGGTAGATGAGCGGATTATACCCATCTGTAGCATGTTCTGGATCTCCCGTTCTATAGCAGCTTGGGCATGAGGAGACACTCGGTAGGGTGGGGTTCTGATTGGGTGAGCATTACCTGTATCAATGGAGTGGTATGCCCGTTCAGTCCGTCCTGGGGTGGCTGAGAACAATGGGGTGAAGCTAGTGCACAGCTCCTTAATTTTTTGCCGCTGCAGACGTTCCAGGGTGGTTGAGAGGTTCACCTCTTCCACGCCACCGTCTTTTTTCCCGTCGTAGTAGACACCGTCAGGCCACTCAGCATCATCTCCCTGGACTGTAAACTGACAAACCTGTAAATCTCTGGAATAGAAAGGCTTGAGAGAATTAACATGATACACTTTAGGCTTTAGTGAGGAATTGGGAAATGCTATGAGGTAGTTTACAGTTCCCAGGCGCTCTTGGACCGTGAATGGCCCTTCCCATGATGCTTCCATCTTATGGGCCTGTTGCGCCTTCAAGACCATAACCTGGTCTCCTACCCTGAAAGAACATTCTCTGACATGTCTGTCATACCAGGCCTTTTGCTCTTCCTGTGCATCCTTTAGGTTCTCTCTAGCAAGGGCTAAAGAGTGTTGGAGGGTGCTTTGTAGGTTGTTTACAAAGTCCAGAATGTTAGTTCCTGGAGAAGGCGTAAACCCCTCCCATTGCTGCTTCACCAACTGTAATGGCCCCTTAACCTCGTGACCATACACAAGTTCAAATGGTGAAAACCCTAAACTGGGATGTGGTACAGCCCTGTAGGCAAACAGCAACTGCTGCAACACTAGGTCCCAATTAGTGGAGAATTCGTTGATGAATTTTCGTATCATGGCCCCCAAAGAACCTTTCCACCAGGCCATTGGTTTGATGGTGGTACGGGGTGGCAACCAAGTGATTCACCCCATGAGTTTCCCACAGTTTTTCCATGGTCACTGCCAGGAAATTAGACCCTGAATCTGTAAGGATGTCAGAGGGCCAACCTACCCTGGCAAAGATGTCTGTTAGGGCCAGGCACACAGTGTTAGCTCTGGTGTTGCCTAGAGCTACTGCTTCGGGCCATCGGGTAGCAAAGTCCACTAAAGTCAGTACGTACTGCTTTCCTCTGGGCGTCTTTTTTGGGAAAAGGCCCAGAATATCCACAGCTACTCGCTGAAATGGGACCTCAATTATGGGGAGTGGCTGGAGAGGGGCCTTGACCTGGTCTTGAGGCTTACCCACTCTTTGGCATACCTCACAAGACCGGACATACTTGGCAACATCCTTGCCCATCCCCTCCCAGTGGAAGGACTTCTCCAACCGGTCCTTCGTTCTGTTCACCCCGCATGGCCACTGGGATGATCATGGGCTAAGCTTAAGAGCTTCCCCCGGTACTTAGTTGGAACCACCAACTGTTTTTGCGGCTGCCATTCTTCCCGGTGTCCACCAGAAAGAATTTCCTTGTATAAAAGTCCTTGGTCTATAACAAACCGGGATCGATTAGAAGAGCTGAGAGGCGGTGGGGCGCTCCGTGCCGCCGCCCAGCTTTCTGAAGGCTGTCATCTGCTTCCTGCTCAGCCTGGAACTGTTCCCTTGAGGCTGGGGTCACCAGTTCTTCATCAGACTGTGGACTTGGGCTTGGTCCCTCTGGAAGCGATGTAGGTGATGGGGTTGTTTCCGTTGCTGGTGAACCGCTCTCCGCTGGTGCACCTGAGGGTATTTCAGGCTCTGGCTGAGCCTTTTGGGTATGGCTGTCTGTTGTTTCTGCCAGTTCTGGCTCGCTGGCGCCCTCTGGCGTTGAGTTTGAAGATGTGGTTGCACTTGCTGGTGCTGGTTGCTGTTCCAGTTCCGGGCCTGGGACTGGAGATGCTGTGGCTGTTTCAGTGGTAGGCATGGAATCCGGGTCCACTACCTCTGTCTGGGTCTCTGGTACACAGACGGGGCCTCTGTGGACGGCTCAGGAACAGGAATGGGTCTGGAAGCTTGCCTGGTTTGGCTACGGGTAACCATTCCCACTCTCTTGGCCCGCCTCACCTGGTTGGCCAAGTCTTCCCCCAGTAGCATGGGGATAGGATAATTGTCATAGACTGCAAAAGTCCACATTCCTGACCAGCCTTTGTACTGGACAGGCAGTTGAGCTGTAGGCAAGTCTACAGCTTGTGACGTGAAGGGGTAAATTGTAACTTTGGCCTTTGGGTTGATGAATTTGGGGTCTACGAAGGATTGTTGGATAGCTGACACTTGTGCCCCCGTGTCTCTCCACGCAGTAACCTTCTTTCCGCCCACTCTCAAATTTTCCCTTCGCTCCAAGGGTATTTGAGAGGCATCCGGGCCTGGGGATCTTTGGTGTGATGGTGGTGTAATGAATTGCACTCGCATGGTGTTCTTGGGACAGTTGGCCTTGATATGTCCCAGTTCATTACACTTAAAGCATCTTCCATCTGATGGGTCACTGGGCCGAGGTGAGTTACTGGAGACTGGTGAGGTTGAAGGGTAGGGTATCTGTGGCTTTACTTGGGTGGTATGTGGGGTCTTTGGCTGTCCTCGGTTGTAGGGTTTATGGTCTGTGTGCCCCCTGTGGTAATCGTTCCCCTTGACAGTAGCTTTCTTGCTTTCTGCCAGTTCCATCCATTTGGCTCCAATCTCCCCCGCCTCAGCGATATCTTTGGGATTTCCATCTTGTATGTACCGTGTGATGTCTTCAGGAACACCATCCAAGAACTGCTCCATTTGTATGAGGAGGTTCAGTTCTTCCAAGGTTTGAATGTTGTTTCCTGTTATCCAGGCCTCATAGTTTTTTGCAATGTAGTAGGCATGTTTGGGAAATGACACCTCTGGTTTCCACTTTTGGGTTCTGAAGCGCCGACGGGCATGATCTGGGGTTATCCCCATCCTGTATCTGGCCGGGTTGTTAGGGTTGGCTGGCACATGCAGCCCAGCTTTTGCCAACTCCAGTTCATGTTTTCTCTGTTTTCCTTCTCTTCATTCTCTTTTTGTGTTTTTTTTTTTTGTTTTCCATTCTTCCTCCAGTTCCTGTTTCTCTGTTTTTTCCTTCTCTTCATTCTCTTTTGTTTTTTTTTTTCCATTTGTTTTTTTTTCTTTCTCGGCGGTGGTCCGCCTCTTTGGCTGCCTGTTCTCTTTGGTAGGCTACCTCTTCTCTTCTAGTTTTCTTTTGTAGGCTGCCTCTCTTTCTCTTTCTCTTATTTCCATCTCTGCTGTTTTATTTCCAGGTGTCCCTGTGTTCAGCTTCTCTGAATTGGTCTTCGGCCTCCATTTTGCCTTAGAAGTCATGATTCCTGTTTTCTTGTGTTGGGGTGCCCTCCGGTGTTTATCCTCTGAACTGCAGGTTCTCTGTTGCCTCCTGAAGTCTGCCTAGCAACAGTGCCTTTAGCTAATCTTCAATTTAAGTAAACCTGAAAAACCACTTGATTTGCATTTATATAGTGCTGGTATGACTTTCAATGGGAGTGCTATTGTGTGACAAAAGACTGTTAATAGTCCTTAACGACTTCTTGCTTAACATGCAAGCCACAAACTGCCGAGAGAGCAGAAAAAAAAATTTCTCTCTGGTTCCCTTTTAAACCAAACTGTTTCTCTCTGCTAAAAAGCCCTTAGCAGAGAAAAGAAAAAATAATATTCTTACTGGCTTCTGGATTCTGTCTATCTCCCACCGGCTGCCACTCATGTTATAACCTTAGTCCCAAATCTGGACCTTAGCTCCAAAATATGGGGGTTAGCATGAAAACCTCCAAGCTTAGTTACCAGCTTGGACCTGGTACTTGCTGCCACCACCCAAAAATTAGAGTGTTTTGGGGCACTCTGGTCCCCCTGAAAAACCTTCCCTGGGGACCCCAAGACCCAAATCCCTTGAGTCTCACAACAAAGGGAAATAATCCTTTTTCCCTTCCCCCCTCCAGGTGCTCCTGGAGAGATACACAGACACAAGCTCTGTGAATCCAACAGAGTAACTTGCCCTCTCGTCCGTTTCCAATCCTGGAAACAAAAGCACTTTCCTCTTCACCCAGAGGAAATGCAAAATCAGGCTAGCCAATTCAACACACACGATCCCCCTGATTTCTTCCTCCCACCAATTCCCTGGTGAGTACAGACTCAATTTCCTGAAGTAAAGAAAAACTCCAACAGGTCTTAAAAGAAAGCTTATATAAAAAAGAAAGAAAAAATACAAATGGTCTCTCTGTATAAAGATGACACAATACAGGGCAATTTCTTAAAAGAATATTGAATAAACAGCCTTATTCAAAAAGAATACAATTTAAAGCACTCCAGCACTTATATTCATGCAAATACCAAAGAAAAGAAACCATATAACTTACTATCTGATCTCTTTGTCCTTACACTTAGAAACAGAAGACTAGAAAGTAGAAACTACTTCTCCAAAGCTCAGAGACAGCAGGCAGACAGAAAACAAAGACCTCAGACACAAGACCTTTAGAACAAGAAGCAATGGGCTTAAACTGCAGCAAGGGAGATTTAGGTTGGACATTAGGAAAAAGTTCCTAACTGTCAGGGTAGTTAAACACTGGAATAGATTGCCTAGGGAAGTTGTGGAATCTCCATCGCTGGAGATATTTAAGAGTAGGTTAGATAAATGTCTATTAGGGATGGTTTAGACAGTATTTGGTCCTGCCATGAGGGCAGGGGACTGGACTCGATGACCTCTCGAGGTCCCTTCCAGTCCTAGAGTCTATGAGTCTATGAGTCTATGAGACACACAATTCCCTCCACCCACAGTTGAAAACATCCGGTTTCCTGATTGGTTCTCTGGTCAGGTGTTTCAGGTGAAAGAGACATTAACCCTTAGCTATCTGTTTATGACAACTGTGGAAAAGGAACCCCTAAATACTGAACCTTGCCCTTGTTGCTGCTGGCGCCACCTGGCAGAAGGGTTACATGTATAACTCTATTTACTCTAACATTACATACAGTTAACTATGTGCTTTATTTTTGGAGCAATGTATAGCTAAAATATAGTACAATTCTTGTTCTTATGCTTCATCTCACATCTTGGAGGAAAGAGTAATTTGCATTACTTTCTGAGCATGGAGCTCTTCATATGAACTAGAGCAGGCCTGCACAACATACGGCCCGTGGAGGCTCACTGTGCGGCGTGGCAAGGAATCAAAGGGCTCTGGGCTGCTGGCAGCCGCGGGGAGCCCAGATCCCTTTAAATCTCAGCTGTGGTCGGGATTCATAGGGCTCTGGGCCGCCGGCAGTGGCAGGGAGCCCTGAGCCCTTTAAATCTCAGCCACGGCCGGGATTCACAGCGCTCTGGGTTGCCCACAGAGATTCCTGGCTGTGGCTGAAATTTAAAGGGCTCAGGGCTCCCAGCTGCCACGGGCAGCCCAGAGGCCTATGAATTCCGACCACAGCTGAGATTTAAAGGGCTCAGGGCTCCCCACAGTTGCAGGCAGCCTAGAGCCCTTTGAATCCCAGCCACGGCTCCAGCGGATGGGCTGGGACTGGGATTTAAAGGGCTCGGGCTCCCCTCAGCGGCAGGAACTCTGGGCCCTTTAAATCCCTGCCCCAGCCCTGCAAAGCTCTGGGTTCCCACAGCTGCCGGAGCCCCGGGCCCTTTAATTTGCCCCTGACAGCTCCCAGCCACCTCTTCAGCTGGAAGCCCCTGGTTGATTTAAAATCAAGTATCACCTCCCCACCCCCAACCTTCCTTTTTGGCCCATAGCTGTTTTGGTGGGGCGACGCTAGGGAAGGAGGGTTTGTTTCTGCAGGGCTGGGCGGTGCTGGGGCGGGGTATTTCCACGGGCCGGGAAGTCCTGGGGGAGGGTGTTTCCGCGGGGCTGGGGGGTTTCGGCCCTCAGCTGTTTTCTTTGGAGTAATGTGGCCCTCGCCGCTTTACGAGTTGTGCAGGCCTGAACTAGAGGTTTTTTTGAACTCTAGCCCTTATATTAGATTGTTGAATTATTTTTAGTTGCAATACTTAATAGGTTTATATTGTATTCAGGGATTAATAGGGAAACCCTCCTGAAGCTAATTTAACACACATTAAGCCCAATAGCTAGTACTGAAAAACTCCTTTAGCTTAGTGGCTAAACTGTCTGTATTATATTGAAAAAGTAAGCGGCAAGTTTAAACCCTGAGGGTTATATATTTATGAGAAATTCTTTAGATCTTTTGTTCTCCCAGGGCCTTATTCATTATTACATTCTGACACATCTGTTTTTATCCTCCCCTAGTGGCCTGTATATATTAAAATATGAAAAAAAATCCTGTGCAGTATAACTGAATTCAGTTTTTCTCATAAATGTCTTGGCATGTGCTAGCAAATGCCCTTTGTTTGAAAACTGCAGCTCTAGGCTCAAATTCACCTTTCATTTGCACCAGTGCAGCCCCTCTGAAGTAATTCTTATTCAAGGTTGAAATTAGCTTCATGCACAGAGTCCAGATACTCAGGTTTAATGCCAGAGGAGTGTGTGACATTGCACTCCATATGATTTATAAAATATGCTAATGAGTGTGAACATAATGTAACTGGAATATGCTTCATGCAAAAGATCTCTTGTAAGGTATCATTACAAAGCTTATCTACTGAGGGTGTTCATCCTATTTGCATGAATATATCTGAAACTAGAAATATGAAATATAACTGAGGTCCTATTGTAATTATGCAAAGTGTGGGCCATTAGTGGTGGTTTGGAATCTTGATGCCTCCCATTAACCAGGACAATTGGTTGTAAATGGCTCTTTGTACTTGCAGGCCTTCCTGTGAGTCAGGCCAGGAAGAATGAAGGCTTGGGGTCTCACAGGACATTTGACCATGTCACCTGGTACTGGAATCCATCTTAAATCTGGTGCTTTTCCATTTAGAAGGAGGGGTGGGGACCCAGAGACACACAAGATTCCTGCCTTTTGCAAAGCTATATGAGGGGGCGGAACAGAATAAAGGAGGCTGCAGTCATGAGAAATCCCCTACCTGCCACCTGAGCTGGAACAAGGACTGAACCTAGGGAAGGATTGGGCCCAGACTAGAAAGGAGTCTGGTCTGTCTAAGAAGCTTATTGGAACATCTCTGAGGGTGAGATTTATCTGTAATCCTTTTCTTAATGTATTAGTTTTAGACTTGTGTGTGTTTGTTTTATGTTGCTTGGTAACTTACTTTGTTCTGTCTTATTACTTGGAACCACTTAAATCCTACTTTTTATATTTAATAAAATCACTTTTGTTATAAATTAACCCAGAATAAGTAAGTAATTTCTGAGGGAGCAAACAGCAGTGCATGTCTCTCTATCAGTGTTACAGAGGGAGGACATTTATGAGTTTACCCTGTATACTCTTTATACAGAGTAAAATGGATTTATTGGGGTTTGGATCCCATTGGGAACTGGGTATCTAAATGCTAGAGACAGGAGCACCTCTTAAGCTGTTTTCAATTAAGTCTGCAGCTTTTGGGGGACGTGGTTCAGACCTGGGTCTGTGTTTGCAGCAGGCTAGCGTGTCTGGCTCAACAAGACAGGGTACTGAAGTCCCAAGCTGGCAGGGAAAACAGGCTGAGAGGTAGTCTCAGAACATCAGGTGGCAGTCCCAAGGGGGTCTCTGTGATCCAACCTGTCACAGAGTGCAGGAAGGCTGAAGAGTTGAAATCTACTCTCTAGGCCACTTCTAAGGTATGAAACTACCACACAGTCCCCCCTCCCCTTGACAGGTGCTATCCCAGCCCATGAAATAGTGACCACTGTCTCTGTGCTCTCAGGATGGGTGCTGGGCCACTGGTTCTGCGAAAATACTGTTCTTCAGTCCCTTCCCTGGTCCACCCTAAAACCACCCTGGCCTGCCCTCCCCAAAGTGGTCTTCCTTGCCAGCTGGTGAAGAGCAGGTGCAGACACTCTTGCTTTTTGTGTGGTGGCATGCTTTGGGCAACTGCAACTTCTCAGCCTGTTGACCTCCAGCTGGGCAGCCCCTACTTCAGAAATAGGGTTGTGGGTGAATTGAGTAGCGGCGTGTGAAATGTTCCTAACAAAAGGCAAAACTACTATAAATCTAGTTTCTTTACGTTTTATTATGAACACAAATGGGCACACAGGTCCTGCAAACACTGACAGTGTACTCAATTTGACTACAGTGGGACTACTCATGTCTAACTCTCAATTTGTTAAAGTCCAAATAGGGGCCACAAAGTTTTATTCCTGCAGGAAATGCTAAGTCCTGTGGGGATTCATTTTTGAATTTAAAGAACATTCTGTAACTTATATCAGAGGGGTAGCCATGTTAGTCTGTATTAAACAAAACAACTGGGAGTCCAGTGGCACCTTAAAGACTAATAGATTTATTTGGGCATAAGATTTCCTGGGTTAAAAAAAACAACAACCCACACACCTTCAGATGCATGAAGGTTTTTGGTTGCATTTTCTGGTTCTGCGTGATGGGTTGGGACTCATCACCACAGCACCTCCTACTGGCACATCTGGGAATTAGCTCTGTCCTCTGCAGGGCACCCTCTGCTGGTGGTGTCCCATCCAGTGTCTGAATAAATAATAGGCATTTTTAAAAATGCTAAGTTAAAAATACAAATTCTTAATACAGTATGTTGTTCTCCTGGCTTGAAAGCTAGGAATTCACCAAACAGCATAAACAGTTTTCTTGTGTCTTTGAAACATTACTAGATAAATAATTTAGGTATTTTGATATGGCAGACACAACATACTATTGAGTGTATAATGCATTTTAAAAATACCATTAAACCGAAATTAATGGCTAAACTCAACCTTCATTAGAGTTGAGTTCAGTGAGTTTTTGCTAATTAAATTAATAGAATCATACAAATTGGATATTGAGGCAAGGAAGTTTATAACAGTAGGTCATATTGTTCACACCTCTTCCAGGGACTGAGTGCCAAAGAGCCAGCTGCAGCAGGGTAGTCTTCTAGCAACACACTGGACACAGCTGATCTTAACAGGGGCTGCCTGATTAACTGAATTTCCTAATTGGTGGAGGGGCAGAGCTAATCACTGTTTAATCCAGCAACATCCAGATCACTCTGGCTGTGGCTGCTCAATATGTTTTTGCCAGCAGCTGCGCTTGGTCCTGATTCCTGTGTCTGCCCCTGCTCCTGTCCCACATGCTTCTGCCTGATTCAGCCCCTACTCTTCTCCATCCTTGACACCCTGGGCTCTGACCCCTGGCTCTACTTCCTGACCAAATCTCCAGGTCACCCATTGGCTCTGGCTTCAGCTTCTGATCCTGGATTCTTATCTTCAGCTATGCTCTCTATTATTACCTCCAGGTGTGCTCTAACCCTGATCCTTGACTCCAGCTTGGCTCGGCTCTAATCTCCAGACCTCTCTTTCCCTCTGGCTTTGACTATTAGGCCCAACTGCCCATGTCCAGTCATGCCTTTGACAGCGAGATTTAATGGGTATATGGACTTTGTTCTGGCTCTCATCACAGAGCCGAATTTCATCTCCCAGTGCAGGTTTATTCCCTACGTGATTTTCAGTCCTTGGTCCAATTTAGTTTAAATGCTTCCAGTGATGACCGCATCCCTCCAAGACTGCTTTACAGTGTAATATAAGAGTAACGTGTTCATGGTGAAAGCTGATATCACTCATACCTCTCTGGCCCAGCTCCTGCTGCATTTGCCAGAAGTGCATCATCCAATATTGTCAATTATTGCTCTGTATCTAATTTTTTTCTGGGAGAACACTGTAGCTAGGAAAACCTGGCAATAGTTAAAGTCCTCAGATTTCCTTGTCTCCTATCCATCTGGGTTTAAGCCCAGTATAGCATTTAAACCACACTAGTCTCAACAGTCAATGGTTTTCTTCCAACAATGGATGAAGACTGAGTATCCATGGAGATTCTTTTAGATTTAGCAGCTGCCTACATTACCAACAAACACTACCATCAACTTCCTGGACACCACGATCAGCTTCAACAATGGAACCATACAGACAACTATATACAAAAAAAATCATGATCACCACACCTACCTTCACAGATCCAGTGACCACCTCAAACACATCAAGAAATCTGTTATCTATGGCCAGGCACCCATACCACAGAATATCTTCTGAGGAAAAAGTCCAGGATACACACTGAAACAATTAAAACTGCCTTCACCAAACAAGGACACTCCACCAGAGAAGTAGATTGCATCATGGAACAGGCCACCCAAATACCCCAAGAAAACCTACTTTAATAATAAAACCCCCCAAACATTCCCCATGGACCACGCACCCGTAGTTGTCACCTATCACCCCACACTGGAACCCATATGGGATATCATTAAACAGTTAATGACCTGTACTTGATGGGTACCACACCCTGAAAGAAATCTTTCTCAAATCTACTCTTCTGGTGTTTAAACAACCCCCCAACTACTCCATGCACATCAGATGCAAGCTCCACACAGACCAGAACCCACCAACTCAAAGCAGCACCAGACCTTGCCATAACAACATACGCAAAACCTGCCAGCATAACTCCACTGCTGCAATAATCCCTCCTCTCCAAAACACCTTTCAAGAGCCAGCGGTCCAATACATGCCTCTCACAACATGTGTTGTGCCTCATCATGCACTAAATTGCCCAATAAAACAATGTGGGAGAAACAGGACAATCAACTATGCTCCCAAATGAACTCTCACAGAAAAATGAGACAAAACACCATATCACCTGTGTGCAAACACTTTTCACAAAATGATCACTCTATATCTGACCTCTCAATTCTTGTCCTCAAAGGAAGCCTGCACAACCCCTCCAAAAGTTGAAGCTGTGATCTTAAATTCATAACGTTGCTAGATGCTAAAATCCCTGGTCTTAATAAAGACACTGGATTTATGGCTCATTATAACAACATGTAACTCACTAACCAGCCTTTGTCTTCTGTCTGCAGAGGTGTTATCATATTGCAAGATACAAATCAAATTGAAATGGGCAGTCAACGCTTTATGTTTAACAATCTGTTCCACCTTGTATTTAGTTGTGACAAATTGGTTATTGTTTCCAGACCTGAAGAAGAACTCTGTGTAAGCTTGAAAGCTTGTCTTTTTCACTAAGAGAAGTTGTTCCAATAAAATATATTACTTCACCCCCCTTGTCTCTCTAATATCTTGGAACCAATATAGCTACTGCAAATACTGCAAACACAGAGTGGGCTATATCAGTATGAGATAGACTCATAGACTCTAGGACTGAAGGGACCTCGAGAGGTCATCGAGTCCATCCCCTGCCCTCATGGCAGGACCAAATACTGTCTAGACCATCCCTATAGACATTTATCTAACCTACTCTTAAATATCTCCAGAGATGGAGATTCCACAACTTCCCTAGGCAATCTATTCCAGTGTTTAACTACCCTGACAGTTAGGAACTTTTTCCTAATGTCCAACCTAAATCTCCCTTGCTGCAGTTTAAGCCCATTGCTTCTTGTTCTATCATTGGAGGCTAAGGTGAACAAGTTTCTCCCTCCTCCTGATGACACCCTTTTAGATACCTGAAAACTGCTATCATGTCCCCTCTCAGTCTTCTCTTTTCCAAACTAAACAAACCCAATTCCTTCAGCCTTCCTTCATAGGTCATGTTCTCAAGACCTTTAATCATTCTCGTTGCTCTTCTCTGGACCCTCTCCAGTTTCTCCACATCTTTCTTGAAATGCGGTGCCCAGAACTGGACACAATACTCCAGTTGAGGCCTAACCAGCGCAGAGTAAAGCGGGAGAATGACTTCTCGTGTCTTGTTTACAACACACCTGTTAATGCATCCTAGAATCACATTTGCTTTTTTTGCAACAGTATCACACTGTTGACTCATATTAAGCTTGTGGTCCACTATGACCCTTAGATCTCTTTCTGCCATACTCCTTCCTAGAAAGTCTCCTCCCATTCTGTATGTGTGAAACTGATTGTTCCTTCCTAAGTGGAGCACTTTGCATTTATCTTTATTGAACTTCATCCTGTTTACCTCAGGCCATTTCTCCAATTTGTCCAGATCGTTTTGAATTTTGACCCTGTCCTCCAAAGCAGTTGCAATCCCTCCCAGTTTGGTATCGTCCGCAAACTTAATAAGCATATTTTCTATGCCAACATCTAAATGGTTGATGAAGATATTGAACAGAGCCGGTCCCAAAACAGACCCCTGCGGAACCCCACTTGTTATACCTTTCCAGCAGGATTGGGAGCCATTAATAACTACTCTCTGAGTACGGTTATCCAGCCAGTTACGCACCCACCTTATAGTAGCCCCATCTAAATTGTACTTTCCTAGTTTGTCTATAAGAATATCATGCGAGACCGTATCAAATGCCTTACTAAAGTCTAGGTATATCACATCCACTGTTTCTCCCTTATCCACAAGGCTCGTTATCCTATCAAAGAATGCTATCAGATTAGTTTGACACGATTTGTTCTTTACAAATCCATGCTGGCTATTCCCTATCACCTTACCACCTTCCAAGTGTTTGCAGATGATTTCTTTAATTATCTGCTCCATTATCTTCCCTGGCACAGAAGTTAAACTAACTGCTTTGTAGTTTCCTGGGTTGTTTTTATTTCCCTTTTTATAGATGGGCACTATATTTGCCCCCTTCCAATCTTCTGGAATATCCCCCGTCTCCCATGATTTCCCAAAGATAATAGCTAGAGGCTTAGATACCTCCTCTTTTAACTCCTTGAGTATTCTAGGATGCATTTCATCAGGCCCTGGTGACTTGCAGGCATCTAACTTTTCTAAGTGATTTTTTACTTGCTCTTTTTTTATTTTAACTTCTAAACCTACCCTCTTCCCATAAGCATTCACTATATTAGACATTCCTTCAGACTTCTCAGTGAAGACCAAAACGAAGAAGTCATTAAGCATCTCTGCCATTTCCAAGTCTCCCGTTACCATTTCCCCCCACCTCACTGAGCAGTGGGCCTACCCTGTCCTTGGTCTTCCTCTTGCTTCTAATGTATTGATAAAAAGTCTTCTTGTTCCCTTTATTCCCATAGCTAGTTTGAGCTCATTTTGTGCCTTTTCCTTCTAATCTTGCCTCCTGCATTCCTGTGTTATTTGCCTATATTCGTCCTTTGTAATCTGACCTAGTTTCCATTTTTTATATGACGCCTTTTATTTTGTAGGTCACGCAAGATCTCGTGGTTAAGCCAAGGTGGTCTTTTGCCACATTTTCTATCTTTCCTAACCATCGGAATAGCTTGCTTTTGGGCTCTTAATAGCGTCCCTTTGAAAAACTGCCAACTCTCCTCAATTGTTTTTCCCCTCAGTCTTGATTCCCATGGGGTCTTACCTATCAGCTCCCTGAGCTTAAAATCCGCCTTCCTGAAATCCATTGTCTCTATTTTGCTGTACTCCCTTCTACCCTTCCTTAGAATTGTAAACTCTATTATTTCATGATCACTTTCACCCAAGCTTCCTTCTACTTTCAAATTCTCAACGAGTTCTTCCCTATTTGTTAAAATCAAGTCTAGAACAGCTTCCCCCCAGTAGCTTTTTCAACTTTCTGAAATAAAAAGTTGTCTGCAATGCAGTCCAGGAACTTATTGGATAGTCTGTGCCCCGCGGTGTTATTTTCCCAACATATAGCTGGATAGTTGAAGTCCCCCATTACCACCAAATCTTGGGCTTTGGATGATTTTGTTAGTTGTTTGAAAAAAGCCTCATCCACCTCTTCCACCTGATTAGGTGGCCTGTAGTAGACTCCCAGCACGACATCACCCGTGTTTTTACCCCTTTTAGCCTAACCCAGAGACTCTCAACACTCCCATCTCCTATGTCCATCTCTACCTCAGTCCAAGTGTGTACATTTTTAATATATAAGGCAACACCTCCTCCCTTTTTCCCCTGTCTATCCTTCCTGAGCAAACTATACCTATCCACACCAACATTCCAGTCGTGTGTATTATCCCACCAAGTTTCAGTAATGCCAACAATGTCATAGTTGTATTTATTTATTAGCACTTCCAGTTCTTCCTGCTTATTACCCATACTTCTTGCATTTGTATATAGGCATCTAAGATACTGGTTTGATCTTGCCTCCCAGCTTTGCCCTGACCCTCCTTCCTCTCTGCCATTATAGCCCGTGCTCCCTCCTGTTTCCAACCCATCTCCCAGGTCTTGTTCCCCACTTATGATGGACTGCATTTTGTGTTGTGTGTTGAACATGTTTAAACCTTCTGCCATGGAGTGTTGGCAGCAACAGGGGCTGGGTTCAATATCTAGGGTTTCCTCTTATCAATATAAAACAGAACCTATTCAAGCCCCACCCAGTAATCTCTGAAAACTAAATACCACCCCAGGGTGCCGCTAAGAGGGCAGTTCCAGGGCCCTCTAATGTGCAACCTTTTGCTCATCAATTTCCATCTGTTTCAATTGCATCTGTCTTTTATGCATCTTTTCAGTTTCCTCTACTTGCAACCAGTAGAGCTCCAATTTTTTTGGTAATTTCACTTTCGCTCATTTTCACTCATTTTCCTGCTTTTCTATAGCATTTTCCTGCTTTTTCTGGCAACCTTCTCTTGGTCGAAATAAGCAAACAGAAAATAACCAGTCATCACTGTTAGGATATAGATATTCAGGCCTGTTTGCAAAGGCCTATACTTCAAGAATTTAGGTATATTCTTATTACTAAGCTACTTATAGAGGTATAAAAATTAAAATCACTGTCTGCCGATGTAAGGGCCTTCTCTTACTGTGACAGTCTGAGGCCCTGTTCTTAGGCTAAGCCTTTGGCTAAGCAGCAGAGGCCAGAAATAAGCTGGGAAGTGTATGGTCACATCCTTGCATTCCAAACTAGTCACATTGAAATAAGGTGCCATTGCTCTGTTAGGAATATCAGGACAGGGTTGTATTCCTGAGAAAGGGAAGAGCCTAGAAAATGTAAAAGGGAACTTAGTTTGATAGCATCCTCACTTATCAATAGCTGGGATGTGAAATCCTCATTTCTGTATTGTTCTATCACTGTAGTCTCCACTTCCCTATCGTTTGTCTGTATAATCTCTGTCTGGTTCTGTGATTGTTTGTCTGCTGTATAATTAATTTTGTTGGGTATAAACCAATTAAAGTGGTGAGATATAATTGGTTAAATAATTGTTACAATATGCTAGGATTAATTAAATTTCAGTAAAATGATTGCTTAAGGTATAGCTAAGCAGAACTCAAGTTTTACTATATAGTCTGCAGTCAGTCAAGAAGTAAGGGGGGAATGGGAACAGGGAATGGGGGAATTGGAATCATGTTTCACTAAAGGGGGGAAATGGGAACAGGGACACAGGCAAGGCTCTGTGGTGTCAGAGCTGGGAAGGGGTTCACCGAGGAAGGAAACTGGAATCATGCTTGCTGGAAGTTCACCCCAATAAACATCAAATTGTTTGCACCTTTGGACTTCGGGTATTGTTGCTCTCTGTTCATGTGAGAAGGACCAAGGAAGTAAGAGAGTGAAGGAATAAGCCCCTTAGCAACCACTTTGTCTGTTCTTTAGCCAACACACTTAAAACTCACTTAAAACCACTATCAGTGTTTCAGAGCAATAAGCTGTGCACACTATGCTGCCGACTACACCACTGTGACAGGTTGCCCCCCTTAAGGTGCCACCTGATGTACTGAGATATCACTGAGCTCGCCTGTTCTGCCAGCCTTGGCCCCTTTAACCTGTCTTGCTGAGCCGGGCTCTTAAGCCTCCTCTAGCGCACACACAGGCAGGGCCACATCCAACTGCAGAAAGACACAGACATTGAGATCAGCTCTGGGAAGACTCAGCTTAAGGGACTTGCCTTGTCACTCAGGTGTCCACCTCCCTGGGAATGCAGACCCAAAGGTATATTGCAGGGGTCAGCAACCTTTCAGAAGTGGTGTG
This sequence comes from Gopherus evgoodei, assembly GCF_007399415.2. Lineage (NCBI taxonomy): Eukaryota > Metazoa > Chordata > Testudines > Testudinidae > Gopherus > Gopherus evgoodei. The sequence goes on from NC_044322.1 coordinate 48,286,288, forward strand.
CTGAGTCTTCATTTATTCACTCTAATTTATGGTTTCTTGTGCCAGTAATACATTTTAACATTTTAGAAGGTCTCTTTCTATAACTCTATAATATAACTAAACTATTGTTGTATGTAAAGTAAATAAGGTTTCAAAATGTTTCAGAAGCTTCATTTAAAATTAAATTAAAATGCAGAGCCCCCCCGTCCAGTGGCCAGGACCCACCCAGGCAGTATGAGTGCCACTGAAAATCAGCTTGTGTGCCGCCGTATATTGTCTTGTGCTATATGGAAAGATGTGAACAGCACAAGCTCATGAAAAATTCTCCCTCTTCCTCAATGCACAATTTTTTGCCCCTCTCCCTGATATGAATTGCACAAACTGGGTTTTGAAATAAACAAGAAGTTTATTAACTACAAAAAGTAATTTTTAAGTGATAAGGGATAGCAAACAGAACAAAGCAGATTATCTTAGTAAATAACAAAAACCGCAAGCTTAATACACTAGATATGTAGGATATAAATAGCTAATTCTCTTCCTGAGTAATACAATCTGACAGATTCTTAAGGAACAAATTGCCCTGGCTTTTCCAGGTTTTCATACACAGGCTAAAGATCCTTCTAGCCTGGGACCATCACTTCCTCTTCCCACAGTTCAGTCTTTGTTTGTTTTCAGGTGTGTTCTTGTAGGGAGAGTGAGGTGCCCCCAAGGTGTCATTTCCCCCATTTCCCCCATTATATCTTCTCCCCATTTGCTTGAAAGCTCTTTTGCTGTGACCTGGGTCAAACAGTTCCCATTGTGTAGTGCTATCTCTGAGAGGTTTCTATTGTACACCATTCCTAGGGTAATCCTTGTGCTTGTGTGCATTTCCTCAATAAACCATTAACATTGTTTGGTCTGTTTACTGTCATACCTAAAAGGCTGCTAGTGGGAGTTTTCAACCTCAGGACATGTTTCAGCAACACATGCATGGTGAAACTTCATAACTTCACATACAATAATATCACATACAAGCCAATGAGATATCACTGTCTAGCAGATCAAGACTTTTAGAATGACACCTCACAAAGCATACTTTGTATAAGTCATATCCTAATTACATGACAGTGGTGAATATTGGGGTGTCAGGGTGTAACAATAAGTTACTTGCCCAAGGTCACATAGTCATTTGCAGAGCTGGGAACTGAACTGTGGTCTTGAGATAGAGCCCAGATTAGTCCATATTATTGCATTATATTGTGACTGTAAGAAGTAATTTCCAGTAGGGCATTTTTCTATGAAGCAGTCTTAAAAGATGAAGATTAAATGTTCATTTTAGACGACATTCTAGGACATTTGTTAGAAGCTAAAGTGATCACCAAGGGGAACTTTATCACTCTCCAGACCAGAGTCAAATAAGAATTCAAACTCTCAGGAAGTTGTATGTGAAGAAATCAATAGCTACTTTTATGCTATAAATTACAAGGTGAACTTAGCTGACCATTATACAATCAAAGCACTGATGCACCGAATATCAGAGCCATTTATTGCAGAGGCTTTAAATGATTTTGTGTCAAGGTGTAGTGGTCATAAAATGCAAGTCACTTTTATTGTACCCTGGAGCATCTCCAGTTTTGCACTGCACAGAAAACCTGCTTACAGAGATATTGGCTTTGTATTGTATATGTGCAAAATTCAATAACACTGTCTTCACACAAAGTCCTGATAGTCAAGATATCAGAGACAACAATTTGTGATGGAAGAACACTCATTTATTTCAATCATTTGCCAGGAGCAGTATGAGAGTTTGTCTGAAATGCTTCTGATGAAAGCTTTGGATGAATGGCTAAACAAGAGGTAGTTTCTTACTGCTGGGATGAGAATTACACAGTCTTAACAGAGAGGGAAGCTATTTACAGCAGGGGTGGAATTTTGCCTGAATAAACTAGAAGGTGCAGGAAAGACGAGGACAGTGTCTGTGGTTCACTTAAACAGGAATTTCCATTGGGAATGCTCCCTTGTTAGGATGCCAGGAAGCAGGAGGGACACGTTCTGTCCACATGCACCCCTCCTTTCAGAGACCTGTTGGATTCTGGATGTCTTCCTTCTTTGCTGTTTTGCTACTGTTGTTGGCTCCTCTTTATCCCACCCCTCTCCTGCCACTTTTACCGCTGCAGCCTTTCACCTACCCTGTTTCTTTCCACTGCTTTCTATGCTTCTAGCCCTCCTACCTTCTCTTTTCCCCACACTACCTTCCTTCCCACTCAGTTTCCTTTTTACTAGTGGAAATTATTCAGTGAAACACTTTTTTCTTTTGATGAAAAATGGCCTTTTGATCAAATGAGCATTTTCAAAGATTTTTTTCATTGTGGTCATAATTTTCCAGTAAAAAAAAATGGAAATCAAAACTAAAAAATATCACTACAACATTTACAGTAAAAATGTTCAGCTCTCAATTTTTGGAAAACCAAAAATTGGTTTTAATTGAAAACCCAAAATTTTACCAAAAACAGTTTTTAGAAACTGGAAATGTTTCATTTTGCTTCAGGTTTCCCCCCAGAAAACCATCTTTTTTAAAAGGAAAATTAAAGAAAAATAGTTTAAAATATTTTCTATCAAAATTTATTGGGATTTTTTTCAAACCAGCTCTAGCCTTTATTCCAGCTTCCATCAATCACATTGCCCCATTTTTCTTCCCTACTTCAACCTCAAAAAGGAGTGTCCCACCAAATGACACCTCATAGATTTTATAACATAAATAAGATATATAACAAGAGTATAGAACTAACAAGACATGAGCCACCTTTGCCTGTATGTTTTTATATACCTTTCCCTGCCCTTCATCTATCTCCTGTCTGTTTTAGGGTATGTTCCCAACTACTTGTCAAGAGATACTTCCCAGAGCAGTAAGGCTGCAACAGCATGGACAGCGCCTCAGGTGGGTGGGTGGGTTTGTACTTGGATGGCTAGTCCGAGCCACTGGCCCTGCTGCAGAGGCCACACTTATTTTTAAATGCCCTCTTTGTAGCAGAGTGAGTGTGTGTCTCTCTACCCATGCTGAGAACACTCCCTTAGACTGGACACTATTTGTGTCAGTGTGGAGTCATCTTCCGTGTTTGTAAAGCACCTATCACAAAAAATGATGTTTCTGATTTCCAGTTCTTAACAGTCTTGGAAAGGTTAGTTATGTAATAAATGGTTCACTTTCCATGCAGGGCCCTAAGCAGGGGAAAAGAGGCAAAGCAAAAGGAAAGTTCTGTGCCTGTTGCAGCAGCAACTAGGCACAGCCACTTTCCCTATAATTTCATCCCTCATTTCTCCTTTTACTGTGTTATCTTTTTCTTTCAGTCTCATTGGCATTGCTGGATTTCTTGATCAAATGTGCTACTTGAGAAATCTTGCTTTCCTTATTCAGGCAAAACAAACAATGACATTTATTTTGCCTGATTAAAGACTGTAGGGTTTGGCCATAATAGGTTTGAGACTTGTTTGTGCCTTACTGCTGCAGGGGGATCACAAAAAGGAGGTAAGATGCAAGGAAACTTCCTCACATTTTTGCCCATGTGCAGCAGCAAGGTACAATGGCAGATCCCTGAGTATGGGTACTGCTCCTTGCTAATCCTCCAATAGGCAGCAGGACAACGGCCTGCCCTGGTAGTGGAGGTAACTTGTGCAAAGAGAGGAGCACACAGGACTGGTTCTGCAGGTGAAGTTCTCCTATGTACTAGGGACTCCCTGAGGCTCAATCCCTCCCAGAATTCCCACTGGGGCAGTACAGCTCTGCCCTGACCTCAGCACACAGCTGTACCTATCAGGCACAATTGAAGCAGCAGTATTTTAGTGTTAATGGTAATAGGGAGAGATCAGAGTTGCTCCTCCCCCCTCCTTCCTGCCCCTGAATGTCGCAAGCCAGCTGATTGCTACGGGCAGGAGGCGGGCGGAGAGGAGCAAGGATGTAGCATGCGGAGTAAAAGGAGGGGGAAGAAGAGGCGGGTTAAGGGTGGGGGTTTGGGGAAAGGAGTGAAATGGGTGGGCCGAGGGTTGAGTCCCTGCCCCGGTGCTTACAGAGTAGGGGAAGCTGCTGCTGCTGCATAATGTGCTTCTCCTAGCCTACAGCACCTTCAGTCTCCTTGCCTGCCTCATTGTCTCCAGTGCCAGTGGGCTGTGCCTGTGTGCAGTAAGGGGGGAACCTCCCAACTATAGCACAGTGCTGTACTGTATGGCAAAAAAAATTTCCCTAGAACCCAACTCCTCCATTTACATTCATTCTTATAGGGAAATTGGATTTGCTTAACATCATTTCACTTAAAGTTGCATTTTTCAGGAACCATAATTACAACATTAAGTGGGTTTGGCTTTATTGGTAACTCATACAACCAAATCTGCTGGGTTTTCACTGGCCAAATTCTCTATCTCAGTCCCTAGATCCCCCTGCCTTAGGGAAACTCCCAACAGCCGCTTCTATCCTGGCTGGAATGAACAAGATTCATGTGCCATTATGACTCCTAAGTAATTGCCCTACCCCTTAAAGCAGAGTTTGAGCATCTGCCATCAGGAGGTCACCATGCCAGTTCCTAGAGTTTGCCATTCTGTTACAGGTACTGTTTGGTACCCATCACATTGTCTTGTGTTTGATCCACAACCACAACAAGTCATGTTATCGTGAGGTAGGCACAACGCTCAAGTGTGTGGTTAAGGAGGTAAAAATCCAAAATGCATCTCCTATTACAAACTGCAGGAGGAGGACAGAGCAAATAGGTTGTCTCCTCACAGTATCCTAGAAAGAATTCCCTCCAGAGAAAGGGGATTGTGTGGGGGAGCACAAATAGGCTGACCAGATGTCCCAATTTTATAAGGACAGTCCAGATATTTGGAGTTTTGTCTTGTATAGGTGCCATTTACCCACCCCCTCCCTCCCATCTCCATCCTGATTTTTCACACTTGCTGTCTGGTCACCCTAAGCACAAAAGAGCAGAGAATGGGACTTCCCAACTCCACAGACCCTGGAAATCTTCAGGGAAGGGAACCCTTAGATTTGTGCTGTCTGAAGCCATGCTGCATAGTTGGTTGCTCTTTTGCACTGATTCACTGGTCCCTTCTCACTCCTTCCCATGGCAGCATGGCTCCTTCGGCATTGGCTGATTCTTCCTAGTTGCTGCAGAAGGGCTGCCACATAAATTAATACTACTTCATGCAATGACATCCCCTACTTAGATTTCCATGTGCCCACCAAAAAAAAGATGTGGGGAACTCCTGGTCCCTCCTCTACCCCACGACCCCCAAATTCTACTATAGGAAAAGAAGAAAGGCCCACATAGAATCCATAGGGGGTGGTTGATGGGGTGTGCAAACTCCATACCAGGCAAGAAGGGGTTAAAGAGCAGCTTTGGACTCAGGCTGCCCTTCCCTGTTGTACTGACAAGGCATGCCAAACTTGACAGAGGAGCCTTAAAAAGGGAGAAGCTCAGTTCAGAAGGGCCCAGCCTGGGGAGGCAGACAGACCTCTTGTTCTCAAGATGTTTTATCCTCAGATCCCAGAAGGGAGCACATCAGAGATCCATGCAATATTTGGTTGCCCCTGAGCACAGAGCAGTAGGACAAATGGCTGGAGGATCCTGGTAGGACAAAGAAGCTGATGCCAATGTTCGTTTCTGTTTATTTAGTTTCCTTTTCTTTGTTGACGTGGGCAGTGTGGCCTAGTGGTCAGAGCAGGAGTCAGGCCAGGTCCACTACCAGGAGGTCAGAGACCAAGATGGACCAGAGGGCAAATGGAGGTCAGGTGTCAGAAGGCAGGCAGGGTCAGGTTACCAGGAGATCGTCAGTAGGAGCAGGTATCACAGAGGAAACAGTCCAAATCAGGGAGAATCCAGTTGCATGGACAACTTCCTGTTCCTGTGATGGATTTATATAGAAGCTATGAACCAATCAGGGTCCTCACAATTCTGCCAGTCAGAGTCCAGGGCTGGGGTCCTCTTGGAGTTCAGCTTCTATTCTGACAACACTTAGCAGGACATTGGGTGGCAGGTTCATTCTTACTAGCACTGAGGAGCCCTGTGGACCAGGGTTCAAGATATATGGACCCTGACAGTTCAGAAGGGCCCAGCCCTTCTTCTTCTTGCCTTCAGCTCCCAGAAAGGAGCAGAGCAGAGAACGAAGATACCGTTGGTTGCATGTGAGTGCAGAGCAGTAGAACAGACAGACAGGATCATGGTAGGACAGAGAACAGCTGAAGAATCATGGTAGGACAGAGAAACTGGTGCTACTATTTATTTCTGTTAATTTAATTTATTTTCTTTTGTTACCTTGAGAACTGTGACTAGGAGCTTTACCCCAGGGCAGACTCCTGCTGAGTATATGAACCCCCTGAGGAGAAGGTGTGCTGATGCAGGAAGTAGCCAAAGGGAAGAAGCAAGAGGTTGACCAGACAGACCGTAACTTGCTACAAGAGTCTCTGGACTGAAATACAGGGTATAGGGAGAGACTGGATTCCTCTAGAGCCCACCAAGAAGATGTGGTAAAAGACCCCAGACACAAGGTGAGAGGAAGGATCTTTGGGCCTGGATAAGGATGTTGACCTTGGTAGGTCTTGAGACTATTGATCAAAAACCCTGGTTTACCCTGAAAGGGGTGAAACCAAAGGTAACCTGGACTAGAAGGCAAAATCACAGGGAACCACAAGTGGACGTGTTTGGCAGGTCTATAGAGAACAAACCCTGCAACTCCATACCTAGTCACAAGGTGGCACACCAGCTGGTAAGTCAACTTGACATAGGAGGCATTTGTTTATGTGTTTTGGTTGTAGAAACGTGTTTGTGGAAGATTATAATTTATAGATGCTCCCTCATAAGGGACAGTATTATGAATATCGGAATTCAGAGATGTGCCTTGGAAGCTGGAGTTTCAAAGGATAGTGTAGCTGTGTACAGCAATTCACCACTGTCATAAACAGATAGTTAAGGGTTAATGTCTCTGTTACCTGTAAAGGGTTAACAAACAGGGACCCCAAACACCTGACCAGAGGACCAATCAGAAGACAAGATACTTTCAGATCTCATGGGAGGGAAGCCTTTGTTTGTGGGGTTTGGGTTTGGCTTTGTTCTCTCTGGGTCCTGGAAGGGACTAGAGGTGCAACCAGGTTTCTGCCAATCTCCCTGCTACAGTCTCTTATCTATTCAGAATTGTGAGTAAGAAAAGGCGGTCATAGTCTTTTAAGTTGTTTTTTTTTTCATTTGCATATGTGTACTTGCTGGAAGTAGCTTAAATTGTGTTTCTGCTGGAGAAAGTTTCTTTCTATTGTTTATAGTTGAAAGACCCTGTAACTTTTTACCATCTAAAGTGCAGAGATAAACCTTTTACTTTTTTCTTTCTTTCTTATTAAAAGTTTTGCTTTTCAGACCCGTTTAATTTTTTTCTCTAGTTAGGTTCAAGGGCATTGGTGGGGAGAAGGGAAGGATACATTTTCTCTTTGTGTTATATTCACGCAGCTTGTATTGTCCGGGTGAGGGGGAAGGTACCCTCCTCTCGGTGTGGTGATTCAAAAGTTGAATCAGGCGATCTCCTAGTGTTCCCAGGGTGGGAAGGAGCTGGGCAGGACGAAGGGAGGGGGATGAGAATGTTATTTCCCTTTGTTGTGAGACTCAAGGAATCTGGGTCTGGGGTCCCCTGGGGAGGTTTTGGGGGGACCAGAGGGTATCAGGCCCTAAAATCCTGATTGGTGGCAGCCTATCAGATCTAAGCTGGTCATTAAGCTTAGGGAATTAATGCTAGTACCCCTATTTTGGATGCTAAGGTCCAGAATTGGGAATTATACTTGGACAACCACAGAAGTGCTCTAGTTTGTTTTATTTAAAAGTTTTATTCCTTTCTCATTCACTTGTTTGTAGGTGACCAGACGAGAGGAAGAAAATATCGGGACACATTGCACCCAGGGGGTGGCGCTGGGCGGAGCAAATATCAGGATCAGCAGGACAAACACCTAAATATCGGGACATCTGGTCATCAATCTTTTTGCATGTTCGTGGGGGAGGAAGCACTGGATATTTATAACAATAAGTCTGAAGAAGAAGAAAGCATGAAGCTAAGTAAAATACTGACTAAAGTTGAGGAACATTGCATGCCAAAAAGGAATGAGACCTTTGAGAGACTTCTTTTACATGCATGCAAAAAGCTGATGACACCATACAGCAATATGTCACAAAATTAAGGAAACTCAGTAAAACTTGTGACTTAGGTGAGTTGACAGGGTCTCTGGTCAGAGAGAGAATCATTTGTGGCATTAAAAAAGTGTGTTGAGAGAAACTGCTCCATGAAGGAGATTTTACTTCACAAAAAGCTCTTCCTATGCAGTGAAGCAGAAACTGTGAAAGCACAAGCCAAAGAGCTCAGTTTACCAGAAGGGGTTTTTAATGTACTAAGTACTAAAGAATGTAGCCAGAATAGGTCAAATCAAAAAGTGGAACCACTCAGTATGAAAACTACTGCTAGGGGGAAGATTGGGTACAGATGGTTATTTGGAAGGTGTGGATCACAGCATGGCCCCAAACAGTGTTTTGCCTTTGGGAAACTGTCATAAATGTGGGAAAAATAATCATTTTGCAAAATGCTGCAGATCTCAAGTGCAGAAAGGTCAAGTGTATCCAGTTGAAGATAACCTGGGATCAAGCAAGCCTCATGAGAGGGACTGGATACTGCCTATGATAGTGAACATTTATTCCACTGAAACTGGACACAGGAGCTCAGGTTAAGGTTCTGTCTGAACAAGATTGGGAGACTGAAAATAAGACCAAAACTGGGACCAACAAAAATAAAAGTATCTGGTTATTCTGGAACAAATATACCAGTGAAGAGGAGGTGCTAGCATCAACCTCTCATAAGAACACCATGTCCTGTTCATTGTAGTGCCAAAGGAGGTGGCACCAATTTTAGGCCAGTCTGCATATGAATAACTCAGTCTTGTAAATCGGGTGCTCTCATTAAAAGATCATACCGAACCTTGCTATGAGGCACTCATTTGGGAATATCACGATTTGTTTCAAGGGTTGGATTGCTTGCAAGGTGAACATACAATCCAGATAAACAAGCAGGTCCCTCCAGTTATCCATCCATGCAGAAAGGTGTCATTTGCACTCTGTGAGAAACTCAAAAGCTGAGCTTGCAAGGATGGAAGCAATGCAACTAATACAAAAAAACTGAATGGGTGACCTCCCTAGTCATTGTGGAAAAAAGTAATGGCCAGCTATGCATATGCTTAGATCTAAAAGACCTCAACAAGGCTATAAAAAGAGAACATTTCAAACTACCAGCCAGAGAACAGGTCAAATTACAAATATAAAATATTTCAGTAAATTGGATGAATCCTCAGGTTTTGGCAGCTAAAATCAACTGAAGGAAGCTCACAACTATGCACATTTAATACACCATTTGGAAGATACAGATTCTTACGCTTACCCTTCGGCATAGCTTCAGCACCAGAAGTTTACCACAGAACCATTCATATGATCTATGGACTTATTAATAGTGCTGACACCTCAGTGGATGACACATCATCGGAGGCTTAATGAAAGAGGAACATGATTGTAGACTTCAGGAAGTCCTGGATGCAACTAGAGCTGCAAACCTCAAACTAAATAGGGAGAAATGTGTTTTAGGGGTTACAGAACTGACTTTATTTGTGGATATTATTTCCAAAGAAGGTGTAAAACCTGTTAAGAGGAAGATTTCACCCATTGAAATGATGTAATTTCCCCAGTCAAAGAAAGATAGACTCATAGACTCTAGGACTGGAAGGGACCTCGAGAGGTCATCGAGTCCAGTCCCCTGCCCTCATGGCAGGACCAAATACTGTCTAAACCATCCCTAATAGACATTTATCTAACCTACTCTTAAATATCTCCAGCGATGGAGATTCCACAACTTCCCTAGGCAATCTATTCCAGTGTTTAACTACCCTGACAGTTAGGAACTTTTTCCTAATGTCCAACCTAAATCTCCCTTGCTGCAGTTTAAGCCCATTGCTTCTTGTTCTATCATTGGAGGCTAAGGTGAACAAGTTTTCTCCCTCCTCCTGATGACACCCTTTTAGATACCTGAAAACTGATATCAGGTCCCCTCTCAGTCTTCTCTTTTCCAAACTAAACAAACCCAATTCCTTCAGCCTTCCTTCATAGGTCATGTTCTCAAGACCTTTAATCATTCTTGTTGCTCTTCTCTGGACCCTCTCCAATTTCTCCACATCTTTCTTGAAATGCGGTGCCCAGAACTGGACACAATACTCCAGTTGAGGCCTAACCAGCGCAGAGTAAAGCGGAAGAATGACTTCTCGTGTCTTGTTTACAACACACCTGTTAATGCATCCCAGAATCATGTTTGCTTTTTTTGCTACAGTATCACACTGTTCACTCATATTAAGCTTGTGGTCCACTATGACCCCTAATCTCTTTCTGCCATACTCCTTCCTAGACAGTCTCTTCCATTCTGTATGTGTGAAACTGATTGTTCCTTCCTAAGTGGAGCACTTTGCATTTATCTTTATTGAACTTCATCCTGTTTACCTCAGACCATTTCTCCAATTTGTCCAGATCATTTTGAATTTTGACCCTGTCCTCCAGAGCAGTTGCAATCCCTCCCAGTTTGGTATCGTCCGCAACTTAATAAGCGTACTATCTATGCCAACATCTAAATCGGTGATGAAGATATTGAACAGAACCGGTCCCAAACAGACCCCTGCGGAACCCCACTTGTTATACCTTTCCAGCAGGATTGGGAGCCATTAACAACTACTCTCTGAGTACGGTTATCCAGCCAGTTATGCACCCACCTTATAGTAGCCCCATCTAAGTTGTACTTTCCTAGCTTATCTATAAGAATATCATGCGAAACTGTATCAAATGCCTTACTAAAGTCTAGGTATATCACATCCACCGCTTCTCCCTTATCCACAAGGCTCGTTATCCTATCAAAGAACGTTATCAGATTAGTTTGACACGATTTGTTCTTTACAAATCCATGCTGGCTATTCCCTATCACCTTACCACCTTCCAAGTGTTTGCAGATGATTTCTTTGATTACCTGCTCCATTATCTTCCCTGGCACAGAAGTTAAACTAACTGGTCTGTAGTTTCCTGGGTTGTTTTTGTTTCCCTTTTTATAGATGGGCACTATATTTGCTCCCTTCCAGTCTTCTGGAATCTCCCCCGTCTCCCATGATTTCCCAAAGATAATAGCTAGAGGCTCAGATACCTCCTCTATTAACTCCTTGAGTATTCTAGGATGCATTTCATCAGGCCCTGGTGACTTGCAGGCATCTAACTTTTCTAAGTGCTTTTTTACTTGCTCTTTCCTTATTTTCTCTTCTAAACCTACCCTCTTCCCGTAAGCATTCACTATACTAGACATTCCTTCAGACTTCACAGTGAAGACCGAAACAAAGAAGTCATTAAGCATCTCTGCCATTTCCGAGTCTCCCGTTACTGTTACCCCCTCCTCATTGAGCAGTGGGCCTACCCTGTCCTTAGTCTTCCTCTTGCTTCTAATGTATTGATAAAAGTCTTCTTGTTTCCCTTTATTCCCATAGCTAGTTTGAGTTCATTTTGTGCCTTTGCTTTTCTAATCTTGCCTCTGCATTCCTGTGTTATTTGCCTATATTCATCCTTCGTGATCTGACCTAGTTTCCATTTTTTATATGCCGCCTTTTTATTTTGTAGGTCACGCAAGATCTCAAGGGTAAGCCAAGGTGGTCTTTGCCACATTTTCTATCTTTCCTAACCATCGGAATACTTGCTTCTGGGCCCTTAATAGCGTCCCTTTGAAAACTGCCAACTTTCCTCAGTTGTTTTTCCCCTCAGTTTTAATTCCATGGGACCTTGCCTATCAGCTCTCTGAGCTTACCAAATCCGCCTTCCTGAAATCCATTGTCTCTATTCTGCTGTACTCCTTTCTACCCTTCCTTAGAATTGCAAATTCTATGATTTCATGATCACTTTCACCCAAGCTTCCTTCTACTTTTAAATTCTCAACAAGTTCCTCCCTGTTGTTAAATCAAGTCTAGAACAGCTTCCCCCCCTAGTAGCTTTATCAATTTTCTGAATAAAAAGTTGTCTGCAATGCAGTCCAGGAACTTATTGGATAGTCTGTGTCCCGCGGTGTTATTTTCCCAACATATATCTGGATAGTTGAAGTCCCCCATCACCACCAAATCTTGGGCTTTGGATGATTTGTTAGTTGTTTGAAAAAAGCCTCATCCACCTCTTCCGCCTGATTAGGTGGCCTGTAGTAGACTCCCAGCACGACATCACCTGTGTTTTTTAGCCCTCTTAGCCTAACCCAGAGACTTTCCACCCTTCCGTCTCCTATGTCCATCTCCACCTCAGTCCAAGTGTGTACATTTTTAATATATAAGGCAACACCTCCTCCCTTTTTCCCCTGTCTATCCTTCCTGAGCAAACTATACCCATCCACACCAACATTCCAGTCGTGTGTATTATCCCACCAAGTTTCAGTAATGCCAATAATGTCATAGTTGTATTTATTTATTAGCACTTCCAGTTCTTCCTGCTTATTACCCATACTTCTTGCATTTGTATAAAGGCATCTAAGATACTGGTTTGATCTTGCCTCCCAGCTTCGCCCTGACCCTCCTTTCTCTCTGCCATTATAGCCCGTGCTCCTTCCTGTTTCCAACCCATCTCCCAGGTCTTGTTCCCCACTTACCTGTGGGCTTTGCTCACCTGTCCCCGTCGAACCTAGTTTAAAGCCCTCCTTACTAGGTTAGCCAGTCTGTGCGCAAATAAGGCCTTTCCCCGCTTCGAAAGGTGAACGCCATCTGTTCCTAGCATTCCTTCCTTAAATAGCATCCCGTGGTCGAGGAAGCCAAAGCCCTCCTGCGACACCATCTTCGCAGCCAGGCATTCACCTCCACGATGCATCTGTTTCTGCCCGGACCCCTACCTTCAACAGGAAGAATTGAAGAGAATACCACCTGCGCTCCAAACTCCTTAACCCGTACTCCCAGAGCCCTGTAGTCACTCTTGATCTGCTCAGCGTCACACCTTGCAGTATCATTTGTGCCCACCATGGATGAGTAGCATGGGATAGTAGTCAGAAGGCCGGATAATCCCCGACAAATCCTCTGTAACATCTCGGATACGGGCCCCTGGCAGGCAGCATACCTCCCGGGATGAACGGTTAGGGCGACAGATGGGTGTCTCCGTCCCCCTCAGCAGAGAGTCTCCAACCACCACTACCCTACGTTTCTTATCAGTGGTGGCAGCAGACCTCCCAGCCTTAGGGGTACGAGGCTTCACCCCCTTCACTGTTGGGGGTGATTTCTTCTCTCCTGTATCAAGAAGAGCATAACAGTTATCTTTTACCACAACACGAGGGTTCGCAGCAGCGGTGGAGCACTGCCTGCTGCTAGAAGTATCCAGCTGGCTGTGTCCACCCTGAGCCTCCTCCTCCACTGGTGTGTCAGATACACCCTGAGGCATCTCCTCCTCCACTGGTGTGTCGGTAGTCCTGTCAACTGGGACAGCACCATCAGCTGTCTCCACATGAATACTGTCCAGGAATTGCTCATGGACATAGATGTTCCTCAGCCTGGCCACCTCCTCCTGTAGCTCTCCCACCTGCTGCCTGAGAGATTCCACCAGCAGGCACCTTTCACATTGGATGCCACCCCCAGCCTGGATATCAGTAAGTGGAAATTGCAAATTACAGTCTTTGCAAGCCCACACCAGAATCTGGGTAAAAGCATCCATGCTTTGGTGCTCTGTCTGGCTACAGGCGCAGGTGGAGGAGACAGAAGCAGTGCATTGGAGACAGATGTCCAATGGTTCCTGGGAATGATTAAATATCTTTGACAATTCATACGTAATCTATCTACCAAAGCAGCGGCTTTGAGAAAGCTCCTAGAGAATAAGAATGAACTCTGTTGGGATGGAGAATAGGAGGAATCATGGAAAGGTTTAAAACAACTGATACAAAAACCAGTGTTGACATTCTATGCACTAGTAAGGCCTATTAAAATTTCAGCAGATGCTTCACAGTCTGGGTTAGGTGCAGTGATTTTACAGAAGCATGATGATTGTGGGCAACCTATGGCATGTGCATCCAAATCACTGACTGAGGCAGAACCAGATACACAGACATTGAGAAGGAGCTTTTAGAAATATTGTTTGCTTCTGACAGATTCGATCAGTATATTTATGGCCAGACAGCAGAAGCTGAAATGGACCAGAAGCCCCTGATAGCATTAGTTAACAAACCATTTGTGACAGGGTGGCCTGGGCCCAGAGGCCCTCTGCTGAAGGCCTCACGGTCCTGTCACACCTGTCCCAGGAAAGGAGCAGTGGATCTAAGTCCTCCAAGAGGCTTAGAGAGACTCTGCAGGAACACAACCAATCAGGGAGAGGCTGTAAGGGGCTAGCCAATCAGAGGGTTGGAGGCTAGTATAAAAGGAGCTGCAGTGCAGACCAAAGAGTTCCTTGCTAAAGCCAGAGGAGTGCAGCAGGTGCTCTTGGCTGGCCAAGGGGGAACTGAAGCACCATGGACATCTCAGTGCTGGCAGGGACCAGGGGAATGAAAAAGAGCTCCTAGCTGGCTGCTGGGCCTGAACATAAAGGAGCCCTGAGGTAAAGGTGAAACTTTGGTGAAGGATGGGGCTGTGGGGAAGTGGCCCAGAGAACTGAAAGCAGTTTCATTAAAAGGAGATGGTGGCATGTAGCTGCTGTTCTTAGAGTCCCTGGGCTGGGACCCAAAGCAGTGGGTGGGCCTAGGTCCCTTCCATAGGCCTACAATTGGGCAGTGATAAACCCCAGAAGGGAATCTGAACTACTTAGTGGCCCAGCTGGAGAGCTGGGGCCAGAAGGGACCAGGGATGGTGAAACCATTCCCTCAGAGAAGAAGCCCTTGGAGTACGGCCTGATACCAGTGCTGGGACTGTTTAAAGACAGCAGTTAGACCTGAGCAGAAGGGGTGCTCATGAGAGTTGGGTACCATGTAATTACACTGTTAAATGACTGTAGATTAAGGATTTAGACAAAGATGATAAAGCTGAAAAAGTATGATTTGGTTGTGATCTACTTGCCCAGTAAATTTGTGTTCACTACAGATGCACTTTCCAGAGCAGAGACTCTCACCACAAAACCAGAGAAGACCTTAGAGATAGAGATGTAAGCCTATATAGATAGGATTGTATAGTCAATTCCTGTAGCTAACAGGAAACTGCAACAAATAAGAAGGGAAATGGAGAAAGATGAATCATAGGTGATCCTTAAGAAATGATAAATGAAGAGTAGCCTGAAGAAATAATCAGTTGCTGTCCAAGCATAAGAGACTATTGGAACTGCAGACATGAATTTACAGTGACAGATGGGGTGATTTTGAAGGGCAGTAAAGTTGTAATTCCAATGAGCCTCTGAAAAGAAATGCTACAGAAGGTCCACAAGAGTCATTTGCAAACAACAGGCGCAAGAGGTGCTGTATTGGCCATGGATCAATCACAACATCACTAATGTGGTAGGAAACTGTTTTTCATGCTTGAAATATAAGCCATGCCAACAGGCAGACCCGCTGAGACCTCTTCCAGTTCCCCAAAGACCTTATGAGAAGGTAGGCACTAAATAATTTATCTGACAATCAATTGTATTTAATAGTCAAAGATTATTCTTCTCTGTATCCAGAAATTTGCACACTGCACAGTACTAATAGTCAGTGTTGGTACTGGCATGAAGGGAATCTTCTCCAGACATGGAATTCCAGGTGAAGTCTTTAGTGATAATGGGCCCTAATTTTCCAGTGCAGATTTTAGGCAATTCGCAATAGATTGGGATTTTCATCACAAAACATTAAATCCAAATTGCCCCCAATCAAATGGACCATGTGGAAAGGTCTACACAGACAGTAAAGAACCTTATGAAAAACAATTTTGACATTGGGGGAGATTTATATAAAGCTTTACTGGTTTATGGACGTACACCTCTGGAGAATGACTTTTCTCCAGCTCAGCTGTTAATAGGAAGAAGGATCAGATCTAATTTACTAGTTACTGATAACTTGCTGAAATCTCACAACAATGAAACCATGCAGAAGATGAAAGAAAATCAGAAGTGGAAGCAGAAATATTATTTTGACAAAAGGGCCTGTGATCTCCCATCTCTTAATCCAGGTGGTAGAGCATGCCTGAGGAATCGCACCTCTAATACTTGGTCAAAGGGATACCATTAAAGAACAGCTGCATCCAAGGTCTTATGTAGTCCAGACAGACCAGAAGGACTCATTTCAGTGTAATTGAAGAGATCTAAGAGTAATCTCAGAAAGTTCCAAAACACTGACAGTTAATGTGGACTCTGGCATTTCCCAACTGACTGATCATTTATCAACAGACAATGCAGAAACTGTCAAGGAACAAGAGAACAACTCAGACTCTAATGAAAGACTAAGATCAAAGAGGGAGATTAAACATCTCAAAAGACTCCTAGAGACTTACTAACCTGCCTGGAGAAGGGGTATTTGAGGAAAGTGAGTGGTAAAGACACACTCAAGAGTGATGTGCTGGTAATCTCTCCTCTCTAGGTAGTTGGCACTTTGGGTTTATGGAAATGCACTAGATGGGTTGAGAATTTAATGTATGTGTTGTTTGAATTCAACAGGTTGAGAATTATGTGCAGAAGATGACTGGGTGGTTCAGGATTAGGGTAGAAATTTCACTTCCAGGTTTGAGTCCTGCCCAGATCAGAATCTAGAGACTGTTTGGTGACCTGACCATGATGAATGAGTTTCCAGTTGCAGTGTCTACTTGGCAGAGGTCACATCAGAAAAACTATCATTACAATTTAAGCTTACTTTTAGCTCTGTAGTTGGTCTCAGTAGAGACCCCAAAGCCGGAATGGGAATGGGGGCAGGACTACTCTTGCTCCCTAGGTCAGAAGTGGTCCCTGTGATCTAGCTTTGAGAAACACTCATGAGGCCGTATAGAGGAGCTTGCACTGATGCGGCCTGTGCTTATATCTGTTATGTGACTAAAGGATTCCAGTTTGCAGTGTTGTAAAGATTCAGATAACAATAAAACTGGAGTGTGTGTGGGGGATTATATCCTGGCTCTTTGGTAGGAAGAGGATTCAGCACAATGTGTGAAAATTTACTTTTATATCTGGATTAACAGCAAGTTACCACCTTTCACTATTTTTTGCAATGCCTCATCATCATCCACTCTGCTGAGAACATAACACCCACTTCAGAATCCTGCAGCTGCTAGCCTGTAGGGGTAAGGAAAACACGTTTTGCAACAACATTGCATGGCTTTATCATGTTTTTAATATTATGTAACTTTAGCGCCCTTGTGGCCAAGATAGGGTCTGCTGTGCCGGCAGCTCTAGCCAAATTAGGCATGTGCAGGAATTCAGCAGGGAAAGTCCCTTCCACCCCAGGGGCACCTGTTCCAACCCTCTTCCCTCCTCCCCCCTCCCGCCCTGGCATGAACACACACACACTGTACTAGTACAATTAATATAGGAATGGGAAATATTTATTCACAGAGGGATGAATGGAGAAAAACAACAGAGGGAAAGATAAGGGGAGTGGTAAAACAGGGTTATATTCAATACAAGGCCCCACAGGCCCAGTGGTACCACAGTCTGAGAGGACAGACACCCATCAATGCATCTACGCTCAGAGTTCAGGAATACTGGGCAAAGTTCCAGTCCAGTGGTGAGTCTTGGATGCTCCTAGTCATCTTTGGCACCAGTGAACTTTCCCCAACAAACTCCACTGGTGCCCTCTTCTGCCGCACTCTGCAAACCCACACAGAGTGACAACCTCCCCACTTAGATAGCTACAGCCTCCCTCCTTATTCCCAATTGCAAAGTTACAAGTCCCAGTACTTACAGGCCCCATACAGCTCTGGGTAGCAGTGATACTGGGTCCAGCTCTGGTTTATCCTTCTTGGGTGATTCCTCCTTGGCACAGGGCTCCTCCTGGCTCCTGTCTCTCTGAGGCTTCAGGCAGGTTCTTGGCTGCTTTGCTGTGTGAAGGCCTGATTGCTGCAGCCCTTCTGTCTGGAGCGCCAGACACACACACCCTGTTGCTCTCCCTCTTTCCACCTCCCCGAAACAGCACTTCCTCATCCTGACAAAGATTTAAAGGGGCCATGTTTTCTAAACCCCAAAGATCTTACAATTATTTTATACTCTAAACTTTAAAAAGATGCTTTGTTTTTTAAAATATGTAGGTCTCACTTTATCGCTGACAAGAGTAGTATGCCACCTCTCACATTTACTACCACCTCTAGTTCTTAGTACAACAAATTACCTGTCTATTTCGCCCCAGAGGCTTTTACTAGCTTGGTGCCAGCTAGGCTGTCTTGTGTTCTGGTTTTATCCTGTTTCCATGTGGCCTAAAAATCTATCCTATCTACATCTTCAATTGGATATGTTATTCTTCACAGCCTAATCCTATATGGTGTCATATAGTATTGCTGTGTACTATTTCTGTCTTATACCCTAGAAGTGGCTGCATTTCAGTGATACTTTTATATAGTATATTATACATTTTGTAAAGAGCTTTGGGATTCTTCTGGATGAATGGTGCTATGTAGATGTAAGTCATTATCCTTACAGAAGGTAATTTTGAAACCCTGTTTGACTGTATCTTCATTTTCCTAGCTTGGCTATTTTAGAAAGGGTATCCATTCTTAGTGCATATTGCAGTATTATATCATCTCACTCCATTGCTTCAGTTTTCTAGATGTGTTAGCATTCTCTTTCCCTAGTAGTCACCATTTCATTGAGCTCTTACTTGTAGATTGCAATTGTGATGGTGCCCCCCATAAGGCTTTATGGAAATATGCTTATAAATATATATGATATAACCGGAATATGTTCTGTGCTACATATGCCATGCAACATATCCATGTAAAGGTTATGATCTACTGAATCTACTAATCCTATTTGTATGCATGTACCATTTTTGTATGCAAAGTTATGAATATTGGCCATGTACTGGCTTGATTTCTAAATAACCTTAGTAGAGCATTTGGTCAGTTCCTGGAGAAAGGAATTCGCAAAGTTAAGTGCCCAATCAAGAAGTACTTAAGGAACAATGCATCTTGGAATGCTCCAATCCACATAAGAAGTCTTCCTGGAGACATTCAAGATACTATGTGGGCAACAGCTTCTGCCTGTAAAAACTGTGAGTCATGCATGGACATGTGACTTGCCCAGGTGACTCCAGAACTCCATCTTGGAGCTGGACTTTGCATAGGAGAGAGAAAGAAGTCTCCACCCACAAGAGAAAGTCTGTTTAGGCCCATAGGAGACCCCTCTATTTTGTCTTCAGCTGGCTAAAGAGAGAGCCTCTCCACCCCTAAAAATACCTGAAAGAAACTGGAACAAAGGACAATAACTACAGTGGGTGTGAGTGATTGCTGGACCCAGACTAGAAGGAGACTAGTCTGTAAAAGGAAGCTTACTGGAGCTGGTGAAGTGTTATTTGTATTAGGTTTCTTAGACATAGACTTGCGTGTTCTATTTTATTGGTAATTCACTTTGTTCTGTCTGTTACTACTTGGAACCACTTAAATTCTACTTTCTATATTTAATCACTTTTTACTTATTAATTAACTCAGCTGTGCATCTCGATCAATGTTTAAGAGGGCAAACAATTTAAGTTTACCCTGTATAAGCTTTATACAGGTTAAAATGGATTTATTTGGGTTTCAACCCTGTTGGGAGTTGGGCATCTGAGTGTTAAAGACAAGAACACTTCTGTTAGCTGCTTTCAGGTAAGCCTACAGCTGTTAGGGGATGTGGTTCAGACCCTGGGTCTGAGTTTGCGGCAGGCTAGTGAGCCTGGCTCGAACCAGGCAGGGCACTGAAGTCCTAAGCTGCCAGGGCACGAAAGCAGGGGTAGAAGTAGTCTTGGCACATCAGTTGGCAGCCCCAAGGGGCTTTCTGTGATCCAACCTGTCACAGCAGTTACATCTTAAATCTCATAGCAGTCACCTTGAGGCAGCTTGTTTGTCCTTCAGATAAATTCCAAGCCTGAAAGCTGTTAGTAATACCTTATTATACTCTATGTAGATCATCTTTACAAACCACTTAAGTATTAACAAAGTAAATTCTTTCAAAATGACAGAGTCCAGTGTTACTGACAGATTTTTCTTGGAAGTGAAAATAAATCCTATCTCAGGTGCAATATAGCTGGCTTGTGGGAGGGTTAGAAATCTCTCGTGAGAAAAACAAAGGGCTGTAATTCTATGCTGGTGAGTGTATTTAGCATAAAACCTTTTCATAATTAAAGCTGTGGACAAACATTGTTTATGCTTTAGAGGCAGCCAGTAAAGAAACAATTTGGATTACTCATCTGTTTGCCACTTCTGAGACCCACTATCAGCTGATAGCTGCACATAAATACTCTACATAGTTCAACAAACAAATGTCAAAAAATGCATGTAGAAAAAACCTCCTGGTAAAAAACTTTTCACAAAAGACCTCACAGAGAAGCTGTTATCAGTGGAAGTGAATGACACAGCATATTTGCTTTAGGTATGGGTTTCTACAAGTTGATGTGTACATTTGTCCCTTGCAAAGCAATTAGTGTGATTGCAGATCGGCTTGAAGCTCGCTGAAGCACTAATTTAGGCCATGCAATACACTAGTTATCTAACTGAAGAAATGTGCCGATGTAGCTACACTAGTGTAATTACACAGAGGTTGTGGTCTTTCAGAATAAGATCAGCCAAATCGCACAAATCAGGATTTCAGATAGTCTGAATATAAAAATTACTGACCCTCCCACTTTACTTGCTACTACCCATTAGCATTCAGTTGAAGGGGATGGTATGAAAGATTGTGCGGTGGCACATCTGGGACATTCAGATGCCCTATACATGAACATATTTGCAGTGTCTGGCAGCAGCAATTTAATGTCTTATTATTCTTTAGGTCTGTGATTCAACTCTTCCATAACCACTTAAATCCCCTGGCTCAGCATGTGTCATGTATGGCTGAAAATCTTGTTCTAATGGCCCATAAACTGTCAAAAAGGGAGGTGCCACTGCCCCCTTGAGTCAGCACAAGTCTTTCTGTGGGAATGCTGTAGAGGTTAGGTGATGTGGATTTTGGGAGGGTGGTCAGCTAGTGTAGGAAAAGGGTACTGTGCAAGCTGAGGAAGGCTGCTTTCTGAGGAGGATCACCCACTGACAAACAGCTTGAAGAATTCCTGCAGGAGTGAGTACTGATTGTCACCAGTGACTCCTACGCTGTACCATCTGCATAGAGGGAGGAGAGCATGGGGACACAATGGCAGCATGGCTCTAGATACTACTGGGATGCAAATAATAAATGGAGCCATGCTGCTGTGGCATGAAGGGCCTAGGAATTAGAGCAGCTGCCCTGTGACTTAAAGAAGTTTGCTATGGACCATGGGGCACCTGGGCTGTTGGAGGCCATACCACCTTACCCCTGCCATGGGTCCACAAGCCACTACCTGTCACAAGGTTTCATGGCCCTGGAATGGTTTCTATGCCTGGAACTTCTGATTCTGAGCTCCATTAATGACAGTGCTTCACTGGGCATTTAATGGCATACAATACATTTAAAATGTCTCATTTAAGCAGCTATAAAAACTGATTATATTAAAATACAGATCATTCACTCCTATTGTGGTCAGGCCTCGTACGATAATGAAATGTGTGTTAAGAAATTAATTCTGTAGCTCTTCCTATTGTTAGTAATCCAACTGCAGTCACTAGGATTATGTATCAGAGTAAGGGCTGCAGGATTGGGCCCATTACTTCTAGTTGTATTGGCCATATCTATTTTGCAAAGGTTGTGAGTCTTAGCCCATACTGTTAGTTACTGTTTGTATTACAGTAGCACCTTCAGGATCACAAATGAGATGAGGGCCCCATTGTGCTGACTCTACAGATTTTACAGAGGGTGGGAGGGGAAATTAAGTCACAGAGAGGTGAAGTGACTTGCCCAGTCAGGACCCTGAGGGAGCCTTCTCTCAGTGAGCATACTGTCTCCAGGGAAAGAAGCTTACACAGCTTTGACCTTCCTGGGTCTGACCTCGGAGCATTCAGCATCCCCTTTTGAGACGGTGAGCTTCCCCCAGTGAGTCTGCACAGGCGGGGCTCCTGGGGAAGCCAGAGGGCCCTGCACCCCAACTCCACAGTCAGATGTGACTCTCAGCCAGCCAGTAAAACAGAAGGTTTATTAGACAACAGTCCAAGCCAGAGCTTGTAGGTACAGAAACCAGACCCCTAAGTCAGGTCCATCTTGGGCCAGGGAGGCCAGGCCCTGGGTCTGGGACTCCCTCTCTTTCCCCAGTCAGCTCCAAACTGAAAAACTCACCAGCCCCTCCTTTGGCCTTTGTCTCTTTCCTGGGCCAGGAGACCACCTGATCTCTTTGTTCTCCAACACCTACAGTTGGCACCTTTGCAGGGGAGGGCCCAGGCCATCAGTTGGCAGGAGACAGGGTGTTGGCCATTCTCTGTGCAGACATTACACTGGCCCGCTAAGGCTCTGCAACAATCACATACCCTTATCCCACCACATAGATACTTAAGAAATGCATAGGGGAAACTGAGGCACCACACAATATTCAGAGAAAACATTAAGAACATTCCCACTTCGTCACACCAAAGTCACACAAAAGGACAGTTCTGCTCTCACTGCAGCATCCTACCCACTGGACCACTGTTTCTCAACAAGAGCAGCTCTAGCCAGTTTTCCCCCCACCCCTCTCCAAGTGGCCAAGATTTAAAAAAAGGCCAGCCAATCAAAAACACCAAGCAGCATAGCAGTTCAGCACCTGCCCTGCTCACCCACCCCCTAGAACTGACTTTGTTTCTCACTCTTTTATTTGAAGTAAAAAAATATTTCATGACACCCCCATCCCTTTTATATTAACTTCAAAAGAGTAAAACAAATGTAACAATGATAAGCCTATATAATTTATTGGTGAGCTTTGATCAATTCAGAGAGAATACTTGTCCTTGAAGGATAAAGCTCTGCCAAGATTGGGGAAGTGAGATTTTCTTTGTTTTGGATAATAAAATTTTCAGTCTGTCACCACCCTCCTGATTGTCTTTCATGAGCTTCCTGAGAGGCTGTGACCCAGCAGTTGAGGATCACTGCACTAGAGTATTATAAAGCCTTTGCACTTCATGTTCTGTCTGAAAATGTAACAGGAAGATATTGTTGTCAACTGTGCATTGTGCTGTAATAGAATAAACAGACTAAATCATTTGGATATAGGTGGTGAGAAAAACAAGGTACGTTATGTGACAACACTTCCCTCCAGAACTGTCAGGTGTGACTTTGTCACAATAAGCATCATCTGTTACTCAGAATAAAAAGTGTTATTTAGTAAACAGACTTTTAGTGAAGGCTTTGCTCATAATAGCCCAACCGAGCTGAGTTTTTTCTTGAATTTAAAATTTCTACTGAATAGACACCCTATTCAATTAATTCTTATTATTAATACAGAAAGCTCTGTTCGTTTTAAATACACCTTTTTCAAAGCCATCATCAAATGCCCAGAGAAGCAAAAAAGTCTTTTTTTCCCTAAAGAAAACTAACCTTATGGTGCTTGTTGTGATGTGAAGGGCTGATTTTTACATTTGCAGATAATATTGAAGATAGCACAACATGTGTTGGGATTATACAGTGCAAGTGAAAAGCCAGAAGCAGAGGACAAAAAAAAAGTGTGAGCTTTATCTCATTATCTTTACGAGCCTCCGGATAAAACTGTAAATGGATGTTTGCCTAAAGCTTGCCAATTCTCATGCAGCACTAATTAAAACATTGTATAAATTTGCACATCTTATGACAAGCACAAACCAGCTAAGGGGAAGTCTAAAATGCAAGCCCTGCTGACATTCATGTGACCTTTTTAATTTTGCATATTCTCATTATTTTTGCTCTGTACAAGTCAGTCAGGCTTTTTCAGGAAAGTTAATGATGACCTATTGGTAGAATCCTTTTTTATAGTACAGTAGCAGCCACAGGGTACTGTCAGGATTGGGACCTCACTGTGCTAAGTGCTGGAGGGAGGATGAGGATAACGTTGATTAAAATCACAAAGCATGTTTTCTAACATGATGCATTTTTCCAATATAGACATGGCTTTACTTTCCGCTTGCCATGGTGCTCCATGGATCCTGGGAAGCAGAGAATAGCTGGCTGTGAGGGAGTGTGCTTCAGCCATGTCCCCATCTGCCCCCTGTATGTATCAGAGACAGGCTGGCACAATGGTCTTCTGCCAGCTCTGCAACATATGGGGAGGCCCTCTGCATACGGGTATTCTCAGGGGGGCATTTCTTCCATCTTCAAGGCCTCTTGATGTAGCCAGAGTGGCATAAAGGGATCTTAGTGTATATGAGAATCAGGCTGTCTATTCAGAATCCAATATTATATCCCACTTATACTGTTGGTAACTGTAGCAATGTGATGACTCAACCTGCGGCACCTTCTGGTGGTCGTCCAGGGAATTAGCTTGCCATCCTCCAGAGCACCATCTGCAGGCCCGTGTCTCGCTTGCCGCTGGCCCTGAGTCCCTCCTGGACCCCAGTGCCCCTTTCAGTCCAGGGTGCTGCCCCCTGGCAGTACCCCCACAGATCTGGGTCTCTTCTCACCTCCCCACCACGCCTCAGGCTATGGCTACTGCTAGTCTGGATCTAGCCCCCGTTTACTGGAGCAGACTGCAGTGTAAATGCCACTCATCGCCGGCAAGGGGGTTTGGACCTGCTGCCTCTGCCTACCCTTGGGCTGCCCTCTGCAACCCCAGTACCCTTTTCTTGACCTTTAACAAGGCCTGCGGGGGTTTCTAGGCTGGAGCTCCCCAGCTCCTTTAGCCTTCCCCCAGCCCTGCTCCAGTCTCGGTACCCTGCTTAGCTCCTAGCAGCCAGCTTCAACCATCCCTCTCAACATTGGCTCTTTTGGCTTCTGGCCCCAGCCCCCTTATAAGGGCCAGCTAGGCCCTCATTCAGCAAGCCACACCTGTAGTCAGCTACCCACTCAGCTTCTCCAGCTGTTCGTAATCTCTCTTACTCTGCTGCAGCCCTCTCCAGGGCTGCTTTTACCCTTCTACAGTAACTGTTTGACATAGTACTTCTTCTCATACAGTTTTCTGGAGTCTCTCTTTTGTAACTCAGGCTTAATTGTCTTTTGCTCTAGAAGCTGGTTGGCTCCTGGTTCTATGCCCATAAGTCTCTGCATTGGCAACCCTAATAAAACATGGTAAGAAGTACTATGATAATATAACTATGATAAATATGAATCCCTTGAACTTACCAGGGCTTTTTTTAAAAAATCACTTTCTTTGCTATTTGACCTATCTTTTCCGCTAACCTATTTGAGTGATTATAGCAAGGGCTCGACAGGAGGCACTTAAAAGGACATGTTATGAGTTGCAGATAATTATGTATTATGTATAGTGATCAAAATGCAATTTATAGTATGTTAATGTTTCTTTATGTGTTGTGCAACAACTCAGTTAAAAAAGAGTAATCCACTAATATAGTAATCTTTACAGTTTAATGCCAATACATCTCTGCTAAACTTGGACCAAGTGTGATTAGAAATCTCATGTGGTTTCAGTGTTTGCAGATTTTTCACTTGGACACAACACACAAGCCAGATTCTCCATTGCCATGACCCATGTCTAATCATTTAGACACAAGGAAAATACAAATGATAAGTAGGTAGAACACACTATCAGTAAGACTGAGAGCAATTTATAACTTGGACAGTTGCAACTGACTACACAACTGAAAAACAAGAGGCTCCTTTATCTTTGAATGCAAAGATTATTATTACCACTAATATTAGTATTACCACAGTGATGGAGGATCAGGCTCCAATGCCAAAGATGAGTAACTTTTAGAAAACAGATAATAGCATATCCATTCTAACTTATACTGCATTTATTGTGGCAGAATCTGCATGCCTTTTAAATCATTTTTCTGTTAGTAACTCTATATAAAACCAAAGTATGATTTGGCAGGTACAACATCAGGCTGTCACACATTTAAGCAGACTGTTGCAAGAGAATTTTCTACCAGTTAAAATCCAAGCACCTGGCAAACAGAATGTTCTGTAAAGAGATCAGTTTATTTCACTTGACAGTTTTATTAATCTTTAATCAACTTTTCAACATTTCAGTGTCTAGTACCTGATGTTCCCATGGCTCAAATAAGGGACTTAAAAAAAAACCCTGCATATTTATTTTCCAGATTCTTGAACATAATGCAGTTCTGCTGTCATTTACTATTAGCAGTAAATCAGAGACAGAAATTGGTAAGATAAAGTGGGGCAGTAAAATAAAATTAAAGAGGGCTGTCAACACTAGATTTGTCAATAGTCAGGAGTTTAATGAGCTCTGCAGTAAAGGGCACTCAATATCTTCAACATTTCACAATGCCATTCAACACTCAGCAGAACAATATACTTTGGGAGAACGACATTACTGTGGTCTGAAATTATGGAGGTGCCTAGACAATACATTGATGGGTGCTTGGAGCAGCCAATTCCATTTTGCTCCCAACAGCCAGAGAACATATACCTCGGCCTGACCTCTCTTCTGAAGCCTAGCCATTCCTAGGGTTTCATCCAGACACCATGTCTGCCCCTGGTTCCCTCTGACCTGTGGGTAATGCCCACTTCTTATAGTCTAGGAGAGTTAAAAAACTGTACTGATGCAAGGAGTTGGAAGAATTTACTCAGCAGCTGTAGGCATGGTTCTACCTCTCACGAATAGAATGGATCAACAGAAGAGCCCATGTAATGCCCAGTGGCTGAAGTGGGCTAGGGACAGTTCAGAGTCATGGCCAAGTGCTGCAGAGGTGGTCTGATAGCCGGAAGTTAAGGGGTGTTAGAGACAGTCCACGCCAGTGGTCAGAGTTCTCTCAGGGGATCAGTAGCCAGAAGATCCAATCCAAGGGGAAAGGTTGGCAGGATAGGTACGCAAGATAGGGTCAGGCAGCAACCAGCAGGCAATGGTCTGTTGCCCAGACAGCTTCTGTTTCCTGTTGGGGTCTTTATATAGTCCAGCTACCAAAGAGAATGGTGTGTGTCAGCCAATCAGAGGTCTTGAGTGTGGCTGCTGTGGGGCTGTAGGGTTTTAGCACTAAGGCTGTTGCTCAAGGACAGTGGTTCAGCACATTATTGTGGCACAGAGATCAGGGATGCCATTTAGGGTCCCGGTGGTCCTGGATTTAAACACAGGGGTCCTGACACCTGCATCCTTCTGTAGGATGATAGATCCTGCTGTCCTTTTACAGTGTCCCTAAAATATGCTAGCTAGATGAGCTGACAGGGCTGACTTTCCTCTTACCTACACTGGTTTAATACTAGTGTAAATCTGTTAGTTTCAACAGAATTATTTCTACTTTACACTTCTGTAGGTAAAAGGATTAGATTAGTCAGATTTGCTTGGTCGGATTTCCCTTACACTGGTGTAATTAGTTATACTGATCCAAAACATGTGTAAATGAGAGGAGAATTAGGATCTATTCATCAGGCATAAATAGAGAAAATTTAATGGGTGCCTCAGATGTGCACATGGGGCTCCTATTAAAGTCAATGGGCATAGAAGGCCCTTAGCATCTTTCAGGATAGCGTCCTGTGTGTGGTTAGTCCCTGCACCCAACGAGAGTTCATTGCTGGAGTGGGGCTTTGAATAGCTAAGTAGCTGGTTCTTGTATCAAGAAAGGTATTTAGATATCCAAGAGATGAAAACATCTTTTACAAGTAACCACAGATGCAATTTTGTACACAGTTATTTGTGCCTGCAATATGTGGACACAAAAATGAAGTTTTTGAAAGTTTGGCCCTCCGAATTAAGAGGATTTCCTGCAGAAGATGAAACCAATGCCAGTGAAGGGCAGTTCTGGAGCCTAAAGCCATGAAATGTGGCTCCAGTCATGAAACCCTTACTCACCTGAGCAGTCTGACTCACTCCCATAAGCAGTCCCTTGAAATCAAAATCCTATTCATGTGAGTAAGGAATACCCTGTATCAGTAAGGGTTAGCAGGATCATGCTCAATATCTCCTAAAAAGTGAATCAATTCATAAGTTTGAAAATCAATAAAGAAGAGCCCCTGAACTGACTCTGCTAGAAGTAACAACTCATGAATATGCACTAAGAATGTACACAGTCACTTTCTCTTAATTACATTACTCTAAAATATCAAGTACTCCTCAAATATGCAGTAGGTAATGCAGCTGTATTAGAATCCCATCCTATCGTTGACCCATGGAGGAGACATAACCCTGTGTTTGTAACAGAATGAGACTATGATTAGCTGCACTTCTAGATGTTTTAATGCTACAAGTGTGACCCTTCTGTCAGGTGGAGTTGGCGGCAACCAAGGCTAGGTTCGATATCGAGGGGTTCCTTTTCAACAATACAACACAGAACCAGCGTAAGCCTCCCACCCAGTAACCTGGGAAAATTACACACCATCCTTGGGTGCCTCTAAGAGGCAACAGCTCCCCTTGAGCAAGCACAGAGTGAGTGTAGAAAAGAAACTTTTAATGAAACGAGGGAAGTCACCCAGCATTAATTTGGGAAAAAGCCACAAGCAGGATTCATAAATATAAAACCATGAGCAAAACACCCACCCCAGAGTACATTGGGCACTGTCTTTTGCCTCAGGTTCTTGAGTCCAACAACCAAAAGTTCCTTTAACATACCCCTCCCTTCTCCCTCACCACACCCCATTCACAGTGGTTTTCCTTGGTCAGTGAAGACCCGTAGTTCAGAGGTGCATCTGTGTGAGTTAACCTCTCACCTGGGGGGTAGGGAGGGGAGGAATGAAAGGAAGAAGGCACCTTACTTGCTCTGCTGTTCAAGCACTTGCTCTGGCGTGACCACCCTACTGGCCGCTCACTGCTCCACTCCGTTGGCTGCTCCGCCCTGCCGACTGCTTGCTGTTCTGCCCTGCTGGCTGCTCTGCCAGCTGCTCACCACTCCTCCGGCTGCTCCATTGGTTGCCCTGCTGGCTGCTCCGCTGACTGCCCTGCCAACCACTCATCATTCCATTCCAGTGGCCACTCATCACCGATGCACACTGTAACCTTATGCTGCGACCTGCTTTTCTACTGTGACCTCTGCAGGTCAATCTCTTGAGGTTTCACCCAGCTCTCAGTGATTGTCAGCTCTTAATGGTGGAACTTCATTGCTGAAGTAGGCTGGGCAGAAATACCTGTTCCAGCCCCCTCTTGCCCTTCACAAGGGTTTGGCATCTGAGCTTCCTGCCTAGAGATTTCAGTGCAGTTGAGGGTGACCCCCTTAATCAGGACAAGCTAAGTACAGTTCTGCTTCCCTTTACTCATACAGTAAGGATAACAACATTTCATTACCCCTGCATTCAATATTAAAGTGATTTGTAACCCAACACCAGTCAAAGTTGATCACTTTAGGTGGTCTACACTACATGGTTAGGTCAACAGAGAGCTGGGTGGCTGGACCCTGCTCCTAACTTTGAGCTGGGATCAGAAGCTGGGCGGGGGGTTTCTTCCCACTCCCAGCTCAGTGCTGAAGCCCAGGTGGCTTGGGACCCTGCTCCCAGTTGGGAGCCTGGGTGAAAAGCCAGGGTGACTTGGATCCTGCTCCTTGGAGGCAATAAGCTCTGGGAGGTTTTCCCAGCCCCACTTCCCATGGAGAATTGGGGGCAAGAAGCCCCAGGTGGCTTCCTCCCCACTTAAAGCAAGAAATAGGGGGGCAAGAAGCCCTCAGAGGCTTTCTTCCCACTTGCAGTGGGGAACAGGGCTGGCGGGGGTGAGAAGCCCTGGGCAGCTTTCTCCCTGCTCCCAATGAGGATCAGAAAAGAGAAGCCCGTGTGGCAGGCAGGGTCCTAGCAGGGAGCTGCCAGCAGAGCTGAGAGACTGGAGTCTCAGCTCCCCATACTGCCTCTTTTAGGTTAGTGGAAGCATTCCTGATGAGGACGTGCACCACCGACCCAAGGAGGGCAATATGGACATCCACCACCACAGTAGGTTTGTAATGTAGACATACCCTTTGACAACACAGCTTTGTGTGGTTGTACCTAGGCAGAGTGGGTGTGTTCATGTAAATACAGACTGGTCCTGAAGTCTTTTCCCCTACCCAGCTCATCACTAACTCAGGGAGAGCTCATTCAGATCCTGCTTACATAAGGAAAAAGACACAACTACAGTGCAAAATTTGCAGTACCCATGACTTGTCTATTTGTGTTTCTAAGTGGATTTCAGAATTAACTGTTCATAGGTATTTAATGTATGTAAGTCAGGGTGATCTGGATTGTTGTAAATCAGGGCAATTTTCTTGGATCACAGAACATTTCAGCCAGGACATGTATAGTATCTTTTTGTTTTTTAAAAAAGGTGTGTGCAAAATCAATTTTGGATCATTATTTGCAAAGCTGGTCTTCCTTCCCTTTGGGGCTCACTGGAAACTTGCGTAACTATCAGAAGGGTTCAGTAGTTCAGAAATAAGGGCCTGATTCAAAACTTCTTGAAGTTAATGGAAAAAACCTCCCATTGACTACAGTGATTGTTGGATCAGGCCCTAAATCCTCTGAGGTTCATTTCACAATCCAAAATACAGAAGTAAGTTCAAAGTCCAGTACACTGAAAAGTTGATTAAAATCAATACTTAGAAAGCTTCTGTGCTGTCTGTTCCCTTTTGATCTGTGGAAGCAAGCAGTTCCCTTAATAGTCTGTGGAAGGAAGCTTCTATTTCACCTCTCTCTTATTTCACAGCAAAGTGATCAAAGTTCAGTGCCCATCACAATACATACAGCACAAGACACATGCAGTTCAATATGCACGTCAGTCCAAGTGCCTAGGTACGGATAGTGAATTGTGATCAAGCTAACGTAGGAACAGCCAAACAAAATATCTGTCAATTTGAATGCCTCAAACATTGTCCTTAGTAATTTTCTATTTCAGATCCCATTTATCAAGTGCATACTTCCATTATGTCATTTTGTTTAG
Organism: Gopherus evgoodei; assembly: GCF_007399415.2. Taxonomy (NCBI): domain Eukaryota; kingdom Metazoa; phylum Chordata; order Testudines; family Testudinidae; genus Gopherus; species Gopherus evgoodei. The sequence continues at coordinate 48,317,224 of NC_044322.1, forward strand.
ACTTGTTTTTATTGACTGAGTAAATAACTTGATTACAGTAGTTACAGTTTCCCTGTGGCGACAAGCTGCCTACACTTCTTTAACTGCACTGTGAATTAGGAGATCCGACATTGTCAAAAGCCACTGAGCTCCCTGTCCCTGGAACTGCTTCTCCTCCATTCTGCCAAGATGAGTGAAAACTAGTAGCTTTGCCAGTACATCTCTCTGGGTCTGATATAAATGACAGAGGTAGGTAATGTCTGGGGCAATGTTTCATTTCTATCATCTGTTTTTTAGTAATACATTTGTAAACAATTTCTCGTGTCAGATTTTTCTCTGTTCCTAAACATATCTTGAGCATACTGTGTTTATAGCAGTAATATAAACAACAACAAAATCCCTAACTTTATTCCCAGCACAACTCTGGCATTTTTTATCACAATGCAAAATCCTTGGTTGGCCAAACAAATTAATACCTAGAAGTTGTCAATTTTATACCTGTCACGAGAAACCTGATTTCATTAATAAGACATGCATTAGTGGAGAAATTATGCATCTCTGGCAATATTAAAATCCACAAAGATTAGAATATGCTGGAACATATATTTGCATAAATAATGCCCCCTCCCTGCTTTTTCTAAGTCTTTACAAGGAGACAGAGTAGAATTTGGTCTGCAAAATTGGCTAGGCACATGAAAGGTTTGAGCCCACTCTCATTGGAGTCAACTGCAAAGCTCCCATTAAATTCAGTAACAGCAGGAACAGGCCCAAAACAAATGGCTTTCGTTTTTACTCACGCATTTAAAACTGATAAAGGAATTGCTTTTTAATGCAGTGCATAGATAAGTAGAACTTACTGCTACAAGATCTCACAGACTGAGAGTTTAGTAGGATTCATATGAAAATAAGGCTTTCCACAACTGCATTAGATAAAATAAAAATGTACAAGGATATATGTTTATAATGGATAAAACTGTAATGTTTCTGGGCATAAACTAACCACTAACTGCCCAGACTCTGAGTCATTCCTCAGTGGAACTAAATCCACCCCGTTTTCTGAACTGATACTGAAATGATACTGACAACAGTGAGGGAGTTCTTAAAGGGGGAAAAAAAGAGGAATCTTGGTCAATTATTGTTCTGTTTTGGAAACTTCAGCACCAGCCGAATAACTGTGCCCACTGGTCCCAAAGAACTGCCTGAGAGGCCAGGGTGCTCAGCATCTTTCAGGGCCATGACCTCAATCTAAAGCTAATCTCTCTTGTCAGGTTTGAATCAAACTGGTGGGGCAATGTAAGGAGCATGTCCTGGCCCTGTCCATGCTGTACTCAAGCAGAAGTTTCCTTTGCCTAGTCATTCCTTGAGCCCCCTGGGAGATTAATAAAACTGCCAAATGTGATATAGTTACCACTACACACTGGACCGAGGCCACCACCAACGAACTTCACAAAGACCATTAAAACACTCTGATGATGGCTGTTGTGGGCTACAGACGGGGATAGATTTAAGCCAGTAACCTGGAGGTGAAAAGCTTCATGCTCCACTTTCATGGCACTAAGCAAATATAAGAATAAATAAAAAAGTTTACTATACACGTGCTAAGTATGAAAATGAAAGTATAAGTACAACAAGTGAAATCAAGTTCTGAAGTATTATCCTTAAAACCTTTAATTTTGTGAGGGATTTTTGTTTGTTTCTGATTATCTTACAAAGGTCACAATGCTGACTTGAATGCTGGAGACAAACAGAAATGATTGTTTAGTTCACATGGATACAAAAAGGCTTGGGCTGCTTGACAAAGGGATACTCTTCTGAAGTAGCGACAGTTCCTTCCTCTCTCGTATGTGCATCTCTTTTTAATGAGTTATCAGAAGCAGGGAAGTGTTGCCTCTAGCTTTAGAAACAACCTTTGCTTGCTTCTGGGTGTCTGAAAACAAGACCCTTGTGGCTTCTGGGAGAGAGTGGAGAGTGAAGAAGGTGGAAAGATGGCAGCACCTGGAGTACAGTGGAATACTGGAGGAGGCTGCCTGCTTTCTCTACTCACTGGAAGGGGAAGGCAGAGTGCAGTTGTCATAAGATATGTATGAGGAAACCATGGTACAACACAGGAAAAAGGTAGGCAATTATCAAGGAGTAGGTGGAAGCTTCAGAAGTCAGATTCTCTGTCAGATCTACTATATCCTGAGTGAGATAGAATATATTGAGCATTTAATATAAACCTCAGATAGCAACTCATACAGTCAGAGATTTTAAGGCCAGAAGGAACCATGAGATCATCTAGTCTGATCACCTGTATATTAAAGCCATTACATTTCATGAGCTACTCCACTACTCAGCCCAATAACTTGTTTGAGTAATACATAGCTTCCAGACAGGCGTCTAGTTACAACTGCGAAGAGCTATAAAGGTATCTCACAAAACTGGGTGACTGGGTGACAAAATGGCAGATGGAATGTAATGGTAATAAATGCAAAGTAATGCACATTGGAAAAAAATACTCTCAACTTTATATATAAAATGATGGGGTCTAAATTAGTTGTTACCACTCAGGAAAGATATATTGGAGTCATCGTGGATATTTCTTTGAAAACATCCACTTAATGCACAGCAGCAGTCAAAAAAAGCCAATAGAATGTTAGGAACCATTTGGAAAAGAATAAAAAATAAAACAGAAAATACCATAATGCCATTATATATATATCTATATATATCTATATCTATCTATCTATCTATCTATCTATCTATCTATATATATATATATATATATATATATATATATCTCTCTCTCTCCATGGTACACCCGCACCTTCAATACTGTGTGCAGTTCTGGTCACCTCATCTCAAAAAAGGTATATTAGAATTGCAAAAGGTACACAAAAGGGCAATGAAAATGGTTAGAGGTATGGAACGGCTACCATATGAGGAGATGTTGTTCAGTACTAATATGTTTTAAGTATATTCCATCCGTGCAGTTACCTTTATCAAGCTTGTAATCGCATAAAAAAATGAAATCAGGTTTGTTTGCAAAATCTATTTTCTAGAGAATCTTGTTGACTGGCATTAGTTATATCCATATCCTTTCCTTCTTTATTAATTAAGTCTTCCGCAAGTGTTTCCATTGTTTTGCCTGGGATTGTTGTCAGCCTAACCAGCCTATAGTTACCCGGGGCATCTTGGTTTTCTTTTTGAATATTGGCATGAAATTAGCACTTTCCCAGTTTCCTGTAATTTCCCCAGTATGCCAAGATTAAATTAAAAATTAACATCAGCAGGCCAAAGATCTCCTCAGCCAACTCTTCTGGGTTCAAGTTGTCCAGACTTGCTGATTTAAAAATACTTTTACCCTTTGCATGGTGTCAAGTATCAGGAGGTAGCCATGTTAGTCTGTATCCACAAAAACAACAAGGAGTCCGGTGGCACCTTAAAGCCTAACAGATTTATTTGGGCATAAGCTTTCGTGGGTAAAAAACCTCACTTCTTCAGATGCATGGAGTGAAAGTTACAGACACAGGCATTATATAATGACACATGCCTGCATCTGTAACTTTCACTCCATGCATATTCTGTCTCTGTTGCCTATAAAGGCAACAGAGACAGAATAAGAAAAACAGAATTAAAGGCCAGCACTGAGTGAGGATTAATATAAATGGCAAGTTATACTGGAGACGAGCACAAGTACAAGTAATATTATGCATTAACTACCTATTTCTATAAATGCACACATAAAAGGTAAATAATATTGAAAATAGTTACATGCACATGCAAGGCTACCATTACTGATTGCCTAGCAACTTCACATGTACTATAACCACCCTCAACAAATACAACTTCATATGCAATACTAATATATTGATTAACTATATTTTACTAACCTTAACCTACCTATATCCTTATACAACAACTTATAAGCTTTTATTGACTTTTATGATAACTTGATGGTAACTTATACTAAAGACAGGCACAGTGACTTGTAAAGCTATTATGGTTTATAAACTACTAGTTTCACCAGCGCTGTACCCGTTCCCAGGAAGGCACAAAAAACATACACAGTTATTATATGCTGATTAACTATTGACCACTACTATTTTTAACAACTTAAACAATTTACTAATATAATTAAATTATATTATTAATGCAGACTTAAGATTAACTAGTTCGAGCACAATCAGACCTCTCCACTCCAAAACCTTACCCTGCATTATTCCAAAGATACATTACCTTCAGTCGACCGTTTCCTGCACTGGCCAGGCAGAGACAGTCGGTGAAGCGCAAGTGCCTTTGGTTCAGGAGGTGTGTATATGAGCCTGACAAAGAGTGGTCTCTTTTAGGTCAACACACACACAAACACTTTCGTCTTTGCACCTTTTTTATATGGTATTTGCTGGCCATGTTTCAAATCAGGTCAACCAATCAAGGTGGCCAAATGTTTCAGTGTGATATTTGCGGTTGTCTTGATCTTATGAACTGTGCACCTGTGCTCAGCTCATCTCTTCTCTATGCGGCTAACTGTGGTCAATTTGCTAGACTCAAAAATGCTCAAGTCAGCTTAAAGAGGTATTTGGTTGCAGAGCATAGTAACCCCAAGTCTATTTCTATTTTTACAGAATTTCCTTTTCAGTCTATGAAATTTCCTAGATTATGCTTATGCTTGCAGGATTCAACTGTACCCACTTCTTACAACTTCTGGAAGGCTGAGGCCTAACAGTACTTAGCTTGACGCTACTTGACAAGACTTATGCACATTAGTCACACATACGTCATAACATTCATGGGTTTTTCATGAATCAAGAGAATATAAACATTTTTGATGAAAGACATTTTAACGTTATAAGTTATAATAAACAAGGGTTATGCAGACAAATAAACTGTGACCTTTGAGATCCAGTTGTGATTACCTGGGGTTTTAATCTCAGCTCTGAAATGCAGTGGAAATGAATTGATACCATTTGTCACTAACAAGGCATTCAGAAACACAATAAAAATATGTAAGCATGACTAGATCAGTGGCAGAGTCTCCTGGAAGTGCACGTGCAGGAGTATTGTCATGGTATATATCTAAAGTAAATATTTATCAGCAATGTGATTTAATTTCATACACAGGTTATTGCAGACCACTTGAAATAGCAGAAATTGGATGATCCTAACTATCTGGCAGTGAGCAAGTTTGGCTATCTGATTTATTCAGATAAACAAGGATCAAGTCAGGTAATGGAAACTACATAATATTTTCAATTAAAGTATGTAAACACAAGTAAAAGCCAGGAAATTTGTTCTAGGGAGTCATTCAAATAACAAAATGATTGGCTAATTGAATTTAGTATTTGAATACACCCAACACTCCACAAGTTATATAATCTTGGCACATATTATAACATTGTTACAAGCAGCAATATGCTTGTAATTTTCCATTATTTTTCTTTTTTAAACTAGCATTTCCAGGGTGCCATGAGACACTTTAGGCTTCATCTGACACTTTCTACTGGGGAAGCATAGGAGGCTAGAGGGGTTCAAATTCATGCACTCAACCTAAGGCCAGGATGCAGCACAGCTCCTCCATGGTCAATGGACTATAACCCCTCTGCTTTTGGGACCTAATCCAATGGCTCTTGAAGTTAATGGAAAGGGGCTGATCCAACTCCCAATGGGAATCTTTCCATTGACTTCAGTAAGAACTGGGTCAGGCCATATCTGAACATAGTGCTAGAGCCATTACATCTACAGTCATGGATCTCACAGCCTCTCCTCTGGCCAACCACCAGTGTCACCCTCCACTTATGCGGGGAAGCAAGGAGGCCCCCACATGGCATAAAGGGGTGCAGTCCTCTGTGCACACTCATAACTCTGCTGCAGGGTTACAGTGATAAAGACTCTGCATATAGAGTGGGTTAAAAAAACCCACCAACTACTGTAAAATTTTGAAACACTGTTGTTTTTGATGAAAAATCAAAACTGACAGACAACCAAAACATTTTTGACAACTGTTTTCTGTAGAAAATTTTATTTGCAGAAATTCAAGATGTTTGAAAATCAAAGTTGAATCTGAAAATGGAAAACTTTCCCCAAAATATTTTTGGGGTTTTGTTTCTGTTTTCTTCTGTATTTTTAATGTAAAATGTAAAGCAAAACTACAATCTGCTATGAAAATTTTGCTTTGTTCAAAAAGTCATTTTTTCTCCAAAAAACCCCCCTTCAGCTAAAAAAAATTAACCAGCTCTAGTAATGTCCTTTTGCTTCAGTCTAGCAAAAGCACTCCAGTATGCACATAACTCAGCATGACTTCATAGGACTCTTCCAATGCTTAAACTCACACGTTTCAGTGATTTCCTGGATCAGGGCCCTTGTGAGCAGCCTTTATTTACTTCTCCCACAAAACATCAGAGATGTTAGATCAACAAACATTCTATTTTCAAAACCACCATGATCATTTATTTTTTCATAATTTTATATCAGTGTTTACACACATATCACTACCATAAAAAGCAAAATCAAAAATGTTCTGCATCATTTACTTACAAACAACAGCAGGCTAATTTCTGGCTAGAACAAACAAGTGGTGATGATAGTAATAATCAGTAAATGTTTTTTATAAGCTAATGGAGGTATCCTATCTCCTAGAACTGGAAGGGCCCCTGAAAAGTCATTGAGTCCAGCTCCCTGCCTTTACTAGCAGGACCAAGTACTGATATTGCCACAGATCCCTAAGTGGCCCCCTCAAGGACTGAACTCACAAACCTGGGTTTAGCAGGCCAATGCTCAAACCACTGAGCTATCCATCCCCCAATGTCTTTGAGATGTCAAGATGCTGATCACCAAAAGAAAAGCTGGTCTGTGATTTGTAACCTGAGAAATAGAGCCCAATAATCAGTTTCCATAGGATTATCAAGTTGAAACATGAATTCCCTCCTGAAAGATTTCAACTGTCAGCCTCTGAGTGGAGATTAATAACAGCTGTCAAAAACAGTTGAGTAACAGATGGTATGAATTAAGGCTCTATAAAATAAGGTCCCAATTAATGAAATCATCATTTTTTAGGAGGAAGAATGTTTAAACATGTGCTAAACTTTAAGCATATCCTAACGTACTTTCCTATATCAGACCCTACAACTGGAACTAGTGGTAGTCAGCTACCAAATTAGATCATTTCAGAAATACAAAAACGTATAATTTTAAAATTAATTAAGACACCTTTTCAATGGTCTGTCACAGTAACAGATATTTTCCTATGTCATTTTGAACATAAACAACCTATGTTTTGTACTATTAACGAACAATGTATTAAGGATAGGAATTTAAAATGCATAATTATAAAAGCTCCTGACTAGGTGATACTTATAAAAATGGTATCTTAACTCAGATGAATTATCCCTGGTTTCCTTCTGGAAACAAACTCTGATTCATAGAGCTTCATGCAAACCTTGAAGAGTTGAGTTGGCCTTGGACTCTCTTTTTCTGCCTCACAACTTCCACTCTCTAACAGGCTTCCTTTAAAACTCTCTTCCTACCAAAGTCTTCAGACCCTTTTTGAGTCTTTGGGGAGCAACAAAGCAGGCCTACTCCTACCTCATATCTGCCAGAATGTTTTGGGAGCTGTAGCCTGCACCCTTCTGCAGAAACACTGGGTAATGTTCTTTCTATCTCAATGTTGCCACTGTTGCCATTGTTACACGTTTTCCTTATGGTTGTCCATACTCCAGAACATATCTAAAATTAGATGTGGAGAGGGAGAAAGCATATATTCCTCCTCCCACACCCAATTTTCAACATGTGGGAAGAATCAGCCAATAGCTGCCTGAAAGATGCGGGGGAACAGTTGCAAAGTTCTGTGCCCCATATGAAAACAGTTACAGGTTAAGTGTGGGAAGAGCTGGAGCCTGTTGGAAGAAGGGTGATCCACGAGATGTGGGACTTCAATAAGGTTTTAAAAACTAACAAAACCCAGTCAGATTTGCTTATTTATTATTTACATTATTGTAGTTCCTAGAAGACCCATCTGAGAATGGGACTCCACTACACAAGGTCCTGGACCAACATAGTAAGAAAGTCCCTACTCTGAACAGCTTACAATCGAAGTAGATAAGACAGACAAAGGGATGAGAAAGGTAATGTTAATATGCCCATTTTAAACACACAGAGAGCTGAACCTCAGAGAGCTTAAGTGATTTCCCCAATGTCACACAAGAAGTTTATGACAGAGGCAGGACCGGAGCACCCCTCTCCTAAGGCCTGGCCCACTGCCTTAACCATTAGTACATTTTCCCTTTGGTTTTTAGTTTCATTCTGAGGTTTGTGGTTCACAAGAACACAGAAAGTCCAGACGAAACTTGTGGATGCCTAAACTGAGTGAACTAATTCCATTTACAACATTCTCTACAATCCATGCAAACTGCAACCAATGAGGTTTTGTACATCCTTAAAAATCAGATATCTGAAATGAAAGTGTGTCAGAGGGGTAGTCATGTTAGTCTGGATCCGTGTGGCTGATGAAGTGGGTATTCATCCACAAAAGCTTATGCTCCAATACATCCGTTAGTCTATAAGGTGCCACAGGACTCTTCGTTGTTTGGAGATGAGAGAGGCGTTAGATCACATATTTCATCCATTTGCCAGGGCTGTACCTCCCTTTATTACCTGCCACACATTTTCCAGTGCTCCTCCAGAGTCATTCTGCAATAAGCCAACATCAGAAGATCCTGTGGCAGTCATAGAGTGGCTATGTAATAATCTAGGAATACTGATCTGTAATAATTTTATGAATACTGTAGATGACCTATACAGCTATACAAGGTCATTGGGCATTCCTGTATGAATGTATTGGGTTAGTGATAGTGGGCTGTTGGAAAAACAAATGGGAAGACAATGGATTTAGATAAGCAGCCTCGTGACAAACATTTGGTGGCAATTACAATGGCCCAGCTCATAGGGGTGAAGATGCCACTTCCAGGCTCCCTCCCAAGATTATACAGCTATTTATTTTGCCAATGCTGGGAGCCTAGAAATCAAAGGGACACTTAATGGTTAAAAAGACTCTCAGAAGGCAAGGTGGGGGGGGGAGAGTTGTCAGTGAGCGGCGCACAGAGACAGGTCCTAGGGACATGTCTGACACAGTTGGGCCCTTCCCAGGATTCCAGGGGCTGGTAAGATAGACATGTATAAACAGTTTAGGGTGACCAGATGTCCCGATTTCATAGGGACAGTCCCGATTTTTGGGTCTTTTTCTTATATAGACTCCTATTACCGCCCCCACCCCGTCCCGATTTTTCACACTTGCTGTCTGGTCACCCTAAGACAGTTTATTGTTTTAAGATATTTACTCTGAAAAGCTTTGGCTCTAAATAAACCATATTTTGCTATAAGAAGGCTGTTTGGTCACTGGATGCCACTGGTCATAGCTCCCAGGGATAATAGTCACTACATGTCTACAGTACAAAATTATCTTGATCTAACTTCCATAGGCATAGAACTACTGCAGTTATTAAATCGCTTGCGTGCATGCCCAGTTCGCTCCTTGTGTTGATAGTGCACGTCCTCACCAGGAGCACTTGTATCGATTATACTGTCAGTGTGAGGCCTTGTGGCATGGCTCCTGAAGGCCAGTAACAGTCAATGTAAGTAAGAACGTTTAAACCGACACTGCGTCGACATAATTACATCAACTGTAACTCTACGCTGCTCGGGGAATTACTCAGTTGGCATAGAGGTGCACTTACATTGGCGGAAGCCAAATTTAAGTGAAGACACTTCCACAGCTGGTGTAACACACACACCTTCTAGGTGTGGTGTTCTGTCCCATCCAGAGTCACCGAGACCACTTAAAGAGAGAAATATAATGAGTCTGCTCTACAGCCTTAGCTAACAGCTGGTTGGCTTTTAGTTCATGTGGTAGAGGCTCATGTGCTAAGCTCCCAGAAGTCCAGGGTTCAATCCTGCTCACTGTTGACCAGGGTCTGGTGGTGTTAAACTAAGTCAATGCAAGGCAGCCTATGTCAACATAACCCTATAGTGCAGAGCAGGCCTCGGGCTAAACCCAGTCAGTCCTGCTGAGGTAATCATGGTTAGCACTAAACATTCCACTCCCAATGAAGACACAGAAGTGAAATCCTGGCCTCAATTAAGTCAGTGGGTGTTTTGCCATTGACTTCAATTGGGTCAGGCTTTCATCTTAGGACTTGAGACCTTGCAGGATCAATCTCTATAGACCTGATCCTGAAGTCATGTCTGTGTGGATCTCACTACACTATCTAGGCCTAATTATATAAAGGTCAGAAGGCATACTGGTTCTCACTGAGCGAAGCAGGAGTCACAGTTTACTCCCATGGAAGTGAATGGCAAAAATCCCACTCACTTCAGCTGGAGGAGACTGGGAGCCATAGAATTCTAAAGACAAAACAAATATGGCAGCAGCTAAAGCAAAAAAACAGAAACCGCAAAAAACCAAAAACAGCAAAACACACACACAAACTAATAAGGTGGGAAGGATGCACGAAAGAACAGAGCCTACTTCTGACTGTCCGTGTAATGACTATCTCTTCCTGGCCCACTGGGGAAGCAGTCTAGCTGAGTCCATCACTGCTGCTGTACTCTGTGTCCTTAATCGCAATAGAGTTGCACAAGGCAGTAATTACAGAGAGACGCCCCACGGAGTTCACGCAGGGATTCTCGAGTTTCCTTTCAATCATTCAAAAGGAAGCTCAGAAAGGAAATAATTAAAGGTCCAAAGCTTGATTGATCTGTTGCTGCAATTACGTAGTAACTGGCAAAGCTCACTGATCTCCCTCAGATTCAAATCCATACTGGATAATTTCTAACAGTTCCTAGGATACTGACGGACAGATAATCTTATTACTAGCTATATGCAATATGTTCCAGTTGCATGTATATATTATCTGACTAGAGATGATATCCATACACTGATTGTATGTAAAAATATAAAGAAATCTCACTGAGAAATTAATATATTTTCAGTTATGTACATATATATGAATATGAATGATATTTCTATGTAAAGGATATTCATACTAAGGGACATTATTAAGGGCCCAGGAGCAAACTATCCCACTGTGTAGGAAAGATAGGAAGTATGGCAAGAGACCACCCTGGCTTAACCAGGAGATCTTCAATGATCTAAAACTCAAAAGAGAGTCCTACAAAGAGTGGAAACTTTGTCAAATTACAAAGGATGAATATAAACAAATAACACAAGAATGTAGGGACAAAATTAGAAAAGCCAAGGCACAAAACGAGATCAAACTAGCTAAAAGGAAACAAGAAAATATTCTACAAATACTTCAGAAGCAAGAGGAATAACAAGGACAGAGTAGGTCTGTTACTGAATGAGGGGGGAAGACAGTAACAGAAAATGTGGAAATATCAGACATGCTTAATGACTTCTTTGTTTTGGTTTTCATCAAGAAACTCGATGGCGATTGGATGTCTAAGATAGTGAATGCCAGTGAAAATGAAGTAGGATCAGAGTCTAAAATAGGGAAAGAACACATCAAAAATTAGTCAGACAAGTTAAAGCAGCAAAGAATCCTGTGGCACCTTATAGACTAATAGACGTTTAGGAGCATGAGTTTTCGTGGGTGAATACCCACTTCGTCGGATGCACGTAGTGGACATTTCCAGGGGCGGTATATATATGCAAGCAAGCTAGAGATAACGAGGTTAGTTCAATCAGGGAGGATGAGGCCCTCTTCTAGCAGTTGAGGTGTGAAAACCAAGGGAGGAGAAACTGGTTTTGTAGTTGGCAAGCCATTCACAGTCTTTGTTTAATCCTGAGCTGATGGTGTCAAATTTGCAGATGAACTGAAGCTCAGCAGTTTCTCTTTGAAGTCTGGTCCTGAAGTTTTTTTGCTGCAGGATGGCCACCTTAAGGTCTGCTATAGTGTGGCCAGGGAGGTTGAAGTGTTCTCCTACAGGTTTTTGTATATTGCCATTCCTAATATCTGATTTGTGTCCATTTATCCTTTTCCGTAGAGACTGTCCAGTTTGTCTGATGTACATAGCAGAGGGGCATTGCTGGCATATGATGGCGTATATTACATTGGTGGACGTGCAGGTGAATAAACCGGTGATGGTGTGGCTGATCTGGTTAGGTCCTGTGATGGTGTCGCTAGTGTAGATATGTGGGCAGAGTTGGCATCGAGGTTTGTTGCATGGATTGGTTCCTGAGCTAGAGTTATTATGGTGCGGTGTGCAGTTACAAGTGAGAATATGTTTCAGGTTGGCAGGTTGTCTGTGGGCAAGGACTGGCCTGTCACCCAAGGCCTGTGAAAGTGTGGGATCATTGTCCAGGATGGGTTGTAGATCCCTGATGATGCATTGGAGGGGTTTTAGCTGGGGACTGTATGTGATGGCCAGTGGAGTCCTGTGGGTTTCTTTCTTGGGTTTGTCTTGCAGTAGGAGGCTTCTGGCTACACGTCTGGCTCTGTTGATCTGTTTCCTTATTTCCTCATGCGGGTATTGTAGTTTTGAGAATGCTTGGTGGAGATTTTGTAGGTGTTGGTCTCTGTCTGAGGGGTTAGAGCAGATGCAGTTGTACCACAGTGCTTGGCTGTAGACAATGGATCGTGTGATGTGCCCGGGATGGAAGCTGGAGGCATGAAGGTAGGCATAGCAGTCGGTAGGTTTTAGGTATAGGGTGGACTTCAAAGAGCAACTGCTGAGCTTCAGTTCATCTGCAAATTTGACACCATCAGCTCAGGATTAAACAAAGATTGTGAATGGCTTGCCAACTACAAAACCAGTTTCTCCTCCCTTAGTTTTCACACCTCAACTGCTAGAAGAGGACCTCATCCTCCCTGATTGAACTAACCTCGTTATCTCTAGCTTGATTGCATATATATAACCTGCCCCTGGAAATGTTCACTACATGCATCCGATGAAGTAGGTATTCACCCACAAAAGCTCATGCTCCTAAATGTCTATTAGTCTATAAGGTGCCACAGGATTCTTTGCTGCTTTTACAGATCCAGACTAACACGGCTACCCCTCTGATATCAGACAAGTTGGATGTCTTCAAATCACCAGGGCCTGATGAAACACATCCTAGAATACTCAAGGAGCTGACTGAGGAGATATCTGAGCCATTAGTTATTATCTTTGAAAAGTCATGGAAGACTGGAGAGATTCCAGAAGATTGGAAAAGGGCAAATATAGTGCCCATCTATAAAAAGGGAAATAAGGACAACCTGGGGAATTACATACCAGTCAGCTTAATTTCTGTACCTGGAAAGATAATAGAGCAAAGAATTAAGCAATCAATTTGCAAACACCTAGAACAGTGGTCGGCAACCTCTGGTACACAGCTCGCCAGGGTAAGCACACTGGCGGGCTGGGCCAGTTTGTTTGCCTGCCGCGTCGGCAGGTTTGGCTGACTGTGGCTCCCACTGGCCGCAGTTCACCGTCCCAGGACAATGGGGGCTATGGGAAGTGGTGCGGGTTGCGGGATGTGCTGGTCATGGCTTCCCACCACACCCACTAACACTATAGAGTTAGGTCACTGTGAGGCAGCTTGCATTGGCCTAACTCCGTAAGCGCCTACACTAAAATGTAGCTCCCACTGATGTAAATTGCCCACTACACCGACGTAACTACTCCTCCGCGAGATATGTAGCACTTAGGTCAATGTCGTTAGGTTGCTGCAGTGTCAGTGTAGACACTTCATTGCTTTACGTTGACTGTTGCTGCCTTTCAGAAGCCCTCCCACAGTGCCCCACACTGACAGTTAAATCAGTACAATGCTCCTGGTGAGAATCTGAACTGCTGACACAAGGAGCATAGTGTGGACATGCAAAAGGGATTTCATTAATGCCTTAAGTTTTTTTAACACAAACAAACAAAAACCTCATTCTGGTGGTGGTGAGGGAGGGGTAAGGGGGGTGGCAGGAATACTTTCTCTCACTTCTTACTTTTTTCCCCTCAGGAAAAAAGGAGCAAAATAAAGTTAAAAATGTTCCCCCATCCCACTGAAATGAAACTAAATTGCCTGAAGTTTTCAATAATTTGCCATTTGTTTCAAAAACATTTATTAAAAAAAATGAAATCTGTCACCAAAAATTTGTAACAAAATGACTGCTCCAGTGTTGACACATTTGGCTCAGAACCTGCAAAGACTCAAGCACATGCTTAACTTTACAGATCTATGTCATCCAATTAAAGTCAATGAAACTACTCACAGAGTGTAAAGTTAAGCACATGCTTAATCTTTACAGGATTGGGGTCTCAGTTTGTTTTCTCTCAAAGGAAAGATATTAAAAATTTGCATTAAAGGTATTTAAAGAAGCCTCTGAAGGTAGAATCTCTCCCGCTATGAAAGTCAGCATATAACTGGTTATCTCAAGGTTCCAGATCACATTAGAAAAAAGGAAGGGATTCACCTGCAACTCGTAGTGGTCCACCCTCTTCCTCTAGCACCAGTGACATGTATTTAATCTTTCCCTCTGATTGTTACAATGTTTCCCACATACCATCCTGTGTATCCACCTAGCCTCTCAAAAGGACATAGAGTTCAAAGGATCCATACTCACTAAAGGAAAAATAACTGCACACAGTCTATGGATCAAATATTGACTTCATGTTTTTTATTGCAAGACAACCAGGAGCACTACATGTTAAATTCATTTTTAAAGGTAAAAGCTGAATCTACCTGAATCCTATAGATCTTTGGCCTCAAGCCTTCAAATTCTACCATCAATACAGAGAAAAAGCCTAGCTGCTAACATTGCACCAAAATAAAAATTCAGAGCCTAGCACATTATGGATCATGAGCATTGCAAAAATCCAGGTGTAGCATCTGGAACCTGCTGGATAAGCCAAATTTGGGTCCCGCTCCCCTAAATTCTAATGCCACCATAGAGAAAAAGTCGAGTTGCTCCTACTGCACTAAAAATTCCAGGAATTTGACACATTCCAGGGCAGGAGTGCCCCAAAAATCCAGATGCAGAAATTGGATCCTATAAAATCCATCCAAGTTTCAGCCCTTATCCAAATTCTATGACATTAACAGAGAATAAGTGTAGCTATTGTGATTGCACCCTAAATAAATAAATAAATGCTTGATGCATTCTGGTACATGTAGTGCCTGGATCCAGCTGTATCTTGGCAATTTCTGGTCTCAAACTTCAAATTGTCCAATACAAATAGAAAATAAGTGGAGCAACTCCTTCTTCACTGGAAAAATCTGACTCTTATCAATACTGGTCCAATATCACTGGAAACACCTATATCTAGTACCTGGAGCCTGAGGGAACCTGCTAAATTTTAAACTCAACCCCTGCCTTCTCCCCCCCCCCCAACATACTATTGTCAAAATAGAGAGAAACATGTAGCTGCTCCTAGTGAATCCTCAATTCCAGACCTTGATACAAAGTGATGCAGCAGCACCACAAACACATGTATCTGGCATCCCAAACCTGAAAATCCTACCAAGTAAACAAAAAAGGGCAGCTGCTCCATTTCCACTGCAAAAATCTAGACCCTGCTTCATCTCTGCTCAGCAGTCCCACCGACAAATATCCAGCACCTGGAGACTGCTAAATTATGCCACAACCCCCCAAATTGTACAGTTAAAATAGACAACACATGTTGCTACTCCTCTTTGACCTGAAACAGCCTGGCT
The DNA here is from genome assembly GCF_007399415.2 of Gopherus evgoodei. NCBI lineage: Eukaryota > Metazoa > Chordata > Testudines > Testudinidae > Gopherus > Gopherus evgoodei. The sequence goes on from NC_044322.1 coordinate 48,332,822, forward strand.
CTGACACATCCCAGGGCAAAAGCAATGCAAAAATGCATATCTTGCATCTGGATTCAACATTTTTTGGGGGGCACAAATCATTTAGTTTTACTGGAGAAACAGAGACTAAGTATAATTGCTGCGAGGTCACTACAGAAATTTGATCTCTGATTCATCCTGGCACACAAAAGTTGAAAAATCCAAATATGGATTTGGATCCAGTGAGGTTTAGCCCATTTTTCGCCTATATCCCTGAATTTCTACCTTCTAGATAGACAGCACATGTAGCCATCCTTTTCCATCAGGTAAACCTGTATCCAACGCATTGGAATATTCAAAACAATCTGGGGGATTTTTAGATTTACATCTAACATTACAATGTGGTTTAAAGTTGATGGAAGATGTATAAAGGAGTCTTAAGGAGCTGGGCACATCTCCACCAAGCGATGTTAAGCTAAAACCACATATAACGTGGTCATACAGATACTAGACCAGTTGCAAAATTTAAATATTATACTATGACATTTGGATGCATCTAGAAAGTTTATGATACCAGATCTGGGTTCTTATGGCTATGCAGATGTACAATGCACAGGACACTTACTATACTGCTACATTTCACTATTGATGCTGCATGTTTCTATTTAGACAATTCTGTTTAGATTTTTGCAGGGAAGTAGGTGCTGAGGTTGAAAATGAGCAGGATCCAGGTACCAGATATGTGTTTTCCAGTTCTGTTGGGTCAATAGGCATCACGGTCTAGATCTGGGGTTGGCAACCTTTCAGAAGTGGTGTGCCAAGTGTTCATTTATTCACTCTAATTTAAGGTTTCGTGTGCCAGTAATACATTTTATGTGGTCTCTTTCTATAAGTCTATAATATATAATTAAAACTATTGTTGTATGTAAAGTAAATACATTATTTTAAAATCTTTAAGAAGCTTCATTTAAAATTAAATTAAAATTCAGAGCCCACCAGACCATTGGCCAGCACCTGGGCAGTGTGAGTGCCACTGAAAATCCGCTCACGTGCCACCTTTGGCACACGGTACCATAAGGTTGCCTACCCTGGTCTAGATTTTATCACTGATGTAGAAGACATTTACATTTGTTTCCTATTCAGATTGTATCATTTGGATTTGAGGGCCAAAGTTGCAAATTTCAACTGGATTCTGGTTTCTGTTGCAGTACTCCTGCACCAGATGAAGGAAGGCCCATCACTGATGAGTTTTTTAAACTCACTGTGCAAAAGGAGTAGCACTTGTAATCCCTGGGGCGCAATGAGTGGGGCCTCGTGTGCTGCGGTTGATGGGAGGGCGCGGAGGGTGTGCGGGTCCCTGCGGCTCTTCCACGCGCCATTCGGAACTGTGGGGTCACTCTCCCATGGCTCGCACGGCTCCAGCTGGCAGCGGGTGACTCTACCTGGGGGAGCAGCTTCTCGCTGCTGGTGAGTCCCAGCAGGGGCTACTCGGCGGCGGGAGCATGACTCGCCTTCGCGGCCGGCCTTGGGCGCCCTGCTGGGACCTGGCCCTGCGTGGGGGTCCCGGACTCCCGCCAGCCCCGAGGCAGGGGACCCATCCTGCTCCCCTTGGCGCCAGGGGCCAACCCCTGGGCGGGGCGGGCTGGCGGACCCCCGCGACGGGCCGGGTCTCCATGGAGATCCCCAGCCAGGGCCCCTGCACGGCCGCTGCGGTTGCCACGGGAGCCGCCGCCGCCGCCGGTCTCCGCTTCCAACGGGCCGGCACCAACAGCCGCGGGCGGGTTGAAAGTAATCAGCGCCCGCGCGGGAGGGGCTGCGCCGCCGCCGCCCCCGGGACGCGGCTACATAGGCTGGGCGGCCGCAGCGGCGCGGCTCGGCGCCCTGGTGACTCGCTGCCTGTCGGGCAAGGGGCAGCGGCAGAGGCGGCGGGGTCTCCCCGGCTGCGGGGCTGGCGTGTAATGCCGAGCGCGGTGGGGCTCCCGGGGCACTAGTGCGCGAGGGCGGCTCCTCCCGCTCGGACTCCAGCGTCCGCGGGGGCTCAGTGGGCGCTTGGCCCGGGCATTGCAGCCGGAGCTGTGGGGCTGGGAGTGCAGGATCCCCTGGGAGCTCGCTAGGCTGTAATCCTCCCGCTCTGGGCGCTGCTCGGCGTGCTCTGCCCTAGCAGTGTGCAAAGGCAAGGAGAGCCTCCGACCTGGGCATCAGAGAGCCCGGCGGGAGCCCTCTGGCCTGGGCTACTGTAGGCGCTTCCTTCCAGTAGTCTTTTCCCTTGCATCCCTGACAGCCCCCGCAGTATTCCTCTGGAGCTGGTGCTTGCTCGCTTCTCCGGAGCCGCAGCGCTTGTAGGGAGTCTGTGTCTTTCTAGAACTGCCTCTCCAGGGCTCCAACAGGGAAGCAGATTTTTTTTTGAGGGGGCATTAATGATGGCAACTCTGTCCACTGTGAGTTTGAAAAAAGACTTACTGCTTAAGAGTCATAGATTTTAAGCTCAGAAAGGACCATTGTAATCATCTTATCTGACCAATATAATGTAGGCCAGAGACCTCCACGAAATAATTCCTAGAGCCTATCTTTTAGAAAAACATCCACTCTTGATTTAAACATTGTCAGTGATGGAGAATCCCCCATGTCTCTTGGTAAATTGTTCCAGTTGTTAAGGATGAGACCTAGAATCCTGCCTTTAGAATGAGAAGTGGTCATGAGCAAGATCTGCACTCCTTCTAGGCAGGGGAAGGGGAATCTGGACTGTCATTTCTAGAGAGAAACTGGGGCAAACTTGCCTGGGATGACTAATATGCCATTCTCTTCTCTTCTCAGCTGCCAGCTGCTGACCTTGAAACAATGCATCACAACGATAAGAGTGGGATCTCTCAAGCTGGAAGTTGGGAGATCCGCCGGGTTGCAGCTGGGGCTTATTCCAACCAAAATCCCCCACAGAGGGCCGTACTTGGGCTGCTGACTGAGAATGGGCAGTGCTTGAGGGAATGTGGCCAGGTAACTTTTTGGGGTGAACCCCATTGCTTACTGTGGGGTTACACTGATAAGTGGCTGGCAAATGCCTGAGGTGCTTTTTGTGCATGTGTGGATGACACTACTTAAGTCAGATATAGCTTGTGCAGTTGCCATGGAAGCTTTTCTTGTCTCCGGACAGATTTTGTCAAGGCCCCTTTTATTCCAGCACTGGGTTTTTTCTTGTTATGCATCTTAACTAGAGACAATGAGGAACTATGACAGTTTTTTCCTTACCTAAATTGAATGTTTCTCTAAACCTAGTTCATCTTTTTTTAAACCTTACTTTTGTGAACTGTTACATGTAAACTGTCAAGGGCATTGCTGTGAATGTTGATAAACCTGAGTTAAAACATATGTGCAAAACAAGTATCTAGAAGTCTGACTGATCAGGACTATTTAAGTATGTAAATACCTAACCTGGCTTCATTCCCCCCTTGCCAAAAGTGATAAAAGCCTGATAAATGACCTGACCCTCAGCTTACACTGGAGGGACACAATACCAACTCTGGCAATTTTATTGCAAATATGTTTTTTAGTGTCTTTTTTTTTAAGCCCTACCTCCTGAAATCCTGTGATTACTGGAGAATCTAAGTTCTGCTTTTTTTAAAGATAAATTTCTAGCCCACAGGGTTGCAGAAACGAGCTTGAAAATGTGGCCCAAGTGGAACTTAAAGACTCAAAACTAGAAGGCAAATAAAAAGAACCCAGCATTTATTACCTCTTGACTTTTTTAAGGGTATGTCATGATTCTTTTTTGAATGCTTGGGGCTGACAGTACTAGGTTTGCAATATGGAATTTGGCTAAATCACATGATTTCCTTTTCTCTCAATATTTCATCCAGCTCACACATGGGATTTAAAAAGGTAGTGCTTCAATCCCTGTTCAGTTAGCAGAGCTTTTTGAGGAGGTCATGGCTGGCTAGTATTCTACAGTGTGGCCCGACTGACCGTTTCTCCTTTGCTCTAACTTGGAGCCCAGCTTTAAGTAATATTTCTGGAGGGGGAGGGATTGTAAAGTGGCTTCTCTATTCCCCTAGCCTATGGAATGTAGGGCTCAGTGGAAATGTATGTGCCCCTTAACTGCCAACTACTGCTCAAAGGTTCCGTGGCTGGATACATGGCTCCTGCAGTGTGTTGATATGGTGGCAATCATTCAGAGAGCAAGCATTACTTTTGGGATAGCCTTTTTTCTCAGTTTCCCTCACGCTTCAGAATAAATTTAGGTATCGGAGCCACTAAACAGATTTTAATCTGGTTAGCATAACTCTCTAGTACTCATTCCAGTCTGACACAATAGGTCCTTGCAAGTATAGTAGTTGCTACTCCTGTGCAAACCTCTTTTGAGGAAAGCAGTCCAGTGGGATTAGTGTAATAAGATTCCCATTTAAAGGTGTCAAGTATCAGAGGGGTAGTCGTGTTAGGCCTTGGCTACACTCACACTTTACAGCGCTGCAACTGGGGTGTGAAAAAACACCCCCCTGAGCGCTGCAAGATACAGCGCTGTAAAGCGTCAGTGTAATCAGGTCAGCAGCGCTGGGAGCGCGGCTCCCAGCGCTGCACGCTACACCTGTAAGGGATGTGGTTTACATGCAGCGCTGGGAGAGCTCTCTCCCAGCGCTGCCGCTCTGACTACACTCACACTTCAAAGCGTTCCCGCAGCGCTGCCGGGGCAGCGCTTTGAAATTCCAAATGTAGCCATACCCTTAGTCTTGATCTGTAAAAGCAGCAAAGAATCCTTTGGACCTTATAGACAGACGTTTTGGAGCATGAGCTTTCGTGGGTGAATACCCACTTCGTCAGATGCATGTAGTGGAAATTTCCAGGGGCAAGTATATATTTAAAGGTGGTAATCCTTAGAGTACATCTGGTATTGTGCAATAAAAACAGACACCCCCCTTTTCCCCCTACTGTCTTCAAATCTGAGTGTATAAAGCCAGGCTCCTAAATAAAGGAACCTGGCTACAGAAGTTTGGCCTACCCACAAATCCCACTGAAGTCAAATGGGGGTTGTAGGGGCTCAGCATCTCTGAAAAGTTTGTATTTGAGTCACTGTAACTGTGGCTTCTGTTGACATGGTGGGATTTGTGATTGCTCAACATTCTGAAAATTGGCCCTATTTATTTCAGAGCCTGACTTTGGCCAAAGTTTTTTCAAACCTCAGTGCCTAATGTATTCTCAAAGACATGACTTATGATGCACTTAATACAGCGTATGCTCATTGGGGGCTGCAAGCTCTTACCTCATGCTCATGGGATGAACAGACAAACTACTTGCCCAGTTCAAAACCTTCACTATAGACATGGACTAAACTCTAATCTACTTGTGCGCTTCACTAACATACTCACTAGAACTATAAGAAACTTCTGCTAGCTTTCATCTACAGGCTTGCTCTTGACTATTGGCGGTCTGGGAAGATTGATATGACCCTTATAAAAGGATTTTATTAGCTATTTCAATACAAAACCCAGTTTTTTTCTGAAAACAATACTCTTAAAATTACCTCTTGCAACATGGGGCTTTGCATTAGTATACATATGCATAAACCATTTTAACAACCTTGATATCCAATTATAAAAGACTACTTTAAACTCTTAATGCATTTCTTAACTTGCTGAAGAAAACAAGGTAACAAGTGTTGGGCTGGATTTAATGTTGGTAGTTTTAAGCATGAATAAATTGAACTGTAGCTCAGAGCTTATAATTACAGTTGGCATTTCAGCAGAATTGCTCAGGCTGGCTATCTTGCAGATGAATGTTTGACACTAACAGTATAAGATTATTCAAGACTGAATCTGGTTTAGTAAACTGGAAGATAGATAATTCTCCGTGTAGCACAGATGTCCATCATTACAGCAAGATGGCAGTAAGCAGAATTTCCTAAATGCCAGTTATAATGGCAAGCTTTGTTTCCACTACTGTTCAGTTTATTGATGCAAGTGCTTGCAGTCTGCAGTGCTCAGGAAAATGGGTGGTTTTCCTCTTAAAAATATGAATTGCACTGTTTCTGTTTGTACCCAAATCTCTTCCTACAGGTTTAATCTGTACTTTATTTCAGGGTACCACAATAGTCAGACGCTTCTCTGGCTCTGAAAATGCTTTCCCTCCATCTGGAAAGAATATATTACCTAGCTGTACGGTCAATATAACATCCAAGCAAGGGTTTGCTATATATGTAGATGAACCAGAGCAGAAAGACAGATGCAGCTGCACAGTTGTAGAAGAGGTGGAATCCAGCCTGTGTGAAGTGGATACTAGCACAATGAAGCCCAATATTCATCTGCTGTTGGATTTGAGTACAGGTAACTGTCAGTGCTCAAAACCTTGCTTGTAACATTAATCTCATACATGAAGTGGCTGGTTTTTTAATAAAAGTAAACTTGTCTAAATTATCTGTAGATTACTTGTTCATATAAATGTGGTTGAATCTTTTACTGCCAGAAAATCGGCAGGATAAATTGAAAGGAAAAAAGTCCCATCTAAATGTCTTGTTGGATGCCTTATGTAATAAGAATCCTGATTGTGCAGGTTCTCCTATGTTGGTGGATACATCATTGCAGTCACAACATGAAGTTTATGTGGATAACATCGTGGATGTAATGAATGTGGGAGACTATGCAGAAGACATTCATCAGTACCTTAGAGAAGCTGAAGTGAGTGGCTTTCACAAGCCTATAATGTCAATGTTTCCTTGTACTGGCAACACTTGCCTCTTAGATGTAGATTGCCACTCTTAAAGTATTGCTGCATGACACAACTTTCAGATTCTCAGGTTGTCATTTAGCATCTCTTTACTGCCTGCATTCTCTAACACAGCTTTCTCAGTAAGCTCCTTGTGTTGCTGACCAAAGTCCGAGCAGGAGGTAGTGAGAGAAGATTATTCTAAAATGCATGACAGCTTTGACTCTAGCTCCTCTCTCAGATGGAATGTGTAACTGAGCTTTGCCCGGATGAAGAGACTTTCAACAGCTCTTGAGAACCTATTTATCAGGTTGAGAGTAAGAATATGCAAAAAAGGCTGTAGCAATCTGAGGAGGTTGTGGTTACCTATGGCTCCTACCCACACCAGAATAGTGTTTGCCTCCAAAGTGCCTCCTATACGCTAGCTTTTACACTGTGCTAGATCTTCCTCAATTACAGTTATCAAACTTCAGCAACAAAAGTTAATCATGAATTCAGTACAGCTCTCCACTCACTGATAGTGGGAATCCGTAATGGTCTTAATATATTGACCATCAGTGAGAATAATTGCTTACACCATTGATATGGCAAAGGTGGTTGTTCTTATAATGTCCTAATTACTGAACCTCCAATCTTTCCAAACAGGTAAGATACAGGCCAAAACCATATTATATGCGAAAGCAGCCAGACATCACCTCAGGGATGCGTGCAATCTTGGTGGACTGGCTAGTGGAAGTTGGGCAAGAATACAAACTTCGTACTGAAACACTGTACCTAGCTGTCAACTTTCTGGACAGGTTTCTTTCCTGTATGTCTGTCCTCAGAGGGAAGCTGCAGCTTGTGGGAACAGCAGCAATCCTTCTGGCTGCGTAAGTGTTCTTTATGTTGCCTACAGAAGTCTTGACAGACAAACTTCTTGTGGGGAAAAGACCTCTTCCTCTCATTTAGAGGTTGAAACTAAAATCTGTTCTGAAGAGTTGTGCTTGTTCTGAGAACACAGACCTTGTGGTAAGAATTTGTTTTCAAACTAACATGCTATCATTCTACTTAATTCACAAATTCCTCTTACTGACTTTGAACATAGACTAAACCAAAACTTATTTTGTCTGGAGCATATCGTATCACTTGGACTTTTGGCTCTTAAAGCTCAAGCTTCTTAACTTCAACGTGAATTCTGTTTAAAAAATGGTACAACATGGCATCTTGCATAATCTGGTTCTTAAGGAGGCAGTCTAATGTCTGTAAATGCTGTCCTGTTGTATAGTCAATCTAAAAAGGACTTGTAGGCAAGAGTTGAATGTATTAAGCTTGTCAAAAGGTACCATGTGTGTTACAGGATATGCCTAGGTGGGGGTTGAAGTCTGTGAATCTCCTTGGATGAAGGTGGACCTTCAGTGCTTATCCCAGCACTGACTCCTGCAAGCCTTTCTTTCTGACTGAAACTTCCAACTTTATAGACTTAATGGACTTTGCACTCCTTTTTAGGAAATATGAAGAGATCTACCCTCCGGAGATAGAGGAGTTTGTGTATATAACAGATGATACTTACACAAAGAGACAGCTATTAAGAATGGAACACCTGCTCCTGAAAGTACTGGCTTTTGGCTTGACAGTACCAACTATCAACCAGTTTCTCCTTCAGTATTTACAGAGACACGGAGTCTGTGTCAGGACAGAGAACTTTGCAAGGGTATGTGTTACACTCCTTTTAAGGGCTGTGGGAGGGCAGCGATTGCTAAAGCAGGAACACGTAGGGGGTGGAGGTGTGGGAACTTTCAAACTCGGTTTACTCTGAGGAACATCTTCTTGATTGGAAAATACCTACTATAGGGAACATGCTGATGGTGCTTGCCTATCAAACATGACCAACACCCTGATTAAACCAGTATCCTAACTGGAGATTGCATAAAATGCAGGCCTGGTAACAGTACACAGCACAGGAATTAAACTTAAACCTAATAGCAAAATCTGTTGCACTTCTTGCTTTCCAAAACCTACAGTTGTACGCTGTCCCTCTGTATTGATACCACATGTATAGTGGTAGAGCCCAGAGGCCCCAGCAAAGATCAGGACCCTGCCATGCTAACCTCTGACTGTACCAATATAATATAGTGACAGTTTGTCCTGTAGAGCTGTCAATTTAAAGGACAAAGGGTAAAAGAAAGCAAGTCTTACTCCCACTGGCTCAGATGGGGAGCTGAGGCACACAAACTAACTTGCCTTGGGCCATATAAGAAGCCTGTGCTAGAGCTTAAAACAAACCCAGGCCTCCTGAGTACCAGTCCAGTGCCTTGACCACAAGACTGCCCAGCCGTCACTCAACTAACTGGTATCTGTGTCTAAAAGGTGACTTCTGGTCCCATTGAAGATCATTGTAGAACTCCTGTTGACTCCAGTGAGGGCAGGATTTCACCCTAACTTTCTGAACAGAGTATATAATGATCCATTGTTCTCCAAAACTGTGGTGTTGAAGATAACCAATGCTTGTTTAGAGCACACTGAATTGATCCCACTGTATATGCAGGGGTCTATTTGAAAGTAACTTTTGCAAACTTCTTGTGTCTAGTATGTAGCAGAGTTGAGTCTCCTGGAAGCTGATCCATTTCTGAAGTACCTTCCTTCGCAAACTGCTGCAGCAGCTTACTGTCTAGCAAATTACACTGTGAACAGGCATTTGTGGGTAAGCTCTTAATTCTCTGAGGTGCTGTGGAACAGGGGTTTTCTTACATCTACAGGTTCAGACTTGAGTGGAAAGAATCTCCACTCCAGATAGTATGAACTAGCAGATCTCTTGGGAGGGTTCTAGTTCAACTAAATAGGTTTTTTTTCACTGGCACACAGTTAATATCTATCTCAGAAGTGGGCAAACTATGGCCCACAGGCCACATCCAGCCCACGGGACCCTCCTGCCCGGCCCCTGAGCTCCTGGCTGGGCAGCTAGCCCCCAGCCCATCCCCTGCTGTCCTCCCGCTCCCCCTTCCCCTCCCCCGCAGCCATGCCGCCACATGGGCAGCACTCTGGGGGTGGAGCTGCATGCTCATGCTAGGCAGCTTGGCAATGTGTTTGGCTCCAGCTGGGAGGCGTGGCTTCAGACATGCTGCTCTGAGCAGCATGGTAAAGGGGCTGGGATTGAGGGGCTGGAAATAGGGCAGGGGGCTGTTGGATGGGGCAGGGAACAGGGGGGATTGGATAGGGAGTGGGGTCCTGGGGGGTGTGTCAGGGAGCAGGGGTGTGGATAGGGGTTGGAGCAGTGAGGGGACAAGTCCTGGGGGGCAGCTAGGGGCAGAGGTCCCAGGATGGCATGGTCAGAGGACAAAGAGTGGGGGGGTTGGATGGGGGTATTCTGAGGGGGGCAGTCAGGGTGGAAAGTGGGAGGGGATGGATAGGGGGTGAGGGCCAGGCTGTCTGGGAGGCACAGCCTTCCCTATCTGGCCCTCCATACAGTTTTGCATCCTGATGTGGCCCTCAGGCCAAAAAGTTTGCTCACTCCTGATCTACCTAGTTGAAGACTTGCTCCTCTCTTCCATCTAGATCTTCTGCACAGGCAGGAACAATACTTTGGTCACTGGCTGAGACTAACCTGTTATGGTACACAGTCCTAATGAGACTCATATAATTAACCATCTTGTCAATGTATTGACCCCACCCTATAAAAAAAACTGATAAACTGGCCTCTATGCAACCGTCTTTGTGTTATGGGGGGGAGAAGAATCTTAGCACACATGGTTTTATCCAAATGCCAGTCTTATTGGTATTTGCCTATGTGCTGTAGGAATAATTTCATTTGGTGGTAATGGTAGAGGACACTGGTCAGAACTGGTGAAAGAAACCAGCAAGTATTCTGTCTGCATCAGAAGGAGCTTCTTGTCAGCCTTCTCTGCTATAGTAAAGACCTAAAGTGGACACTGATGCTAGGATGCATCTGGGATATTGGAAGGGCTCACATCCTCTATGGTGATTGCTATGGGATCTCATTTCAGCAGCAAAATAGATGCATCTGTCCACCTAAGTATTCAGCAGAAACATGACTTGCTTCTTGACAGAGGGCCGCTACCAAAGTCTGGAAGATGCAGTACCTAACCATATGCAATAATGTACAGTAATTCTTTTCTCTACTGATCAGCCAGAAACACTTGCTGCGTTCACTGGGTATTCGCTAAGCGAGATAGTGCCTTGTCTGAGTGATCTACATAAAGCATGCCTTGATGCTTCTCATCGACCACAGCAAGCAATTAGAGAGAAATACAAGCTGTCAAAGTAAGTTCTTAAGACACTAAATGCCTTCTGTTTGTTTGGCTCCAAACAACAGCAGGGCTTAAAATTGGCCAGATTTCCTCAACTGATGCAAATCATGCTGTTCTAATCAATGGAGCTATGCTATAAGAGGTCCTATGTGCAAGCTATTTAATCAAAAGTTTCTGCATAACTGGTAGTCCTATCTAGTATCTCCCCTAACAAGGTAGTGGCTGATGCTAACTACACACCACTTGAAGGTTGAGGTGATCTTAATAGTAAGAACTGTTCTTCTTATAAGAGCAATCTTTTATAATCTAGGCATAGCAATAACTCTGTTTCAGACCAGCATGATGCTGAAGCACTCAGCAGCTGAAACCCTAATCATTCTTGTACCTCAAGTAGGGTTTCCTACTAACAAGATGTCAGTTAAATAACTTGTAACTAACTAGCTGCTGGTTTCTATTGCAGGTACATGCATGTATCCTTTATGGAGCCACCAGCAGTTCTTCCTCTGCAATAAATGCCAGTGAACCAACACACTGACAAAATCGAAGCACTTGCCTCCTGATCAACAGAGTTGGTCTTACATTTTTATAGGGCACTGCAGGTCATGTGTCAGTAACCATGATGCTTATTGTTTTAGGTGATGGTTTTTAAATGATTTTTTTTACAAGGACTCTAGACTAGTTTTAATGTAAACTACAAGCACTTTTAATAAATATCTTGCCTTATGAATGTCTCTTGAGGCTTAGACAAGTGAAGTTACTTACTAAGAATTGTGGTGGATTCTCCATGTTTGGCACCTCTCTGAATCAATATTGGATGAGTTCCAGTTTGAACTGGAGTATCTTAGGGGGGAAAAACTCAGAAATCCAATGGCTTATCCTCAGCAGAAGGTCAGACTGGAGGATGATCATAATCCTTGTGGCCTTATACCCTATAAATCTTATCTAGATCCCAAAATGGGTTGTGAATCAAGAGGAGAAACTGTATTGACTCTTACCATAAATTAATATAATAGCTGCCCTGCAGATCTTGCATTCAATCTGTCATTTGAGTCTTGTTTCAAACAGGAAGAATAGCAAAGGCAACACATGAGATCACTTAGCTATGAAACTTGGCTATTGCACAAATCCTCTTGAATATAGTTCCTTTCAAGTGCTGCACCATCAAACCATCAGTGGGTGGCTAGCTTTTTGGTTGAGATCACAGCAGAAGTGGTCTTAATGGCTAAGTTCAGGGTTGGTGTTCCCAGGTAGAATGTGTAGGCATATATTGGGGAGGCAAACATGCAATCCTTGAATACTTAATTGGCAGAGGAAAGAAAGGGTAAGGGTAAGGGTGAGGTTGAGTCTACAGCAGATGAGTAGTGAGGGGCAGAATTGTGGGGACTTCATAAGCAAAGATGAAACTTTATGCTATGGCATGGGGAGGAGAGGCAATGCAGAGAATCGAAGAGGAAGAGATGTGATATTGATGAGCCCCTTAGATGTGCCTAAAATTAAGGGACATGTAGATGTTTGAGGCCAAAGAAGTAGACACTACAGTCATTAAAATGCAAGATAAGGGCTAGGAGTGCTAGCTGTGGAGAAAAAGTCTAACTCTCCTCTGGGAGGAGCAGCAGGGTTTGGACACTACCGTGGAGTTAGGGAAAATGACAAGGGAGGGAGAAGTCAAAGACGTCATTCAGATGCACAGCTGGGGAGGGAGTGACAAGAATGGCTTGTTAATAGTGATAGAACTTGAGCAAAAAGAGGAGTTGAGGTTTTGGCCATATTAAGCTCTTAAGGTGCTGTGGAGATGTTTATTTCAGCCTGTGTGACTAGACTGAGCCAGGTCAGGAGTGGAGAGGTTGGTGGGAAAAATATTTGAATCTGAGTAGCTGATGACAGAGGATTAATTTTTGTGCGCACACAACAGGAAAATGGTTTATGTGGTCTTTCTCAAGAAACAGACAAGGACAGCCTTAAAGGATAGGACTTCAGTGGAGAGCAGATTAAAGCAGCAGTGAGGATGAATTTGGGGCAGGCAGTGCAGGGTACCTGAGATTGGACCTTAAAGCAGTAGAACCCATGGTGAAAGCAGAGTAGAGGTTGCAGGAGACCAACCAGAAAGAATCCAGGATGAAGTTAGAGGACATTACATACTGCGGTCTTGGCTACTTTTATGCTATAGAAATTAGAGGATCTCTATATTCCAGTGTAGGATTCTTAAATACTGCACACATTCTAGTACTCTGATCTCCCAATATGCCACACACCAGGATTCCCCTTCACTTAAGACTAGGCTGTCGGGGAAACAGCCTTAAATTTTTCCATAGTTGATTTTCATCCAACTTTTAACATTTCCATCTTACCCTTGTAATCTAAACTCTGCTTCTTAGGGTTCATAACACTACAAAAGACTCATTGGGGAAGGAGCCCTTGTGATCTTCCCTTACCCAAACTGCAGCTTTTCAAAGAAAGCTTGAAACAAATCTGACTTCCCCTGCCCTTGGCCTAAAGTCCTTTCAGTCTGTTACTATGTTAACAGATAGTGTGCTCAGATTGAATGTAAATGCTGCAGTCCTATCAGGCCTTGGACTACTACCTCATCTAATCTGAAAAGATGCTTTGGTCTCTCTCTGCCTCTTTTTGCCACAGGACGTTTCACATATCATCCCTAAGAGACTTTCCCCTTGCTTCTAAGCCTATTGCACACTGCTTCTTTAGAAGGAAAAGTTTGAGTGTGCATTTGAACAGCTGACACTATCTGCTGCCATCTGTCTCGATTCCTTATTTGTCCTTAATGGTGTCTAAAACAGCATCTGATTTAGTGGCTATAGGTTGTCATTAACATCCTGTCTAATCCCTTCTTGAGATGACTAAAATGCAATGCAGGGAGACCTCCCTGATGACTTGCACTCTCCCAGGACCTAAACCTATTGGCCTTGTTTTCAGCCCTCAGTGGCATGTTGACTCAGGGGGAACCCTCCATCTGTATCAATCCAGAGTGGATAAACTTAGAGTAGAATTTATTGAGCCACTCAAGCAAGTACTCTAATAAAATAAAACATTACATGTATGGTGCTAGCTTAATCAAACTGGCACTTGCAAAAATGAAATCTAGTTTATGGGGTTATTTAGATCTAGTAAATGGTCTAATGGGAGGGTGTAAGGTTCTTGGGAAGCTACAGGCCTACCCAGGGTGCTCTGCAAGAACAAGGGCCATGAACACTGAGTTATTGGCTTTAATGAAGGTAAAGTGACACACCCGTAACAGGGACTCCTGGCATTGCTGTCATGGAGGTGGGGAATCCAGCGCACCGAAGCTCAGCCTGGTATGGAATCCAAGGGCCGGGACTGGGACCGTGCAGCTATATATACAGAATACAGACAACTCATACATAAGCAAATAGGGGCTTTCCACAGGATGTGTCCACCAATTGGCCAAAGGCTAGGAACTTTCCACAGGCGGTGTCTGCCCTTTGGCTAAGGGCCATGCAAACTGGTCCTAACCAGTTAAAAGCAAGTTATAACTGGCGTGCCATGTCCTACAGTGACCAGCTGCCAAGAAAGCAGAACTACCCTAGCTAGGCCATAACGCAGTCTTCTGCGGTTCCCTAGAGAGGGTATGACTTTCTTTTTCTTAACTCATTATATTAAAGTGAGGTTCAGAAATAGACCAACCTTGGTTATTTAAAAGAACCTTTATTTAACAGTTTCTGGGCACCTCTCTTACAGATCAGATCTGTCTTTTATCCCTGGTTCCATGTACAGTAACTCCTCACTTAACAGCATAGTTATGATCCTGAAAAATGCAATTTTAAGTGAAATGATGTTAAGCAAATCCAATTTCCCCAGAAGAATTAATGTAAATGAGGGGGTTAGGTTCCAGGGAAATTTTTTTCACCAGATAAGAGACTATATATACATACACGTGCAGTATAAGTTTTAAACAAACAATTAAATACTGGTACACAGTGATGATGACTGTGAAGCTTGGTTGAGGTGGAGGAGTCAGAGGGTGGGATATTTCCCAGGGACTGCTTTACTGCTAAATGAACTAGCAATTGACTGAGCCCTCAAGGGTTAACTCTCAATACTCTACAAGGCAGCAGGAAAGGAGGGAGAGCAGACAGACACACACCCTGTGTGTGAGAGAAAAAATGTGCATTTCCCCTTTAAGTAGCTGACCCCAGGCTTAAGGATACTGCCTTGTTAATTAAATTAGCTTGCTGAGACCTGAGACCCACAGCTACTGCCTAGAAGCTCCCTCTGTCCTTTGTGTGGCTCCCCTGCTCTATAGAAGATGGAGTGAGCAGAGGGGAAGACACCCTGACACTAGCCCCCCTCTTCTCCCCTCTGACAATGCAGTTCTGGCAGGACCCATCTGAGAGTGCTAATTCAGGACTAGTTGCTTAAATAAGGCAGTTACAGCCCAGGGCTGGGGTTTTTCCACCTCTAAGGCAAACCAAACCAGCCAGAGAAAGAGGATTCTGGTTTTACCCACTGGCTAAACACAAGTCATGCAAGCAATTTCCTTAGACACTCCAGTTTCCCAGAATCACCACCAGTGCCACTTGTCCTGGGAATGAATGGTTATGAAAATCAACACCCCAGTAAAAGAAAACAGTTCTCTCGATCCCAAAGAATCAAACCCCAGACCCAGGTCAACATACAAATCAGATCTTACCCACAAATCACGCTGTTGCCAATCCTTTAGAATCTAAAGGTTTATTAATAAAAGGAAAAAGATAGAGATGAGAGCTAGAATTGGTTAAATGGAATCAATTACATACAGGAATGGCAAAGTTCTTAGTTCAGGCTTGTAGCAGCGATGGAGTAAACCACAGGTTCAAATCAAGTCTCTGGAGTACATCCCCAGCTGGGATGGGTAATCAGTCCCTTGTTCAGAGCTTGTAGCAAAGTCCCTCCAGAAATAAGAAGCAGGATTGAAGACAAAATGGAGATGAGGCATCAGCCTTATATAGGCTTTTCCAGTTGTAACAACCTCTTTGTTCTTACTGTGGAAAATTACAGCAAAATGGAGCCTGGAGTCACATTGGCAATTCCCTGCATATTTTGCTGAGTTACAAGGCATATCTGCCTTCTCTCCATGGGTCAATTATGTAGCTGATGATCCTTAATGGACCATCAAGCAGGCTAGGCAGAACTAACACCAGCTTGTCTGGGATGTCTCCCAGAAGCACAGCACAAATTTGAAATACAGACAGTATAGAGCCAATACTCATAACTTCAACTACAAAATGATACATACATATAGACAGCATAATTATAACCAGCAACCGATAACCTGGTCTTAGACACCTTATATGACCCCCTTTACATAAGATTTGGTGCCACTACCGGACCTTGGTTGCAACCATGTTCTGTATGGTCCCAGATTATATCAATAACATCACACCAGGGCATTTTATTGTCTTTGGTGCTGATGGCATTGAATGCCTGGTCATTGGGCAGAATATGAGTCCTCAGGGCTTTGTTTTGGAGTTCTAAAGAAGAAAAAAATATTCTAAAGAATTTTAGACTTTTTCCAGTTCTGTTTCATGTGAAATCAATGGGATCACACCTGTGTAATAGGAGAGTAATACCATGGCAAATCAGGTCTATAATCAGATATCAAGTTCTAGCAAGAGATGAGTCTTTCTCCTTCCACCACCTCCTCTTGCTGTTTTCATGGACCGCAAGTATGAAATGGGAAAGAGAGCTACAGGCCTCAATGCTGTATTAAATAGAACATCCGTGGCTCAGCTGGATGCCTAGGTAAGGTGATGACTCATCACAGAACTAGAGCCTGATTAAACCTCATGTGTTGATGAGTCATTCCTGTACTGAGTTAACTCACAAGCCAGGAGCTGGTCCGGTGGCTCTCGGGGCAGGTATACAAGCCTCACAGGAGAAACTGCAACTCAGTCTGCTGAATGTCACGTCATGGCTTGGAAATCTTCCTTGCCTGATAGTGGTAACAGATTCCATTAGCCTTAGCCTGCTCCAGCCTTGTTTCAGCTCTGCTCTGGACTCCTGATTCTGCCTCTGATTACTAGGCCTGGCCATTAGCAACACAGTTTCTGACAGCCTAATGCCAATCAATGAACTACGTACAATAAAATATAATAAACCCTATCTCGCTCTGCCTGATAGCAAAGGAAACTGGAGTAAGACCCTGGTGAATCGGACCCAACGTTCTTTTCTTGGAAGAAAATAGATATACAAAGTACCTGCAATTAAGAAAATGGATGACACAACAGAAAAATGTACATCCTGAGAGAACAAATGAGCAACCCGAGCACAGATTCTCTCTCTTGTACATCAAAATGAAAGCTGATAATGAGGTTAAGATGCTGATGTGGCAAAACAAGACTAACCCCAAATTCCATTTTCATAGCAAGCGCCAAGGAACTAATGAACCAACAGCAAACACAATTACATTCTGTCAGCTTTATTTACCTAAGGTGCATATAAACAAGAAATCAATTGTGTTCTTTATAAGTTTAGTCAGTCAAGAATGAAAATGTGGACTCTTTAAAATCCATTGTACCAGTAACCAAAACAACACAGTCCCTTGTAGTAATAATAATAATAAATAGAATAACTATATTATTATCTCTTTACATTTTGGTAGAGCCTAGAGGCTACAATCAGGATACAGCCCTGTTGTTGTAGATGCTGGGCTTGGAAGGAAACTTATCCAAGAGTTTCCCAAAGGGACACTGAATCAGAACTCACAAAGACCATCCTATTAGTAGACGATTTTTGAATGTTCAGATAGCTACGTATAGTTAATATACCTTAGCCAAGATACTGTTCTTGCAGATTTCTCCAACTGTAACTGGGATAATTAAGACACAATGTTAGGCCATCCTCTGGGATCTCCCAATCTTTTAAATGGCAAATCTTCAGGGCCTATTTAAGTAAATTAAACTATTCAGGGTTTTTATATTATTTTAATAATTTTCAGATTACTCCACTAGTTTACCTATATTTTTAACTTTCTTTGTTACTTTTCATAGCTGTGCAAACCAGGTACTCTGTGGTTGATTCTCAATTTCTCATGCATTGGTTTGAAAGAAAGATGGAAGCTGCTACTTGTAGATTGCCACGTACTTTTAGGGGCAAAAGAAAAATGCAGACCTGTTATTTACCAGGCTGCACGTGGCAATAGACTGTATAGGTAAGGGATGCAAGGAGGATATGGGTCACGATGCAAACTGCAGGCACGCACACAACTAAAATTAATTAATTTAAAGTTTTATTAGGGATAGTTACAAGGGGTAGGGGAGCAGCGTATGATTAGCTAATAGGGTTAATGGAACTTAAAACATACAATGGCTAAAGTATTTACTATCAAACAATATTTATAAACAAAGATGCAGTAAACAATATTTATAGACACGGATGCAGCATTTAGTAATAACCAATACTTACGAATACAAACCAACTCATAACGACCGGCAAACGTAGAAACTCTGCTTAAAACACGTGAGCTGAGAGAGGCTTCGAGGTGATCAGGCTCGGTTACGGGTGTGCACAAGGTACACAGGATTCGTTTTTCTTTCTCCTCTTCTGCCTGCACATGGCAGACCAGCCTAAAATACCCACTATGACATCATAGAAGTGTCATAGGGGACGGGGCCCAAAAACTTTGTGTGTTCGTTTCTGATTGGTACAAGCAAAGTTTACACCAAGTAGGGGAGCAGGTGCCTGAAAGTCTGGCTTTGCCCCCAAAAGGTGAGGAAATGCATATAGTTCAGAATGCGTTTAACACTGAATGACAAAAGAAGAGGCCAGGGCAATACCGGTATGGGCAAGTTTTTTAGGATGCAGACAGGAACCTATCTTAACACTACTCATCAGCTTGTGAAATGCACTAATAAAAATGTATTATATATGCAAGTTAAAATGTTTTGCTGAAGCTGTTATGATGCAGGAGCAATTTGCTACATTACAAGGGGGAAGGAAAGACTCTTGTGCTTTGCTGTGCTATGGAACTGGTATAGTTAATCTTTGGATGAGAGGAGGGTCTCTAGAAAGATGTTGGTTCCTTTGGAGGAGAAAGAAGTGGAACATTAAGGATAGCACTGAAGTCTGAGCATGGCTCCTCTGTTAATGAACACTTCAGAGATAAGCCTTGTTTCAAGACAACCAGTCAGTTGAACAGTGGTTACATAGTGCTATCACATAATTACTGGTGTGATTTTCCTTTTTCATACTTCCTCATTTTATCTATTCCTAACTTGAATTGAGTTTTGCTGAATATTTCAAGTTGCTCACTCACCCAAATCTATATTTCACTCTCTGTGTGTGACTACTTTAAAAATGTATTTGCTGTCTGCTCCAGTCTGTAAATACAGAGTGAGAGAGAGGGATTTGAGAAGGGTCATTGGATCATCTTTCTAATACACAGCATCACAGCTTGTAGTAAGGAGGAGACGAGGAAAGCTTTAACAAACACTTGACAATGTGCAGATGTCTGAACCCACAGATTTTATTAGGATAGTACTTGAGAACACATTGTCACGTGCAGCAAAAACACAGGCTGTCGGGAATTAGGGTCTATAGCTGGGCCTAGGACTAATTAGGTCAGTCTTTAGGATGACTAATGAACCCAGCTGAGCTACAGCAGAACCACCTGATTGGCCCACTCACCTGATTGGCTGAGGGGAGTTAGCAGACTTGCTTTTAAGCTCAGCAGCCGTGGTAGCTGCTAATTGCTGGCTACTGGACCCTTACACTTGCTATTGTTCCTGTATCTGCTTTGTCTAGCTGCCTCTCTTAGTCTTGTTCTTGTCCTGCTCTTCCCCTGGTTCCAGACTCTTCCCCTTGGCTTGGATCCCTGTTCCTGACTCTGGCCACTCACTCCCTGGTTGTTGATATAGGCTAACTGAAGGACTCCATGGACAATATCTGCAGAGAGCAAGTGCATGGTTTGCTCTCAGGAGCATAACCAGTGTTCAGTAAGTCTTCTGCATAATAAGGTTTTCAGAATATTATACAACACTGACATGTTATTGCTGAGAACAGAGTTGTTCATCTCAATAGTTTCACTGTACCAACTCTGATTCATAAAGTTGTAATGTCTTGTCTTTTTGGAGAGTAATTTTATATTGCAATGCAAAAGGGAGAGCTGTGCAGGTTGAATGGGTGCAAATAGGTCCTGTTGACAGCTTTATTTCTGCATGATGACAGAGCTCTGCAGTATTAACTGATCTATTCTTCCCAGAATTGTATGGTCTGCTAGCTAGTGGGAATAGATTCTTCTTTCAATGTGTATGTAACTACTAGTATTAACAGAGAACTGTCTGCACACAGGCAGTGAAGTGTATGTCCCCTTTTGTGTCCTCAGTCAATGTGGGCTATTGACAACTTTGAATAAATATGGAGTATGGTTAATTATATGCAAATAATTGCAGCAAAGTGTGACACAGTAATCTTTGCAGGCAATTGACAATTATCTCCTGCTCAATGTTTGTTTAGCCAGTTATTTTATTCCCTTTTTTTTAAAGGATTTAAATGGCTAATGCCAAGTGGACTTTAAACTAGAAATTCCTCTTCTCTTGCCAAATAAAATATCCAGAGCTTTTTGGTAGTTGCCTAGGAAGGAAAACTGGAGTTCATATGAAAGGAATTTGGAGTTGCTTCATCCAATTATAAAGAGGATGGAATCACCAATAGTGTCTTAAAAATTGCCTAATGTATAATATATGAATGCATACCCAGAAAGCAGCTACATATTTTTCCTGGCTGCTTGGCATGCTAAAAGCATCCAGGCCTGGCTTGTAAGTGGCCTGTAATGTTCTGGTTTGTTCTTTGTCTGCTCCAAGGAGCCAGTGTCCATTGTAAGGTTGTGAAAGGTAATATGGGAGATGTCCTCTTCTCTGCAGTGGTTCAGGCATGGGAATTGTCAGTGACATTAGTTTGGAAAATTCAATTCTTAGTATGCTATTTTAAGACCATTTATTTAGCTTGTTAAAGCAGTCTACATAACCACCATCATTTTCCTCTAAGCCCCACGTTAAGTGACTTTGCTGAGAAATTCTAGGATTCTACCGGGCTTATTTAATTTCACCTTTCTGTCTGACCACCTACACATGTGGTGTGGGCAGCTTGACTTTTGAGTGCCTTTAAATGAAAGAAAAGTGTGTATGCAGGGTGGAACCCTGACCCCATTGAGGCTAATGGCAAAACTCCCACTTACTTCACTGGGCCAGGATTTCACCCACTCCTTTGGTGGAAAGACGCCTTCCATAAAACTAAACCACCCTTGTTCATCCCCTCAAACAAGGGAAAGACAACATATGGCCCCATGGATCTAAACCTGGGTCTGCAGAGCTCCCAGCTACCCAACATCCAATGTTGTCACCAAGTAGCACTGTAACCAACTTGTGATCTAATGCCAAGGATGGGCTGGGGACACAAACCATGAGATGTCCCACCTCAAGGGGTCTGATAGGCAGCAGCCTCATGGCTCCTGATTGGCTTCCCACCCTATATAAACCGAAGGGCATTCCAGGAAGTGTCCAAGCAACAGCGTGGATTTCCTGTAGCTGCCCTGACCATTTCTGCTCTTGAACTTCTGGCTTCAACCTTGGCTTGATTTGGACTTCACTTCCTGCCCCAGACCCTGAAACCTGAGTTGGACTCTGACCCTTGATATTGACCCTGGTCTGGAACCTGACTATGAGCACCTCCACTGCTCCCAGACTTTGATCCTGTTCTGATTCCTGGTCCCAACTGCTCTTGTTAGGATGCTGCCAGGCTAATTGTAAATGCTTTCCATGAAACAATAAATGTTATGTGTTTGGTTCAGTAAAATTAATCCAGTAACTGAAGAATTCACTGGATGTTTATAAATCTGCTAATCTGGTGTCCATATGAGTTATGACTTTTCTTATTTTGGCTAGAAGGATGTGGGAACACACACAAGGTGATATGCTGGTGTCAATTATGATTTGCTTCTGTATCTAAGACCAGCGACCACACAGCTTCTGAAAGGCTGTCCAACAAAGATGTGCTGGTTTGTAAGGTACCATTGTATTGTTCCTTACATGTCTTAACTTTTTTGCTTTCAGTGCTAAATAAGTTACATGACTGAGAGGAGATCCAAGTGGATGGCTTGTAATTCTTATGTGCACAACAGTAAACTCTAGAATTAAGTGAACAGGTGGCCTGGCTGATCCCATGGGGATACATAGCAAACAGACATGCCTCTCTCATTCAGAGCACAAACACAGCCCTTTGCTTACCTCATGAAGTATGTCTTGTATTCATTCTGTCTTCTATCATTAAATGTTTCAATGGTCCTGTTGCAAGAGCTTTTTCATTAGTTTTGCAAAAATCTACTTTCTGGACTTTATTAGATTATACTGCATATGTTCAGTCTCATACTTGCTGTAAGGTATCTTTTTCCAGCTCTCAACTCACATTTAACACTTCTTTGCAACCTCTCCAACTTTTCAGCAACCTTGTTAAAATGTGGACACCTAAACTGGCTGCAGTCTTCCAGTAATGGTTTAACTCATGCCATATATCAAAGCCTAGGCCACAGATATTACACTGCTGGATCTACAATCTCTGGGGACATACCCTTGCAGTAACAAATATTGTTTGTTAAATGCTGGCACTGTTTTTTTGGAACAGTATAAAAAGTGCAGAAAACATGGTCCCTGCCCCAACTGGCTTCTAATGAAAGCTGAATCAGCATGTATACAAGTTAAGCATGGTTCCCTTGTCTTCTGGCAAGTGACCAGTGCACTTATTCTGGCAAAGTTTGGCTGGATGGCTTCTCCACTGAGAAGCACTGATCAAATATAATAATGTTACAGTAACTATAATTCATCAAATACCACCATTTGTACTGATGTCCAATGCTGGTTTTAAAACAAGTCATATGTTATGTCCATCAATGCATTTCTTCACACTTCAGGATTGATTAGGGGCTTGATTTCAGGCTGCTGTCTAATTCAGTTAAAAAATTGTAAATTTCAGATTTCAGTGGCAGTTGTCATGTATTTAGCGTTCTTTTTGGTTCTAAATCCAGTGAAGGCAAATAAACAATTGTTCAGGTAAGGAGACTTATTCTGAAGCAAAGGGAGATTGAGGTTTAGATATTTAAAAAAAACAAACAGTTTCTAACTAAACGGGTTGTTAAACTCTGGAATAGGCTTCTACTGGAGCCATTGGAATCATATCACTGGAGGTTTTAAGAACAGGTTAGTCAACCACCACCTGTCAGGAATGGTCTATGTTTACTTGGTCCTGCCTGGGTACTGAACTAAATGACTTTTCAAGATCCCTTCCAGCCCTATAATTCAGTGACATCTGCTTGGATAAAGCAGTTCTTTAAGTAGCAACATTGCAAAATATGCTATTTCCATTGCATTCAATCTTAGCGGTTTCCTTTTGCCCTACACTTCAATCCTGTTTTAATCAAGTGTTAAATTGAAGGAAGAAGGTGGCATCATGTAGGAGTGTGGCACACAAGAGGATCCTCTTGATTCATTCAGGAGAACCACAGATTCTTACCACTGTTTAAAAATCTGAAAATGTCAATTTTGTAACAGTTATTTACCCAGCAACTCAAATGAAGTCTCATTTCCAGCATGCTCTTGGTTTTTGGGGTCTCTAGGTGAGTTGAGGGAGGCACAATGAGGGTAACTTAGTTGCTTATCCTTTCATAGGAGCTAAGGGTGTCCAGTGCTCTTTGGCAGCACATTACCCATTGCAGTATTGAGTCACTCCAGCTTTCAATCAAACTTCCTGGGTCCTGCCCCTCTGCTGTCAACACAAAACCATCCTACTAATCTGAAAAATGTGTAATACTGACTTATTTGCCATCAAAGACATTAGCAATAGTTTTTATTTGACTAAATACTTACCACAGGGATAAGAATGTAAATATCCCTTTACTTAAGAAACAATAGGGGTCTCTCTCTTCTATTGTAGTTAATGTTAACTTTCTTTCTGGCCATAGGCATGTGGTGTTTCAATGTCTAAAGTAGAAGACATAGTTCAGTAGCAAATACCCTTTGAACAATGACAAAATTACCATTGGCTTTAGTATTCAGAGACTTAGTCTGCATGCCTTTCTCTCTCGCTTACTTAAAAGCACACAGCTTTGTGTACTCTGAAAGGTCTGGTCATTGACATCCCCTTTCTTAAGATAGGTACAGCACAGACAGTGGCATTGCACAGTTCGTCAGTAGGCCTCAACTTGGACCTAGTGATGCCAGGGAATGAAATGGCATGAACTGTCTCCATGCCCTTCCAGTCCTGCACTTTGTTTTGCTGAGATGACATGACAGTCTGTACCCCTATGTTCATCCCTTTCCAGGATTATAAGTTTTGTACAAAGTATGCATTGTGAAGTATCATTTGAAAACTCATTCACTGATCATTATTATCACAATAAAATGTGTGGCAACATTGTTGGTTTAAGACATGTTCCAAGTCTGAGAAAGCAGCCTCAAACCAGATCCCCAGATACAAAAGGCTAGTCCAATGCCTCAGCCAGGATCAACAAGATGAAATGGACCATCACTTGATTAAGTGGTCTTTCCTCCTCAGGAAAGAGGAGGTGGTCATGAACAACAAAAGGAACAGCTAGGGATTTCTATCAACACCAACTTTGTCTCCTGAACTCAGTTGGAGATGATTCTCAAGAGAAATGCTATAAGTGGGTTTGGTTTTTTTTAGGGGGTGGGGTGTTTCTCTCCTATCTTTCTCCTTCCTCTCTATTCAGAGCATCAGTAACACTTGAACAAAGGAAACAGCATTGGACTGGGAGGGAGATTGGCTGAACTTGTCAGTCAGTCAGTTAGACTGCTAAGATATGTGGCACAAGAGACTCTTGCTTTGAATCCACTTTGTTAAGTTAGGTATTAGCTGCACTTTACTTTTATTTTCTTGTAACCAATACTGACTTTATGCCTTATCGCTTACACCTGTTCTGTATTTATCTAAAGCAGAGTGGTATTATCTCCAGATATTTCAATCCCAGGATTTGTGCACATTTTCTATTAATAAAATGACTTTATATGAGCTTGTATTGTCTGGAAGAAGAGAGCTGTGCTGTACAAGATGTTCATATCTGGATAGGAAGTCTAGGATGGAAAACTTGCTGGTGGTCCTCTGCAGTGTAATCCAAAAGTGCTATGGCCAGTCATTCGGACAATATAGCTGGGAGTAACTTACCTACTGGAGGCTGTGTGTGAGCAGGATCAGGCATACTTGCTCTCACAGCAAAGCAGGGTAAAAGGCCTGCCACATTGGCAAATTGAGGGGACACAGCTGTCCATCAGTCCAGTTTGTACCCTGGGTAACATCCCAGATAGCCAGTAAAGGTGCCAGCTGTGGTGGTGGTTTGGTAATAAGACTCCTCTATATTAGAGATAGAACTGAAGTCATCAACTCATTTCACAAGGACACTGAACAGCTAGTAGAAGGTAACAAATTTTAGTTCTTAATCTGAGCTAAGGTTGAACCAGATTTCAAGGCTCTATTTTACCAATCAGGTCATACTCCTTTACCGTTCCAGGGCACATTTTTCAAAAGTGCCTATGTGATCTAGGTTACTTGCCCTATTTTCCTCTTAAATCACATAGGGGCCTGTAGCAGGGTGGTTACCCTGCTCCTGCCCTAAAGGGCTTAAAGCAGCCCTGGGAGGGGACTGTGACTGGAGAAAGCAGCTCTAAAAGGCTGGGCTGATTGAGGGAAGTGGCTGCAGCTGGGGCCATGCCTCAACAGACTCAGCTGGCACCATAAAGATAGAGAAGTCAGGGTAGACAACAGAGAGGGATTGTTTGTAGAGGGAGATGCCCCTGGCTGCAGGAAGCTAGAGACAGGGTACCTGAGGTGGCTCAGGACTGGGAAAGGGCAGAGAAGCTGGGGAGCTCCAGGCTGTAGCCTAGGAGAAGGCAAAAGGTACTGGGGGTTGCAGAGGGCAGACCAGGGGTAGGCTAAGGCAGCAGCTCTAAACCCACTCTTGCCAGTGATGAGTAGGCTGATACTGCAGTCTGCCCCAGGGTGTGGGGGCTGGACAATGACTGGCAGTAGCCTGATACTGAGGTGAAGTGGGAATAGTGGGTGGGGGTTCCCTGAGGAGGGGAGACCCTAAGACTGAGGGGTTACCGCTGGGGGCACCACCCCAGGGAAAAGGGCCCTGGGTTAAGGGAGGGACACGGGGGGCAGAGGACAGGAGGATCACTAGCTTGCAGAGGGCACTCTGGAGCTGGAATGAGCTAATTCCTTGAGAGGCCAGCAGGAGGCACCACAGGGGTGAGTCCACATGTCTACAGGGCCTTTGCACATTTTACACACTATGCATAATCTTGATGTGAAGCATTTACTGATTAATGGAGTCAGATTACAAAACAAAAGTACACACACAGGCATGAGGGGGAGGAGCCCAAAGAATTGGTAATGTCTGGAATTCAGCTAAGCTATAGTGAGGTTGGCTCTAGTCCTTACGTGACCATGCAAGAGAACAGGTCACAACCTCTCCTTACTTCATTACTGCATTAGCGCTACCCAGATCCTAACTCTTGGTGCTTCCTTCCAGAAGCAAGGGGGAAGGAAGCAGAGCAAGCCATGTCTCTGTATTTCCTAGTGCTAGCCACCAAGGTTGGAAGAAGTTTTTATTGTGAAAAAGGCTGTAGCTAATTTTCCTCCTTACTCATCCTCTTGCGCATGCCTCTGTGGACTGTTCTTGGGGAAGCGGGCTACATCCTGCTTCTTACTCAGGTCTGGCACAATCTAGACGTAGACTCCAATTCAGCTAAATACACATTTGAGTATTTAACTTAAGTGCACACTTAATGTGTCTCTAGAATGACTCTTAAATCCATCCCTATTCAGCAAAGAATTAAATGTGTTTAACTCCTATTGATTTCACTGGGACTGAAGCATGTACTTCAGTGCTGTGCTGAATCAGGGCCTTACTTTTTTTAAAATCCTTTTTGGTAATGTTCCCTGTTCAGGGAAATTTGACTTCAGATTATTTAAACTAAAACATGGTCTGCTAATGGAAGCTGGGGTGTGCCTACGGTGAACAGATGTCCTGTGTGTGTGTCTGTGTTTTTGTTTGTTTGCTTTTTAATATAGGGATACTCCTGACATTTGGGTCTCTTTCTTATATAGGCTCCTATTACTTCCTCCTCTCTCCCCCTCGCTCCCCCACACCCTGTCCTGACTTTTTCACATTTGCTGTCTGGTCACCCTAGGTGTGGCACATCAGTCACTAACATTTCAAGGCAGGTCATGGGATTTTCAGAGCAGTGTCAGAATCAATTGGTAACACTTCCCATGGTGAAATCTAACTGTAATTTTCTTGGACACCTACTGCTTCACTAAATGTCATGCTAATAATTTTGATTATGATGGTAATCTAAAATGTCTTGTTTTGAAATGATTGTATAAACACATTTACTCAGGACTGTATGTGGTTCTTGTGAAATCAGCTTTTTCCCAGCAGTGAAGTGGTGTCCTGACAAGAACTCTGTTCCTTTCACTCCAGGACCGGTAATTCTTCTGTGTCTTGGTGCATATGTCTGCATATTAATATATTTCCTTCAGCATCTACTCCTGGGGGAATTCTGTGCGGGTGCAGAACTTGTCCTGTCCTGCTGCCCTGCCCCCCAACTCCCCCCATCCCCTCCCAAAAAACACATTCTGCTGGGGAAGCACTGCAATTACAACTTTTACCCACCAGGGGCTGAAGTGCCCACAGAAGAGAGGGCAGCTGGCTCATGGGTCCAAACAGCTAGCCACAAAGAGGGAGGAGGAGAGGCTGTCTTCCTCACAGCACCCTACCTGTGGGGCCACAGGAGGAGGCATGGGACATGGGAGAGGGGGACATGGACAGCAGTAGCCCATAGGGCTATGGGGGATATGATAAAGGTCTATAAAATGACTTTGTAGAGAAAGTAAATACAAGTAAATATTTCCTTAACACAAGCATGAGAGGTCACCAAATGAAATTAATAGGCAGCAGGTTTAAAACAAAAGGAAGTATTTCTCCTCACAATGCCCAGTCAGCCTGTGGAACTCTTTGCCAGAGGATGTTCTGAAGGCCAAGAGTATAACAGGGTTCAATAAAAAACTAGATAAGTTCATGGTAAATAGCTCCATCCATGGCTATTAGCCAAGATGGGCCGGGATGCAAAACCATGCTCTGAAGTGTTCCTAACCTCTGCTTGCCAGAAGCTGAGTCTGCACAATAGGGGATGGATCACTTGATTACCTGTTCTGCTCATGCCCTCTGAGGCACCTGGCATTGGCCACCTCCCTAAGTGGCATAGTCAAGGCTGATGTAGTTGGGTTGACAAGGTCAGCGAAGACACTGTGGGTGTTGCATTGATTGCTACTGATCCCCAGGAACTGCCCCACACTGACCACTCTGGTCATTGTGGTGAATTCAACTGCTCAGAGGCAAGGTGGACAGGAAGCTGCCCCTTCCCTTTAAAGCCCTGCAGATTTTTGAAATTCCTTTTCTGGTTGCCCAGCTTAGTGACCATACCTTGCAATCCTGTTGGGGGCAGGTGACCATGCTGAAGACTCACTCCTGCCTGGAATACACAGCCTCTGTGGGAAGAGGGTCTGCAGAGATAGCTGTTGACATCTACGAGCAGATTGCTTGGGGTGTTGAGAAGGGCTACAAGATGGACCGGTGGTAATGCCATGTGACAGCCAAGGAGCTGCAGCAGGTGTCCCAAAAGGTGAGGGGTGGAGCCATACATTTGCCACTTTTACCCAAGAGCTGTGTAATCTCCTTAGTGGAGACACCCACCCCTCAGGAGCATGGTGGATACTCAGTGGAACCTGAGTCACATGCCTCTCCTCCTCACTGTTCAGAGCAGGGACAACTGGGGGATTCAGCTACACAGCAAGCCAGGACGTGTTCTTGACTCCACCACAGTGCAGCCTGTCCCTACAGTTGAGCATACATAAGCCGGATGCAGGGGAAGGAATCTCTGGTAAGCATCCAGTAGCAGAAAACCTGACTCCCTCCCCCCCCCACCCTCACGTGTAATAAGATGTAGTGAAACAACCACAAGAGGTAGTTATCTGCTTTTCATTCACCTCTTGAGTTAGGCAGTGGGGGACGTGCAGAGCAGTTTGTTTATATGTACCAGTATGTCCCCTGAATCCTCCATAGAGATTATGATGAAACTTTCATGGAGATATGCTGCAGTCCTCCACTGAAGGTTTCTGGGGCGGGCTGCCTTGTTTTGTTCCTGTGCAGTAGGACACTTCTCCCCGGCAATTATTTCAGCAGGTGCCACTGCAGCACAGAGACCAGCAGCATATGGGCCTGGGCAGCATCAGGATGCCAGCAGCAGCTGTGCGATCAATTGCTGCCTGTAGAAAACAGTGTCAGGATTCAGTTCCATTACCCTAGGCAGATATACTCCATGCCTGTGAGCTATTCCCAACATGCCACCCTAGACCTCACCACAGCTGGTTCTGTGACTGGTGCTGTGCTGTATCGGTCCCGAGGAGAAGTGAGAACATAGTGCTTACAACTTTGGGGAATCAAGGGGAGTAAGTTCAGTATCCTAAGTTTTTAATTTTTGTTGTGAATACGATGGTACTTCTGTGAGTTGTAGCTGCAGCTGCTGCCATTGTGGCCTTGAGGGGCTCCAGCACCACAGCCGTACTGCTGAGCCAAATAAGGAGGAGAAAGAAGAGAATTGGAGATGACGTGTTCAAGGAGATGTTGCAAGCCTGTGCTGCAGAGAATAAACCAGGGCCTGGAGGATGACCACTACAGAAAGTGTGGAAGGGAGAGGCCCAGGAGTCCAAACAGGAAAAGGAGGAGGATGCATCAGGATATAACAGGGTTTCTCAAGCAGCAAACAGATGCTGGTAGACCTGCAGGTCCAAGTATCGGAGGGGTAGCCGTGTTAGTCTGGATCTCTAAAAAGCAACAGAGTCCTGTGGCACCTTAAAGACTAACAGATGTCTTGGAGCATAAGGTTTCGTGAGTGAATGCCCACTTCATCAGACGCATGGGATGCAGGTGGACCTACAGGTCCAAGAATCCCATGCTCGCCTGCCTCTGTAGACAACTCAGTGTTGGGACCTCCCTACACCACCCCTCAACATTCCACATGGCATCAGGGGCCACAGCGCTACCCCTACCACTCCACACTAGTGGACATGAAAAACAATCTCAGTTCCACATTCACTGGCCTGTGAAAGAGACATAGGTGGTGTATGTGTAGATGAAATGGAAATGACTGTTCTTTCCCCTTTATTAAGCTCTAAATGTTTGCCTGGTTCATGTTACAATTTTTTTTTCTTTTTGGAACTTAATTTATCTTTATTTGTTCACAGCATATGCTGGCTGGTGCTGAGCAGGGCTGACCACCACCAATTTCCTGTTTTATTTTATCACAACCCATAACATCTCTCTCAGACAATATTAACATTGCCAATGCAGCTATTATTTTCCTACACACACAGCACTCACTATAAGATTCATCGTGAGAGGCAACACAGTAAGACCAGCTAGGGTTCACTGCAGCAACTCAAACCACACTGGCCTTTAACATTATCTTTCAAAGCATCTTTGAGCCACAGAGCTCCCACATTCACAGTCTATTTTGGTCCATTTCAGTCATAGGCTTTTAAAAATCATAAATTTCATGATTTCAGCTAGTTAAATCTGAAAGTTCAGTGTTTTAATTGTAGGGGCTCTGATCCAAAAAGGAGTTGTGGGGGAAGGGTGGGCGCAAAGTTAGTGTAAGGTGGGGGTTGTGGTACTGCTACCCTTACTTCTGCACTGCTGCAGGGGGCAGAACTACTTTCAGAGCTGGGTGGCTGGAGAGCAGAGGCTGCTAGTGGCAGCGACCTCAGCTCTGAAGGGAGAGTTGCCACCAGCACCACAGGATGGTATGGTATCACCACCCTTACTTCTGTGCTGCTGCTGGTGGCAGCTCTCTCTTCAGAGCTGGCTGGCTGTCCAATTGCTGCCACACTCTAGCCACCCAGCTTTGAAGGTAGTGCAGAAGTAAGGGTGGCAGTGCTGCCACCCCCCTCGCAACTTCCTTTTGGGTCAGGACCCCTATTTGACAAACTCTGGTCTCTCCCCTGAAATCTGTATATTATATGGTAAAAGCATGCAAAAGACCAGATTTCATGGGGTTGGGGACCTAATTTCAAGGGTCTGTGATGTGTTTATGGCCATGACTTTGGTAGCTAGATACAAGGCTGCTCCTTTTTTACCCTGGTGGAAACCCCTCCCCCCACACACACCTGCAGTCCAATCTAGTAAATTGACAATGCCAGCAACCCTCCAAACAACCAAAGGCACATTCAACTGTTCTTCTACACCTGCTGAGCCTGTAGTTGAGGGCTTCATGAACCATGGGAGCAAGGGATAGGCTGAGTCTCCCAAGATCACTGTTGGCATTTCAACATTCCTGTTTAGTAATCTGCCAGTCTGGCAAAAGATGCTGCTTGCAGCTTTCTGTACAGTCCTGTGTTCTTAAAGATGCACACATCATACGCCTTCTCTGACTAGCGCAAACGGATGTCAGTAAAGCATCCCCAGTGATCCACCAGCACTTGCATTACTATAGTAAAGTAGCCTTGTCTGTTGATGTGGCAAGGTGGTCAAGTGCTAAAATAGGGATATGCATGCCCTCTATTGCCCCACTGCAGTTGGGGAAGCCTATTGCTTCAAAACCATCCACTATGTCCTGCATGTTGTCCAGAGTCACAGTTCTGCATAGAAGGAGCAATTGGTGGCCCTTGGGGCCAAACTTATGGAAAATGCTGCTCTGGGTGAACTTGTATTTTAGCACTGCAGTCCCTACTGCCTTCTCCTCCCCTGGTCTTCACTACCTCCCTGGACTTCCCACCCATCCTCACCCCACTCCATTGCCTCTGACCCCTGATGCCACCTCATCACCTCTGGCCCCACCACTACTGCCCAAGGCTCCCCATCCTCCTATTGCCCAAAGCTCCCTTCTGGGGCCTCATACCCCAGGGCTACCCTCCTCCTTGCTTCTTGACCACAGCACCCTCTCCTGACCACAGTGCCCTGGCGTCACTGTCATAAACAGATAGCTAAGGGTTAATGTCTCTTTCACCTGAAGCACCTGACCAGAGGACCAATTAGGAAACCGGATTTTTTTTATACTTTGGATGGAGGAAATTTTGTGTCTGAGTCTTTGTTTTTTGTCTGCCTGCTTTCTCTGAGCTTTGGAGAAGTAGTTCTGCTTTCTAATCTTTTGTTTCTAAGTGTAAGGACAAAGAGATCAGATAGTAAGTTATATGGTTTCTTTTCTTTGGTAGTTGCATGAATATAAGTGCTGGAGTGCTTTGATTTGTATTCTTTTTGAATAAGGCTGTTTATTCAATATTCTTTTAAGCAATTGACCCTGTATTTCGTCACCTTAATACAGAGAGACCATTTGTGTGTATTTTTCTTTCTTTTTCTATAAAGCTTTCTTTTAAGACCTGTTGGAGTTTTTCTTTACTTCAGGGAAATTGAGTCTGTACTCACCAGGGAATTGGTGGGAGGAAGAAATCAGGGGAGATCTGTGTGTGTTGAATTTGCTAGCCTGATTTTGCATTTCCTCTGGGTAAAGAGGAAAGTGTTTTTTGTTTCCAGGACTGGGAACGGAGAGGGGGAGTCACTCTGTGTAGTTTCACAGAGCTTGTGTCTGTGTATCTCTCCAGGAGCACCTGGAGGGGGGAAGGGAAAAAGGATTATTTCCCTTTGTTGTGAGACTCAAGGGATTTGGGTCTTGGGGTCCCCAGGGAAGGTTTTCAGGGGGACCAGAGTGCCCCAAAACACTCTAATTTTTTGGGTGGTGGCAGCAGGTACCAGGTCCAAGCTGGTAACTAAGCTTGGAGGTTTTCATGCTAACCCCCATATTTTGGACGCTAAGGTCCAAATCAGGGACTAAGGTTATGATATGAGTAGCAGCAGTTGGGATATAGACAGAATCCAGAAGCCAGTCGGAATATTATATTTTTCTCTTCTCTGCTAAGGGCTTTTTAGCAGAGAGAAACAGTTTGGTTTTAAAAGGGAACCAGAGAGAATTTTTTTTTCTGCCCACTCTGGCAGTTTGTGGCTTGCATGTTAAGCAAGAAGCCATTAAGGAGCTGTCACAGGTCTTTTGTCATGCAATAGCACTCCCATTAGGAGTCATTACCAGCACTATATACATGCAAATAAAGTGGTTTTTCAGGTTTACTTAACATTGAAGATTAGCTAAAGGCACTGTTGCTAGGCAGACTTCAGGAGGCAACAGAGAACCTGCAGTTCAGAAGATAAACACCGGAGGGCACCCCAACACAAGAAAACAGGAACCATGACTTCTAAGGCAAAAATTAAGGCTGAAGAGCAATTCAAAGAAGCTGAACACAGGCGACAAATGGAGATGAAAGAAAGAGAAGAACAAATCAAAGAGGCAGCACACAAAAGAAAACTAGAAGAAGAAGAGGTGGCCCACCGAAGGAAACAAGCAGAAGACGAGGCGGCCCACCGCCAAGACATGGAAAAACACCAAAAAGAAATGAAAAAACAACAAAAAAAGAATGAAGAGAAGAAAAAACAGAGAAAACATGAACTGGAGTTGGCAAAAGCTGGGCTGCATGTGCCAGCCAACCCTAACAACCCGGCGCCAATTATTGCTCCACAGCACAGGAAATTTCCCACCTACAAGGAAGGGGATGACACCGAGGCCTTCTTGGAAAATTTTCCAAGAGCCTGTCTTGGGTACAACATCCCCGAAGACCAGTACATGGTAGAATTGAGGTCACAGCTCAGTGGACCTTTAGCAGAGGTGGCAGCTGAAATGCCTAAGCAGCAAATGAATGACTATAAACTTTTTCAAACCAAGGCCAAATACAGAATGGGGATAACCCCAGATCATGCCCGTCGGCGCTTCAGAACCCAAAAGTAAAAACCAGAGGTGTCATTTCCCAAACACGCCTACTAAATTGCAAAAAACTATAAGGCCTGAATAACAGAAAACAACGTTCAAACCTTGGAAGAACTGCACCTCCTCATACAAATGAAGCAGTTCTTGGATGGTGTTCCTGAAAACATCACACGGTACATACAAGATGGAAAACCCAAAGAGCTCGCTAAGGCGGGGGAAATTGGAGCCAAATGGATGGAACTGGCAGAAAGCAAAAAAGCTACTGTCAAGGGGAACAATTACCCCAGGGGGCACACAGACCATAAACCCTACAACCGAGGACAGCCAAAGACCCCACATACCACCCAAGTAAAGCCACAGACACCCTACCCTTCCACCTCACCAGTCTCCAGTAACTCACCTCGGCCCAGTGACCCATCAGATGGAAGATGCTTTAAGTGTAATGAACTGGGACATATCAAGGCCAACTGTCCAAAGAACACCATGCAAGTGCAATTCATTACACCACCATCACACCAAAGATCCCCAGGCCCAGATGCCTCTCAAATACCCTTGGAGCAAAGGGAAAATTTGAGAGTGGGCAGAAAGAAGGTTACTGCGTGAAGAGACACGGGGGCACAAGTGTCAGCTATCCACCAATCCTTCGTAGACCCCAAATTCATCAACCCAAAGGCCCAAGTTACAATTTACCCCTTCATGTCACAAGCTGTAGACTTGCCTACAGCTCAACTGCCTGTCCAGTACAAAGGCTGGTCAGGAATGTGGACTTTTGCAGTCTATGACAATTATCCTATCCCCATGCTACTGGGGGAAGACTTGGCCAACCAGGTGAGGCGGGCCAAGAGAGTGGGAATGGTTACCCGTAGCCAAACCAGGCAAGCTTCCAGACCCATTCCTGTTCCTGAGCCATCCACAGACGCCCCGTCTGTGTTACCAGAGACCCAGACAGAGGTAGTGAACCCGGATTCCATGCCTACCACTGAAACAGCCACAGCATCTCCAGTCCCAGGCCCGGAACTGGAACAGCAACCAGCACCAGCAAGTGCAACCACATCTTCAACCCCAATGCCAGAGGGCGGCAGCGAGCCAGAACTGGCAGAAGCAACAGACAGCCATACCCAAAAGGCTCAGCCAGAGCCTGAAATACCCTCAGGTGCACCAGCGGAGAGCGGTTCACCAGCAACGGAAACAACCCCATCACCTACATCGCTTCCAGAGGGACCAAGCCCAAGTCCACAGTCTGAGGAAGAACTGGTGACCCCAGCCTCAAGGGAACAGTTCCAGACTGAGCAGGAAGCGGATGACAGCCTTCAGAAAGCTTGGGCGGCGGCACGGAGCACCCACCGCCTCTCAGCTCTTCTAATCGATCCCGGTTTGTTATAGACCAAGGACTTTTATACAAGGAAATTCTTTCTGGTGGACACCGGGAAGAATGGCAGCCGCAAAAACAGTTGGTGGTTCCAACTAAGTACCGGGGGAAGCTCTTAAGCTTAGCCCATGATCATCCCAGTGGCCATGCTGGGGTGAACAGAACCAAGGACTGGTTGGGGAAGTCCTTCCACTGGGAGGGGATGGGCAAGGACGTTGCCAAGTATGTCCGGTCTTGTGAGGTATGCCAAAGAGTGGGAAAGCCTCAAGACTAGGTCAAGGCCCCTCTCCAGCCACTCCCCATAATTGAGGTCCCATTTCAGCGAGTAGCTGTGGATATTCTGGGTCCTTTCCCAAAAAAGACACCCAGAGGAAAGCAGTACGTACTGACTTTAGTGGACTTTGCTACCCGATGGCCAGAAGCAGTCGCTCTAGGCAACACCAGGGCTAACACTGTGTGCCTGGCCCTAACAGACATCTTTGCCAGGGTAGGTTGGCCCTCCGACATCCTTACAGATTCAGGGTCTAATTTCCTGGCAGGGACCATGGAAAAACTGTGGGAAACTCATGGGGTGAATCACTTGGTTGCCACCCCGTACCACCATCAAACCAATGGCCTGGTGGAAAGGTTCAATGGAACTTGGGGGCCATGATACGAAAATTCATCAACTAATTCTCCAATAATTGGGACCTAGTGTTGCAGCAGTTGCTGTTTTCCTACAGGGCTGTACCACATCCCAGTTTAGGGTTTTCACCATTTGAACTTGTGTATGGTCACGAGGTTAAGGGGCCATTACAGTTGGTGAAGCAGCAATGGGAGGGGTTTACGCCTTCTCCAGGAACTAACATTCTGGATTTTGTAAGCAACCTACAAAGCACCCTCCAACACTCTTTAGCCCTTGTTAGAGAGAACCTAAAGAATGCTCAGGAAGAGCAAAAGGCCTGGTATGACAGACATGCCAGAGAACGTTCCTTCAAGGTAGGAGACCAGGTTATGGTCTTGAAGGCGCAACAGGCCCATAAAATGGAAGCATCATGGGAAGGGCCATTCACGGTCCAAGAGCGCCTGGGAACTGTTAATTACCTCATGGCATTTCCCAATTCCTCACTAAAACCTAAAGTTTACCATGTTAATTCTTTCAAGCCTTTCTATTCCAGAGACTTACAGGTTTGTCAGTTTACAGTCCAGGGAGATGATGCTGAATGGCCTGACGGTGTCTACTACGACGGGAAAAAAGACGGTGGCATGGAAGAGGTGAACCTCTCAACCACCCTGGAACGTCTGCAGCGGTGACAAATCAAGGAGCTGTGCACTAGCTTCGCCCCATTGTTCTCAGCCACCCCAGGACGGACTGAACGGGCATACCACTCCATTGATACAGGTAATGCTCACCCAATCAGAACCCCACCCTACCGGGTGTCTCCTCATGCCCAAGCTGCTATAGAACGGGAGATCCGGAACATGCTACAGATGGGTATAATCCGCTCATCTACCAGTGCATGGGCATCTCCAGTGGTTCTGGTACCCAAACCAGATGGGGAAATATGCTTTTGCGTGGACTACCGTAAGCTAAATGCGGTAACTTGTCCGGACAACTATCCAATGCCACGCACCGATGAGCTATTGAAGAAGTTGGGACGTGCCCAGTTCATCTCTACAATAGACTTAACCAAGGGGTACTGGCAAGTACTGCTAGATGAACCTGCCAAGGAGAGGTCAGCATTCGTCACCCATGCGGGGGTGTATGAATTCAATGTCCTTCCTTTCGGCCTTCGAAATGCACCAGCCTCCTTCCAGAGGCTGGTAGATGGTCTACTAGCTGGACTGGGAGAATTTGCAGTTGCCTACCTCGATGATGTGGCCATTTTTTCAGACTCCTGGCCCGAACACCTACTACACCTGGAAAAGGTCTTTGAGCGCATCAGGCAGGCAGGACTAACTGTTAAGGCCAAAAAGTGTCAAATAGGCCAAAACAGAGTGACTTACCTGGGGCACCAGGTGGGTCGAGGAACCATAAACCCCCTACAGGCCAAGGTGGATGCTATCCAAAAGTGGCCTGTCCCAAGGTCAAAGAAACAGGTCCAATCCTTCTTAGGCTTGGCCGGATACTACAGGCGATTTGTACCACACTACAGCCAAATCGCTGCCCCATTGACCGACCTGACCAAAAAGACCCAGCCAAATGCTGTTAAGTGGACTGATAAGTGTCAAAAGGCCTTTACCCAGCTTAAGGCGATGCTCATGTCTGACTCTGTACTCAGGGCCCCGGACTTTGACAAGCCATTCCTAGTAACCACGGATGCATCTGAGCGTGGTATAGGAGCAGTGCTCATGCAGGAAGCAACAGATCACAACTTCCATCCTGTCGTGTTTCTCAGCAAAAAACTGTCTGAGAGGGAAAGTCACTGGTCAGTCAGTGAAAAGGAATGCTATGCCATTGTGTACGCCCTGAAAAAGCTACGCCCATATGTTTGGGGACGGCGGTTCCAACTACAAACTGACCATGCTGCACTAAAGTGGCTTCATACTGCCAAGGGGAACAACAAGAAACTTCTTCGTTGGAGTTTAGCTCTCCAAGATTTTGATTTTGAAATTCAGCACATCACAGGAGCTTCTAACAAAGTAGCTGATGCACTCTCCCGTGAGAGTTTCCCAGAATCCAGTAGTTAAAAAGTGTTCTTAAAATGTAGAAGTCTGTTAGTTATATACTTAGGGGTATATGTAAAGGTGCATGTGTTGTATTAATCTGTTTATTTTCAAGTTCTAGAAGGAAATCGCCGCCAGTGAGCTTCCCCACTGTCTGCAATTTGGGGGGCGTGTCATAAACAGATAGCTAAGGGTTAATGTCTCTTTCACCTGAAGCACCTGACCAGAGGACCAATCAGGAAACCGGATTTTTTTCAACTTTGGGTGGAGGGAATTTTGTGTCTGAGTCTTTGTTTTCTGTCTGCCTGCTTTCTCTGAGCTTTGGAGAAGTAGTTCTGCTTCCTAATCTTCTGTTTCTAAGTGTAAGGACAAAGACATCAGATAGTAAGTTATATGGTTTCTTTTCTTTGGTAGTTGCATGAATATAAGTGCTGGAGTGCTTTGATTTGTATTCTTTTTGAATAAGGCTGTTTATTCAATATTCTTTTAAACAATTGACCCTGTATTTCGTCACCTTAATACAGAGAGACCATCTGTATGTATTTTTCTTTCTTTTTCTATAAAGCTTTCTTTTAAGACCTGTTGGAGTTTTTCTTTACTTCAGGGAAATTGAGTCTGTACTCACCAGGGAATTGGTGGGAGGAAGAAATCAGGGGAGATCTGTGTGTGTTGAATTTGCTAGCCTGATTTTGCATTTCCTCTGGGTAAAGAGGAAAGTGTTTGTTTTTTGTTTCCAGGACTGGGAACGGAGAGGGGGAGTCACTCTGTTTGGATTCACAGAGCTTGTGTCTGTGTATCTCTCCAGGAGCACCTGGAGGGGGGAAGGGAAAAAGGATTATTTCCCTTTGTTGTGAGACTCAAGGGATTTGGGTCTTGGGGTCCCCAGGGAAGGTTTTTCAGGGGGACCAGAGTGCCCCAAAACACTCTAATTTTTTGGGTGGTGGCAGCAGGTACCAGGTCCAAGCTGGTAACTAAGCTTGGAGGTTTTCATGCTAACCCCCATATTTTGGACGCTAAGGTCCAAATCAGGGACTAAGGTTATGATAGTCACGCACTCATAAGGCTGCCTCTGGTAGCCCTGTACGCTTGCATGACAACTAACCCTGTGGTTCATTTCCTGACTCCAAATTGCTACCGGCCAGTCAGGAATCAATCTGGCAAGTTTCCACAGTGCAATCACTACTCATTTCTCAACTGTCAGCACACTTATTTTGGTGTCCCTGCTCTGGGAGGTTGGGATGACTTTGCACAAATCTGGGAATGTGGACTTGTGCATCTGAAAGTTCTGCTTCCGCTGGTTATCATCCTAAAACTATCAGTCGGTCCTTGTTTCTCTGTCCTGGAACTGGGGTTCCACCATCTGCAGCTGCTCTGTGAATGCCACCAACAAACTTGAATTATTTGTTTCTATGTCCCAGAGTAAGCTAATCTCCAGGGAATTGTAATGTTCCTCGCTGCTCCTCTTGCAGTTCTGCAAATACTGAAGGATCAGGTGCCCCATGCTCACAAGGCTTGTGACAATACTGCAGAGCTGGGAAGGCTCCAGGCTTCTGTCAGAGATGGTAGACAGCGAGGAGAGGCATGTGAGTTTGCAGGGATTTTGAAAAGAGAAAATATTATGGAATGCAGATGAAATTATGGGATGGAGAATGCTGCATGATGGGGAAATTGAACCCTTGCTCCCAGTCATTCCTGCTCAACTCATTTCAGCCCCATCAGGGATTGCAAAAACTTCCCAAAACACCTTGCAGTGGATGGTGATGAGTTTCCCAGTGGGATAGCTATTCACTATACACTGCGCTCTGCATCGATACAAGTACGCCTGGTGAGGATGCACACTGCTGACACCAGGAGCATAGTGTAGACATGCACCAGTGATGTCATAACTCTGGCGGTTGTATGCTAACGTAACTTAGGTCAACATAGTTTGTAGTGTAGACAGGGCCTTACTCTGCTTCCATTGAGGCTGATGGGAGTTTGAGCACTGACTTCAGGAGTAGCAGAGTTAGGCCTGCACTGAGCATTTCTGAAAATTCCATTTTTTCTATTAATGTTGTATTAACTTTTTAAAATATAGCTAAACTTCTCATAATCTAGTAACTAATTGCTACCTAACTTTAGCTATATAATTAGATGTTTAAGGTATATCCTATTAATGGTTAAAATATAAATCAATTATTTGTATAACATAATTTAGACTCAAATTTTGCTTATAAAAATCCAACTAGTTAAAGAAAAATTAAAATAAGAAAAACAAAAGCAAAATGCAGAGGAGAGGGTATCAAAGAGGGGGAGAGGTGTAGGAGGCAGGTATTTAATAGGATCGTTCAGATACTTCCAGGAAAGTGTCCCATATTTCTGAGATTTTTTTTCTCTTGGGTATTTCTGTTGCGGTATACAATTCTTCCCATGCTGGCCAGACTTGTGATGTCTATGCTCCAGTCTTCAATTCTTGGTCAGTTTTTAGAGTTCCATGTTTGTAGTACTAATCTTTAAGCAATTATTAGTACTCTGCTTAGCCAAAGTTTTTCAGATTTATTCAGCTTCCAATTAACATTCATTAGGATTAAAATTACATAGTTGGCTTTTATTCGACTGGAATAAAAATTTCGACTGGAATTTTTTTCCAGTCGAATAAAATTAACTTTGCAATTCAGTTCTGCCCCAAACCTATGGGTATAGGAGCATTCCCACAGCATATGGGTTAAATTAGCACTTAATGCATCATAGCACCAACATTTGTCTGACTTAGTGGTACTTAGCAGAACAGTTGGTGAGGGATCCTCATACAATTTTTCTGCTGGATTCTTCTTAAACAGAGGACCAATGAGCTGTTCAGAGCACTGGCTAAAATTTGTTTCTCTTGGTTAGCAGAAAATAATTGGCTT
Source organism: Gopherus evgoodei (assembly GCF_007399415.2). Classification (NCBI taxonomy): domain Eukaryota; kingdom Metazoa; phylum Chordata; order Testudines; family Testudinidae; genus Gopherus; species Gopherus evgoodei. The sequence continues at coordinate 48,373,503 of NC_044322.1, forward strand.
AGTTCCTTCTCCTATTTCTCTGTTAGGATATTTGCTTCTGTTTGATTACCGATTACTCTCGCCCCTCGCTCCACCGATATGGTCACAAGGTGCCCGTTATCTACCGGGTAATGAGCGTTGGGATAGGGCGGAGGTTCGATCACTGGATGCCCTCGGGAGGGGTGACAAGTGCCCCGAAGGTAGCAATGGGGATAACGCAAACAATCAGTCGTAGGGTTAAAATTGAGGGTTTATTGAATGGGTCACAAGTGAGGATGAGGAACAGCTTAATACTAGTTACAACTTGGGCTTACAATATAATACCAGAACAAATAATAAAAATACTGCAATTATAAACAAAAGCTGACCCTGGTACCGCTCTAGTAGTTATTCAGGTCCTTCCAAGGGTTAGTAAGGGTGTTATTGGTACTATTATTAAGCATAAATGCAATTACTCGTCTAAATAAAAACAAAATGCAATAAGGCAACTAAAGCTTGCCGTGAAACTCCGGCTTACAACACGATTACAGGCTCAGTTAGCTAGCAAAAATAGCAAAATCAGCAGCTAGGCATACTCACACACACAAACCACAAAAGTTTCATCACCACCGGCAGACGGGTAGGCTTCTGAGAACACTGAGCCGAGGGAGACTTCGAGTTGATCAGGCTCGGTTTCGGGTACAGCTTTCTGCGTTTTCTCCCTGCCCACCCTTGCACGGTGGGCAATTTATCAGGGTAATGACGTGTCCAGTTTTTTGGCCAGGTTTCTCCTAATTAGGAGATTTACAGGTGCCTCGTTACCACCCTCAGGGAGGGGGGGGTTTCCTGGAAATGGCTGACCACAAAATTTGCCTAGCCCCAACGGTAACTTTCGGAAATATTTCTCACTTGAGAATACGTGCATGCTCGTTTCCTGAACATGGAGGCCAGGGCAAAAGCTGCTTAGGTCTGCGACACTAACAGCTTCAAATATAGTTCAAATAGTGTTGCCATAAATCTTGGCAATCTGAGTAATATTTGGAGAAATGAAAGCAGTTCAGGTGGGTCGAAGGTAGCAAAGGCACGGGGGACAAACAGATGGGAGATAGCGTGTTTAAGATGGCTATATAGTCATTCTTCCTTGGTTCAATCTTTTAATATTGTAAGGAGGAGGAAAGTATTTGTGATGTTGCAGTTTATATGGTTTTATAACAAATGCTAATGAGTGAATATAATGTAACTGAAATATGCTTTATGCAAAAGGTCTCTTGTAAGGTATCATTACAAAGTTTATAATCTGAGTGTGATCATCCTATTTGTATAAATGTACCACTCTTGTATCTGAAACTAGAAATATAAAAAAAACTCTGAGGGCCTATTGTAATTATGCAAAGTGTGGGCCATTAATGGTGGTTTGGAATCTTGATGACTCCCATTAACCAGGACAGTTGTCTGCAGATGGGTGTGTTTTACCTGTAAATCATCTTGTGTATACCTGTGTGCTGGCAAGTGGGAAATGAAGTCTTGCAGTGACATGTGATCATGTCACCTGAACTGGAATCCATCTTTAACCTGGTGTCTTTCCATTGAAAAGGAGGGGGTGGGAACCCAGAGAGGTACGAAGGATTCCTGCCTTATGCAAAAGATATATATAATGCCTGGAAAAGAACAAGGAGAGGAGCTATCATGAAGAATCCCCTAGCTACCAGCAGAGCTGGAACAAGAGCTGTATCGGAGAAAGAATTGTTCCCAGGCCTGGAAGGTGTCCAGTATGAGGAAAAAACTTACTGAAGCGACTGAGGGTGAGATTATCTGTATTCAGATTGATTAGACATAGATTTGTGCATTTTATTTTATTTTGCTTGATGGCTTACTTTGTTCTGTCTGTTACTACTTGGAATTATTAAATCCTACTTTCTGTATTTAATAAAATCACTTCTTACTTATTAATTGACCCAGAGTATGTATTAATATCTGGGGGAGCAAACAGACATGCACATCTGTCAATGTTACAGAGCAGTGGTCTCCAAAGTGGGGTGCGCGAGGATCCTTCAGGGTGCGCGGCAGGAGGAGTGCTGCTGGAGCAGTGCCGCTTTTTTTTTTTCTCCTTCTCCTCCCTTGGCAGTTCAGCCGGGAGTCCGACCGGCTTTGTTTGTTTGTTTGTTTGTTTGCTTCAACAGTTTGGTTGGGAGCAGGGGGTGCATGGCCAAAATTTTTACTGATGGAGTGTGCTATCAAAAAAGTTTGGAGACCACTGTTAGAGGGTGAACAATTAATGCGTTTACCCTGCATAAGCTTTATACAGGATAAAATGGATTTATTTGGGTTTAGACCCCGTTGGGAGTTGGACATCTGGGTGTTAAAGACAAAAACACTTGTTAGCTGCTTTCAGGTAAACCTGCAGCTTTTGGGGCAAGTAATTCAGACCCTGGGTCTTTGGAGCAGATGGGAGTGACTGGCTGAGCTGGCATGGGTAGTAGTCTTGGCACATCGTGTGGCAGGTCCCAAGGGGGGTTCTGTGATCCAAGCCATCACATTATTGGTTTCAGTAAATTGAGTGGTGATCAAAATCCCTTTCCTAATCCAATGTGGCCAAATATTGGGGTTGCCTGCTATACAGAGTTTTGAGTCACCCCAGACAGAAGCCTTGATATGCAGAAGAGGTACACATCGTATGCCAAGTACTTCTGGCTGCCACAATAATTGGTAATTATTCGTTAGGGAATTGGTAGTAATCCAAATACAGTGCATTGGAAAGGGGTAAAGAAGAAACTACATCTGCATCTAGCTGAAGCCAATCTGCAGGCTCTACAGCATGAGGGAATGAGCTATGGTTGAGAACTACTGCCTGATGGTAAAGTTTAAAATTTGGAAATGTAAAGGCACCTTTCTAGATAGGGAGCGGTAGTCTTTGTCGGAAGATTCTGGGTTTGTTACCAGCACTCCACAAGAAAGACCTGAACATGTTTGTGGTAAAATAAAAGTAAGGAATATGAATAGGAAGGGATTCAGAATAAAAAGGATCCTGGGAAGAGCATTCATTTTAATTGTTTGTTTTTCCCTAAAGGGAGAGAGGTAGTGCCTGCCATCTCATTAGATCATTTGCTAACTGCATGATTAATGGGGCTAGGTTAACCTTGACTACGTTTTTAATTTCCTTAGGGAAATGGATGCCAAGATATCTCAGGTTTGTCTTTTGCCAGCTAAACGTCCCTATAGGAAAGCCACTTCCAACTAAATCCAATGAAATCTGCATTGCTTCTGACTTATCCCAATTTATCATTTAGTCAAAGAATTTACCAAAGTTGTCTGTCTGCAGGATATTTGGAATAGATTGAGCTGGATTTTTAATAAATAGGATGATGCTATTTGCATATGAAAAAAAAATCTCTTTCTTGGGCCCTGATTTGATCCCATGAATCCCTTGGTTGCTCCTAATAAGTACTGCAAGTAGTTCTAATGCCAGACTGAACAGGAGTGGGGAGAATGGGTATTCCTAATTCCTTGAAACAGATCAAAGGAGGAGGATATGGTCAGGGCCGGCTCCAGGCACCAGCATTTCAAGCTGGTGCCTGGGGTGGCAATTTGCAAGGGGCGGCAGTCCCTGTTGTTGTTTTGCCCCCAAGCAGCGTGCCGAATTGCTGCTGCAGGCAGAGGGGGGAGCAGTCCGTGCGCCTTTAGGGCAGCAGGCGCGTTTCTGCGGGGGCGACAATTCGGCGGCAGCTTCTATGTTTAGCTGTCCGCAGCGGCAATTCGGTGCACTGCTTGGGGCGGCGAAAACTGTAGAGCCGGCCCTGGATATGGTGCTATTTTCAAGGATACAAGGGTTGGGGTGAGAATAAGCTTTATCCATGAAATAAAGGATTCCTCCAACCGAAATTTATCCGGGGTAAGAAACAAATATTGCCAGTTTACTCTGTGGAAGGCTCTCTGCACAGAGTGAAGTGATTGCATGGGAATTTCTAGAATGTTGATGGAATGCCATAACATTAATCACGTGACGTGTTCTCTGAATCATGCTTTGTTAAATAAATCCCACCTCATTACTTTTTCAAGCTTCTTGGCCAACATTTTTATATCAGTATTGACTGAAGAGATGAGTGTATAGTTATTACACGCTTGTGAATCCTTACCTGGTTTAAGTAGTATAGTAATTCCCTCATAGTAGGAGACAAGGTACCTTTCTTTAAGGCATCTTTTGCAAGTGTATAACAGCTCAGGGGCCAGAATTTCTTAGAAACTTTGATAGAATTCTATCGGTGGGCCATCAGGGCTGGGAGTCTTGCCGGGACTTATTTCCTCCATGGTCGTGTAATGACAACAGACCCTGGTCATTGGCAGGCAGGATTGAACTGGGGACCTCTGGGAATATGGACTTGTTTTTGTATATTGCCATTCCTAATACCTGACTTGTGTCCATTTATCCTTATAAATAAATACACAAGTCAGATATTAGGAATAGCAGTATACAAAAACATTTCAATCTCCCTGGACACACAATAGCAGATTTAAAGGTGGCCATCCTGCAGCAAAAAAACTGCAGGACCATGCTTCAAAGAGAAACTGAGCTTCAGTTCATTTGCAAATTTGACACCACCAGCTCAGGACTGAACAAAGACTGAATGTCTAACCAACTACAAAAGCATTTTCTCCTCCCTTGATGTTCTCACCTCAACTGCTAGAAGAGGGCCTCATCCTCCCTGCTTGAACTAACCTGGTTATCTCTAGACTGATACTTGCCTGCATATTTATACCAGCCTCTGGAAATTTCCACTACATTCATTTGACAAGTGAGTATTCACCCACAAAAGCTTATGCTCTAACACGTCTGTTAGTCTATAAGGTGCCACAGAACTGTGGCTTTTTACAGATCCAGACTAACACAGCTACCCCTGATACCTGACCTCATTTTTTCCTCTCTCTAAATGGTCTTGGTGCCACTAGACAAGACAGAACACCACACCCAGGAGGTGTGGGGGGTCACATACTTCCCCTAGCTGAGGAAGTGCGTCCCGAGCTTCAGAGACTTCCCAGTTGAAATCCTGGACAAGCCTCAACTTGTAACACCGCTAGACTGTGGTAGTCAGCAGGCAGGATCAAACTGGGGACCTCCGCAGCTTAGTGGATGAGCCTCTACTGTATTAGCTTCTTCGGCATGAGCTGAAAGCCAACTGGTTCTTAGCTAAGGCTGTAGAGCAGACTCATTTTACCCCTCTCTCTCTATGGTCTTGGTGCCACTAGGTGGGACAGAACCACACCCAAGAGGTATGTGGGTTACACTTCCACTGTACATGAGGAAAAATAGCAACTCTGGGCCCCAAGCATTCTGCTTAGAGGGCCAGACACAGCTGTTCACACACAACTTGCTTTGAGCAAATATGATTTCCAACTAACGTTATGTGGCCCCCACTTCAGCATGAATGGGACTGAGCCCTGTAGCAGTTATTCTCTCTTCCAACTCATTCATGTAAGCCACTCACGAACCACTCTTAGTGAGATGGATAGAAATTACAGTGAATTCCATGTCAGAGTTCAATGAATGCTTGATGCAAAGGTGAATTTAATGCATATGTAAGTGGAATGCTTATTATTTAGCTCTTCTTTCAAAGAAGGGACAGGCATTTTCATTACAAACCTTGACATTATGAATGTTAATTATTTGAGTGATTATAAAAATGGGAGCATACACATACCAAACATGATTCAAATAAAGAGGCATAAAACAACACAATCCTTTGATCAGTAAAGTTATCTGGAAATCCTCTGTAAATCTGGCTGTGGATCAATGTCCATTTTATGCAGTAGTTCATGGTGCTCTAAGATGTTTTGCCTGCATACCCCTAAGTATTGTCTTGTATCACTATTGCACTGAGAATTTCCAAGCCCGGGAAATCATGTTTAGTAATTGAATTTGTTCACTGAAAACAGATCCTCAGCATTTGGACAACATTAGTCAGCATGTCTTCATTTTCTGGCAGATTTTGTTTTGACAACAGTGTTATATTTCTATTCACAAAGGCCAAATATATTTGGAGTCTAGCTGATTTTTATTTAGCTTAAGGAGATTAATAAGGCAGCACAAGTAAAATCTGACAGTGGGCTCCATGCGTGTCTCCTTTGTTAGTCCGCAGGGAAAATAATGGCTGCTGAACTTTATACAAGGGGGAGTTTTGTTTCAAACCCATTCAAAAGGAAGTATTTTCTTTTCAATTCAAATCAAATGAAATCTAGATGTTGACCTCATGTATAACATAGGCCACAAAACTTCTCTTAATTTATGGCTGTCTCTTGTTCACATGCACACCCAGTGCTGGCTGCCCTGAGGGCCATCACTAGAAGGGTGCTCCATGAATTATCCAAAGGCCAGATGGCCAATGCCCTGCTTCTAGCCTATTTCTACAAACTAGTTCACAAAGGTTAGGAAATTCAATCAGAAAACAGAAACACCAAAGCGGATCTGAGGTGGCCAGTCACATGGCTCAGGTAGTGAATTCAGATTATTACCAAATCATCTGAATGCCCTCTAAACGCCCTACAAATGAGCTGTTGCTCCAATATATTCCTAAAGACATTTGTCAGGCACAAGTGATGGACACACTGTTGAAATCATGATCTGCTGTTAGACAATTGGTGAACGGGTAAAGGGCTACATGTGTTTGAATAAACCATTTGTAGTTCAATCACTCCTATGATAGAGCATTAAAAAGAAAAGGCTCAAATTTCAGCTCAGCGCTGAAACTAAATGTCATCTCTAACAGGCCTCTTTCAATATTTTACCCTTTAGTGTCAGCAAAGCTCAGTCTCTGTCTGCAGGCGTGGCTGCTCTTTCCAAATGCTATGAGTCCCAGGACATCTCTGCGGGTAAGGGAGAAAACAGGAGATGGAGGTTTAATGGATCCTCCTGGCAGACAATACAAGAGGATGGCGGGTGTAGGGGGAAGGATGGATTTGGAAGAAAATGAGGTTTCTCTCCCTCACTTTCCTCCTAAGACTAGATTGCGGCATTTAGCCACAGCCAATAGTAGGGGCAGTGCAAGACTTCCTGGCTCCAGGACAAATGTTATAAAACATTCTGCCTCAGAGGCAGAGCATTTCTCCCAGAATTCCCTGATTGCTCTCCCTCCACTGGAATGTGCTCCTCCTTAAAGAGGTGTAGCATATACCTCCATGTGCCCAGACAGCTCCACTCTCTGAACTAGGGAGGTAACTTGGCTCTGCTGCTCCTCCTTGCTCTTGAGGGGAGCCTCTTGATAGCAGCCCTGGTACCTGCTAAACTGCAGGGGCTGCAATATTAACTGCCCTTACATAGGCCACACAGGGGGTGTTGTCTCCTTAAGCTCCAAGAGCTGAATATGCCTCTGAATACAACCTTTTCAGGGCCTTATGGAAGTAAACCTCCAAAACTTTGAAGTTCTTCCATCCCAAAATAGCTACATCTTAGTTCTATTATTATCAAGGGCTGCAGAAGCTGAGAAAAATGTGCCAGTGAATTTGATTTGAGCAGTATACGTTCTGATAGCTACAAACTCACTTCCATATATAATTTCACTACCTATCTACATTTCCTTTTCTGAAAGGATGCAGTCAAGCTTGTTTTAAAAATCCCCTTACTGTCTCTTTTAGTGGAATATCCTCTTAGAAAATATTTTTTCCCCATCCCTGACTTGTCTTTTTCCATTTTGTCAAACACTAATTTTATTTTTTGCTTTGAAATAAACTCCACTTTCTTTTAAACACACTTTAAATCAGTTACTGCAATAGAATAATTTACTGATGTCAACACAGCTCTGAGAAAGGTGCTTGATAGAGAACACTTGCTGCAAAGCTCAAAACAGCACTTTGTGTGCCTCTCTCCAACAAGAGAGGTTACTACTTCAAGTTGAGTTTCTTGGTGATTGAAGTGATGGATGGATTATTTTGTTTGTGTGGGTCTTTTTTGTTTAGTGCACAGATTTGGAGTCTGTGGCTTTAACCATCAGGTGATATAAAAGCTTTAGAGCTAGGTCAATGGTGTTACTTAGGGCTTGTCTACACTAGCAATTAACAGCGCTGCAACTTTGTCTCTCTCAGGATGGGGAAAAAACACTCCCCCCCCCAAGCGTAGCGAGTTGCAGCACTATAAAGTGCCAGTGTAAACAATGCCCCAGCACTGAGAGCTGCACTCCCAGTGCTGGGAACTATGCCCCTTGTTGAAGGTTGTTTTTTTTTTAATGCTGGGAGAGCTCTCCTAGCCCTGCGCCACAACCACACAAGGCACGTTAAAGCCTTCATCACATCCCTTTTCAAATCGGAAGGACTAAAATTCTATTTCTCCCATGACAAAAAAAGGCACCTAGATAAATATTTCTTCCCTTTCCTTCTCCTTTTGTTTTAAATTCTGAAGTTTTCCTGAGGAGACAGTTACAGGACAATAATTCCCATCCAGGCAGAACTTGCTGCAAAAGCTCTACAGATTTTAAAATATAGACTCGTATCTTAATTTCTGCTTTTATTCATTTTGAAGTTTGAAAGAGGTTAATTAGAGAGGACTGTCTTGGGACTTTTATGTAAAATAATACAACTAAGTCTACATTCTCTAGCCTAAGCCTCTTCCATCAATCAGGATAGAGGACATTGTGCAAATAATTTCTATAACAGGCTCCTTTAGAATTCTTCGACCTTTACTGCAGTAGTCAGTGATGAGATTGTTTTCTGTTAAAGTTCACAGGGAACATATCTTGAATTTTAATTTCTTTTTAACAGATGAAGGGCATGTTCTTATCTGTATTCCCAGGAAATGTGAAGTAGCAAAGCCCACAGCATCACCTCTTCATTAAATTTAGACTCAGTGCTTACCCTTTAGTTGAATTCTTATCTAATGACTCAGTGCTTCCAGGCAAATGCAACAAGTTTAAGTTTTGCAGTTATTATTAGTTAATTATGACAAAGCACATGGTTATCTAGGCCTATTATATTTCTTATTCAGACACTTTAATAAAAGAAAACATTCCTATGAAGACTATCTTTGAGCTAGGTGGCTAATTTGTAGTCCCTGTTACTGTCATGAGATTGCAGGTTCAGTCCTATAAACAGCAGTGAATTTTTGGCCTTGTAAGCACCAGGGAAAAGGGTAATTTGTGGCAAATAGTGGCCCTCAGAGGAAATAAAAAGCAAAGGGAATTAATTGAAGCTACATTTTATAAAGAGCAAGTACAGAACAGTGGAGCAATACTATAGATCATCAGTGATGCCTGCATCAACTATGTGACAAATAAGTTTTCTAGAGGTATGTGCTGAGCAAAAGGTAAACATATGTAATGCGGCTGTTTCCTCTGTCTCTATCAATGTTCCCTAGGACTTAATCCTTGGTGCCCTCCTTTTTTCCCCTCTACACCAGAAGTGTCAAACAAACAGCCCTTGGGCTGGATCTGGCCTGCATGATCTATTTGTGACTCAAATGGCATATTTGGATTCTGCAGAATCTAAGCTTTCATATAAGAAGAGTAAATTTCTAGTGTTCATGGTTGCAAAGAGAACCTTCCAAATCTAAACCAAACATAACTGCAGCAGTATTGTCTGCATAAGCCTGCAGAGATCCTGAAACAATGATTCTGAGATGAGTAGGCTTCCCCACCAACCATTAATCTTGTTGTAAAGTTAACTTAATGATACTGTCAGTATTGACTCTCATTAGTTATTTAGGTGGGATGGAGAATTGTCCATTGCTGCAGGAAGAAAATGCAGAAAGGAGAAGTGACACAAAGACAAGAAAGAGGGAGGCAGGAGGATGAAGGGGAAAGAGAAACAAAGGGGGTGAGAAATAGTGATGGTCCCAAAAGGAGTTAATTTTCTCCCAGTGTGATGCTAAATACAGTGATAAGGTAGAGAACAAATAGTTAATTATGGTAATGAAAAGTTTAATTACTCCTGTCCCAAACCATACTCTCCTCTTTGCCTTTGTATAAATCTCCCATTCACATCACTGGGAGCTGTGCTGTGGATTATGGGGAGTATTTAGCCCTAAATTTTACCTTGGCCTACTGGCCATAAATCAACGTGGAATTCAACCCTCTCTACTGGGTATTTGATAGCCCTGTTCTGCACACATGCCAGAGTGATCTTTCATAGATATCCATCATGATGGCTCTTAAATTTCTCTAGCTTCATCCCTGGCTTCTTTTCCTCCATATCAGCTACATTTCAACTGGTCTTTCCAACATTTCTTCTTGAATGTCCATTTCCTCAAACTATACTTGGTAACAATGCACCTTCTATAGATTCTTCTCTCCTTGCTTTCTCCAAACAATATGAGAGGTTATGCACCAGTTACTCCACTTGAAATCAATGGGCTTTTTAGGTGCTCAAAGTCTCTTAGATTGTAAGTTCTGTTGGGGAGGGGTAGTCTCTTATTGCTATAAAGCACCAGGATGCTATAAAAGTAATAAATAAATGATCATCCAAAATATGAAATCCTAAAATCAGGCTGGACTTAATAAAATAAACCTGATCACCGAAGGGGACTCTTTCCAAGTCTTCGCTATACTTTCTGGGCTTTCCTCCTGCTGCCATACAGTTGATTTTTTTTAATCTTGACATTTTATTCCTAAAATTCTCCTCAGTTTGGAGACAATGGTTTGTTCTAGGAATTATTTTGAGGAAGTTCTTCGGCCTGTGTTATATGGGAGGTCAGACTAGATGATCACAGTGGTTCCTTCTGGCCTTGGAATCTATGAACTTCTAAGTTGCAGCATTACTGCGAGCCATCAGTGCATTTGATGGGAAATGGGCATTTAGTTCACTAGCTGTGGTGATACTTTGGAGAGCTCTCTGAGCTCCCTGTTGTGGAATTGGAATATTAATAAACATACATTTATTGTAATACTCCCTCTTCCATATCCGCTGGGCATCAACAGGACTGAAGTAGGAGATGTATTTTCCCTTGCATTAAAATCTATCTAATCTAATGAATGAGCCTGATTCTGCAAAGCGCCCTTAACTTCCACTGAATTCAACTGGAGTTCAGGACTCTCAGCATCTCACAGGATGTACGCAGGGTCTCACAGGATCAGCCCTTAAATCATAAGAAAATGAAACAGATTGAATGGTTAGCCAAGATAGCAGAAGGTGCAATAGCAGCAAAGAATCCTGTGGCACCTTATAGACTAACAGACGTTTTGGAGCATGAGCTTTCGTGGGTGAATACCCACTTCCTCAGATGCATGTAATGGAAATATCCAGGGGCAGGTATATATATGTGTGCTAGCAAGCAAGCTAGAGATAACGAGGTCAGTTCAATCAGGGAGGATGAGGCCCTGTTCTAGCAGTTGAGGTGTGAAAACCAAGAGAGGAGAAACTGGTTCTGTAATTGGCAAGCCATTCACAGTCTTTGTTCAATCCTGAGCTGATGGTGTCAAATTTGCAGATGAACTGAAGCTCAGCAGTTTCTCTTTGAAGTCTGGTCCTGAAGTTTTTTTGCTGCAGGATGGCCACCTTAAGGTCTGCTATAGTGTGGCCAGGGAGGTTGAAGTGCTCTCCTACAGGTTTTTGTATATTGCCATTCCTAATGTCTGATTTGTGTCCATTTATCCTTTTCCGTAGAGACTGTCCAGTTTGGCCGATGTACATAGCAGAGGGGCATTGCTGGCATATGGTGGCGTATATTACATTGGTGGATGTGCAGGTGAATGAACCAGTGATGGTGTGGCTGATCTGGTTAGGTCCTGTGATGGTGTCGCTGGTGTAGATATGTGGGCAGAGGTGGCATCGAGGTTTGTTGCATGGATTGGTTCCTGAGCAAGAGTTATTATGGTGTGGTGTGCAGTTACTGGTGAGAATATGTTTCAGGTTGGCAGGTTGTCTGTGGGCAAGGATTGGCCTGCCACCCAAGGCCTGTGAAAGTGTGGGATCATTGTCCAGGATGGGTTGTAGATCCTTGATGATGCGTTGGAGGGGTTTTAGCTGGGGGCTGTATGTGATGGCCAGTGGAGTCCTGTTGGTTTCTCTCTTGGGTTTGTCTTGCAGTAGGAGGCTTCTGGGTACACGTCTGGCTCTGTTGATCTGTTTCTTTATTTCCTCGTGCGGGTATTGTAGTTTTGAGAATGCTTGGTGGAGATTTTGTAGGTGTTGGTCTCTGTCTGAGGGGTTAGAGCAGATGCGGTTGTACCTCAATGCTTGGCTGTAGACAATGGATCGTGTCCTACTGCAAGACAAACCCAAGAGAGAAACCAACAGGACTCCACTGGCCATCACATACAGCCCCCAGCTAAAACCCCTCCAACGCATCATCAAGGATCTACAACCCATCCTGGACAATGATCCCACACTTTCACAGGCCTTGGGTGGCAGGCCAATCCTTGCCCACAGACAACCTGCCAACCTGAAACATATTCTCACCAGTAACTGCACACCACACCATAATAACTCTTGCTCAGGAACCAATCCATGCAACAAACCTCGATGCCAACTCTGCCCACATATCTACACCAGCGACACCATCACAGGACCTAACCAGATCAGCCACACCATCACTGGTTCATTCACCTGCACATCCACCAATGTAATATACGCCATCATATGCCAGCAATGCCCCTCTGCTATGTACATCGGCCAAACTGGACAGTCTCTACGGAAAAGGATAAATGGACACAAATCAGACATTAGGAATGGCAATATACAAAAACCTGTAGGAGAGCACTTCAACCTCCCTGGCCACACTATAGCAGACCTTAAGGTGGCCATCCTGCAGCAAAAAAACTTCAGGACCAGACTTCAAAGAGAAACTGCTGAGCTTCAGTTCATCTGCAAATTTGACACCATCAGCTCAGGATTGAACAAAGACTGTGAATGGCTTGCCAATTACAGAACCAGTTTCTCCTCTCTTGGTTTTCACACCTCAACTGCTAGAACAGGGCCTCATCCTCCCTGATTGAACTGACCTCGTTATCTCTAGCTTGCTTGCTAGCACACATATATATACCTGCCCCTGGATATTTCCATTACATGCATCTGAGGAAGTGGGTATTCACCCACGAAAGCTCATGCTCCAAAACGTCTGTTAGTCTATAAGGTGCCACAGGATTCTTTGCTGCTTTTACAGATCCAGACTAACACGGCTACCCTCTGATACTTGAGAAGGTGCAATAGAAACTCTGAAAGTTCTACCTGGCATCACCAATAAGAGTAATCCCTTGTTTTCCAACACATGGTCTTAGCTTAGCTCTTTTTTCAAGTTTCTAGAAATACAATAGCAGTACTGGGGAAAAAAATATCCAGCCAACTGACATTAATATGGATAATTGGGGTGTGGGGAGGTACTATGATAAAGCATATTCTAGGAACAACATGATACTCAGCACCTGGCCAAAGAATTGCAAGCATTTATATCACTTATTGAAAGGGCCAATAAGAGACATCACTGAAGCCAAGTTGTTGGGGCAGGGGAAAAAACCCTCAGCATGTTCTGGCAGAACTAATTCCATCTCAGCCACTCTGGCCCATGACTGGGGCTCCTTGGTGCTGCTCTAAGATAAACAATAATCATAACAAAACAATATAATCATGGACCGTGTCCTCAGAGCTTTCCTGAGCTTTCCCCTAAGGAGGCAATGATCATATCAAAGCCATGATGATCTATACCATGTGATTTTCATAGCCACTGAAAAAGGCATATAAATTAAGGCCTGCAGCAGGCTTTGTGAGGTTTGTAGGAGAGTTCCATTCTGATGTGTATTAGTTCCATGCAGCTATGGAATAAGCTGTGTGTGCAACTTCTAAGGTTTGTAGGAGAGGGGATCCTTCTTCTGAACCTCAAAACATTCCAGGGATATCTAGTATTAGAGTTCCATAGCAATTTGTGGCAAGCCAGCAAAGAGGATATTATGGAGAGTTGAAATGCTTTCTTTTAATGTTCCCTCCTCATTTTTGCCTTTTAGAAAAATCTAGTATATTTTGTGCCAAAAGCTATGTTCAGACTAAACAGCTGAGCACTCAAAAGTTAAGAAATCCACAGTTAAAACAGTAAAATGTAACTTCCAAGGAGTTCACCTAGGTCCCTGGGGCTCTGTGTGCATGTAATTCAGGGCAAGACATGCTGTCCCTGGTAGGGAAGGGAAGTTAAAGACAGACTTAGAGTCTGCTAGGCAACCAAGAGGGGGAGAGACTATTTAGAATGACAGGGGCCCTTGTTGGCTTCAGGGAGGATGGCAAGCGTGCCTGTGTAACCCATGTGCCTAATGGGGAGATATCTCTTTCAGAGGTCCATTGGGGGTCGGGGGGGGGGGGATTGTTGCTAGGCAGATTAGCACTCCATATCCAGAGGCTTCTGGAATTGGGTGTGGTAGTCTTGGGTATGCTCCAATAGGTTCCCTGTTGCTGGGCTCTGACTCCATGAGGGCAAGCAGTCAGGGCAGCTGCTTTGCAGAAGGCCCTGTGCGAGTTGGGAGAAGCTGAGCCCAGGAGCAGGAAGCAGGCTGTTGTCCCTAACTCGGAGGCATTTTGCAGCAGGTTAGTGATATTGTTAACCCTCTAACAGGGAAGCCTGGGCAACAGGGCCGGCCTTAGGATTTATGGTGCCCTAGGCGAGATTATTAAACTGGTGCCCCTGTGCCTGATCTGCTCTTAGCAACACAAACATAAGCTTACAGTATTGGAAAACTTGCCACATTCACGTTATTAAAATCAGTTTAACTTAATTAAGCACACTGTAATGCTGATGGACTAACACTAAAGAAGCAGCACTATAGAAAAAATTCTGATATGACAGAATAATGCAAATAATATATATTTTTTAATTTATCAAAATTTTATTGGAAATTTATATGAAGAGGTATTGAAACAAAGATTTGTTTTTAATTAAAGCAATCTTTCTGGCTTTTTTGGCTGCAAAATCAGTAATAATGTCATCGTATGACAAAGACAAAGTCGTGTCTTGTTTGATTGCAAGAACAGCAAGACCAGTTAAGCGTTCCTGACTCATTGTAGAGCGGAGATAGTTTTTAATGAGCTTTAGTTTTGAGAAACTCCGTTCTGCTGATGCTACTGTTACAGGAATTGTCAGTAGAATACGAGTGGCAATGTACACATTAGGATATATGTCAACAAGTTTGCGGGTATGAATAAACTGTACAATGTCCATCACCAATTTTGCATGTGGCAACATTGATGACAGTGTACTCAATTCTTCGTACAGTTCAAGTCCATTTAAATCAAAACTATCACCGTGCTTCAGGAGGCTCTCTAGGTTCTTGCACTTTGTCATTAGTTGCTCTTGTTTTCCTATTTCGTTGAATTTAGTTATGTCATACAAAAATCCAAACTGTTCATGGTGTACTTGCAAGGTATTAAACCTTTCATCAACAGCAGATACTGCTTTATCCATCACAACATTAAAAACTTCAACCTCAAATTTCTTTTTCTGGATCGTCTATGGGCATGATCTGCTGTACAGATTCTTCACAAAGAAGTGTCCCTGGCCTTTTTAACTCATATTAACTATGTATTTACTTTATGAAAGTTGGAGAAAACATTGTGAAAACGTAAAACATTGGCTGCCCAACTTCTGGGCTGGCAAAAGTTATACTGACTCACAGGGGAAAAAAAAAGCAGGAGAATCTTAGTACAACATATGGTCACTCTATACCAGGGGTCGGCAACCTTTCAGAAGTGGTGTGCCGAGTTCACTGTAATTTAAGGTTTCTCGTGCCAGTAATACATTTTAATGTTTGTAGAAGGTTTCTCTCTATGTCTATATTATATAAATAAACTATTGTTATTATCTGAGGTCTTGGCCACCAGGCCACTGCCAGCTGAGTAAATGAAACCCCAAACCGGCAGCGGGCTGGTGGCTGGAACCCTAGACAAGGATCCCAGGCCCTGCTCAGCCCGCTGCTGGTCTGGGGTTCTGACCACCAACTCCTGCCAGCCAGGATCCCGGCCGCCAACCCCCCCTCAGCCCGCTACCAGCCTGGGATTCTGCTCACGCAGGCTGGCAGGAGGCAGAGTGGGGCTGGCGGCTGAGCTGCTGACTGGCAAGGGGCTGGCAGCCGGAACCCCGGAGTAGCAGTAGGCTGAGTGCTGCTGGCACCTCAGACTGGCAGCAGACTGAGCCACTCAACCCCCCACTGGCCCTGGTCAGCCCGCCACCAGCCCACTCAGCCCGCCACCAGCCCACTCAGCCCGCTGCCGGCTGAGTGAATGGAACCCCAGGCTGACAGCAGGTTGAGTGGTTCAGCTGGCCTGCTCAGCCCACTGCCAGCCTGGGGTTCCTTGGGGGTCCCCAGGCCAGCAGCAGGTGCTGAGTGGGGCTGATGGCTGGTATCCCAGCTGGCAATAGGGCAGCACCCAGAGCAGTGATGGGCTGAGCCGCTCAGCCTGCTGCTGCATACCATCAAAAATCAGCTCACCTGCCACCTTTGGCACGTGTGCCGTAGGTTGCCGAACCCTGCTTTATACACTAGTAAGGAGATGAGCATATTACAGCTGTTGGAGGGCTCTTATCAGGAGTAACAGGCTATAGGAAAGTCAGTCAACATTTTTTGTTTCTCTGATGAAAACTGGCCCACTCCCTGCCTCAAACCAAACCTGTCACTAATAATTGTCAACAACTTAATTTTCTGTTTTTGGCTAAGATATTGATTTTTTTTAAAAAAAATATTGAAATTGGATTCAGGATTGTTAGCAAGAATTTTTGGCAAACAAAGTTGTTAAATGACAATCTAAATGGCAACACAGTACTGCTTTCATGCTTGGCTCACCCCCCAGCCTGGTCCAACAGCTGCAGTAGAGGAGGAGATAGGTGGAAAACTGCAGGATCCCAAAATCCACCTCTTAGAGTACAGAGTGGCAACAGCAGCAGCAAACCCTCAGGTCCAATCACACGCCAATGGGCACCACCACCAGCCTTACGAACCATGGTGAAATTAGCACAGCATCTGATCTCAGGGACGGGGCACCCATGGAGCCACAGCAGCTCATCCTCCCCTGTGCAGCTCCCCCCCGGATGAGATGGATCGCTGGCAGCTGCCAGCCCGGGGGAGAGGCGCTCCCCAGCTAGGGTAGCCAGATCCAGATGTCCTGATTTTATAGGGCCAGTCCTGATATTTGGGGCTTTGTCTTATATAGGCACCAATTACCCTCACCTAGAGTGACCAGACAGAAAGTGTGAAAAATCAGGATGGGCGGGGGTGGGTAAAAGGAGCCTATATAAGAAAAAGATCCCAAAATTGGGACTGTCCCTATAAAATAGGGATATCTGATCACTATACCTCAATCCCCTATCCTGATTTTTCACACATCTGGCTAACCTCAGCCAAGCCCTGTGTGACATTCCAATCCTGGCTGCCTGCCGAGGAAGTGAGTTACTTTCACTTTCATTCCTCAACAGCCAGCCAGCCTCATCTACCCCCAGCACCTCACCCAACCCAGCCCTGACGGAGGGGAGGGAGGAGAGAGAGAGGGGTGCTCCTGGGGAGGAGGGAGAAAGGAGGGGGTGCTCCGTGGGGCAGGGGGGAGAAGAATGGATGTTATGGGGGACAACAAAGGGTACTGGTTCCAGAGCCACAGAGCCTGCCTCACCTGACCTCAGCCGGGGGGAAAGAGTCACACTCACAGGTGAGCTTCTTTCCCAACCCCCACCCCCTCCCCTTCCCAGAGACCCCAGCAGCCAATCCCATTCCTCAGACTGTGCTGCATTCGGCTCTCTCTAGGACCCAGCAGCCCTGCTTCAACATAGTCTGGGCTGCCTGGAGAGTGGTGCCCCCAGGCAGAGTGAGGCCCTACGCTGCTGCCTATTCTGCCTATGCCTAAGGACAGCCCTGCTGGGCAATGCTAATTATAGAGAAGACTAAAGTCAGGACTTTTAGTAGAGTTTTGTAACCTGCAGCTTGAGCCCTGCACCCTTTTGTGGTGAGGGGAAATTCTGGCACCACAAGCAGCCTGACTCCTGCCTGAAGCAATGCCTGTGAGCAGCGATCAGCAGCCCCTCTGTGGTGACTGAGGAGTCCAGAGCCATCTCTGAACCAGAGGATCAGTCGTGGAGTTGTGAGTCACGATGTTTTAGTTAGCTAGTCAGGGAAATTGTTTGGGAGACCCCTTACTTCCTGGACTGACTTACGTCCTCGAGCCAGGGAGTAAGGGGTTAGAGATTTTATTACCTGCTGCCTATTAAACCTGAGGAGGAACTTACCACCTTATCCCGCTTGTGAGTCTTTTGGGCTGCTCTGGACCCAGTTAGCCAAATTGTTAGCTGTTTCACAGAAGATATTGTGGTCTCAGGTCATCAGGGGCCCTATGAAGTACATGTACCAATGGGACCCTAACTTTTACATTTGATCTATGAGATCACACGACTGGGGAAATTCATGGATATTATCAGTGTAGGCACCAGTGCCCCTGAGAACAGTGTTTTACCTTCTTGTGTTATATTTACCTCCTGTTTACTATAATTGTGTTTGTGTTTGTGCTATTTCTTGGGAGTTTCCAACTTCTGAGGGCTACCTTATAGTTAGCATTTTCCTCCCAAGCTACCCTGGTGACCCTGCCAGGAAAGAATGAGGGGGTGGAGGCAATGCCAAATAAATTCATATGGGAAGAAAATGAAGTTACAACCTACTGAGTGGGAGGTGGGATCCAGAAGAACCCGGTCCATCAAAATCAGAAAGGAGATTGGCGCTAAAGGAGGTAACTGGGTGGATAGGATAGAACATTAATTTTGTTATTGTGTGCTTACATGATCACATATTATTCTTAAGTACAGTAATGCAATATAAATGACATTCTGCAATCTTGGGTACACTTAAGTAGCATCTTATCATGTTGTTTACTATAATCTCATCATATTGAGTCCATGACAACCATTTATGTGTAATGTGTAAAATAAATAGTCTACCTGTATAGTGCCACATGCTCATCTGGTGCAAATCAGCAGAACTTCATTGACTTTTATGGAGTAATGCAGATTGCACCAGATGAGGACCTGGCCCCTAAGTGTACAACAAAATGTAACAGTAAATATTTGCTGGTATAAATAAGCCACCTAAATTAGCTTTGCAGTTAACTGAATCAAGCTTAAAGTCTGCACTGTATATACATGCACAGCTAAGTTAACTTAGCAGTAGCTCTCTATCTGCCTCTGACTGAATATGTAGAATTTGGGTAGGTAGATGTATCTATGTATAGCATGCCATATTTATACACTACACATGGATTTACAAATGCAAACACATGATCTGGAGAAGGATTTATATGTAAAAAGTGAGTAGGAATTAAGCAATAAGAATTTCAGAATTCTTAATGCGAGACAGATGTTTGATGCACCAATTGTCAATGACCAAGGAAGTGTGTTATCCCACACTAATAGGAGTCTTGCACTGTTTTGTTGCAGTAATGACTGGCACCTAGAACAGAAACTGCACACACAAAAGTAATCAGTCTTTTACGGAACTATAAGGTAATTTTCTATTAAAAGTGGATCAACTAAAACTTTATTTTATCCTGGTGGGAGGGAATACACACTTTGTGTGTTACTGTAGAATGCAAATGATGTAAATTATCTTAATTTCTGTATAATTAAAATTAATTTTCTTCCCTAAGGAACAAGTTTTAAATTCCAAGATTACATTTTAATTTCTTAGCTAGAATGTTTAATCAAAAACTTTGCAGAAGGGCACTACTTAATCAGCATTGAAAAAGTGAGGGATTGCAGAAAATGATTAGCTCAGAGTATTGGTAATAGTTGTGTATGGAATTGTTCCCCTCTAGGTTGCTCATTTAAACCCAGCCCTAGCAAGTAGCAACCAAGAGTTATTACCTTCTCATGGGTATTTGGTGGCTTTTATTAAACGAATGGTTGGTCTTTAGAAGATAAATGTGTATATCAGAAAAATCACAGGTATAGTTGACTAATGGACAGTGTCATAAGATGGCATAAGTGGCCCCCTGGATCAGCACTGAGGCATCTTGGCAGAGCTATATGGGAACACTTGCACTGTCACTGTCCTGTACCTGTTCTGCAGAGAGGAAACTCCAGTTTCCCAGGCTATTACAGAGAGTAAATTCACTACTAAAAATGTATCATTATTCATTTAGACTAAAATAAGATGTTGAATGTATCATGTATCTCAAAATAAATATCACGGCACTTTCATAATCCATGGTCTATGGTGTTTAAAACTATACATTGTTCTCTCTTGTTCTTGAGCGCTGGAAGCTACAATATATTCAAAGCACATCTATAACATCTTACTAAGTCTCAACATGTCATTTTACTTATTTTTCACTTATTAAAATGTTTTGAAATGTTTTTTAGTGCTCCTGAAAAGGTCCATGTTGTTAGCATTTATTAAAATTTGTTTACGTAGCACTTTTTGTGCATGAGAACTGGAAACAAGCCTTCTGTTTACCTACAGAACTGGTACATCATGGACAACTAAGTGCCTGATCCTAAAAGGTGGTAGACACTAAACTCCTATTGAAATCTGGGAGCTTGAGGCATCTCATAAGATCAACTATGGGGTATAGTCATGTTATTGTCTCTCTGAGGGCTTGTCTACATCAGAAAGTTGCAGCGCTGGTGAGGGAGTTACAGCGCTGCAACTTTGAGAGTGTCCACATCTGCAGGGCATCACCAGCGCTGCAACTCCCTGTTTGCAGCGCTGGCCGTACTCCCGTTTTGTCTCGGGTGTAGAGGATCCAGCGCTGGTGATCCAGCGCTGGTAATGCAATGTAGACACTCACCAGCGCTTTTCTTGACCTCCGTGGAAGGAGGAAGCCTCTGGTAATCAAGCTGGTTTCCTTTCCCGGTTTGCTCTCTCGGTCCCGGAGCCAGCCAGCAAACCGCAGGGAAGGAGACCTGCTTGCTCGGGGTTCCGGGACCGAGAGAGCAAACCGGGAACGCCGCGGTTTGCTCTCTCGGTCCCGGAGCCAGCCAGCAAACCGCGGGGAAGGAGACCTGCTTGCTCGGGGTTCCGGGACCGAGAGAGCAAACCGGGAAAGGAAACCAGCTTCGCCGCGGTTTGCTCTCTCGGTCCCGGAACCCCGAGCAAGCAGGTCTCCTTCCCCGCGGTTTGCTGGCTGGCTCCGGGACCGAGAGAGCAAACCGCGGCGTTCCCGGTTTGCTCTCTCGGTCCCGGAACCCCGAGCAAGCAGGTCTCCTTCCCCGCGGTTTGCTGGCTGGCTCCGGGACCGAGAGAGCAAACCGCGGCGTTCCCGGTTTGCTCTCTCGGTCCCGGAACCCCGAGCAAGCAGGTCTCCTTCCCCGCGGTTTGCTGGCTGGCTCCGGGACCGAGAGAGCAAACCGCGGCGTTCCCGGTTTGCTCTCTCGGTCCCGGAACCCCGAGCAAGCAGGTCTCCTTCCCCGCGGTTTGCTGGCTGGCTCCGGGACCGAGAGAGCAAACCGCGGCGAAGCTGGTTTCCTTTCCCGGTTTGCTCTCTCGGTCCCGGAACCCCCCTTGAAGCCGCCCAACAGCGCTGCAGTGTGGCCACATCTAACACCACTTGCAGCGCTGGTTGCTGTAAGTGTGGCCACTCTGCAGCGCTGGCCCTATACAGCTGTACTAATACAGCTGTAACAACCAGCGCTGCAAAATTTTAGATGTAGACATGGCCTGAGAGAATATATCCCTGAGGGTTAATGACTATTTCCATCAAATTAAAAGGAGAACTGCATCTTGGGAGCAAAGAGAAAAAATCAGTCTAGGCAGAGGAGTCAGTCTGAATACGTCATTCCTAATAGCTCTCCATAATGTGAGCTTCTTCAATAAACAAGAAAACACCGAAGAGGAAAAGCAGGAACATTTAGAGCAACCTACTGAGCTGCTTGTGACCAAAAATTTAAGAAATAATAAAATGAGGCTTCTGAATCAGAACTGGTGTGTGGATTCTTTCTGCCTCTCTTGGGGTTTGGTTGTGTACACTCAATACAATAGCTTAGTTTCCTGAAATATTTTGCTCCAATTCTAGTTGTTGGGCTTGGTGTGGAGGTGACTGGGTGGTGTTTAGTGGTCTGTGATATACCAGAGATCAAACTAGATGAGCTGGTGGTCTATTCTGGCCTTGAACTATATGACTAACTCATTGGATGATCAGGGCCAAAAACCAAGGATTCTGAGATTTCCATCACAAAGCGAATCAGTGGGATATTTGTGTCCTACAATTGGCATATTGGACCTCTACTACTCAGGGAAGGACCTTATACATCAGCACTGCAAGCTTCCCCACCAATGTGCCTCTTCAAGCCACCACCTCATCAGGCCAGAAGGTAATTCAGTATTTTCCATAGCCAGCCATTTTTTGATGTGTCCTCTGAGGTTGCCAACAGAGGTGTCAGTTATAATGGTAACACATTTTTAAAGTGTTGATAATTTCCCACCCAGTGACTGGATTTAGACTACCAGTTCATTTGACATGTCATCTGTCTCTCTTAGTTACATGAGTCAGGCACCATGAACCAGTTAAGATGTAAAAGTTTTGCTTGGCATTTGCTGAATTATATTATTTAGACTTGTTAAATTCTTTGAATCATTTCTTTCTATCAAAGGAACAAAGTGGTCTTTTGATCTTCAGAAATAATATATCCAAAGGTGAAGTAACAAAGCATATTTATTAATGAATCCAAGAAAAGCCTATTTTAAAAGTCTCTAGAGCTGGTGTAAATAGTTGCCTGAAGTGGAAACTTTTAAATGTACTGGGCCACCTCAGGACTGACTTAGTTTAAGACAGTGGAATTAAAAATAGTGAGAGTTCAGAACTGGGGCCCTGTAATGGAGTTGGGACTCACCACCGCGGCGCCTCCTGCTGGCTGTCCTGGGAATTAGCTCTCAGCCCTTCCAGTGTGCCTTCAGCTAGTGGTGTCATGCTTGCCATTACTGCTGGCTCTACTCTTTGGACCCATGGTGCTCCTTAGACCACATCTTCCTCTTCTGGGCACATTCCTCTGGCTGTGCCCCACTCCTGTATCTCCCCCCCTTCTAGGGGACTGTCAGTCCTTCATCCCACCACTTGCCTCAGCGGCCAACTGCAGTCTGGATACCAGCCACTCTCCTCATTGGCAAGTGAGGTGCAATGGGGGTAGGGGCACAGGCCCACCTGCTACTTTGGGTCCCGACCTAGAGACCCTATATCTGGCAGCCACCTACTGCCCTCCTCCAATCTGCTGCCTATTTTCCCTGGGCCACTTCCCCTGTAGCCCTGGCATACTCTCAGCCCTTATAGCAAGGCTCCAGCCTGGCAGTGGTCAGCCAGCAGCTCACCCTTGCACTGTACTGCCCCTACCCAGCACTGCTCTATCTATGGCACTTCTTCAGGCAGACAGTTCTTCTCCCTTGCCTTCCAGGGAGAGACTCCCTTCTGCTCTGCTGAGCAGTCCTTTATATATGGCCCTTGCCAGCCCTGATTGGCTGCTCCAGCAAGCCTTCCCCCTATTGGTGGGCTCAGTGAGCCCTTTCCTGATTTGTGGCTTCTGCACAGCATCCCTGGTGCTGCTTTTAACCCCTTCTTTTCCCTGTGTGGGACAGCCACTCACCACAGGCCCACTTAGTTCTTCAACCCAGATTTCATGTTGGCTTTTGATGCTTTGGCATCAAATGAGGGATAAAAATACCTCTGAAAAATGTAAGTTACTTAAAGTACTAGGAGCTTTTAAACTAAGGCCCTTTTTGACTTATAAATAAACAGAGACCCTTGGGTTGTGTTCATGCAATTTTAAATTTTTAGCATTTTGTAGTGTGGGTTAAATGTACTGGAAAACAAGTATGCTTTTTTCCTAGAACACTCTGGAACGCAGGATGTTGCACTCAAGTGATCATTTCTGAAAAAACAAAAACAAACTTCTGTTGTGCTGAGGTTTCTTTTTGATGTGGAGTTCCTCTGTTTAGCAGAGTTAATCAAATGTTGACTCTCTGACTAATTTTGACTTTTTAATGCATGTCCCACCTCCAGCTCCTAGGCGGAGGCACAGCCAAGTGGCTCCGTGCAGTGCGTGCTGCCCCGTCCGCAGGCACCATCCCTGCAACTCCCATTGGCCATGGTTCCCCGTCAATGGGAGCTGTGGAGCTGGGGCAAGGGGTGAGGGCAGCACACGGAGCCCCCTGGCTGTCCCTACACCTAGGAGCTGGAGGGTGGACATGCTGCTGCTTCTGGAAGCCACGTGGAGCTAAGGCAGGCAGGGAGCCTGCCTTATCCCTGCTGCACCACTAATCAGACTTTGAGCTGCCAGGGTTTCTTTGAGCCCAGTCAAAAACTGGATGCCTGGCAACCCTAACATGAGATAGCTAAAAGAAGATTCAGCATCAATCTACTCTTTCTAGGGCTATAGCTACACTACAGAGACTCTACCAACACAGCCTACACCAAAAAAAGGAGTTTTTTCTGTCAGTGTAGGCACACCGCCTCCCCGAATCAGGCTATGGCTAAGTGCTGCAGCAGCACTGTAGTGTACATGCTTCCTACATCAATGGAAGAGGTTTTTTCCATTGATGTAGATAATTCCTCTGTTGACCAAGCCGCATCTGTGCCAGGAGTAGGTTGATCTAACTACAGTGCTCAGGGCACAACATTTTTCACAGCCCTGAGCGACATAGCTATAAAAGCAGCAAAGAATCCTGTGGCACCTTATAGACTAACAGACGTTTTGGAGCATGAGCTTTCGTGGGTGAATACCCACTTCTTCAGATGCATGTGGTGGAAATTTCCAGGGGCAGGTATATATATGCTAGCAAGCAAGCTATGTCAACCTAAGTTTTAGGTATAGACCAGGCCTGAAGTTAGCTGTACCTATGGAAATCCTCCCCTGTTGAAATAACTTTGTCTACACTGGTTTTTTTTTGTGGCCATAGATATACTGTAGCTGGTTTTTTTTTTCATCCCTCTGACCAACGCAGCTTTGCTGCTACAACTTTTCAGTGTAGACCAACGTTGACCAAGACTCGTTTTCTATCCATATCTAGAAGACCCTATACAAGTGTTACGGCAGGGGACACCAGGTGACACTGTTATACATAGTCTGACATGTTTTTTGAATGATAATAAATTTTTAGGCTTGGAAGAAAATGCTGTGGTGGTGTTGGTTTTCTGATTCAGTTTCTTATGAGGCTGCAACATCTGCTATTGGTCTGCAAATGGGCGACAATAATAAAATGGTACCTTTACAAGATATTTATTCTATTAGCCTCCTATGTGTAGGCAACCTTAGTACCATTTGTAGTCTTCAAGTCTCCTTCATTACCTACTTTCTCACACATACAAAGCAGCCCAAGTTAAATTTGCCCTTTTAATTTTTTAAAAAATGCTCCAGTCTCTAGCTACATCATATTTTATGGATTTTCTGTCTGTCTCTAATCCCCTCTCTAGTTTCACTGCTAGCCTAGCACTGGCCTCTTTCCTGTCCTTCCACAAAATCTCAGAACTGTTAATGCAAGAGCTTTCATCTTTACAACTCCTGCCATCTGGAACAGCCTTCCTGTATCTCTCTGCCTCATTGACTCTTCATTCATTTCCTATGTCATCTGAAAACAAATCCTTTCTCCCTTGTCTCTGCCTCTTGGTTCCTCTCTGCTTCTGTGCTATTGTTGCTTTTATTAACTCTAACTATATACCTCAACTCTACAGATTGAATCCAAGGTTTTAGTTCGGGCCAAACATCCCCACCGCAAAAATTTGGATATCCTTTTGGATTCAGATCTGAACATTATAGGTCAGGCCTGTGTCATCTTAGTGTCTTTGAAGTATCTTTGAATCAAAAGCACTGTACAGAATAAAAAAACAATTGTATGCAACATGTTCAACATGACACAATACATCCTGCACTGTGACAGGGGGTTAGATTAGGTGACTGTTGCAGTCTCTTCTAACCCTCTGGTTTTATGAGTCTATGGTTCTATGATTCTATGACATTTAAAAGGACTTAATGGACATAATGTCAAGAGTTATTACCATCTCATGGGTATTTGGTGGATTATATTAGCAAGTAGCAACCAAGAGTTATCTTAAATGAATTGGTGGTCTCACTCCACTACCTAGAGAAGATAAATATATACATCAGAAAATTACTGCTATATTTGACACTGAATGGACATAGAAAGTGCCACTAATGTTTTCAGTTTTGTAAAAAGTATTTTTATAAAACCGAAGACCAATAGAAATGTTTCTAAATGTTGGTTTACAAATTTCAGAAAGACTTTTTGTTTTTAAAGAAACATTCCCCTGCTGTGAGGGCTAAGTTCCAAGAACTTTTATGAGAAACTGGCTAAATATCAAAGTGAAACCAACATGACTGATGTGTACTGTCCCAGCACAGAGAATCACAAATGGGGGGGGACCTAAATAGTGAAAAGAAAATTGCATTTTAAAAATTCATTTACCTTTACAAATTTTAAGATGTCACTAATCACATAAAAATACATGTTAATTTCCTATATATGGGACCTGATTGTCTCATAAGGGAGTCAGTGGTGCTCCACTAGTGTGAAAAGAGAGTCAGGCCTATAGTATTCCAGATGGCAATGTTGCTTTAATGTTAAAAGTTGTGGGGATATTCTCCTATTGTGGCCTGAAGGATTTAAATCCAGAAATAATGTGCATGTTAATAACAGAATAGAAACAACCTCCCCTATCTCAAATAATCAGAGATTTTTTTTGATAAATAATGGCTTACCCAAAGGAAGGGTCCCATGAATATTGAACTTGCTCATTTCTGATCGACTGCATGTAATTCAGACAGGGAAAAATGCTGAGTTCACCGCTGAGTTGTCAAGTGCTTGATATACAATTAGAACATTTACACCCTTTCCCCTCCTGCTTTTCTTTTTACACTGCTTTGGCTTCCAACAGAACAGAACCAAGTAGGCAAGAGCACTTGACTGTAGTAGGGCCCCTATTGAACAAGGCCCCAAAACTCCCCCATTGAATCAATGGAAACTTTGCCATTGACTTCAGTGGGAGCAGGATAAACCCCTTTCATACATTTGTCTTGAAAGGGAGCAGAGCTGAGCTGCTGGGCTTTGCTCCCTAGCCTGAATATTGGAGCTGTTCTTAACAGTCAAGTGGCTACAAGTCAACAGTTGTGTGGAAAGAAACAGTGTGTTTTTTCTCAGGTAACTCATGGATGTAACGTTCACCCTGACTCATACCAGCCAACTCTGTAATGTAAATTTATATGGTAGGGTTTGATTGTTAATATTATCCTCTACATAAATGGCAATTAAATTGGCTCACATAGATAGTAAGTGGCAAGGTGCTTTGAAACACGGTGATAACTGAAACTAAACACGTATATTTAGTAGATTATATAAAAATGATTTTCTTATGAAAATAAGTGCAGTACTCCAAAGTGCCAATATTTGTTTTATGAAAGATGACAGAAGCTTTAATGGGAAAAAGTGAGCTTTTTTTCTATCATGGAACCCAAGGCTGATGGAATGAAGCTAAAATGATTCAGCATAAAGCAAGTTATCACACATCCAAATGCAATACAACATGACCCATTCATCCATCTTCCTGGTTATTTATGAGCTTGATAGATGAGAATACTGCCCAGGAAAGCTGGGTTTCATGCCCTCTGCACTGTCCCACATATGTGCCACAGGACTCTTTGTTGCTTTTTACAGATCCAGACTAACACGGCTACCCCTCTGATACTTGCCGCCACATATGCAGCTGTTCAATAACCTTCAAATCTAGATTTCAAAGGACATTTCCACGATCAGTGCTTCCAATTCAGCTATTTTAGTTGAAATTACTTAACTGCCAAGGTTTGTAATATAGACTCATAGACTTTAAGATCAGAAGGGACCATCTAGTCTGACCTCCTGCACATCGCATATTGCCATCCACTACATTGTGGGGAAAAAAGCAGCTCCGAAGAAATGCTGACGACATTCCCAGTATTTTTATTCTAAAGTAGCCCATGTAGCTGGACAAGCAATTAATTCAGAATGCAGATTAAAGGGCATAATTGGAATAAATTATAGTGACTAAACTGAGTCAATAACACCACTTCGGTCTGGTGGAATTTAACTCTTGATACCCGATTAAAGAGATATGGCAGGAGAACTAGTAGAGAACTGCTCTGCTTACTTTAAATGCACAATGATTGCTGTTTATGTAGGATTTGAGTGGCTTTTGCTTTCTGGGTTTGCTTCTGCATATTTGTATACTTAAAAGCTAAAGTCAAAGACTAGTCCTATTAAACCCTTTTCAAAAGAACCTTATGCTGTAGTTATGGGGTGGAGGTTCAGTGCTGGTTTCCCAACTGCAGTTTTACCAGATATTGGCTACCAAGGTGGGATTTATGTTAATAGAGATTGCACTCGAACACATGGCTTGAACTCTATCTTATCTATTAGCATTCCCTGTGCTCTACAAATCACTTTATCATCTCAGAGCTAGCTGTGCAGTTAAAGAGAACACAAATTCTGTCAACACAACTTTCCTACTCTCATTTATCACGCTCTTACTCCTCCATTACTAGAAACTATCCCACCAATATGTGTGGTTGTCTTTGAGGAGACAATGTAGTATTTCATTCCTTGATAATATGGACCCTGCCTGCTATTCCCATGTGTAGCAGGAGGGTGGTCCGTAGTATGGTTAGTATTCTAAACCATGTCAGGAGGGCATTTTCCAATCTCTATGTGGAGGGTCAGGAGGAGTATGAGACAGGGTCTTTGTTTTCTATGTGGGTAGGCATGAGTATTGTCTAGACCAGGGATCAGCAACCTTTGGCACGTGGCTTGCCAGGATAAGCACCCTGGTGGGCCGGGCCAGTTTGTTTACCTGCCGCTTCTGCAGGTTCGGCTCCCACTGGCTGTGGTTTGCCGCTCCAGACCAATGGGGGCATCGGAAGTGGTTAGGGCCGAGGGATGTGCTGGCTGCTGCCTCCCGCCACCCTCATTGGCCTGGAGCGGCAAACTGCAGTCAATAGGAGCTGCAAGCAGCTGAACCCTGTGGATGTGGCAGGTAAACAAACTGGCCCGGCCCACCAGGGTGTTTACCCTGGCAGGCCACATGCCAAGGTTGCCAATCCCTAGACTAGACAGTAACACAGGGCAGGGTACAAGAAGGTCTGCACCCCATTTAAGAAAGCTGTTTTCAGGGTAGAAATGTCTCCTTGGCTAGTATCTAACAAATCCAAGAACAAGAGGATCTTTTCTGCCTATGTGTCAAAGCTGGGTGGGTATGGTTTTGGAAGCATAGAAAATTATCTCTCTGCTAAGCATAAACAGGTTAAAAAAAGGGAACATCCAACAAAGAAGCTTCTGTAGACTAGGGCCTCTTATATTATGGCATCTTTAGCCATCTTACTACTGTCATCAGCAGATTCACAGATTCCTGCTCCGGGCTGAAGGGGGCACAGGTAAAGGAGAGACTAAGGAAATGAAAAGTTGGCATATTCAAAACTGATAAAAGGAAATTTTTCTTTATACCATATGTAACTTCTCTGCCACAGGAAGTTGTGAGGCCAAGAACTTTACAAGATTCAACAAAGGATTGGAACTTTTATGGATAACAAGAATAGATTCATCATAGTTGTTATTCACAGCATTTGGAAGGGATATTAAATGTCATGATTCAAGACTCAGCCAAACTACTAGACACCAGGAGGAGACCTAATGTGAGGAGCAGATAAGCCCACATCTGCTCACTGCAAGGTTCTGACACTGTCCTCTGAAGCATCTGATGTGGCTGCTGTCAGACAGAATACTGGACTAGATAGACCTCAGGATTGATCAAGTATGGCACTTCCTCCAAGTGGAAGTAAGGAAGGGGGGCTGCAGTCCACCCCTCAAATTTCCCCTCATTTGTAGCTATGAGATGCATTCTGTCCCTGGGACCTCTACCAGCCCTGAACATGAATCTTTGAATCAGTCCTTCATTGGCTATGCATAGGGGAAGTAGAAGAATAGATTAGCTGACAGGATATTTTAAAACAGAAAAGTGTTTGTACCACAATTTTCTATAGAATACAGGAAGGCCCGCTCTAACCATTTTGCTGCCCCAAGCATGGTGGCACACTGCGGAGGGCACTCTGCCGCTTGCCGGTCCCACGGCTCCGGTGGACCTCCCGCAGGCGTGCCTGCGGATGCTCCACCAGAGCTGCAGGACCAGCGGACCCTCCGCAGGGACGCCTGCGGGAGGTCCACCGGAGCCGCCCTCCCTGCAACCGGCAGAGCGCCCCCCGCGGCATGCCACCCCAAGCACGCGCTTGGCGCGCTGGGGCCTGGAGCCGGCCCTAATACAGGTGCATGGGTTTGTTCATGCTGGCCTAACTATAAGTTTTTATTACTAAATTACAGAAATGTCAAGTGAAATGTCAGTGGAATGCCTCAAATAATTATACTCACTAAACACCTTTAATTAATAATGTTACTTCCCCATTAGAGACAATGGGCCAAATTCTGCTCTCAATTATATCTGTACAAATCCAGAATAACTCCACTGAACTTGATGGAGTCAACCTGAATTTACATTACTATGAGAGCAGAATTAATCTAAATTTATTTAACAGTAAATTAGTATCCAGAAAGAGAACTGGAAATGCATTGCTAAAGTTATGTGGGTAAATAGATTAACTGAGCATGAGGTACACATTAAGAGCCTGATTCTGTGAGATGAATGAATTAAACTTTTGGATTCAGCATCATTATCACTGTCATACTTGATTCCTTCAGTCATAGCACATATCAGTACCAATTACTACCTTATTTATGCAAGTAATCCCATTAAAGTCAATGATGCCATTCAGATGAATTAGGATTCCTTGCAGGAGTAATAGGCTGGGGTGTTGGGCCCAGTTTGGGAGTGTAATTCTGTAGTTTAGAGATAATTGCTAAAACTGGAAGGTGCAACTCATTGCAGCTGAAGACGTTCAGATATGATGTGATAGTAATAGTAGAATGGAAATCATGAACACTTTCTATAGGAAGAAACACTAGATCCCAGTAACTGGGCGTGGAAAAACCAAACAAAAGAAACAAGGTCTGATACTGCAGCTACTTTGCCTACAAGCCATATTGAAGATAAACTATTCAAGTACCCAGATATTTAAACAGGGAGTAACACAACTGAGTCCCCTGATGAATGTGGAAGAAGGAACAGAGGTTTGTGCAAAATGTCAAGGACTAGATTGTGGAATTTGTTTGACATAGAAGATAAAAGGAGCTGCACTGCTTATGGAAAAGCACTGAGGAGTTGGTCTCTCAGGCAGGCACATTTCAAATAAATGCTGGAGACAGCTGGGAAGTGTAAACTTTGCAGTAATCATTAGACTGGCACAGTTTAATTCCCCCCAAGCATGATAGCCCTACTGAGCAGACCAGTACCTCCCACCTTCTTACTCCTCTGAGCAGGAGTGGCGCCAGGGTTTCTGATGCCCTAGGCAGACGGCCATTTTGCCGCCCCCTGCAGCCCCAGTGGACCTACCACAGTCATGCTGACGGACGGTTCGCTGCTGGAAAGGCTCCTGTGGAGCTGCCGCAGCGATGCCGGCGAGTGGTCCGCTAGTCTAAAGGCTCCGGTGGACCTGCCGCAGGCATGACTGCAGTAGGTCACCCGGAGCCTTTAGACCAGCTACTGTCCGCCGAAATGACTGCGGCAGCTCCACTGGAGCCTTTCCAGCAGCGGACCGTCCGCCGGCATGACTGCGGTAGGTCCACCGGACCCACATGCCACCCCCCCCGGCAAAATAGCACCCCTCCAAAATTCTGGTGCCCTAGGCCATTGCCTAGGTCGCCTAAATGGTAGCGCCGGCCCTGCCTCTGAGCCAACTGTTTGACTTAACACCCTGGAGGAAGTGTAATCTGGAGCAAACCTTCCCTGTGCTTCCCAGAACATAGGTACTACGGCTGTGCAACTGCTCCAGGGCCTCCCATAACAAATGCAAGGGCTCCTTGCATGGTCCCTGCCTCATGCAGCTATGCAAAGGCCACCACAATCTAACCCGACATTTGAGAGCGTGGCACGGGTTCTTAGACCCTGATTTTGCAACCCTTTTGCATTGGAAAGTACTTGAAGCATCTCAACATAAAGAGGGCCCTTTGTAATGTCTGTGAAAGGTCCACCTGCTGCATTATTTTCAATGACAGCAGGGTTGGGAGATGTAGGGGTACACTAAGACCCTGTCACAAAATGTAGGATGAGAACTGAAAGTTACCAACAGAGTAAAGGCTGCGCTAAGGACCATCTCTCAACCCTCTGTCTAATGCATTCACATAAATGTATCCCCAATATAATTGTGATGATTTGGAGAAACTGTCTATGTACAATTCATAAATTCTGTTTGAGATTATGTATTCTCTGTATGCTTAGGCCTTTATGATTATTTGTGTTGTATTCTTCTCTTAAACTGCTTGTGCTAAGGAAATAGTTCAAATAGTGTCTCCTGCATATCTGCCTATGAATAGGTCGATTGTTAAAGACAATCAGCACCTGCATAGATCTTGCCCAGGGAGAACAATGGAATAACTGTGTTCTCGATACAACCAGTTTTCATCAGTGTTTCTGCAGGAGGACTGGAGTGTGAAGGAAAAGCATTTCCTCAGATGCAGGATGAAGAAACTACATGCTAATGCTAGCATTTAAAAACTCAGGCCTTGGCTACACTGGCGCTTTACAGCGCTGCAACTTTCTCACTCGGGTGTGAAAAAACACCCCCCTGAGCACAGCAAGTTACAGTGCTGTAAAGCGCCAGTGTAAACAGTGCCCCAGCGCTGGGAGCGCTGCTCCCAGCGCTGTAAGCTAATCCCCTCGGGGAGGTGGAGTACGTGCAGCGCTGGGAGAGCTCTCTCCCAGCACTGGCGCTGCGACCACACTCACACTTCAAAGCACTGCTATGGGAGAACTCCCGTGGCAGCGCTTTGGAGTTTCCAGTGCAGCCAAGCCCTTTGAGGGGATCAGAGAGACAAAGAAGGCCTGGCAGGTGAGAGGAGCAAACAACATACTGTCCTAGCAGAGGGGACGTCTTTGACTGCAGGGCCACGCATGGAAGAAGGAGGCTGGCTGAAGGAAACGGAGAGACTCCATGTTCCGGAAACAAAACCCAGCACAAGAGAAGGATCCCAGACTCATAAGAAGGCCCTGATGAAGTCCCAAAGAATACTCAAAAGTGGTGAGGACACTGAGACAGGGGATGGTGTATAAGTGTTATATTGTTTTTACTTAGAGCTGTATAGTTCTTGTGCTAAGTAAAAAGTAACTGCACCAGAATCTTTTTGCAAAGCCCTTGTTTTTGCTTCCCTGGAGAGGTAGACTGGAGCTCTGAGAAGGGTTGTGCTTAAGCAGAGGGGAACTGGCCTTCATCAGAGGCCTTATGCAGTTGGCTTTTAGAGTCAACACCCTCAGAAGGTGGTGCTAGAAACAAAATCTGTTCCCCAAGAGTGTGGCTAGAAGCCTGGACTACTCAGACTCAGGGTATGTCTACGTGGAAGTTGGAGGTTTGGTTGCAGGCCCAGACCTCAGCACAGGCTAGCAATGTGAGTATATGTCCAGGGTTCTGGTCAGGTCATATTTTCACGGCTATTTTTAGCAATACTAGCTAGATTAAAGGTTGTGTGACCACCACAATCTGTGATCACATCTCTGATTGCAGTGAAATACCCTGAGGAAAGCCTAAAAGCACATGGGAAACACAGCAGCCTGGTGGGTAACCAGCAAAGGGAGCTTGATCAGGGTTGTGACAATAATGTTTACCCTTTAGTAAAAGATCATGGGCCAGATCCTCAGTTAGTGTTAATTAGTGCAGTTCCATGGAGCTCAATGGAACAATGCTAACTTACACAGCTGAGGGTCTGGACCCATCATTACTAGAAGTATGTGTGGGCTCAATGTCTAGAGAGGCAGTGTTGCTTAGTGGATACAGCACTGGACTAGGCCTCAAGAGACCTGGATTCAATTCCTAGCTCTGCAGCTATCTTTTGGGGATCTCTTCTTTCCCCTCAGAGAGCCAAGGCCAGAAGGAACCATTATGATTGTCTAGTTTGGCCTCCTGGATAGCACAGGCTGTAGGACTTCTCCAAAATAATTCCTTTGTGAATTGTGGACATCAGATTTGGAGACAGTATTCCAGCAGCGACTGCACTAGTGTCACACACTACCCAACAACCTCTCTCTTTCTACTCGACATTTCCCCATTTATGTATCCAAAGATTGCATTAGCCCTTTTGGGCACAGAGTCTGAGCTGGGAGCTCCTGCCCTACTTATAATCTACCATGCCCCCAAGTCTTTTTCAGAGTCACTGCTTCCCAAGATAGAGTCCTCCATCCTATCAGTATGGCTGTAGTGGTTCCTCGCTCTTGAGTGAGGAAGGAGTCGACTCCGCCTCACTACTGCAGGGAACAATAGTCAGGCTCAGGCTCCACTGTCCGAGGCAGAGCAACAGTCTATAGCCCACTACCTCCTGGCTGGGGTGGATACCAGTTAACAGTCTGGGAGCTCTGACCCTCTGGGTTGGGCAGAGCAACAAACAGCCTTAGTCCTGAATCTCCTGACTGTGGTAGACAGCAATCAACCAGGCATAGGCTTTCTGACTTAGGGGAAGTGTGCAGCCAGCCTCAGGTGTGGCTGTGGCAGCAGGGGAGTAGGGGGAACCTGGGCCCACCCTACTCCACCGGGTCTCAGCCAAGGGCCCTGTTAGTGGCGGGTGGTCTTGCCAGTGGGTCAGCAGGGAAACACAAACGTGCTGCCTTGCTTCCCAGCAGCACCACTGGACCAAAGTCTGGTTCCCTTGAGCTACTTCCTGTCCAACTCTGCCTATGTTGCTCCACTGGCACCAGGCTGTCTCACTGCTTCGCAATTGGGCGGCATCCTTTCTGGCAGCTCTTTGGAACCTTCCACATCTTCAGTCAGTAGAGTGATGGTCTGCTTGGCTGGGATCCCGTGGGGGGCTCAGCTCCCTAGAAGAGATGTCCACCTCCTTCCCTGTTCAAGCCCCAATTGAGCTACAGGGCCCTACTTTTATACTTCTTGTCCTGCCCCAGTACTTCCAATGAGGAGAGGACAGGGCTGGTTT
This sequence comes from Gopherus evgoodei, assembly GCF_007399415.2. Taxonomy (NCBI): domain Eukaryota; kingdom Metazoa; phylum Chordata; order Testudines; family Testudinidae; genus Gopherus; species Gopherus evgoodei. The sequence continues at coordinate 48,408,434 of NC_044322.1, forward strand.
GTCTCCGCCTACCAGGGGAAGGCAATGGTCCCTTGCTCTCGAATCCGGAGAGAGACCATGCTGCGTCACTACAATGGCCTACATTCTTTGTTCCTAAATGTATATATTTACATTCAGCCATATTTAAATACATATTGTATGCTTGTGCCCAGCTTAACAAGTGATCCAGAGTGCTCTGTATCAGTGACTTGTCCTCTTCCCTATTTACCACTTGTCCAATTTTTGTATAACCTGTAAACTTTATTGGTGACATTTGTTTTTTTCTGGATCATTAATAGGAATGTTAAATAGAGTAGGGCCAAGAACCAATCACTGCAGGAACTCACTAGAAATACAGCTTCACTGATGATCCCCCCCCTTTAAGTTACATTGACACCTATAAATTAGCCAACTTTTAATCCACTTAATGTGTGCCATGTTAATTTTATATCTTTCCAGGCTTTTAATCAAAATGTCATGTGGGACCAAGCTAAATGTCTGAGTATATGTTCTCAACACTATTCCCTTTATCGATCAAACTTGTAATCTCATAAAATAGTTAGTTTGACAGGATCCACTTTCCATAAACACATATTAATTGGCATTAATTATATTACCCTCCTTTAATTCTTTATATTAAGTCCCATATCAGCTGCTCCATTAACTTGCCCATGGTCGATGTCGGACTGATAGGCCTATAATTATCCAGGTTGTTCAGTTTTAAATGTTGGCACAACATTAGCTTTCTTCCGATCTTCTGGAACTTCCCCAATGTTCCAAGACTTACTGAAAATAAAAATTAATGGTCCAGCGAGCTCCTCAGCCTGCTCTTGAAAAAAACCTTGGGTGCAAGTTATCCAGGCCTGCTTATTTAAAAATAATAAAATCTTGGGCTAAGTCACTTGTCCTGGCTGTGCCTCGTTTTCCCCTAAAATGGGGGCAATGATACTGACCTCCATTCTAAAGCACTTTGAGATTTAATGATGAAAAACACTATGTATGATCGGATTGGTATTATATTTTTAGTAGGCAATTGATTATTTGCTGATTCCTTTTGTGATTGTTTAAGTTAAGCTATGAAAATACAGAGATAATGTTGCTGGGGGAGATACTTTTTTTGTGAATAAGATAAGGGATCTAAATAGCCCAAGATCAGTATATAGGTTCATAGCAAGGATCAGAAAAATCTTTATAAAGGATCACATAATCCCAGAGACCTAACCTTATTATTATCTTCTTATATTATTCTGTCATATAAGGAAGATACAAGAGCCTAGAGGAAGTTTCAGCCTTCCCCTTCAAAGCGTGTTCAGCACGGACACCAGACAATACAATGCATATATCTTTTATAGCAACATATCCAAATGGTTCACACCTCATTACCATGTGTATTTATAAATAAAAGCACACAGGTAGTGGTTCATTATTGCTTTGATAGAGCGAGGAAGGGAATCCAGTGTAGAGGGAAATGTTACATATACAAAAGTTGCACAAACATATGTAAATCTACACAACAGACAGATCTTCCTAAGATACTATAGAGAAGTGGCGGGCAACCCACAGGCTGCACACAGCCCGTCAGGGTAATCCACTGGTGGCCACCAGACTGTCATTTCCTGCAGCTCCCATTGGCTGGGAACGGTGAACTGTGGCCACTGGGAGCTGCGGACGGCTGTGCAAATGTCAACAAATGGTCTGACAGCCCACCAGCAGATTACCCTGATGGCCTGCAGGTTGCTCACCACTGCTATAGAGGGTAAGAGAATTTCATATCAACTGAAAAACAGTAAAATAGTTCATGTTCATAAATAACTTTGCCAGGCACACAAGCAACAGATGAGATCTATAACAGGCAGGAAAACATAAGATTCGGGGGGAAGTTAGGAGGTCACAATAAATACATGGGTATGTATCCATATATCAAGAGCTTAAAAGTTCTTCTTAACTACGTTCAGGATTGAATTTCCTTAGTCACATTCAAATTTATGAAAAGCAATTTGTTTAATTCCTTAGCCGGTGGCTTTCCACTGTCTTAAATTTTATATTGGAGCACTGAAGTGAATCTCTATTCTAGTAGGAAGATTTTACTGTGTTTTCTAATACAGGGCATAAAACACAAATTAGATGTCTAATGAATCATTAAATACCTGTTGCAGGGCATGCTCTGTCCCCATCCTCTGATGGCTCAGAAACCGCTCAGACTCACTTTCTTTTAGTGTTCAAGCTGTGTTTTATTCTAAACCCTTCCAGCAACCCCAGTACAATGCAATATTGCAGATTTAAATTCCTACATCAGGGGTAAGAAACCTGTGGCATGGGTGCCAAAGGTGGCACACGAGCTGGTTTTCAGTGGCACTCTCATTGCCCAGGTCCTGGCCACCATTCCGCGGGGCTCTGCATTTTTATTTAATTTTAAATGAAGCTTCTTAAAATTTTAAAAACCTTATTTACTTTACATACAACAATCGTTTAGTTATATACTATAGATTTATAGAAAGAGACCTTCTGAAAACGTTAAAATGTATTACTGGCATGCAAAACCTTAAATCAGAGTGAATAAATGAAGATTCGGCACACCACTTTTGAAAGGCTGCCGACCCCTGTCCTACATCTTTCAGCCCTTATTTACTAGGGCACTAGGAGGAAAAGATCTCAATCTCCCAGGCTCAGCTAGCCCTGTCATCCTTCCTCTTCCTGCCCTCAACACTTCCTTCCGGCTTTTATCAGGTTGGTCAGCTGATGGCTAATTAGTTCCTTACCGTTCCAGCCACATCTGATTAGCTAAGTATTCAATAAGCCATCACTGGGGGCATTAATTGAGGCTCCAGTGATCCTAATGCTGACCCACCTGTCAGGTCTCAGCACTCTGTTATGATATCCTTTAAACAGAGGGGAAAAAACTCTATCTAATGTAGCCTATTTTTTTTTTTTTTTTAATATTTGAGGCTAGATCAGGGGTCGGCAACCTCCGGCACGCGGCTCGCCAGGGTAAGCACCCTGCTGGGCTGGGCCAGGTTCTCCGGCTGCTGTAAATTGACCTAGCTCCACTGAAATCAAGGAATTATGCAGGGTTGAACTATATGAGGAGCTAGCCCAGAGGTCGGCAACCTCTGGCACGCGGCTCGCCAGGGTAAGCACTCTGGCGGGCTGGGCCAGTTTGTTTACCTGCTGTGTCGGCAGGTTCTGCCGATCGCAGCTCCCACTTGCCGTGGTTCACTGTCCCAGGCCAATGGGGGCGGCGGGAAGTGCCGTGGGCCGAGGGATGTGCTGGCCACAGCTTCCCGCCTCCTGCATTGTCCTGGGCCGGCGAACCGCGGCTAGTGGGAGCGGTGCTTGGCTGAATCTGCTGACGTGGCAGGTAAACAAATTAGCCAGGCCCGCCAGGGTGCTTACCCTGGCGAGCCGCATGCCAGAAGTTGCCAACCCATGGGCTAGATCCTCACATAGTTCAACCTTGCATAATTCCTTGATTTCAGTGGAGCTAGGTCAATTTACAGCAGCCAGAGAACCTGGTTCTTAGTTGTTGAGACATTCTGGACACAGCACTCAGTGAGGTTTGAGGCAGAACAGACAGCACTTAGGAATGAAAATAGAAAGCCTTTTTGTACAAAAAGTAACTCCTTTCTCTCTTGCAGAGGGTAGAGCTCATTCTCTGGGGAGACACTTAAAAATTCATTTACACTTGAAACAAACATGTTCTTCTTTGAGTGATTGTTCATGTCCATTCCAAGCAGGTGTGTGCACGCTGCGTGCATGCCAGCCGGAAGATTTTCCCTTAGCAGCATCCGTAGGATCAGCCTGGGCGCCCCTGGAGTGGTGCCTCCATGGTGTCCAGTATAGGGGCCTCCCAACCCCCTCAGTTACCACCAGTGACGGCTGGCCGGAACTTTGCTGCACTCTTGTAGTAAGCCTAGCAGTGTCTCAGTTTGTGTATATAGTTCTGATTCTCATAGTTTCATAGTGTTAGTTGTAAGTTAGTGTAACCCTTCTGCCCTTCTGAGTTGGCAGCAACAAGGGCCGGGTTCAGTATCCAGGGATTCCTTTTCAATAACGCAATGTAAAACCGGCTCGAGCCCCCATCCAGTGACCTGGGACGATTACATACCACCCCTCCAGGCTCCTCTAGGAGGCAATACTTCCCCTCTCACAAGCACAGAATCTGAGTGTAGCAAAATCCTTTTAATAAAGGAGAGAAGCAATGTGGCATCATATTGGGGAAACACCACAAACAGGATTCATAACATAAACCATGAGCAAAAGACCCACTAAGTAAGTTTTGACAGTGTCCTTTTCCCCTTAGGCCGAATAGACAGTGTTTTGACAGCTTTGACAGTGTCCTTTTCCCCTTAGCGTCTTAAGTCCAATCAGCCCAAAGTCCAACAACCCCAAAGTCTCTGTCCCTGGATTCAAAAGTTTATCTGCAGAGTTTTACCCCCCAGTCTGGGTGGAAATGGGTGGGGGGGCACAGGGTGTTAAGGGGCACCTTACGTGTGTTGGGATCGACTGCCCTGCCTCTCTGTAGAGTTCTGCTGCAGCCTTCACCACAACCAATTCCACTCCACCAGCTGCGCCGCTCCTCCAGCCAGCCCGTGAGCTGCTCCAGCCGTCCACAAACCTCTCCGCTCCACGGGCCGCTCCAACTTTCCCGCAAACTGCTCAGCTCCACTCCGCTCACTGTTCCATGGGCTGCTCCAACCATGCTGCAAACTGCTCCGCTCTGCTAACTGCTTAGTGATAGATCTTCAGGCTCCCCCACTAGTTAACACAGCACTCAGCTCAGTAAGTTTAGCTCTTTTAGTGATTTCAGCTCTTAGTGATTTCAGCTTGTAATAGGGGAGCCCCAGTGCTGGTGCACCATTGGCCCAAAGTGAATTCAGCTCAGCAGTCTCTAGATGGATTCCTAATGGAATCAAAATTAGCTCTGCTATTCAACAGTGGAGAGAGGAGGCGGTGCAATTGGTGTTCCAGGCCCTCAAAAGGGGCCCATACCATCAGGTATTCACTGAGTCTAGTTTCTTGGCCTCTCAGTTCTTTGGAGGAGACCCCTGGAACCCCTGATGCTCCCTTTGGTTAGCTGCATCGACTATCAGAGAGTCGAGGGCGGGGCATACAGGTGCTCATGCTCTTTGGAGAGTACAAAGTAACATCTCTCCGTCCTTTTGGCCGTAGGGGCTAGAGAGGCTGGGGTCTGCCATAGAGTGTGGGAATTGTCTATTACTGTCCTGATTAATGGAAGAGCAACCCTAGATGGGCCCAAGGGACCTAAGATGCAGGGGCGGCTGTAGACATTTTGCTGCCCCAAGCACAGAGGGTCCGCCGAAGCCGGACCCTCCGCAGGCAAGCCGCCGAAGGCACCCTGCCTGCTGCCCTAGTGGCAACCGGCAGAGCGCCCCCTATGGCTTGCCGCCCCAGGCACATGCTTGGAGCGCTGGTGCCTGGAGCCGCCCTTGCTAAGATGTCCACTACTGGGTCCACATCCACCTTGACCTCCTCAGCCTGAATAGCAGGCTTTGGGCAGCCCGTCTGAGCAGTTGCTGAAGCACCCGGTTGTCTTCCAGAGCCAGTGCCATCGAAGTTACTGCCACTGCTTCATCTGGAAAGGAAGAGGAGGAAGTTGCAGACAGATAACCTTCCTCACTATGCTCAGCTCCTGCAGGGTCCCGCAGCACATGGTACTTGGGTTGCATGGCTGGTGCAGATGGAGGGGGCAACACTGCGATCAGTACCGGGGTCAATGCCGAACAACAAGGCTTGCTGGGCGGTGCCTGTGGCATCGCAGACATAGCCCCCACTGGTGCTGATGTCTGACGAGGCGGTGCCGGATCCTGTTAAATAGGTGGCACCCCCCTCTTGGACGGCAGTGCCGCTGATAGAGACAATTGCACCGAAGCTACAGACGTCTCAGAGACCGACACGGACCTGAAGCGTGGACCGTGCATCTGCCCCTGAGACTAATGATAAGTCCAGGGAGTCCAGAACACCCACTGGGAAGGCGGCTGCCAATGCCGCTGCCATGGCGCCAGGTAAGGTTACTGACTTCTCTGTGAAGCTGACCTCCAGCGTCTTGATCTACTGGAGCGGTAAAATTCCTTTTCCAACTCCGAGGTCTCCAAGCATGAAGACCAGGGGGACATGGGCGGCAAGTTATATACCCACGTGGTGCCTGGGCACCAGCAATATTCAGAGCCCAGGGGCCAAGCTGCACCAATGTTTGGGGCCGGGTCTCGCCCCACCTGCCACCCCCCCGCACCACGCCAAGTGTCCCCCGGCCCCTCCCTTGCTGGCCCTGTGCACGTCCCGGAGGGAGCAGAGCGTCCCTGCCTCTTCCGTGCAGCTCCATGCTGCCTCCCTGCAGCAACTGCTGCCACAGGGTCCTAGTGCCCCCCCCCTCCATTGCCAGGGCAGACTGACTCTGAGCCCGCCCGTCCCCTCAGACCTTTCCCTTTTCCAGCAGGGCCCTCCAGCAGCACAGCCCCCTTGCCCTGCCCATAGTCACTGCTCCTGCCCCACATTTGGCAAGGAGGCAGCCCCATCCCTCACCCCCAGTGAGGCTACAGTCAGGGGCAACAGCAGGGGAGCACCCCATGGCACCCACCACAGGGGAGGCGAGGGAGATTCCTGGACCTGAGAGGGGCCCTAGGAGCACATACAGTGACAGTGGTAGGGGTGAGTGTGCTGCTGGGGGGGGGGCAGGGAAATGGGCTCCTCCCCCAGAGCTCGCTGCTGCTGGCAGGGAAAGGGCTGGGGGGAGTCCTCTGGCCTCTGTCCCGGAGCAGATTGCCTACACCCCAAACTCCTCCCCAGCTCTGCCCCAGAGCCCACACCCCTCCACTGCACCCTCAACCATCTGCCCTAGCCCTGAGCCCCTCCAACACCACAAACCCCTCATTTCCAGACCCAGCCAGAGCCCTCATCCCCCTGCACTCCAACCCTCTGCCTTAGCCCTGAGTCCCTCCAGCACCACAAACCCCTCATCTCCAGCCCCAGCCAGAGCCCTCATTCCCCCCCACTCCAACCATCTGCCCCAGCCCTGAGCCCCCTCCAACACCACAAACCCCTCATTTCCAGTCCCAGATGGAGCCCTCACACCCTCCTGCACCCCAACCCTCTGCACTAGCCCTGAGCCCCTCCAGTACCCCAAACACCTTATCCCCGACCCAGATGGAGCCCTCATTCTTCCACACCCCAACCCTCTGCCCCAGCCCTGAGCCTCTCCAACACCTCAAACCCCTCATCCCCAGCCCCAGCCAGAGCCCTCACCCCCCACACTCCTACTCTTGCCCTGAGCCCCTCCCACACCCCAAACCCCTCATTCCAAGCCCCAGGCAGAGCCCTCATCCCCCACACCCTAACCATCTGCCCCAACCCTGAGCCCCCTACTGCATCATGAACCTCTCATCCCTAGCCCCACCCCACAGCCCTCACCCCACATCCCACCCTTCTGCCATAGCCCTGAGCCCCTTCCCACACCCCAAACCTCTCATCCCCAGCCCCACCCCAAACCCAGCCCTACCCCTGCTCCCCCTCCCTCCCTCAAACTACCTCCCAGAGTCTGCACCTCCTCCCTCCACACCCCCTCCCATCCCCAAACTCCCTCCCAGCACCTGCACCCCTCCTGCATCCCAGACCTCCTCCCCCACCCAAATTCCCTCCCCGAGCCTTGAGCAGGTAGGGGGCAGAGTTTGGGAAGGGGTGGGTTCTGGGCACCACCAAAATTTCTACAAACCTGCCACCCATGCACGGGAAGCAGTACCCACTATCGCCGGCAAGCAGTGCTTGGGAGTCACCTGCTTGGAATGGACATGAACAATCACTCGAAGAAGAAAAAACAGTTACTCATCTTCTCGTAATTGTTGTTCTTTGAGATGTGGTGTTCATGTCCATTCCAATACTCACCCTCCTACCCCTCTGTTGGAGTGCTGGCAAGAAGGAACTGAGAGGGTGGGGAGTCGGCTGGCCCCTACAATGGGTGCCATGGAGGCACCACTCCAGGGGGAGCCCAGGCTGACTCTATGGATGCTGCTAAGAGGAAATAAAACATTTATTAAATTTAAAACATGAACAAAAAATAAATGAGGACTCTAACTCATGCAGGACTTGTCACTTCCTTAATTACAGAGCTGTCACTCCAATGTATGATCAGCCTTGCATGGACAATATGCAGGCAGTTACCTCTGGCTGAAATTGCATTATTTTCCCTTATTGCTCATAAAGTATACATTGACTTTACCCTGGGCAGGAATTAATGCCATTATATTTGCATAACCAAGAAAGAGAAATTAAACAGAAGCTAACTAAAAAGAAAATGGATTGCACAGTTTAGGCCAATTCTTTTTCATTCCTTCCAGTTTTCCCTGTGTTATAATGATGCAGGCACAACCATCAAACTTTCATCTGTCCTTTACTATTCACAAAAATTGCTTGGATACAACAATGATAGTGTTACAGAAAAACCAGAGCAAAATAACTAGATATAGATGGGTAATTAGGCCTTGATCCTACCCTGAGATCCACAAAGGCTAGAGCTCTGCACCCACCCAGAGCTCGTTGTCAGATTGGGGCCTTAATTAGTGAGATGATAGAATACAAAAGAGTGAGAAAAATCAGAAAGAAGATATGGAAAACTTTAAAAGGTCAGGCACTGTGGGCTTGTCTATATGGTGGGAGGGCTTGTCTGGGAGGGCTGGGGAAGAGGGAAAGGATGGGAATGTGCTGGCTAAGGCTAAAGTGTCTTACAAACACTGACATTTTCAGAGCAAATTTTCAAATGCAGCATCTAAAATTGCATGTCTCAAATGGCATGGTCAAGATTTTGCACTAGCACTTTTCTTTGCCCCTCTTTCTAAAGGCTGCCAAACCCTGAAATGGCATGTGTAAATTGCATTGCACAAAATTTTAGATGGCCAAAACTCTGCACGAATAAGCTGGCAAGCCAGAATGAGACCACTTTTAAACTCTTCCATATGTTTATGCAGTATTTAGCACAATGGGGTTTTGACTTGGCTGAAGTCTCTAAAGCAGTGGTTTTCAACCTTTTGTCATTTGCAGACCCCTGCATTTCAAATGGAGGTGTGGACCCCTTGGGAAATTCAACCTGTAGTCCGTGGACTCCTACTGTAGAAGTCTTAGACTGAAAACTGACTGAACATAGTTCAACTATAAATGCTTCATGTGCTTGGCACGGCATTTGATGCAATGTGAGAAAGAGCACTAAAATGTGGGCTTCTATGGTAATGACAACAATTCTGGATTTTGACCTGTAGGTGGGTGTATTCACATACTTCGGATTGATCAGAAAAACGACATACCTTTTCTGGGACCTGAAACTTTATTTTCATAGTCATGTTTCGTAGTCCCCTTAGACTTAGTCTGTGGACCTCCAGGGGTCTGTGGGCCATAAGTTAAAAAGCACTGCTCTAAAGCATTACTGCAATATAAATACTAAATATTGCTACTACTAATTAGTGTGTGTAAAGTGAAAGAATTAATTCACTACCACTATTTATCCCATTGATTCCAGAAGATATCTGAATTTCTTATGTCTTTGTTATTTCATGAGGATAATTCTTAGTTCAAAATCTAAATTAGATGGTAAAGTAGGTGCTTCTATTTTATTCAGTAATTTTACCATTAAGTTCTTGTCCCAGTTGATGTGTTTTTTTATCTTCATTCCTTACCATGAGGTTGACCAGGTTTAAAAGGATGCTCTAACATTTCTTGTTATTCCTCCTATTTATTCGTAAATGGGGGTGGGGAAGAGGGAATGCAGAATTTCCAATTTTGTATGTCCTTTTAAAAAGGCTCTCTCCCAACTTTGTCAGTCACTGAGTTCTGAGAGTCCAAATGTTATTTTTTGCATATCCTTCCCAATGTTGTACTTGCTACATTTCTGACCTGGGATTAAGGCCTCTTCAATAGGTTATGTAAGGGATCAGCCTCAGTGTTTAGCTGTAATGTCTCCAGAAATCCATTTACCTAGAAATGTTAGTCGATCTAAGCCCCTCAAGCAAACAAGCATCCTTATATTCTTTGGTTATTGTTCAGTTGCTAGGTTGTGTTCCGTCTGCAAACGTATAGTGTTGTGTTTGTAATGTAATCAGTTTTGCCATCCAATAATTTTGTATTGTTATCCAGGCAAATAGCTTGAGTTTCCGTCAAATGTACTTGCTGTTTGAGATTAATAATAGGCAGTTACAATTTGGACCACTATTCTGCTGTTTCCATTTCAGATGTAAATCAATAGCAACAAGTAGGAATCCTTTCCCCCCTCCCCCTGAATGTTTATAGCCATTTGCGGGTAATTTCTCATGTTTGGCCAACCACTGTGCATCAATATTATTGTTGATTCTTTTAGTTCTTCCTTTAAACTTTTCCTTTATTTCATGTCTTTGTAGCAGACCTGTAAGATTATATCTCTGGCAAAGGGTTTCAATCAGTTTTCCAAAAGGCTCATTTTGTGCTATGTTGAAGGCAATGTTGTTAGTGTAAAAGAAGGTTGCAACTTTCTCATCAAGTTCAACACCTTTTCATCTGCTTTTATAACACAATCATAAGTTGATCTTTATCATTTTTTGGGCATTGAAGATGAAGAGAGATGCTCCTAAATGATGCTGATATTGAACAGTAGTTGAAAGCCTCAAGCAGGGATTTAAGTGATGACTGAGGCTACATTTGGAAGATGATGATAATGGCATAAAAACATCTTGCTTGCAGGATCATAAAACTTGTTAACATTCTGCTTTTCCCCCTTCAATAAATAGTTTCATTCACTGGCACATTTGACTTTAAAGAATTCAAAGAAATAGATTGTCTGCATTTTTCAGAGAAGTTTAAATCCTTTCTGTCTTGCTGTTCAGCACCTCTTGGCAGTGTTTATATTTCGCATTAGAAGAACATTGTGTTTTCATTACTTCAGTCCACTGTTTCCTACCACTTCCCTCACTTCTAGCCATGTTGAGTTAGATAGGTTATGTACTGATTTTTGATAAATACTAAACATTAATCACTGATGTGCAGTTTTGATCTACAGCTTTCACATTTACTGCAGTTGAAATGAGGAACAATCACCTAACAAACTGAACACTGCAAAGACAGACCACTCAAAACTAGGATATTCTAGTTAGCAGTAGATAGACAACCATATTTTTGAGGGTCTGCCCATGTTCCAGATACATCTAGAGTCTAGCAACTCATTCCTCCATTTCTGTTCACAATCCCACCCACTCCCCACTCCAACATCCAATGACTGTTGATTCCATTCACTTGTCACACCCTCTCTAATCTCTAATGATGCCATCTATTTCTCTTCCCCCTAAGACTTCCGGAGATTTATATAACATTCTTATTGTTTTCTAATAGTCATAGCAAGAACCTTGATGTAATTGCTGCCCTTGAAATAGTTTTCTCTTGTAATAGTTTTAATTAACAAACTGAAATAAGAGGCTTACTTTTTCCAGTATCCGAACATTGAACATATGTTCATGGAAATACTTCCAGGTGGCATAGATGTTCAACATGTGAACTGCCCTCCAATTAAAACCCACTAGGTCACTTTTTTTTCTGAAAAAAACCTGAGGTTTCCATACCTGAATCACAAAAAAGAACTGGATAAATTCTTGGAGGATAGGTCCATCAATGCTTATTAGTGGGATGGTGTCCCTAGCCTCTATTTGCCAGAAGCTGGGAATGGGTGACAGGGGATGGATCACTTGATGATTACCCGTTGTGTTCATTCCCTCTGGGGCACTTGGCATTGGCCACTGTCGGAAGACAGGATACTGGGCTAGATGGACCTTTGGCCTGACCCAGTATGGCCATTCTTATGTGCAAATATGTGTTGTTCATATAGACGCGCATACATGTTCAGTGCTTCAGAACCTAACTGTGTTCTAGTGTTCAGATGACTCACACTTTTCACTAACGGTCTGCACTTTCTAAAGACATTAAGGAAAAACCCAGATACAGGTCAGATTAGAGGCTTACAACGCTTGCTAAGAATGAATGAGCTCCGAAGTGTAGGCTCTTTGGTCTTGTGCATGCATCATTAAACATTAACAAATGCCTTGGAGTGTCTTATTGCTCAATTATCTGTTCTGAAAATGAGTTACTAGTGAAACTGACATTTCTAGCTTTAACCAGTTAAAAGATTGGGTGGTGAGATGACCCCAGAGTTAACTCACCTGAGGGAGTATTTTTGCTTCTAGTTCAAATGAACAAATCTGCCTTTCCAATTATCTCATAATTTGTTTCTGCCGTAGTCACCCTGGGGTTTGGGCCCATTACCTCAGGATAGAAACAGAAATTGGCTGCATTGCAATTTCTAGGCAAAAATCTGTTTTTAATTCCTTTCATTAAAGCTCCATCTGCCTCTTTTCACCAGGATAAATTCTCAGTGGCTTCTTAGATAGTTTTGTAGAATTGTACTTGTCACCTGGAATGTTGATGCTCGTTATGTAAAGGCATAGACACCAAACTTCTTTACTGAAGACTTAGGAACATAGGGTGGGACCCACAAAGGGACTTAGCTGTTACTTAGCTGAGTGTCATGGCACCTAACTTTTAGGCAGCTAGAAAATCCCCAAAGTGGAATAAGTGCCTAGGCTCCCTGTGCAATGAATAGGGAAAGACAGGTACCTAAGCATGCAGTCCACAAAAACCATGTATGCTAGGTGACTCCCTCTCTAAACTAGCCAATGGGAGATGCTGGCCAGAGATGTGTGTACTAAGCCCCTCCCCTCTCTGAGATTGGCACCTAAGTCCAGGCTGCGGGGAGGCACCTCGCTCTGCTTAGGGATCCACAAGTGGGAACCCACTGCTTGGAATCAGATAGCATAGGTGCCTATGGCGGTTCTTGAGGGAAAGAGTTAGATTCCTGCCTCACTCGACAAAAAACAGCTGGAGGAGGCAATTCCCCCACTTATAACATTTAACTCAGTGGGTTAGGGCACTTGCTTGGGATGTGGGAGACCCAGGTTCAATTCTTGCCCTCTCTGGCAGAGGGGGAGAAAAGATTAAAACAGGGGTCTCCCACAAGAGTGCTCTATGGCATAGTCTGATGTAAGGCTCCCTCAGTCTTACCTGTTGAAACTGGTCCACTGTAAATAAATAATGGAAGAGTGGTTAGAGCAGGGGGATTGCATCCAATGTCTCCTATCTGCCAGGTGGATGCCCTAACCACTGGGCTGTAGAGTCATTTCCAGTCACCTAATGACTAAGTATTTATCCACAGTAAAATGATCACTGAGCCAGAGAGAGGGAGTGAGACAATGAAAATGACTCTGTAGCCTGGTGGTTAAGAAACCCACCTGGTGTCTACAAGCGCCCAGTCCTCCTGGTCCACCCACTCTTTCATTATTTATCCACAGTGGAATAGCTTCCACAGCAGAGACAGAGGGCAATCTATCCCTGAGGGGGTCACTTAGGGATCTGGGGCAAAATCAGTACTTGGTCTTGCTGCTGAAGGCAGGAGGCTGGACTCAATGACCTTTCAGGGTCTCTTCCAGTTCTATGAGATAGGTATATCTTTCCCTGTCTTTCCCTGGTTTGTGACTTGCTCTGGGGCTTAGGCAGGAGATATGTGTCCAGAGGCCTACAGAGAGCCAGCACTGCACATGCCCACATGCAGCCCCAAGCAAAAAAAAGAAAGAGAGAGCGGCCCCGCCATAACCCTCCCCCACTGCGAGCGCTGCCCAACCCCCCCGAGCACCACACCGCCCAAGTCCCCGCCCTCCCGAGCACTGCACTGTGCCGCCCAAGTCCCCACCCCCCCCCCGAGCACTGCCCAAGACCCCCGCCTCCCCGAGCGCGGCACCGCCCAAGCCCCTCGCCGCCCCAAGCACCGTGCCACCGAAGCCCCCTGAGCGCCGCCTAGCCAAAACAAAAACAAACAAAAAAACACCTCCAGCACCACCCGGCCGAACCAAAAAAAAAAAACACCAAACACGAAAACCTGCTGTAGGTGCTCCAAAAGAAAGAGTGAAAGAGGACATGGGGAGGAAAAAAGAGTGCAACTCAGGGTAAGAAGGAGGATGAGAAAATTAAATTAAATCATTATTTCTAATGAGGTAGTATCTGAGGACCCCAGACAGGCCCCCTTGTACTAGGCACTGAGCAAACAAATAACTCAAAGACAGCCTCTGCCCCCCAGAGAGTTCAGAGTCTAGGGCCTGGTCTACACTATGCTGTACCCATCCACACTATGAGGCCCTTTATATCGATATAAAGGGTTCTTTAAATCGGTTTCTATACTCCTCCTTGACGAGAGGAGTAGCGCTAAAATCAGTATTACTATATCGGATTAGGGTTAGTGTGGCCGCAAATCGATGGTATTGGCCTCCAGGCAGTATCCCACAGTGCACCACTGTGACCGCTCTGGACAGCAATCTGAACTTGGATGCAGTGGCCAGGTAAACAGGAAAAGCCCTGCGAAATTTTGATTTTCATTTCCTGTTTGCCCAGCGTGGAGCTCCGATCAGCACAGGTGGCAATGCAGTCCCAAATACAAAAAGAGGTCCAGCATGGACCGTACGGGAGATACTGGATCTGATTGCTATATGGGGACACAAATCTGTTCTATCAGAGCTCTGTTACAGAAGACGAAATGCCAAAGCGTTTGGAAAAAAAAATCTACAGGCTACACAGTGCTGCGTGATAAGCGTAACGGGAACCCAGAGACTCAAATGGACGCTCATGGAGGGAGGGAGGGGGTACTGAGGACTCCAGCTATCCCACAGTCCCCAGCAGTCTCCAAAAAGTATTTGCATTCTTGGCTGAGCTCCCAATGCCTGTAGGTTCAAACACATTGTCCAGCGTGGTTCAGGGAATAGCTCGTCAATGGACCCCCTCCCCCCCACCACGTGAAAGAAAAGGGAAAAAAATCGTTTCTTGACTTTTTTTAATGTCACCCTATGTCTACTGAATGCTGCTGGTAGACGCGATGCTGCAGCAGTAAAGAGCATTAGCCGCTCCTCTTCGCTCCCCGGTGGCAGACAGTACATGCTTGATAACTGCTGAATATCTTTGGCTGGCCTCAGGGGTGCCTGGGTAAAAATAGGAATGATTCCTGGTCATTCCCAGTAGATGGGACAGAACGGCTGGTAACTGTCTTCATCATAGCCACTGGGGGCTGAGCTCCATCAGCCCCGTCCCTTTCCTGTGTAAAGAAAAGATTCTGTACTGCCTGGACTATCATAGAAGCGGCATGCTGGGCTCCTCTCCCCCGCACCGCTTAATGTCCTGCCTGGACTGTCACAGCATGGGGAGGCTGCCTCCCCCTCATTTTATCTCACTAACAAGTCACTGTTTCTTATTCCTGCATTCTTTATAACTTCATGACACAAATGGGGGGGACACTGCCACAGTAGCCCAGGAAGGTTGGGGGAGGAGGGAAGCAATGGGTGGGGTTGTTGCAGGGGCACCCCCCGTGAATGGCATGTAGCTCATCATTTCTGCGGGATCTGACACGGAGCAGTTGTGCTCTCTGATACACTGCTTCTCTAGTCTATTTGCCCCATATTCTAGGCAGGACTGACTCTATTTTTAGAAACCATAAAGGAGGGATTAACTTGGGGAGTCATTCCCAGTTTTGCTTTTGCGTCCCCGGCCGACCTCAGCCAGGGGTACCCATGATAGCAGCAGACAGCACAGAAGGACAGATAACCGTCATCTCATTGCCAAATTACACTGGCAGCAGACGGTACAGAACGACTGGTAACCGTCTCTGCTATCATGCAAAAGCAAATGAATGCTGCTGTACAGCGCTGGAGTATCACTTCTGTCTGCGGCATCCAGTACACATATGGTGACAGTAAAAAAAAAAGCTGAACGGGCTCCATGGTTGCCGTGCTATGGCATTTTCCAGGGCAATCCAGGGAAAAACCGCGCGAAATGATTGTCTGCCGTTGCTTTCCCAGAAGAAGGAATGACTGATGACATTTACCCAGAACCACCCGCGACAATGATTTTTGCCCCATCAGGCACTGGGCTCTCAACCCAGAATTCTCAGGGGCGGGGGAGACCGCGGGAACTATGGGATAGCTACGGAATAGCTACCCACAATGCAACGCTCCGGAAATCGACGCTCGCCTCAGACCATGGATGCACACCACTGAATGAATGTGCTTAGTGTGGCCGCGTGCACTTGGCTTTATACAATCTGTTTTATAAAACTGGTTTATGTAAAATTGGAATTATCCCATAGTGTAGATGTACCCTAGGATGTAAATAGCTGACAGGTAAATAAACAGGTAGGTAGCCGTAGAGGTAGGTAGCCGTAGAGACGGGTGTGATTGCATACATGAGTTGTAAGATTAGTCTTGGGAGTCACTGGAGATCTGGCCTAACCACTGCCAGACAGTAAATTAAACCTGGAAAAATCTGACTTAGGAAAAACAGATTCTGATTGGTAGGGTGCTGGAAAAATTCATATAGAAGGAAAGAAAATATGTAATGAAGGAAAGTATGACAGGAAGCAAAAAGCAAAGAGGGCTCATAAGTGCAGGTTTATTTTGTTTAATAGAAAGCAGAAGGTAAAAATGTTGTATTAAACCTTAGACTGGTAAAACACTGACCTTCTCCTGGGATTTAAAAATAACACCGTGGAAATCACTGTTGCTTTCTAGTATGGAAAAAATCAATTTAAACAAATGACCCACAAAAATTAAAAAGGTGAAAAAATGGGGGTTAGAGACATTGATTTAAAACGAAGAAAAAATCTATTGGTGGGAGTTATGTTTTTCCATATCAAAAGATCAAGTGTACATTTTCAGTCAGAGTAACTTTAATTTGTATGTTAAGAGAGGAATAAAAATCAGGTGTCCCTGAGAGAGCACTGTGTGAGTGTGTCTGGCCGGCTTTGGAGCAGGCTGTAGGAATGAACACAAAATGGTGGAAAATTATACACCCCACAGGTCTGAGGGGACATTTCTAAATCTGACCCCGGGCCCTGAGAATTCAGGCTGCGACTCTGCTGCCTTTGTTATGTCTGACTGCAGCCAGTGCTATTAATTCCTTGTTACCTCTCTGTTCTGTAACCAGCCTATAACTAATGTGACATTTTAACAGGCTTTGAAATTGGTATTCCAAAACCTGCCCTCTTTTCTTGTACACCGATGTCCAAATTCTACCCCTGAATGTCTGGGAGGAGGGGATGACTCTCTCTGGAATCAAAAAAGAAAATGACTTTTGTATTTCCCATGAACAGTGTAAACAGTTATAGCCGTGCCAATTGCGCCACAATAGCTAAGGTCCATTAGTGCTTCCATTAAGCGCAAACTACGTATCATTACCATGGCTCATAATTTGTCCATAATATTTTTGCTGGACTGAAACATAGCATACCAAATATATATATACACACATAATTCTGACACAGATAAATATATCTGATTAAATTCTGAGCTCTTAGCATTAAGTGAATCACTGTTCCTGTAAATGAGCTGACAACCTGTGAAAGCTCCAGTGTCATAAATCCGTCCAGTCTATTAGCTAATGCAATTTTGTAGTGAAAGCAATAATAACCTTTGACACCCTCCTTATTTGTAGGTATGGCTCAAACAGCTTGTTTTTCCATGGGGTTTACCATTAGGCATTTTTATTTGTGAAAATGAGATATGCTTACACAGCAGTTAAACTCCCAATCTCCTATTCAAGTAACAAATGCAGACTTTTGTGACTCTATGTGTCATGTTGTTCCTATCTATGGTTTGTTTTCCTTATTATACACAACATTTACAGCCAACAACAAAAGACTAGTTTTGCTCTTTTAAAAAAATTTATTAAGGATACACTTAAACAAAGAACATTTAAAAGTCAGCACATAGCCCAATATCTTTGTGCAGGCATTCCCATAGTAATCTTTCAGGGGGAAAAAAACATATTCTTGAAGGTGTGTGTTGTACTGAGAACAGTTTCATTTAGTCTGAAACATTACTGTTTATACATGCATCTGACATGTGGGCAGTGTTGTCATTTCTTTGAACTTACTGTGGGAATAATGGTATTTGGTATTTTTCTTAAAGCCCCAGCACACTGAATCCTGTGAAAACATTAGAAACTTTTTTTTAAAAAGGAAATATCTTCATGGTTGCAGAGAAAAACATGAAAGTTGAACTCCTAAGGTTCAAAAATCAGAAGGACAAATAAAAAGAGCCTAAACATTGTTCATTTGTTTAAATCTCGTGACTTTTATAACCAGTTATGACTTTTGGGAGCCTGGCTTGTTGTTGGCAGTTCTTCCTAGGTCCAATGTGAAGAGCACATTAGAAATCATGTAGACATTTACCTGCTCTATGTTATCTGTGCCCCCATGTATGTTTGTTCCAGATCTAGTCATGATAAATAGCTTCCACTCCCTGACTGAATAGGATATTATTATTCAACTAGTTTGCTGTGATTTTAGCTAAAGAGGAATGGGAATACTTTAAAAATAAGATGGTGGTTGTTGCAGAATATTTTAGGCATCATCACGTGCTCAGTGCTGTATGAGGCACACACGTAGGCAATTCCTGCTCCAGAAAGCCTACAGTCTAATACAGAGAAGACATGACCTGATGGCTAACACAGAAGTTGAAATAACATTGTTTCCCCCATATTTATTATTTGACTTATTAACTACATTCTTGTAGGAATTGCAGAAGAAGTGAGTTCAAAGTAAATGAAATACATAAAACTGTACGAGGTCCCACATCATTCCAGCTTGCTGATAAGTATTCCCAGTTCAAAATGGAAAGGGCAAATGACTGATTGGTTAATCAGACATCAGAGTGCCAGGAGTAAAACTTGCATGCAAGCAAAATACAGACATTTTGTCTGAAATAAGAATAGTCTGTAAAGCATGTTAAAATCAGCAGTTGTTCTGCTGGGTAGAGGGATTGGGCTCATGTTGTACACTGCATGTACCTCAGCCCAAAGTCTGCTTCTTATTATTAAATAATAATAATAATTTTATAGGGCCCAGATGCGCACTAGTCACTTCACAGAATCATAGATTCACAGATAATCTCTCTGTCGTGAGGAGTTTGCAAATCTAAGATTACTTTCCTTTTCTTCTGCCCTCTCTCTGTCTCTAATTAATATTGTAGACATTGGGAGCTTAGGAAGTATCAACTTAGTGAACCAAAGTTGCCCATCGATATAAATAAGTAAATACTTCATGTGCTACTTGCAGCTGTAGTCCTGACAAGGGAGAAAACCTCTCCCTTTAGCTCAGAGGTAACTCACTATCTCATACCAGCGCTGACCTAGGCTTTGCTTCAGCAAGGATGCCTGACAGTTTAAATATTTATAAATTGACTGATTGCACTGAGTCAGCCGCTGAAATTTCACGAGTGTTTTCATTTGTTTTTTGAAAAGCTGTGTATCCCCTAGCTACTGTGGTTATTGGCCCAATACAAACCTAATAAATAAAGAATGGGTCAGATCCTAAACTGTGTGAGTTAAGATAGCTCCATTGACTTCTACTGACACCAGCTTGAGGATCTGGCCCAGTATATCTTAATGGTTGTAGCTGCTGGGGAGATATAGTACAGTAAGTGCTTGCTTTAGGCTTTGGATTTATTTATGGAGATGTCGAGATGGTCATTAAAATCACTAATCAGTAATGGGATTAGCCAATAAAACATATATGTTCATAGAACCGTATAGTTGTACAGGTAGCAGTTAAAGTTTCTTTGCTGTTTTTCAGACCAACACTAAAGGAGAACTCAAGTATCCAGGCCAACGTACCCGCTATTAAGTCAGTAGAATCTAGGCCTGGCTTCACAAAGAGATTTAAGCATTGCAGTGCCTAGCATTGTGGCGCCTTTTAGCATACTAGAAAATCCCAGGAACACCACTGTGATTCACAAAGCCTGAATTAGGCATCTAGGCTCCCTCTACAATGAATGGAAAGAGATAAGCACCCTTAGGCCAGGTCCACACTACAGCGTTAAATCGGTTTAACCAGCGTTAAATCGATTTAACGCTGTAACCGTCCACACTACAAGGCATTTAAAATCGATTTTAAGGGGTCTTAAAATCGATTTCTGTACTCCAGCTACACAAAAGGAGTAACCCTAAAATCGATATTACTAAATTGATTTAGGGTTAGTGTGGACGGATATTGAAGTTATTGGTCCTATTCTTTTACTGAGCTACCCAGAGTGCACCGCTCCGGAAATCGATGGTACCTGGGACCATGGACGCACACCACCGAAGTAATGTGTCCTAGTGTGGACGCGTAAAATCGATTTTATAAAACCTGTTTTATAAAATCGATTTTACTAATATCGATTTAAAGCTGTAGTGTGGACGTAGGCTTAGAATGTGACCCACCTCTGCTTGAAATGATAGTCTGAGTTTCTGTATTTATTGATTTATAAAATGGAGCGATGATACTTGACTGCTGTGAAAGTAGAATGAATTATATTGTGAAAATAGAAAGGATTAAAGAAATGCATGGTGCTCACATTATCTGGATGTTATTAGCAGAGCGCTGTGCTAATAAAACAGAGTGATCTGACAAACTGTGAGTCCTAAGTCTAACTTTGACACTGCCTTCTAAGGTCAGAATATGAACCTTTCCTTAATAACAAGGACTATGAAGTACATACAAATATAAAAAGCAGTCAGCAGTTATGAGATTTGAATTCATGATCACTAGCGTTCCAGTTCAATGTGTGGTCCCCTATCCTACAGGTTAATCATAGAGAAGAATCACTCTCTCTCTCGTCCACCTGGTCCTCCTCACTGATTTATACCATCTGGTATGTTCTCAAGGGACCATATGCCAGGTGAGAATTGGTGGAGTGCAGATACACTCCACTCTATCACACCTCCTAAACTAGAGTGTAGGAATCATGTACAGTAGAGATTTCTTCCTGCTAGGGGACTTTGTTGCATTCATAGAGTTTAAGACGGTAAGAACAATGAGATTATCTGGTCCAATAACCTGCCTATCACAGGCCATTACATTTCACACAGTTACCCCTGGGCTGAGCCCAACAACTTGTGTGTAAGTGTTTAAGAACATAAGAATGGCTATACTGAGTCAGACCAATGGTTGATGTAGCCCAATTTCCTGTCTTCCATCAGTGGCTAATACCAGGTACTTCGGGGGGAATGAACAAAATAGAGCAATTATTGAATGATCCATCCCCTGTCATTCAGTCCAAGCATCTGGCAGTCAGATGCTTAGGGGCACTCAGAGCATGAGATTGCATCCGTGATTATCTTGGCTAATAGCCATTACATAAGAATGTCCACACTTGGTCAGACCAAAGGTCCATCTAGCCCAGTATCCTGTCTTCTGACAGTGGCCAGTGTCAGATGCTTCAGAGGGAATGAACAGAGCAGGTAATCATCGAGTGATCCATCCTTTGTCACCTATTCCCAGCTTCTGGCAAACAAAGGGTAGGGACACCATCTCTGCCCATCCTGACTAATAGCCATAGATGGACCTATCCTCCATGAATGTATCAAGTTCTTTTTTGAACCCTGTCATAGTCTTGGCCTTCACAACATCCTCTGGTAAAGAGTTCTACAGGTTGACAGTGTGTTGTGTGAAGAAATACTTCCTTTTGTTTGTTTTAAACCTGATTTTATTTGGTGACCCCTAGTTCCTGTGTTATGAGAAGAAGTAAATAACACTTCCTTCTTCATTTTCTCCACACCAGTCATGATTTTATAGACCTCTATCATATCCCCCCGTAGTCATCTCTTTTCCAAGCTGAAAAGTCCCAGTCTTATTAATCTCTCCTCATATGGAAGCTGTTCCATACCACTAATAATTTTTGTTGCCTTTTTCTGAACCTTTTCCAATTCCAACATACTTTTTTTGAGATGGAGTGACAACATCTGCACGCAGTATTCAAGATATGGGTTTACCATGGATTTATATAGAGGTAATATGATATTTTCTGTCTTATTATCAGTCCCTTTCTTAATGACTCCCAACATTCTGTTAGCTTTTTTGGCTGCTGCTGCACAATGAGTGGATATTTTCACAGAACTATCCACAATGACTCCAAGATCTCTTTTGAGTGATAACAGCTAATTTAGACCCCCATCGTTTTATATGTATAGTTGGGATTAGGTATTCCAATGTGCATTACTTTGTATTTATCAATATTGAATTTCACCTACCATTTTGTTGCCCAGTCACCCAGTTTTGTGAGTTCCTTTGTAGCTCTTCACAGTCTGCCTGGGACTTAACTATCTTGAGTAGTTTTGTATCATCTGCAGATTTTGCCACCTCACTGTTTACCCCTTTTTCCAAATCATTTATGAATATGTTGAACAGGACTGGTCCCAGTACAGAGCCCTAGGGGACACCACTATTTACCTCTCTCCATTCTGAAAACTGACCATTAAACTAGGCAAGCACCTAACTCCCCACAAAACAGCCATATGAGGTGGTGCCCAGTGATTAGAGCACTCACCTGGGATGTGGGAGACTGGGACATCAGGCAGGATTTGAATAGGGGTCTCCCACATTTCAGGAGAGTGCTCTAACCACTGGCTATGGGATATTCTGATGTGTGAATTGTGGGGTGAGGGTAGGCAAAGCTCCTTCAATCTCTCTTGTTGACCCTGTTCCACTTGGGATAAATACTTAGTATTATGGAGCCAGAAAGAGAAAGCAACTGAGAGAATGAATTTGGAGCCTGGCTGGGGCATCCACCTGGGAGATGGGAGACCCTGGTCCAGGTCTCCTGCTCCAACCACTCTCATTATTAATCCTCAGTGGAACAGCTTCAACAGGAGAGAGTGAGGGAGCACCCCAACCCCCCATAGAATATCCCACAGCCAGTGGTTAGAGTGCTCTTCTGAGAGGTTGGAGACCCAGGGCTGGTGCTACCATTTAGGCCTGCTAGGCAGTTGCCTAGGGCGCCAAGATTTGGGGGGGCCAAAAAGCTGCGCTCCCCAATTTTTTTAAGCATTTCAGTGGCCGCTGCACTGGGAGGGAGAGGAAGTCTGAGCCTCCGCTGGCAGCCCAGGGGTTCCCCTGGGTCAGCGCGCCGCCAGCAGCCCAGTGGTTCCAGCACGCGGTCGCTGCTGTGCTTCTCCCAGCTCCCAGGCTTGCAGCACCAATCAGATGTTTGGCACTGCAAGCCTGGGAGGAGAATTAGAGTGAGGGCGGTGTGCTTGGGGAGGACACGGAGCAGAGGTGAGCTGGAGTGGGGAGGTACCGCAGGGCTCCCCGGGCCGGGGGTGGGGGGCGGGGAGCTGCCGTGGGGGTGCCTCAGGGCAGGGGGGAGAGCTGACACAGGGCTCCTCACCTCTGCTCCACGTCCTCCCTGAGCACGCCGCCCCTGCTCTAGTTCTCCCGCCTTCCAGGCTTGCGGCGCCAATCAGCTGTTTGGCGCTGCAAGGCTGGGAGGGGAGGAGAATTAAAGCGGGAGCGGCGTGCTTGGGGAGGACGCAGAGCAGAGGTGAGCTGGGGTTGGGAGATGCTGCACGGCTCCCCAGAGGGGAGGGAGCTGCCGCGGTGGGGGGGGCGCGCCTCAGGGCTGGGGTTGGGCAGGGAGTTGCTGCAGGGCTGGGGGGTGCACGCAAGGTGGAAGTTTCACCTAGGGTGCAAAACTTCCTTGCGGCAGCCCTGGGGAGACTCCTGTTTAAATCCTTTTTCTTCTCTGGTGCCTGAGGGACAACTGAACCCAGGTTTCCCACATTCCTGGGGCTAAAAGCTATAAGATAGACTCCTCCTCTAGCCAGATTTCGAATACACCCTGATCTGGTATGGGTGCTCACAGGCCATCTACCAGATGAGGACCTGCAGATGAGTTAGGTAGAGGACTGCCTATCTCCACTAGTTTGTGAATCACTCTGGGGCTTTGGTTGGAGATAGGCATCTGGATGCCTAGAGGGAGTGTGCATGCCCAGAGGTAGAAATATAGGTGCCCAGGGAACTTAAGGCACCTACAGCGTTTTGTGGGAGTTTTGTGGATCACAGTGGATCCTAAAACTGAGATGTGAGTGCCTAACAGGGCCGTAGCAACAAAGAATGTGGCCCCCTCCGAACATATGTCCGGGGCCCCTTACAATGCAGAAATTGCAATGCGGTATTTATTTTATACAATATACAGGGTTCATATTATGTATACATAGGCCTACAGTGTACAGGTAGTCCGTATTTACGCAAAGCGCTTCTTTCGAGCCTTGTTCTCCGCAAATTGGTTTATCAATGTGTCATAGTCCAGAGATCTGGCAATCTTGTTTTCGATTGAGATAACTGCAAGCGCAGAAAGCCTGTCATCTGTCATGGTTGAGCGCAGGATATTCTTGATCAGTTTCATTCTGCTGAAGCTCCTTTCAGCACCAGCGACAGCAACTGGTGTGGTCAGAAGAATTCTGATGCAAATGCAAAGATTCGGATATATCTCCTGAAGGCTGTTCTTGTATAGGTATGTTAAAAAATTGTTTGCCGTGACAAATCCTCTCTCTTTCTCAATGACATAAATAAAACGATTCAATTCCAGTATGAGTTCGTTGGCATCAATGTCTCCCATTTTTCTTTCAAAATTTTTGCTGTGATTCTCCAGTTCATCTTCTCTGTGACACTGCTTCAGGCTGTTAGCGTTGTACATAAATCCAAACAACTTATACCACTCCACGAGTTGGTCAAATCGCGACGAAACAGAAGATATGGCCTGATCAGTGAGAACAAGAAAGAACTGCAATTTGAATTTTTCTTCGGCAGAAAGACGACTCAAATCATCAGCACATTCGTAATCAAACATTCTCTTCTTACGTCGCACCCTGGTTTCTGGAAACACCTGCTCAATACCCATATGCTCTGCTATTTCACGTGCATTTGTGACCACAGAGTTATATCCTGTATTTTGATAGTCTTCCAAAAACTTCATTGTAGCACCGACTTCTGCCTGCAGTATGTCAATTGACACATCTGGTGACTGAATTAATTTGCTGGTTTTATTGACGTGAAATAGTATATCGTACCACGTGTACACAGTCAGAACAAAAGGCCACATAGTAACATGGTCTAAAAGCTCACCGGCTTCTGTTGCTGTATTGCCATCTTTCTTTTCGAGCGCATATTCTCGCAAAGATGACAAAGCATTGCACAATTCTTCAAGGTGATAATGCAATGGCTTCAAAGTATCAATTCTCGACTCCCAATGAGTGTCCGATAACCCTTTAACAGATATTGGCATATGTTCTTGAAGTATATCCCAACGTGAAGGCTTGAACTCCTTTATTCTTTCCTCTCATATTTGCGCCGTTATCATAAGCTTGGCCTCTCCTGTCAGCAATGTCTATTCCTAAGTTGTTTGCCTTTTCAAGAAATGCTTCCAATAAGCCCTTGCCAGTTGTATCATGAACATTAAGAAAACCAACAAACGCTTCACGAATATTGACACCATCTTCACTGTTGCATTCAACAAAGCGTAACGCCACAGACATCTGTTCTTCATGTGACACGTTGGGAGTACAGTCCAAAATAACTGAATAATATTTTGCTTTTTTAAGCTGCGCTATGTTGGCCTCTTGAATGTTACTGGCAACAAGTTGAATCAGCTCGTTATGGATCTGTGGACTGAGGTACTGAACATGTGTCTTTGCCTTCTTAATCCTCTGTAAAAGTTCGCTGAGGACAGTATCATACTTTGCAAGCAATTCAAACAGTCCCAAAAAGTTGCCATTCGAAGGATCGCCGAGCTTTTCATTACTTCCTCGAAATGCCAAGTTTCTTTTGGACAAGAAAATAACGACATCAACCATGCGTTTGACAACATTTCTCCAGAAATCTCTTTCTTTCAGAAAAGCCTGCAATTCGAGTTGGTCAATAGATGTACGGTTTACTATGCCTGACTGAAGGTCAAACCATTTCACCATACAGTCTTGATGACCTTTGCCTGTTTCATGCTGCTGAAGTCTTTTTGACAGTGCTTTCCAAGCAGATGTTCCACAACGTAGTGGTATGTCGCCAGTGCCAAATATTTTACAACAAAAACAAAAAATGGCATCTTTCTGAACTGAGTATATTAACCATGAACATCTTATTTTCTCGCCATTTGCCATGGTTCGATAGAAATGAGTACTTGTGAACCTCCGTCTTTCCTTGTTAAATGGAAATTCGTAACTTTCATTCTGCTGCGGTGGGCCACGTGCAACAATGTCACACACTTGCCTGTCCGATATTATAGACGGCCAATCTCCTGGATCATCAGTCAGTGGTTCAGATTCAGATACTTCTTTCCCGGCAGCAGCTGGAATATCTGTCACAGTTTGTTTGGTAGAACAACTGGCTTCACCTTTGACCTCACTTGAAGCACTTCTGGATACTTCTGGATACGATTCGTTGCTGCTAGCGCTGTCCGTTTCATGTGCCTGTACCTGTACGTTGGATTGCAGCGCAAAATACATTGACAACTTTGGAATTTTCTCAAGTTCCTTCTTGGCATCTTTTGCTGCCTTTCGTTTACTAGCTCTGCTCTTATACATTCTCTTAGACATCACAAAGCACACTTCTGCATTGGAAACGATAAAAAACTAAACAACTAAATTAATAACATTTATCCGCCGACCGCCATTATGAACGCAAATACACATTCTTTGAATGGGTCCAACTAAAATTCGAAACTGACCAACAGACAACTGATGTAGCCAATAGCATTATAATGTATCATAATGACTTCACGGTTTTGTCAGTAAAACCGACATGGATTGTGCAATAGCGTCAATAAATGTCACTTACCTAGTTATACCTTACATTTTTTTGGCCACTTTTAGGGTTCCCCTTCCTTGCGGGGCCCCCTCCGGTCGGAGGGTATGGAGGGCGCACGCTATGCCTCTGGTGCCTAAAAACAGCCTTAGGCGCCTAAGTACCTTTGTGACCCTAGGCCCTGATGCCTACTCAGGATTTGAACAACTGTTGACAGCAAAGCACATGATGGCTGCTACATTTTGCAACACCAACAATATGTCGCATTACTTAACTCATTCCTTTGTAAAGTGATGCAATATTCCTTGGGTAAAATGACAGGTGCTGGTGAAACTGTATTCTGTTCTATTAAAGGTGACCTCCGCAGGAAAACAAAAACTGAGCCAAGCATAGAAATATGTACCAGGCAGGGGGGAAAAATACATAGTTGATGCTATGGGATGAATTCTGTGAATAAATTAGTGTGAATTAACTTTTAAAAATTCTTTTTAAGGCACACACGGTCTCCTATTTGCTTCTGGTTTCACTTGACATCCCAGAGAACACCATTCTGATTTTGACATGTCATGCCTATGGGATTATTCTAGCCCTACCATAGCATTAAACTAGCCACTTGGGCTCATGAGAGTCACACTTTTTCTTAAGTGGCAAGGTTTCCAGTTTACATTTCAATTTGCCTTTAAGTGTCATAACTGTTTGCCTCATCTGTGCCTGACCATCTGCCAGGACAACTGACTCCAGTGAGCTCATGCTACAGTAACAACAGCTTCCTAGCTCTCATCCCTTTTTTTATATTGTTGACGTGTCACATTAGCTTCCCTTTTTGAAGTCTTTCTTCTATTGGATATTATCTTACATTGTAGTTATTACATTAGTGAAGTAATAGGACCAATGTTGCTCACATTAAAATAAAACTAGTTTGCCATTGACTTCACTTGGAGCGGGATTGGGCCCAATAAATAGTCATTTGAACTGTCACTTATAATTTCCAGAGTGTTCATTAATGGGATGGATTTGGGGCTTGATCCTACAACGTGGTGAATACCGCAACTCCTATTGACTTCTGTAGGAGTGGAGGACACCAAGAACTTCATGGGTTTGGGTCCATTGGTACCACTTGCTCTGAACAGGATGTCTTCCACTGTTTGCAAAGATCTGCATCTCTTGCCAGCTTTTGGAAGAGAGCAGCAGCAGAACTAACCAAATGAATGACAGCTGTGGCTTACAGTGAAATAATTCCTGCTGGGGTGGATCATAAGCATTCAAAAATGCAGGTGGCCTCTTCAAAACAAAAAGGTTTTTTTGCCAGTTCTGCTATGCTGCTGCCTCGAAAGACAGACATTTATTTCCATTGCTCTTTGTTCAGCCGTGTCAAGGTTTTTTTCCTCCACTTTGAACTTTAGAGTACAAAAAGTGGGGACCTGCATGAACTCTTCTAAGCTTAATTACTAGCTTAGATCTGGTACACTGCCAGAATTCAATGTCTGGCATACTTCCTGTTCCCCCAAAACCTTCCCTGGGGAACACAGATCCAAACCCCTTGGATCTTAAAACAAGGAGAAATTAACTATCCCCCTCCTTTTCCCCCCAGACTTTCCCCTCTCTGGGTTGCCTAGAGAGGCTTCACACTGATCCAAACTCCTTGGATCTTAAAACAAGAAGGAATTAACCATCCCCCCTCCTTTCCCCCCACCAATCCTTGGTGAGTTCAGACCCAACCCCTTGGATCTTAAAACAAGGAAAAATCAATCAGGTTCTTAAAAAGAAAGCTTTAAATTAAAGAAAGAAAAGGTAAAAATTATCTCTGAAAAATCAGGATGGAAAATGCTTTACAGGATACTCAGATTCATGTAGACCAGAAGTACCCCCCCACCCACAGCCTTAGATTCACAGTTACAGCAAACAGAGGTAAAAAACCTTCCAGCAAAAAGAAACATTTACAAGTTGAGAAAACAAACATAAGACTAATCCGCCTTGCCTGGCTATTACTTACAATTTTGAAACATGAAAGACTGATTCAGAAAGATTGGGAGAGCCTGGGTGTACGTCTGGTCCCTCTTAGTTCCAAGAGCGAACAACGAACAAAACAAAAAGCACAAATAAAGACTTCCCTCCACCAAGATTTGAAAGTATCTTGTCCCCCTATTGGTCCTCTGGTCAGGTGTCAGCCAGGTTTACTGAGCTTCTTAATCCTTTACAGGTAAAAGAGACATTAACCCTTGACTATTTGTTTATGACAAGCCAACTCGCTGATAATTTATCTCAAATCTGAGGTGTGAAAGAAATTCCACAGTAAGTGGGAAAGCTCTAAAGAATTCAAAAGCACCCCATGTATACCTTGTTATTACTCTTCATTGTCTGTGATTCCCTCTCAGAAGCTTGAAACTAAAATGGTTTTTCCATCTTGATTTTGTCCATTTGGCAAAGAGATAATTTTCTGTGTTTGCAACAGGACTGGAGATGATCATGGATTTTCTTCAGGTCTATTTCTGACTTCAGTGGGATTTCTGTGCATGGAGTGACTGCATAATCTGACCTTTCTTGTTTACGCAGCAGCATTGCTGATTATGCCACTGCTGAGGCAGGAAGATTATTTGTATCTATACATTTTATTTTTAAGTGAATTCAGAGCTGGTGTAAGGGGTCACATTGACAATCACAAACGCTGAAGTCTTCTATTTATCCTCCAACGAAGCCTCCTCTGCCCAGCAAGCAAGTCTCCTCACATGGGTCCTGCCAATATGCTTAACCATGGTCTGCAGATACTGGGCCAGATTCTCTCCTGCACCAAGATCCACTTGGCACACTACCATTGAGTGGCTGACGCCATTACGGAGCCAGTAACGGCCCCGTTTCTGTGGTCCAATCTGCAGCAGCTCTGGTTCCAACATCAGTGTACCTCTCCCCCATCAAACCTGTCAGTGGATGATACAAGCAATCAAAATGTGTGATAAATGACTGGCGTGTGGAACCTCCTGTGTTTTCATAGAATCATAGAATATCAGGGTTGGATTGGACCTCAGGAGGTCATCTAGTCCAACCCCTTTCTCAAAGCTGGACCAGTCCCTACTAAATCATCTCAGCCAGGGCTTCATCAAGCCTGATCGTAAAAACCTCTAAGGAAGGAGATTCCACCACCTCCCTCGGTAACCCATTCCAGTACTTCACCACCCTCCTAGTTAAAAATTTTTTCCTAATATCCAACCTAAACCTCCCCCTCTGCAACTTGAGACCATTATTCCTATTTCTATCATCTGGTATCACTGAGAACAGTATAGATCTATCCTCTTTGGAATTCTCTTTCAAGTAGTTGAAAGCGGCTATCAAATCCCCCCTCATTCTTCTCTTCTGCAGACTAAACAATCCCAGTTCCCTCAGCTTCTCCTCAGAAGTCATGTACTCCAGCCCCCTAATTATTTTTCTTGCCCTCCACTGGACTCTTTCCAATTTTTCCATATCCTTCTTGTAGTGTGGGGCCCAAAATTGGACATTGTATTCCAGATCAGGCCTCACAATGCTGAATAGAGGGGAATGACCATGTCCCTCAATCTGCTGGCAGTACCCCTGCTTATACAGCCCAAAATGCCGTTAACCTTCTTGGCAACAAGGGCACACTGTTGACTCATTTCCAGCTTTTCATCCACTGTAACCCCTAGTTCCTTTTCTGCAGAACTGCTGCTTAGGCAGTGGGTCCCCAGCCTGTAGCAGTGCATGTGATTCTTCCATTCTAAGTGCAGGACTGTGCACTTGTCCTTGTTGAACCTCATCAGATTTCTTTTGGCCCAATCCTCTAATCTGTCTAGGTCACTCTGTATCCTATCCCTACCCTCCAGTGTCTCTACCACTCCTCCCAGTTTAGTATCATCTGCAAACTTGCTGAGGGTGCAGTCTACGCCATTCTCCAGATCATTAATGAAGATATTGAACAAAACTGGCCCCAGGACTGACCCTTGCTCATTCTTGGTAATATAAGAATATAAGAACATAAGAATGGCCATACTGGGTCAGACCAAAAGTCCATCTAGCCCAGTATCCTGTCCTCTGATAGTGGCCAATGGCAGGTGTCCCAAAGGGAATGAACAGACAGATTACAATCAAATGATACATGCCCTGTCACCCATTCCCAGCTTCGGGCAAACAAAGGCTAGGGACACCATCCCTGCCCATCCTGCTAATAGCCATTGATGGACTTATCTTCCATGAACTTATCTAGTTCTTTTTTGAAGCCTGTTATAGTCTTGGCCTTCACAACATCCTCTGGCAAAGAGTTCCACAGGCTGACAGTGTGTTGCGTGAAGAAATACTTCCTTTTGTTTGTTTTAAACCTGCTGCCTATTATTTTTATTTGGTGACCCCTCATTCTTGTGTTATGAGAAGGAGTAAATAACTTCCTTCTTTCCTTTCTCCACACCAATCATGATTTTATAGATCTCTATCATAACCCACCTTAATTGACTCTTTTCCAAACTGAAAAGTCCCAGTCGTATTAATTTCTTCTCAGATGGAAACTGTTCCATACCCCTAATAATTTTTTTGCCCTTTTCTGAACCTTTTCCAGTTCCAATATATCGTTCCTGAGATGGGGTGACCACATCTATGTGCAGCATTCAAGATGTGTGCATACTATGGATTTATATAGAGGCAATATGATATTTTTTGTCTTATTATCAATCCCTTTCTTAATGATTCCCAACATTCTGTTAGCTTTTTTGGCTGCTGCTGCATATTGAGTAAATGTTTTCACGGAACTATCCAGAACGACTCAAAGATCTCTTTCTTGAGTGGTAACAGCTAATTTAGACCCCCATCATTTTATATGTATAATTGGGATTATGTTTTCCAATGTGCATTACTTTACATTTATCAACATTCTGCAAATTTTGTCACCTCACTATTTACCCCTTTTTTCAGATAATTTATGAGAATGTTGAATAGTACTGGTTCTAGTACAGACCCTTGGGGGACACCACTATTTTCTTCTCTCCATTCTGAAAACTGACCATTTATTCTTACCCTTTGTTTCCGATCTTTTATCCAGTTACCGATCCATGAGAGAACCTTCCTGCTTATCCCATGACAGCTTACTTTGCTTAAGAGCCTTTGGTGAGGGACCTTGACAAAGGCTTTCTGAAAATCTGAGTACACTATATTCACTGGATCTCCCTTATCCACATGCTTGTTGACCCCCTCAAAGAATTCTAGTAAACTGGTGAGACATGATTTCCCTTTACAAAAACCATGTTGATTCTTCCCCAACAAATTATGTTCATCTATGTGTCTCACAATTCTGTTCTTTCCTATAGTTTCAACCAGTTGGCAAGGTACTGCAGTCAGGTTTATCAGGCTGTAGTTGCTGGTATTACCTCTGGAGACCTTTTTAAAAATTGGCATCACATTAGCTATCCTCCAGTCATTTGGTACAGAAGCTGATTTAAATGATAGGTTACAAACTACAGTTAGTAGTTCTGAAATTTCACATTTGAGTTCCTTCAGAACTCTTGGGTGAGTACATCTGGTCCTTGTGATGTATTACTGTTTAATTTACCAATTTGTTCCAAAACCTCCTGTAATGACACCTCAATCTGGGACTGTTCTTTAGATTGGTCACCTAAAAAGAATGGCTCAGGTTTGGGAATCTCCTTCACATCCTTAGCTATGAAGACCGATGCAAAGAATTCATTTAATTTCTTCACAGTGCACTTATAATCCTTGAGTGCTCCTTTAGCATCTCAGTCGTCCAGTGGCCCCACTGGTTGTTTAGCAGGTTCCTGCTTCTGATGTACTTACATTTTTTTTTGCTATTACTTTTTGAATCTTTGGCTAGCTGTTCTCCACATTCTTTTTTGGCCTTCCTAATTATATTTTTCCACTTCACTTGCCAGAGTTTATGCTCCTTTCTATTTTCCTCACTAGGATTTAACTACCACTTTTTAAAGGATGCCTTTTTGGCTCTCACTGCTTCTTTTACTTTGTTGTTTAGCCACGGTAGCACTTTTTTGTTCCCTTACTATATTTTTTAATTTGGGGTATACATTTAAGTTGAGCCTTTATTATGATGTCTTTAAAAAGTTTCCATGTAGCTTGTAGGGATTTCACTTTTGGCACTGTACCTTTTATTGTCTGTTTGACTAGCCATCTCATTTTTGTGTAGTTCCCCTTTCTGAAATTAAATGCTATCATGTTGGGCTGCCATGGTGTTTTCCCCACCATAAGGATGTTAAATTTAATTATATTATGGTTACTATTAACAAGCGGTCCAGTTATATTCACCTCTTGGACCAGATCCACTGCACCACTTAGGACCAAATCAAGAATTGCCTCTCCTCTTGTGGGTTCCAAGTCTAGGTGCTCCAAGAAGCAGTCTTGACATTTAAGGTGTTAAGAAACTTTATTTCTGCATCCCGTCCTGAGGTGACATGTACCCAGTCAATATGAGGATAGTTGAAATCCTCCATTATTATTGAGTTTTTGTTTTTATAGCCTCTCTGATCCTTCTATGCATTTTGCAGTCACTATGACCATACTGGTCAGGTGGTCAGTAATATATCCCTACTGCTATATTCTTCTTAATCGAGCATAGAATTACAATCCATAGAGATTCTATGGTACAGTTTGGTTCATTTAAGATTTTTACTTCATTTGTTTCTACACTTTCTTTCACATATAGTGCCACTCTCCCACCAGCTCGACATGTTCTGTCCTTCCGATATAATTTGTACCTATCTATCCTGAGTTTTTATATAACCTGGGTCCACTGGCATGGAAATGGTAATGCAGCTTTTCACGAACATCATGGAGATCAGTGAAATTCCCTCTTTCTGGAGAGAAGCCTATATCATTGCACTCCTAAAGCCTGGAAAACCTGCAGATTAGTTTTCTAGTCATAGGTCAATCTCCCTCTCAAGCACCAGCTGCAAGGTGATGGAGTTTATGATCTGAACTGAATTTGGCCCACTGTGGACACCAGCCTACCCAAGGAGCAAGCTGGGTTTTGACCACACAGAAGTTGCTGTGACCCCCACTACAAACTTTGAGGCTGGATTCCAACAAAAACTCAGGACCATTACTGCTTTCATCGATCTATCAGCAGTATATGACACAGTCTGGAAGGATGGTTTGCTATTGAAGCTGGCCAAAGTGATCCCATGTGCAGATTCTCAGGCTCCTGAGCAGTATGCTTAATGGCTGAAGGATGCACATATACCTCAGAGGTCAAATCAGCAAGCCATGCACTTTGAGTAATGGGCTATCAGAAGGCTCTGAACTTTCTCAGACATTTTTCAATGTATACATGAGAGATATGCCTGAAATGATAGCACAGAAGTTAGTGTCTGCTGATGATTTGGCACTTGCAATGCAGGCTTGTAGCTTTAAAGAACTTGAAGTGATGTTTACATCTGACCATAAGATCATGGAGGAGTATTTCCAAAAAGCAGCATCTCAGACCAAATTCTGGCAAATCAGTAGTCTCTACTTTCCATCTTGACAATAGAATTACACAAAATATCCTGTCAAGTTTTGTAGTGAAACTGTATGTGGCTTTGGGTCATATCTTGGTGTCATTCTTCATCTCACACTGAACTTTCATGAACACTTCAAGAAAGTAGCCTTTAAAGTAAAGACTCGCATCAACATTATTCAAAAGTTAACAGGAACAAGCTGGAGCTCAACAGCCCCTGTGTTAACCAACATCGGCCTTGGCCCTGCTGTACTCAGTTGCAGAGTACTGTACACTGGTGTGGACAAGAAGCTGCCATACCCAACTTGTGGATAGGCAGCTGAATCAGACGATGTGAATCATCACAGGAATGTTAAAATCAACACCTCTACCACGGCCTTCTGTATGTGCAAATATCGAACCGCCAGCTATTTGTTGAAGTATAGCCATAGCACAAGAACTTAAACATGCTAAAGACTTTGCAGAATTTCTTATCCGGCAGGTTACGGATAACATACTCCAATGATGTTTGAAATCGCAAAAACCACTATGGACCACACATGACCATCTCATATCTCTGAATCTGGCCAGGGAATGGCAAAATATGTGGACCTCTTCTGTTGTTCCGAGCAAGCACATTTTTACTGACCTAACAAACTACCCTCCCAGTTTCAACCTGCCATGTGGACTTTGGACCACACTGAACTGCATCTGAACAAACCATGGAAGATGCGGTTACTTGATGAACAAGTGGAAAATCAAAGATTCCCCTTCATGTGATTGCAAACCATCGGACATGTCAGAATTCAGTTCCCCAAATATGGATTCAGAGGTCAATTGAATGATATCCACAACATCAGAGAGGAGGCCTTTACATTTGTATCTATAAAATGTTGCTCTGCAGATGCCATATAAATGCAGGAGAGAAAACACCTCCAGTCATTGGTTCTTACTCCGCTAAATTAAAGAGCCCTTTAGTACCTAGTATTTTCTTCCCATGTAGGTACTTATACACTGTAATCAAGTCACCTCTCAATCTTCTTTTGGTAAGCTAAACAGATCAGATTCTTTAGGTCTTTAACTATAAAGCATTTTCTACAGCCCTGTGTCTCTTTTCTGCACCTTCTCCAATTTTTCAACATCTTTTTAAAAAATGTGGACACCAGGACTGGATGCAGTATTCCAGCATTGGTCTCACCAATGCCATTTACAGAGGAAAAATCACCTATTCCTATTCATTACTCTCCTATTTGTTTATATCCAAGGATTGCATTAGTTCCCGGCATTGCACTGGGAACTCCTGTTCAGTTGCTTGTCCATTAGGTTGAATGGCATTAATTATATTCCCATCCTTACCCAGGCCATCCCACTTGAATATTCATATAACATTAGTGCTCTTCCAGTCTTCCTGAACTTCCCTGATATTCCAAGATTTATTAACAATTAACATCAGCAAGCCAGAGATATCCTCAGCCAACTCCTTCTAAGTCTCTTGGGTGCACGTTTAAATCTGCTGATTTAAAGCTGTTTATCCCTAGTAGATGTTGATTTGCATCCTCCTGAATTACTGATTGTCTAGAAAGTACTTCATCATCCTCATGTGATGAGAGTACATCATCCTTCTTATTTCCAAATACAGAACAGTTTAATAATCGCTGTGGTTTTACTAAACATCATCAGTGAAGAAGTGGAATATATATACAGTACCAAACATCAGACGACAATAATTTTAGATAGACTAAATCTGTAGCCTAAACTCCAGCCCTTAAGAGTCTCCTTTTTATTTGTCTCAAACAGACAGGTTTTGGTGCCAGATGATTTTCATACTGAGCATATCGTTTGTATACCTTTTCGGCATACTAATTAAGCAGCCACTTATTTTATCACCACACAGGCATAAAACTCAGTGATGACCATAAAGCTGATCATTAGTTCTCCAAAATGTCAGGGAATGAATGTTTTATTTGATCTTCTCTCTGTGGAATAGCAATATCTGTAGTCTTGCTATGATGTGTAGACCTATCTGTCATTTCTTAATGAGCAAATATGAGAGGGTCACACTGTGATGAAATCATTTATTTGTTACACCCTAAAAGGCTGGAAAGGTGGCAGAGTGATAATCATCCTGGTGCACTCTCCTCAAAACTTATTATGCCACAATAGACCCGTACTACACTTCTGACTAACACCTCTCATGTTGTCCCAGGTTTTCATTTTTTAGTTGCACTTAAAATACATAAAAAATGTATTTTCCTACAATTAAAAAATGTGCAGTTAAAAATTTTTCTTCACTTTAAATAATTCATCTTAAGAACATAGGAATTGGCACACCTGATCAGATTATTGGTCTGTCTAGGCTGGTAAAATGGCTCAGACGCTGACTAACATGAGATTCTGCAGAGGAAGACATAATATAGCTACATTTGCAACACTAAGGGGAGTTTATTTTCCTGATCCAGCCTGGCAATCAGTTTATACCCTGAAGCATAAAGATTAACAGCATTTGTAATTTTATCCTAGTTTATATATCTGCAGTCACTTTTCTTATTCATAGATATTTCTAATCTTTTATTTGAAATCCTTTATTTGAAGCCACTATATTCCTCTCTAATATCTAGCACTAGGAAGTTCAACAGATTATATACATACTGCATTAAAAAAAATGCAAAAGTTTTACATTATAAAACGTTGCCTTTCTCTGCTAGCCCATAATGATGCACTTATTCTGAGCCTGATTGTGCCATCCTTACTTACACTGAGTTTTACCTTACCAGGGCTCAGCAAAGCACAGGAGCAGTGCCTGAAGTTGAGCGCATACTGAAATCCATCCTTATTCAGCAAAGAAATTAAATATATTCTTGTCACATTGACAAGCATGCGTTTAAATACGTTGCTGCATCCTGGCCTAGGTTAATAGTCCCACTGATGTCAATCGAACCACTTGCCTAATAAGATATTATTCAATATAAGGGTATCAGAACCTAATCTATTGAGTGAACTTCACCTGTGCTCAGAGCCATAAGGCCTACTTTGAAGGCCGAAGTGGTGGTGTCTAGGCCTACTAATGGCCCTCTGCACTGGGTGAGTTTCACCCAATATGAATAGCCAACAACTTGTATTTCTTCTTTCTATTACTTTCTCCTTGTAATTTTGTTTTAAAGGTTAGTGCCTTGCTCCACTTCCCGCAGCTCCCATTGGCCAGGAACAGCGAACCGTGCCACTAGGAACTGCAAGTGGCCATGCCTACAGACGGTCAATGTAAACAAACTGTCCTGCGGCCCGCTAGTGGATTAGCCTGACGAGCCACATATGGCCCATGGGCCGCAGGTTGCCCACCACTGCCCCAAAGTAACCTTTTTATTTCAAAGCTGCTTCTATTGTTTTAGTTCAGTGAAAAGTCAATAAAATAACTCTTGCAGATGATAACTTTTTGCTTTTCACAAATATGTCTCAAATCCTTATAACACTAGCATCAAGAGTAATGAGCAAATCTTCAGAAAAATGGAGCAAATTCACTGATGATTAAACAAACAATTTCCCTAAAGATTAAGCAAAATAAGAAAGTAATATATTCAAGATCTGCAAGAAAAAGTCTGCTGTTTTGATCAGCCATAGGACTACTTCATGGCAAACAAAACCTTATTTTTATTTTAGCATTTTAAAAATGTGAATCTGTTAAAATGTTCATTAAATGAGCAAAGTCAAGATAAAAAAATTATACATATACAAATTCTACAAAGACTTTACCTGTGTTATTAATTATACCTCAGATTAATAAAACTGTGACAGAATTATTTTAAATCTAATTTAATTTCCACTAGAGCTGCATGAATAATTTGTAGCAAGTAATTTGTCCAATGAATTTTGCCTCTTTTTCTGCTCATAAATTGTCTGCAAACAGATTCTAATTTTCTCAAATATAATTGCTGTTCAAAATTATTTGCAGGAGTCATCCGGCAAATAATTTGTGGCCTTTAACTAATTTTTGAGTATATTCACTCTCTTTGAAATTTGTGCTGTGTTGAGTTAACACATAAGTCATTTGGTGTCCCTTGCTGTCCCTTACTGGAGCTGCAATTGAGGAAATCATTTTTATTCAGGGCAACATTTAAGCACACGCTCATGCAAGTGCTTTCCTAAATTGGAGCCTGCATGAGTGTAACTTTTAGAATCTAGTTTCTAGTTCAATCTAAAACTTTGGACTACTGATTCAGAAGTTAGTATTCTGCAATATTGGTTTAAAATTTGCTGCTCCCGTGAACATCCTGGAAAGTAAACTTCTTTGCGAAAAGACTCTGGGAAAGAAAGCAGAAGATCAAACACAGTCAAAGCAAGTTTATTTTAAAAATCAAATGAATATTTGGAGGTTTTTTTGTGATATTCACTACTTCTAATTGAAATTTAGCTGCATTTTTTCAAAGATTTCTGATCAGCTCAAGTATTTGTCTGTCTGAATTCCTCAGAAAAACCTGGAAAGACAAGTCATGCTCTATTTAAATGCTATAGATTTGATACTTTCCTCTTCCTCAGACACTGCCTTTGGAAGAAGGTTCCTTTGTGCAATAGTCTTCTTTTTCCCCTGTCATCTTCCTTTCTAGGGTAAAATTTTCTTCATCTTTAGTTTTATGGAATTGCTAGTCAGATCCCACCAACTGCAAATTCTTGTTCCAGGATGCAGAAAGGAAACATCGGTACCTGCTAATTTCTTTTCTGAGTCTTGGGACAGAGAATTTTGCTACTAATAATTTCCATTAGCCATGGTTAAAGCTCTTACTAATATCATTATTGCAAAGCTTTCCTAGTTTACCAGCAATCAGAGAATACATAAGACACTTCAACGAAGAAATTATTCAACTGAGATCAGTGAAACCAAGAAGCAGGAAGCCAAACAAAGGGTGCCAAAATATCTAGTTTGTGACAAACAGGCAGTTGTGCCAATTATCAGAAGGCAAAGCTCTCACCTCACTATTGTAATCCATAAAGAAGGGAAGTAAAAGGTAACAGGCAAGAATTCCCATTTGTTTACTTTTAAGATTTCAATGACGAGTCTCCTGCCATTAATATGTAACACCTGGCAGGCAGGATTGAACCTGGGACCTCTGGAGCTAAATGCATGAGCTTCTACTGCATGTGCTAAAACCCATGTGCCTCTTACCTAAGGCTGTAGCAGACTCATTAAACTCTAAGTTGTCTCGGAGCACTAGTGGGGACAGAACACCAGAATCAGGAGGTGTGTGGGTTACAAATAGAAAAGGGGTAAAACTTTCAAAAATACCTAAATGACTTGGGAACCAAGGTCACCTTTCAAAAGTGACAGGCATTTAGGTCCCTGAACGTCAGTGGGACTTAGGAGCCCAAGGGCCAGGTTTTCAAAGGTATTTAGGCACCTGCAGATGCAGATACTGGGGTTTACAGAAGGGTCTATCAGCATCTTTAGGTGCCTAAGTACCTTTGAAAAGCTGGTCCTGTCCTTTTTAATAGTCACTTAGGGTGCTTTTGAAAATGTTACTCAAGAATTAAAGAACAGTTTGGTGTTTAAGCAGATTTGTCTACAAGTGAATTTTCTTGCTCCTGGGTTTTAAATAACTTGTGAAAATGATTGGGATTTCCCTCCTGCCTCCTAAAATTGTAGCATGTTCCCAGCCCTCATCATCTTCAAGAAAACTTTAAAAACATGAATTGAGGCTGGCTAAGGTTTTCTTTTTAACCAAGAGGGTTAGAACTCTCTCTCTCTCTCATGTTCTCAGGTTGTCAGGCTCCTCCATGTTGAGTACCAGACCGAGGAAGCTGGACATTGTTTAAATGTTCTTCTGCCAGGCTTCCATAGTTGTAAGTAGAAGATATCTATTGTTTTTTACTGTCTCTGAAATTAATTTAAATTCTTTATTTAATTTATTTACATTATTTTACTGGCTCTGCAAGTTGCAACCCATTCCTTGGCTAGCCCTTCTCTTTTGCCCCCACATTTTGATACATTAATATAAAAAATCTAAGAAATTTCCATATAGAAACCTACATTGTCACCAAATAGCTCAAGAAGAGCCCAATGGGCAATGCTAATGGTATTGTAGATCCTGCCACTCTCACTGAAGTGCTAGAAGGTGATAATTTATAGTGTAACTAAAAATAATTTCCCAGTTCATTACACTTCCCTGTCCTAATTTCCATCGCCTTGTTGATAATTCTTTTTCTTCTGATTCACGTTCTCAGTGAAATTTTCTCCTCCTATGTCAGCCAGTCAATAATCCTCCTGCTGTGCTGTCGTGCACAGAGTAATCTTGTTACCTCTGCTGTGTAGAATTGATGAACTGTAAACTCACAATTAGTAATGCCCTTTTTATTGAGCTACTTTGATTTTTCACTTTGTCAACCTGTTAATACCATAAAGCCTGACTTAGTGGGGACTTACTCTAGGAATGAACTTACAGAAAGGTTTACATTAATATCTTCAGTATTTATAGAGTGCTTTAAGCTTGCACTGCATTTTGCACAAAGATAAGACCTAGCATCTGGGCTCCAGCAGGTCTGCGCAGGATGCAGCTCATGTCTGCTTCTCAAGAATGCCGAGTTGACCACAGGTCCAAATGAACTCACTGGGAACTTCTAGGTTCTCAGCACTTTTGAAAATCAGGCCATTTATTTCAGTGCTTAAATATGGATTTAGGTGCTTAACTTTAGGCTCCTAATTTTAAAATTCCTAGTTTAAAATATTAGTTAATTGATCGAAGATTTATGGGCGCAGGGAGGATTTTCAAAAGAGGCTAAGGGAATTTAGCACCCAAATCCCCTGGAATTTAAGTGGGACTTGAACACCTAACTCCCTGAGGTGCCTTGAAAAGCCTAGCCCATATTTGTAGAGTAGGTTTCCTGTGTATCAGACAGTCCACGCTAATAAGTTTCAGTGTCATGTCAGAAATAATCTGTGATCCTGTTCTCTTTGGCCCCCAGTTCTCAGGTGATGCTGGACACATGGGTTCCCTGTTCATTTCATGGGTCTCTTCCAAATGTGTCTGAGGCAGAGCTTGGTTTTGCCTATTTCCATCCAAGGAAGTACTTCCATAGAGAAATGGGCAGGAGCCAGGGCTGGCTCCAGGCACCAGCGAATGAAGAGAGGGAAGAGCATCCTCGCAAGTAGGCTGGCTAACCTAGTGAGAAGGGCTTTAAACTAGGTTCACCGGGGGAAGGAGACGAAAGCCCTGAGGTAAGTGGGGAAATGGGATACCAGGAAGAAACATGAGCGAGAATGTGCAAGAGGGAAGGACTCCTGTCTCAGACTGAGAAAGCAGGACAATGAGCGAGTTATCTTAAGTGCCTATACACAAATGCAAGAAGCCTAGGAACAAGCAAGGAGAACTGGAAGTCCTGGCACAGTCAAGGAACTATGACGTGATTTGAATAACAAATGGGATAGCTCACATGACTGGAGTACTGTCATGGATGGATATAAACGGTTAAAGAAAGACAAGCAGGGCAGAAAAGGTGGGGAAGTTGCACTATATGTAAGAGAGCAGTAATGACTGCTCAGAGATCTGGTATGAAACTGCAGAAAAACCTGAGAGTCTCTGGATTAAGTTTAGAAGTGTGAACAACAAGGGTGATGTTGTGATGGGAGTCTGCTGTAGACCACCGGGATGAGATGGATGAGGCTTTCTTCTAGCAACCAACAGAAGTTACTAGATTGTAGGCCCTGGTTCTCATGGGAGACTTTAATCACCCTGATATCTGCTGGGAGAGCAATACAGCAGTACCCAGACAATACAGGAAGTTTTTGGAAAGAGGAGGGGACAATTTCCTGGTGCAAGTGCTGGAGGAACCAACTGGGAACAGAGCTCTTAGAATCATAGATTATTGGCATTGGAAGAGACCTTAGGAGATCATGTAGTCCAACCCCCTGCTCAAAGCAGGACCAATCCCCAAATCACCTCCTCAAGGATTGAGCTCACAGCCCTGGGTTTAGGAGGCCAATGCTCAAACCACTGAGCTATCTCTCCCCTGACCTGCTGCTCACAAACCAGGAAGAATTAGTAGGGGAAGCAAAAGTGGATGGGAACCTGGGAGGCAGTGATCATGGGATGGTTGAGTTCAGGATCCTGACACAAGGAAGAAAGGAGAGCAGCAGTATACAAACCCTGGACTTCAGAAAAGCAGACTTTGACTCCCTCACGGAACTGATGGGCAGGATCCTCTGGGAGAATAACATAAAGGGCAAAGGAGTCCAGGAGAGCTGGCCTTATTTTAAAGATTCCTTACTGAGGTTGCAGGAACAAACCATCCTGATGTGTACAAAGAACAGTATATATGGCAGACGACTAGCTTGGCTTAACAGTGAAATCCTTGTTGATCTTAAATGCAAAAAAGAAGCTTACAAGAAGTGGAAGATTGGACAAATGACCAGGGAGGACTATAAAAATATTGCTCAGGCATGCAGGAGTGAAATCAGGAAGGCCAAATCACACTTGGAGTTGCAGCTGGCAAGAGATGTTAAGAGTAACAGGAAAGGTTTCTTCAGGTATGTTAGCAACAAGCAGAAAGTCAAGGAAAGTGTGGGCCCCTTCCTGAATGAGGGAGGCAACCTAGTGACAGAGGATGTGGAAAAAACTAATGTACTCAATGCTTTTTTTGCCTCTGTCTTCACGAACAAGGTCAGCTCCCAGACTGCTGCACTGGGCAGCACAGCATGGGGAGGAGATGACCAGCCCTTTGTGGAGAAAGAAGTGGTTCAGGACTATTTAGAAAAGCTGGATGAGCACAAATCCATGGGGCCGGATGCGCTGTATCCGAGGGTGCTAAAGGAGTTGGCGGATGTGATTGCAGAACCATCGACCATTATCTTTGAAAACTCATGGCGATCGGGGGAGGTCCTGGATGACTGGAAAAAGGCGAATGTAGTGGCCATTTTTAAAAAAGGGAGAAGGAGGATCCGGGGAACTACAGGCCAGTCAGCCTCACCTCAGTCCCTGGAAAAATCATGGTGTAGGTCCTCAAGGAATCAATTCTGAAGCGCTTAGAGGAGAGGAAAGTGATCATGAACAGTCAGCATGGATTCATCAAGGGCAAGTCATGCCTGACTAACCTTATTGTCTTCTATGAGGAGATAACTGGGTCTGTGGATGAGGGGAGAGCAGTAGATGTGTTATTCCTTGACTTTAGCAAAGCTTTTGATACGGTCTCCCACAGTATTCTTGCTGGCAAGTTAAAGAAGTATGGGTGGGATTAATGGACTATAAGGTGGATAGAAAGCTGGCTAGATCGTTGGGCTCAACAGGTAGTGATCAATGGCTCCATGTCTAGTGGGAAGCCGGTATCAAGCAGAGTGCCCCAAGGGTCAGTCCTGGGGCCGGTTTTGTTCAATATCTTCATTAATGTTCTGGAGGA
This sequence comes from Gopherus evgoodei, assembly GCF_007399415.2. Classification (NCBI taxonomy): domain Eukaryota; kingdom Metazoa; phylum Chordata; order Testudines; family Testudinidae; genus Gopherus; species Gopherus evgoodei. The sequence continues at coordinate 48,451,888 of NC_044322.1, forward strand.
TGGCATGGACTGCACCCTCAGCAAGTTTGCATATGACACTAAACTGGGAGGAATGGTAGATATGCTAAAGGGTAGGGATAGGATACAGAGTGACCTAGACAAATTAGAGGATTGGGCCAAAAGAAATCTGATGAGGTTCAATGAGGACAAGTGCAGAGTCCTGCACTTAGGATGGAAGAATCCCATGCACTGCTACAGACTAGGGACCGAATGGCTAGGCAGCAGTTCTGCAGAAAAGGACCTAGGGGTTACAGTGGACAAGAAGCTGGATATGAGTCGACAGTGTGCCTTTGTTGCCAAGAAGGCTAATGGCATTTTGGGCTGTATAAATAGGGGCATTGCCAGCAGATCAAGGGACGTGATCATTCCCCTCTATTCGACATTGGTGAGGCCTCATCTGGAGTACTGTGTCCAGATTGGGGCCCCACACTACAAGAAGGATGTGGAAAAATTGGAAAGAGTCCAGCAGAGGGCAACAAAAATAATTAGGGGGCTGGAGCACATGACTTCTGAGGCAAGGCTGAGGGAAGTGGGATTGTTTAGTCTGCAGAAGAATAAGGGGATATTTGATAGCTGCTTTCAACTACCTGAAAGGGGTTTCCAAAGAGGATGGATCTATACTGTTCTCAGTGGTAGCAGATGATAGAACAAGGAGTAATGGTCTCAAGTTGCAGTGGGGGAGGTTCAGGTTGGATATTAGGAAAAACTTTTTCACTAGGACGGTGGTGAAGCACTGGAATGGGTTACCTAGGGAGGTGTGGAATCTCCTTCCTTAGAGGTTTTTAAGGTAAGGCTTGACAAAGCCCTGGCTGGGATGATTTAGTTGGGAATTGGTCCTGCTTTGAGCAGGGGGTTGGACTGGGTGACCTCCTGAGGTCCCTTCCAACCCTGATATTCTATGATTCTATGTTTATTAAATCAGGATCCCACATTTTTAAATCACAAGGGTCAGCTAGTCTAACCCCCTGCCAAGATGCAAGATTTTTTGTGTCTAAGCCATCCTAGACAGATAGGTATTCAGTATCTTTTTTAAAACCTCCAGTGAAGAAGCTTCTACGACCTCCCATAGGCAGTCTGTTCCATTGTCCTACTGGTCTTACCGTTTGGTGGTTTTTCCTGAGATTTAACCTAAATCTGCTATGCTGTAGTTTGAAACCATTGCCTCTTGTCCTGCCCTTTGTGAAAAGAGAACAATTTGTCTACATCTTTTTTAGGGCAGCCTTTCAAGTATTGAAGACAGCCATCATGTCTTCCCCTTAATCTCCTCTTTCCCAAACTAAACATACCCAGTTCCTTCAGCCTTTGCTCATAGGGCTTGCATTCCATCCCTTTGATCATCTTTGTCACCTGCTTCTGGATCCTTTCCAGTTTCTCTACATCCTTTCTATACAGCAGTGACCAAAATTGGACTCAGTACTCCAGCTGAGGCCTAATCAGCACCAAGTACAGCAGTACTGTCACCTCCTGTGATTTTCACGCTATGCCTCTGTTAATGCAACCCAAAATTGCTTCTTTTTTTTTTCCAGCATCACATTATTGACTCATGTTGAGGCTGTGATCCACCACAACTCTGAGATCCTTCTCAGCAATGCTGCTGCCAAGTCAGTTATCCCTCATTCGGTATTTGTGCATTTGGTTTTTCTTTCCTGAGTGTAGCACCTTACATGTGTCTTTGGTGAATTTCATTTTGTTGTCTATAGCCCAGTTCTCCAATTTATCCAAATCACTTCGAATTTTAATTCTATCTCCAAAGTGTTTGCAATCCCCCCCCAGCTTTGTGTCATCTGCAAATTGGATCAGTATGCTCTCTTCTTACATCCAGGTCATTAATAATGATGTTAAATAATCCTGAACCCATAACAGATCCCTGTGGAATCCCACTTGAGACCTCCTTCCAATATGATGTCATTCCTTTAATAGTTTCTCTTTGTTCACAGCTGTTTAACCATTTATGTTACCATTTAATGGTAGCAAGTATCAGAGGGGTAACCGTGTTAGTCTGGATCTGTAAAAGCAGCAAAGAGTCCTGTGGCATCTTATAGACTAACAGACCTATTGGAGCATGAGCTTTTGTGAGTGAATACATCCGACGAAGTGGGTATTCACCCACTAAAGCTCATGCTCCAATACATCTGTTAGTCTATAAGTTGCCACAGGACTCTTTGCTGCATTTAATGGTAGCTCCACCGAGACCACATTTTTCCAGCTTACTTATGAGAATGTCATGTGAGACTGTGTCAAAAGCCTTGCTAAAGTTTGGGTATATATTATGTCCACTGCATTTCCCCTATTCACCAAACCAGTTACCTTGTGAAAGAAGGAAATCAAAATGGTCTGGCATGATTTCTTTTTGTTAAATCCATGCTGACTGTTAGTGATCACTGCTTCAGCCTCCAGGTATTTGCAGATTGAAAGTTTTATACATTTCTCTTGTAGCTTCCCAGGTATCGAGGTCAGGCTGACTGGTCTGTAGTTCCCCCGGCTCCTCCTTTCCCCCTTTTTAGAGATGGGCACTACATTAGCCCTGTTCCAGTCTTTCAGGACCTCTCCTGTCATCCATGAATTTGAAAATATTATCGTCAGTGGGTCTGAGATTTTGTCAGTTAATTCCTTCAGCATCCTGGGGTCAATAGCATCAGGCCCCACTGACTTGAATTCATTCAAATTAGTCAGAAGATCTCTGATGTGTTCTTTACCTATCCTAATCCACATCTTTTCCCCCTTTTTGTCTGTGATAACTTCACTTGTCTGGTCACATTACATTGCTGCTTCACCAACTGTAATGGCCCCTTAACCTCGTGACCATACACAAGTTCAAATGGTGAAAACCCTAAACTGGGATGTGGTACAGCCCTGTAGGCAAACAGCAACTGCTGCAACACTAGGTCCCAATTATTGGAGAATTCGTTGATGAATTTTCGTATCATGGCCCCCAAAGTTCCATTGAACCTTTCCACCAGGCCATTGGTTTGATGGTGGTACGGGGTGGCAACCAAGTGATTCACCCCATGAATTTCCCACAGTTTTTCCATGGTCCCTGCCAGGAAATTAGACCCTGAATCTGTAAGGATGTCAGAGGGCCAACCTACCCTGGCAAAGATGTCTGTTAGGGCCAGGCACATAGTGTTAGCCCTGGTGTTGCCTAGAGCTACTGCTTCTGGCCATTGGGTAGCAAAGTCCACTAAAGTCAGTACGTACTGCTTTCCTCTGGGCGTCTTTTTTGGGAAAGGGCCCAGAATATCCACAGCTACTCGCTGAAATGGGACCTCAATTATGGGGAGTGGCTGGAGAGGGGCCTTGACCTGGTCTTGAGGCTTACCCACTCTTTGGCATACCTCACAAGACCGGACATACTTGGCAACATCCTTGCCCATCCCCTCCCAGTGGAAGGACTTCCCCAACCGGTCCTTGGTTCTGTTCACCCCAGCATGGCCACTGGGATGATCATGGGCTAAGCTTAAGAGCTTCCCCCGGTACTTAGTTGGAACCACCAACTGTTTTTGCGGCTGCCATTCTTCCCGGTGTCCACCAGAAAGAATTTCCTTGTATAAAAGTCCTTGGTCTATAACAAACCGGGATCGATTAGAAGAGCTGAGAGGCGGTGGGGTGCTCCGTGCCGCTGCCCAAGCTTTCTGAAGGCTGTCATCCGCTTCCTGCTCAGTCTGGAACTGTTCCCTTGAGGCTGGGGTCACCAGTTCTTCCTCAGACTGTGGACTTGGGCTTGGTCCCTCTGGAAGCGATGTAGGTGATGGGGTTGTTTCCGTTGCTGGTGAACCGCTCTCCGCTGGTGCACCTGAGGGTATTTCAGGCTCTGGCTGAGCCTTTTGGGTATGGCTGTCTTGTGCTTCTGCCAGTTCTGGCTCGCTGGCGCCCTCTGGCGTTGAGTTTGAAGATGTGGTTGCACTTGCTGGTGCTGGTTGCTGTTCCAGTTCCGGGCCTGGGACTGGAGATGCTGTTTCAGTGGTAGGCATGGAATCCGGGTCCACTACCTCTGTCTGGGTCTCTGGTAACACAGACGGGGCCTCTGTGGACGGCTCAGGAACAGGAATGGGTCTGGAAGCTTGCCTGGTTTGGCTACGTGTAACCATTCCCACTCTCTTGGCCCGCCTCACCTGGTTGGCCAAGTCTTCCCGCAGTAGCATGGGGATAGGATAATTGTCATAGACTGCAAAAGTCCACATTCCTGACCAGCCTTTGTACTGGACAGGCAGTTGAGCTGTAGGCAAGTCTACAGCTTGTGACATGAAGGGGTAAATTGTAACTTTGGCTTTTGGGTTGATGAATTTGGGGTCTACGAAGGATTGGTGGATAGCTGACACTTGTGCCCCCGTGTCTCTCCACGCAGTAACCTTCTTTCCGCCCACTCTCAAATTTTCCCTTCGCTCCAAGGGTATTTGAGAGGCATCCTGGCCTGGGGATCTTTGGTGTGATGGTGGTGTAATGAATTGCACTCGCATGGTGTTCTTGGGACAGTTGGCCTTGATATGTCCCAGTTCATTACACTTAAAGCATCTTCCATCTGATGGGTCACTGGGCCGAGGTGAGTTACTGGAGACTGGTGAGGTGGAAGGGTAGGGTGTTTGTGGCTTTACTTGGGTGGTATGTGGGGTCTTTGGCTGTCCTCGGTTGTAGGGTTTATGGTCTGTGTGCCCCTTGGGGTAATCGTTCCCCTTGACAGTAGCTTTCTTGCTTTCTGCCAGTTCCATCCATTTGGCTCCAATCTCCCCCGCCTCAGCGAGATCTTTGGGTTTTCCATCTTGTATGTACCGTGTGATGTCTTCAGGAACACCATCCAAGAACTGCTCCATTTGTATGAGGAGGTTCAGTTCTTCCAAGGTTTGAATGTTGTTTCCTGTTATCCAGGCCTCATAGTTTTTTGCAATGTAGTAGGCGTGTTTGGGAAATGACACCTCTGGTTTCCACTTTTGGGTTCTGAAGCGCCGACGGGCATGATCTGGGGTTATCCCCATCCTGTATCTGGCCTTGGTTTGAAAAAGTTTATAGTCATTCATTTGCTGCTTAGGCATTTCAGCTGCCACCTCTGCTAAAGGTCCACTGAGTTGTGGCCTTAATTCTACCATGTACTGGTCTTCGGGGATGCTGTACCCAAGACAGGCTCTTTCAAAATTTTCCAAGAAGGCCTCGGTGTCATCACCTGCCTTGTAGGTGGGAAATTTCCTGTGCTGTGGACCAATAATTGGCGCCGGGTTGTTAGGGTTGGCTGGCACATGCAGCCCAGCTTTTGCCAAGTCCAGTTCATGTTTTCTCTGTTTTTCCTTCTCTTCATTCTCTTTTTGTTGTTTTTCCATTTCTTTTTGTTGTTTTTCCATTTCTCGGCGGTGGGCCAACTCTTCTTCTGCTTGTTTCCTTCGGTAGGCCACCTCTTCTTCTTCTAGTTTTCTTTTGTGTGCTGCCTCTAAGGCTGCCTGTTCTCTTTGGTAGGCTGCCAGTTTGATGCTTTCTTCCTTTTCTTTTAGCTCCAGTTGTCGCCGCGGTGTTCAGCTTCTTTGAATTGGTCTTTGGCCTCAATTTTTGCCTTGGTAGACATGGTTCCTGTTTTCTTGTGTTGGGGTGCCCTCCGGTGTTTCTCTTCTGAACTGCAGGCTCTGTTGCCTCCTGAAGTCTGCCTAGCAACAGTGCCTTTAGCTAATCTTCAATGTTAAGTAAACCTGAAAAACCACTTTATTTGCATTTATATAGTGCTGGTAATGACTCTCAATGGGAGTGCTATTGTGTGACAAAAGGCTCGTGATAGCACCTTAACGACTTCTTGCTTAACATGCAAGCCACAAACTGCCAGAGAGAGCAGAAAAAAAAATTCTCTCTGGTTCCCTTTTAAAACCAAACTGTTTCTCTCTGCTAAAAAGCCCTTAGCAGAGAAAAGAAAAATATAATATTCCTACTGGCTTCTGGATTCTGTCTATATCCCACCCACTGCCACCATATCATAACCTTAGTCCCAGATTTGGACCTTAGCGTCCAAAATATGGGGGTTAGCATGAAAACCTCCAAGCTTAGCTACCAGCTTGGACCTGGTACTTGCTGCCACCACCCAAAAAATTAGAGTGTTTTGGGGCACTCTGGTCCCCCTGAAAAACCTTCCCTGGGGACCCCAAGACCCAAATCCCTTGAGTCTCACAACAAAGGGAAATAATCCTTTTTCCCTTCCCCCCTCCAGGTGCTCCTGGAGAGATACCCAGACACAAGCTCTGTGAAACTACACAGAGTGACTCCCCCTCTCTGTTCCCAATCCTGGAAACAAAAGAACTTTCCTATTCCCCCAGAGGGAGTTCAAAATCAGGCTAGCAAATTCAACACACACAGATCTCCCCTGATTTCTTCCTCCCACCAATTCCCTGGTGAGTACAGACTCAATTTCCCTGAAGTAAAGAAAAACTCCAACAGGTCTTAAAAGAAAGCTTTATATAAAAAAGAAAGAAAAAATACATACAAATGTTCTCTCTGTATTAAGGTGACACAACACAGGGTCGATTGCTTAAAAGAATATTGAATAAACAGCCTTATTCAAAAAGGATGCAAATCAAAGCACTCCAGCACTTATATTCATGCAAATACCAAAGAAAAGAAACCATATAACTTACTATCTGATCTCTTTGTCCTTACACTTAGAAACAGAAGACTAGAAAGTAGAAACTACTCCTCCAAAGCTCAGAGAAAGCAGGCAGCCAGAAAACAAAGACCTCGGACACAAAATTCCCTCCACCCAAAGTTGAAAAAATCCGGTTTTCTGATTGGTCCTCTGGTCAGGTGCTTCAGGTGAAAGAGACATTAACCCTTAGCTATCTGTTTATGACAAACGTAGAAGACCATACGAGGGAAGACAGGTTTTAAATCCAGTCCCCTGGATTGCTGGGTAGTGGTACAATCACAGTGACCACTCACCAGCTTACCTGAATGATTGTAGAAAGGAGTCAGTGAAGCTGACAATAGTGGGCCACCTCACAAAGATGGCACACTTCATCCCCTGTACTGGCCTACTCGTCTCCCATGAAACCACCCAGATCTGGGTGGACCAAGTTATCTATCTCCATGGCCTCCCAAAGTGCATTGTCTCGACTGCTGTGCACAATTTATCTCCTGCTTCTGGTAAGAAACTATCCAGATTTTGGGCATCCAGTTCTGCCTCATGTCTGCCTACCACCCTCAAAGAAATGGTCAAGCAGAGAGAACCAACCAGATGCTGGAGCAGTATATTCAATGCTACATAAACTTACACCAGAATGACTTGTCCTTGCTGGTACCTCAGGCACAATTTGCATACAATAACATAGAACATGTATCTACAAGGCAAAGCCCTTTATTTTGCACTGTGGGTTCCATCCTCAGTTCTATCTGGAAATACCCACAAACCAGCAGCCCTAGACTGGCTAAAACAGATAACATCAAACCCAAGATGACATAAAAGTTCACCTGAAGGATGCTAAGAAGAGCTACAAACAATATGCAGAAAGTCTGATGCCCAGAAGAGCACACTCTGACAGTAGGATAGAAGGTCTGGCTCTCGACAAAGAACCTACACTCAAACCGGCCATCTTATAAATTGTACTACCAGTTCTTTGGTCCCTACCAAGTTCCTTGGAAAATTAACCAGTCACCTTTGAACTCAACTTGTCTGATTCTCTCTGAATACACCCGGTTTTCCATTTATCACTCCTGAAGCACCACTTTCAGGATCCATTCCTTAACCGCTTCCAGCCACCCCACTCCTTGCTGGTACATATTCAAGACCATGATGAGAATATCATCCGTGATGCCAGAATCTGACTGGGTAGACTCTGGTATCTTGTGGATTGGGAAGGCTACAATCTTGAATGCACTCCTGGGAACTAGCAGAGAATGTCCATGCTCCTGACCTGGTAAATACCTTCCTCTACTGCCCAGAGGGGGTGATGTGACAGCCTGCAGGCCCCCAGGCAGTGCTCCAACTATGGCCGCCACCCAGCAGCTCACCTGAGTGACTGAAGAAGAGAATGAGTGAAGCTATAGCTTGCAAAGGGCCTCGCCCACAAAATTCCTGATTGAGGGACACATCCATTCCCACTGACTGGCTCGGAAGTTCCACTTAAACCAGAAGGAGGCATATGAAGTTGTCTGAGTAACTTGAGGAATTCCTGGTTGGCTGCTATTATGGATTGTGCCTACTTGCCTGATTTCTTGTTCCTGCCTCTCAGCTTATTCCTGTCCTCTTTATCATAACCCCGTATCTTTTCCCAGGTCCTACTTTCCAACCTCACTTCAGGTGCCCGCATCTATGCCATACAACTGACTCTGGCTCTGACCTTCAGCTTGGCATGTGACTCTGAGTCTGGCTCTGATCTTTGGCTTGGCAGCTGACTCTGACCCCAGTTCCAGGTTGTGACATTAAGCCAAAAAGGGTTAAGTGACTCGCAGACTAAATGACCCAAATTCAACCTTTAGAGAAGTGAGAGAAGTACATAAATGGTAATTAGGGCCATTTCATGTTAGATAGACTAAAGCTTTCAAGTACAAACCTGTATTGTTAGAAAATTAGAGGTAATACTAATTGTATGTGTTTACTCATATCTTGTTTGATGTTAACCATGTAAACAGACGATTCCTGTTTGTTACTATATCTTTTTATTCAGAGATCAAAAGGGAATATTATCATTTGGATGAAACTTGGGGTATAATAATGTCATTGTCTATATTTCTCTTTGAAATTGGTACTAAATTGTCTATGAACTGCTTAACAGATAATTACCTTATGCTGATGAATGCAACTAGTTACCTGTGTATACATAGGAAATAGGTAGTTCTACTTCAAAGCCGCTATTCTTCACCCAAGGAATACCTGCTGTCAAGAAGCTATTCTAGCCTGTCAGTGATCTATAAAAGGAACTCTTGGGCCCTGATCCTGTTACCACAGATCTGCTTAAGCTTCATCGGGGAGGTTTGAGTCACAAGACTGAGGTCTCCAGATCCATTCTGGATTGCCCTGATATTGGACATAACCTAATGAACTGATTCTGGAAAGGACTCCTTGCAACTCTAAAGCTCACCATCTCTACTGTGAAAATACCAAAGAACTCTATTCATATATATATATATATATATATATATAATAATCTTTTAACCAACTCTCTCTCTCTTCTTTTTTAATAAATTTCAGTTTAGTTAATAAGAATTGGCAGTAAGCGTATATTTGGGTAAGATCTGAAATATTCATTGACCTGGTGGCTGATATGTCTGATCCTTTGGGAAAGGTCGAACTTTCTATATGATGGACAAGAGTTTCAGTAATACTTAACATATTTGATTTGGCTATCTGGATGGGAGCCCATAGGCTGGATTGTCTTAGGGGAACTGTATTTTTGGTTTCTGGATAACCAGTGAGGTATCGTAGAAGCTCTTTGTTGCTGGATTGGTAAATTTAAGTTTTAGAATAACTGCCAGTTTTGGGGATTGTCTGTCCCATTCCTTGCAATTTGCCCTAACTGAGCAATCTCAGCATGGTCCCCCTGGAACTCTGCTCACACAATCACCTGATTCTAACCATGAGGCATGACTGCCCATGCCCCACTCCCTACACAGGATGCCATGAAAGCTAAATAGCTGATCTAAAATGATAGGGGAAAACATGACACTAAATTGTTCAGGGACTTGGTGAAGCAATAAAGAAGTCAAGCTTAAATCCTGCCCAGATTATCACTGACTGAAAGCTGTTTGCATCTGTTAGCTGTTCAGGGGCCTGTGTGAAATGGGCTGGTGGTCTTAGTGCAGTTCCTACTGGAGAGGGGTCAGCATCACAAATTTCCAAGCATAACTGTGACTAAGTGGTGCCGTTATTGGTAGATAAAGGACAGAGGTTAAAGCTCGAATGGGCATGGAGACTGAGCTCACATCCCTAGAGGGGGGCCCTTCTAGGTCAGAGCGGAATCTCAGTAGCAGGCAATCTGGGGAAGCCAGCATTGCTACTGCCCATATTATACTTGCTCTGTACATAGGGGACATTACTCCCACCCACTCAATCCAGCATGTTCCTGTGCACTTTGTTTGCTTTAAAAAAAAGAAAGAAAGAAAAACAAGCAAAGAAACAAGCCTTCTTTGACAGGGTTACTGGCCTTCTGGATTCAGGGAAGCAGTAGACATGATATTTTTTGTTTTTGTAGTGAGGCTTTTGACACACTTGCATGACATCCCAATAAGCAAACTAGGGAAATGTGGTCTAGATGAAACAGGTTGAAAGACTGCAGTCAAAGAATAGTTATCAAAGGTTTGCTGTCAAACTGGGAGGCAAATCTAGTGGGGTCTTGCAGGAGTCAGTCCTGGGTCTGGTACTAGACAATATTTTCATCAATGACTTGGATAATGGAATGGAAAGTGTGTTTATAAAATTTGTAGATAACATCAAGCTGGGAGCAGATGCAAACACTTTGGAGGGCAAGATTAGAATTAAAAATGATCTTGACAAATTAGAGAACTGGCATGAAATCAATAAAATGAAATGCAATAGAGATATATGCAAAGTACTGCACTTAGGAAGGAAAAATCAACTGTACAACCACAAATTGGGGAATTACTGGCTAGGTGGTAGTACGACTGAAAAGGATCCAGGGATTATAGTGGATCACAAACTGAACATGAGTTAATAGTGTGATACAGTTGCAAAAAAAGGCTAATCTCATTCTGCGATGTATTAACAAGAGTGTCATATGTAAGATACAGATCATTTTCCTGCTTTATGTGGCGCTGATGAAACCTTAGCTGGAGTATTGTGTCCAGTTCTGAGTGCCAAACTTTAGAAAACGTGAATACATTGGAGATAGTCCAGAAGAGAACTACAAAACTCATTAAAGATTTAGAAAACCTGACAAGGTTAAAAAAACTTGGTATGTTTAGTCTTGAAAAAAGAAGATTGAGGGGGAACTTGATAAGTCTTCAAATATGTTAAGGGCTGTTATAAAGAGGGTAGTGATCAATTGTTCTCTGTGTCCACTGAAGGAAGGACAAGAAGTAATGGGCTTAAATCTGCAGCAAGGGAGATTTAGGTTAGATATGAGGAAAAACGTTCTAACTATAAATGTAGTTAAGTTCTGAGGTAAACTTCCATCATTATTGATATATATAGGTTGGACAAAAACCTGTCAGGGATGATCTAGATTTACTCAATCCTGTCTTAGTGCAGAGAGTTGGATGTGATGACTTCCTGAGGGCCTTTCCAGCTCTACATTTCTAGGATTCTAGAAATGGAGAAATTTAATCTGCCCTTTGTTACTTAAATAATCTTAAGAATCACTGACAAATCATAAAGGTTGCTTTAACTACTGTCAATAGCTTTTTGTAGCAATAGTACAGTGTAAATGACAAGATTTTGATGAGCAGTCTCTGCAATTATTTCTTCTGGCAGTTCCCATCCCCAGTGCCATAGCTTAGTCTTTAAAGAAAAAACATGATCTACTGTGTAATACCGGCTTCACAAATTCCAGTTGTGACTCAGCTGTTTAGTAGCTGTGCTGGAATGAAATGTAATGGGGTTGTATATATTTAATGTCTGCTATATACATCTGAAAATTGCCTTTGGAAAATGGTCCTCTGGCTTTCCTACAGGGTTACAATTTACTACACAGCATGCAGTTGCTGTGGTTTAGGGCCGGGAGAGCAGTCTCTCGCAGTGGTAAAATAACAGACATCTGTAAAATATAAGAGGTTATTCAAATAACTTTCAGAAGCATAGATCATCGTGATATTTCTTTCTCCATTCTGGTTTCCCCTCATCATGCAAAAAGCACCTTTATATAGACCACAGAAAGGAACTAACTGTGGCAGATGTTGTAGTGTTGCCATAATATCAGGTGATAGTTTCATAATTATGAGAAACATATATGTTATTTGTAACATGAAAGTTAGTGCAATCAGTGTAACTGGGTTATCCAGATTATGTCCCAAAGGCCCACATGCAGAAGTGACCCTTGGTGGGCAGCTCTCACCTATCCCATGCAGAAGGGACAAAAGGTCAGCTACTGAAATGTCACCAACTGCTCTCTTTCCTGGACTCCTGCTCTCCTAGGATATGTCTACACTGCAATTAAAAACCCATGGCTGACCTGTGCTAGCTGACTTGGGCTCAGGGAACTCAGGCTAAATGGCTGTTTAACTGCAGTGTAGACATTCAGGCTCATGCTACAGTTACGGCTTTAGGACCCTGTGAGGAAAGAGAGTCCCAAAGCTTGGGCTGCAGCCCAAGCCCAAATGTCTACATCACAATTAGACAGCCCCTTAGCCCAAGCCCTGTGAGCCCAAGTCAGCTGGCAGGGACCAGTCATGAGTTTTTAACTGCAGTGTAGACATACCCTAAGGGGCTGGGCTTCATATGGGGGAAAGTAGCTAATTCCAGTTGGGCGGCTCAGTATGGGACTTTCCTCCCCTCTAGCCCCTTGAGTGTGTTAGGACGGGAGGGGTCAATCTGTCCTTGGGTGCATAATACAGGGGGGTGGGGCCAGTTAATGACTAAGACTGGGAGTAAGGACTCCTTGATTTTATTCTTTGCTCTTTTATTAGCTTGCTTTGCCACTTTGTGTCAGTCACTAAGGCCAACACTTTCAAACCTCGCTGCCTAAAGTTAGGGTCCTAAACCCATCCCTCAGCACATAAATAAAAGCAGCCTGATTTTCAAACGTGTTGAGTAATGGAACCAATGGAGGGGCTGAGGTTGCTCAGGAGCTCTGAAAATCAGGTCACAGTTAGGTGCCTAAATATAGTTCTAAATCCATATCTCTCAGAAGCCCAAATTTGAAAATGTCGGCCTTAGTAGCTGTGTGCCTCAGTTTACCAATCTGTAAAATAGGGCTAACTATACAACCCTGGGGATGTTGTGCAGATTTAGGATCTCCAGACCAGACAATGTGACATGTACATCATGCTTTCTGAGTGGCTTACAAGAAAGAATATCAACTTCAGGGCAGATTGTTATGAAGCAGGGCACAAACCCCAAACTGGCTGTGAGTTCTATACCTAGGTTATACCAACCAAGTAACAATTGCAAACTCCTCAGGCACTATACAGCCTTAATGTGGAGTCACAGACAGTTTCCTTGAGTGCTCCAAACTAACTTGCCACCCAGGAAAGCTTCACTCTGTGAGAGACAAGGTGAGTGACGTAATATCTTCTGTTGGTGAGAGAGGGAGAAACTTTCAGGTTTACACAGAGCTCTTCTCCAGGTCTGGGAAACGTACCTCTGTGCTAGATGGTCACTTTACACCAATGATCACAAGATATTTTGGTTACTCCCAGTCTCTAAGGACCAGACCAATCATTTTGCACCTTAGATCTCACAACAAAGACAATGCTTGTAACCAATCCTATAGAAAACTAACTGAGGATTTATTAACCAAGCAAAAGAAATGAGATTTATTTACAAGGTTCAAACAGGTAAATGTACATATCCAAATGTCACCCGCATGGCCCCACAATATGCCAATATCTTTATGGCTGACCTGGAACAACGCTTCCTCAGCTCTCGTCCACTCACGCCCCTTCTCTACCTACGCTACATTGATGACATCTTCATCATCTGGACCCATGGGAAGGAGACTCTGGAAAAATTCCACCATGATTTCAACAGCTTCCACCCTACCCTCAACCTCAGCCTGGACCAATCTACACGGGAGGTCCACTTTCTTGACACCACAGTGCAAATAAGTGATGGTCACATTAACACCACCCTATATCGAAAACCTACCGACCGCTATGCCTACCTTCATGCCTCCAGCTTCCATCCCGGCCACATCACACGATCCATTGTCTACAGCCAAGCACTGAGGTACAACCGAATCTGCTCTAACCCCTCAGAGAGAGACCAACACCTACAAAATCTCCACCAAGCATTCTCAAAACTACAATACCCGCATGAGGAAATAAGGAAACAGATCAACAGAGCCAGACGTGTACCCAGAAGCCTCCTACTGCAAGACAAACCCAAGAAAGAAACCAACAGGACTCCACTAGCCATCACAAACATATTCTCACCAGTAACTGCACACCTCACCGTAATAACTCTAGCTCAGGAACCAATCCATGCGACAAACCTCGATGCCAACTCTGCCCACATATCTACACCAGCGACACCATCACAGGACCTAACCAGATCAGCCACACCATCATTGGTTCATTCACCTGCACATCCACCAATGTGATATACGCCATCATATGCCAGCAATGCCCCTCTGCTATGTACATCGGCCAAACTGGACAGTCTCTACGGAAAAGGATAAATGGACACAAATCAGACATTAGGAATGGCAATATACAAAAACCTGTAGGAGAGCACTTCAACCTCCCTGGCCACACTATAGCAGACCTTAAGGTGGCCATCCTGCAGCAAAAAAACTTCAGGACCAGACTTCAAAGAGAAACTGCTGAGCTTCAGTTCATCTGCTAATTTGACACCATCAGCTCAGGATTGAACAAAGACTGAATGGCTTGCCAACTACAGAACCAGTTTCTCCTCTCTTGGTTTTCACACTTCAACTGCTAGAACAGGGCCTCATCCTCCCTGATTGAACTGACCTCGTTATCTCTAGCTTGCTTGCTAGCATATATATACCTGCCCCTGGAAATTTCCACTACATGCATCTGAGGAAGTGGGTATTACCCACGAAAGCTCATGCTCCAAAACGTCTGTTAGTCTATAAGGTGCCACAGGATTCTTTGCTGCTTTTACATATCCAAATGAGTTGCAGTATTAGGATTCAGATGGTGATAGGGCTGCTGAAATATGCCTGTAAAACTTTTAGCGCTTACTCAAGTTAATCCTGCTTATATTTAGGAATATTAGCTCCTTAGAGTCCAAAGAGCATAAAAAGATGTTAATTCCTTGTCAGGGAGTTTTATCCCCATCTCTAGAGCCCAAACTGATGGGCTGAGTGTGTCTGTACATCTACTTTTCATGGATGTGGCAGGAGCAATCAACAAAATCCTTGTTCTTTGATGGCTTACAATAGCCCATTTAGACTCTATAGGCCTTCCTGAAGAGCTGGAGATAACCCATTCTCATGGGTGCAAGCCAGTATTTTACACTCTGTGATGTTTCATTCTTGACTGGATTTACAGTTACAGAACAAGCACTTGAGTATTATCTTACAGCATGGGATACCAGTACCGTAAGTGAGTCTAATTCATGCAGCAATTTGCGAGCATTTCAGAAAGTCTGAACACTAATACATTGTTGCAAGTCTAATACCTATTTTAGCAATACCACCAAACAGGTGAATCAGACTTGTTTTCAGCTATACTTTTGATAGTTTTCACTTGGGGCCTGGGGACCTTGGAATGAGCTGGCACGTGGTCTGCCAGTGTCACAGTATGTGCACATTGTTCTCATACAGTTATACTAAGGCGTTTAAATAGTCATGCCTTTGAGATGGCTGAGCTCAGGGAATCTGTCCGTTCAAGTTGGAAACTGTGACTGCTTGTAAGTGTGGATTCTAAATGTTAGCCTGAATAGCTAATTGTTCATTTTAGGTAACATTTTCATAGGAGCCTAAGAGAAGTAGGCACCAAACTCCCACTATCATTCAACAGGAATTATAGTGCCTACCTCAGACTTCTGTGAAAATTCCATTTTTAATTAATTATTGTTAATTTTATTAACTTCCATGTTCCATTTTAAAGTCATCTTTGATTCAAACTGAAAATAAGAGGCTTTATGAACAAAATGTCTTTGCTAATTTTGTCCCAACCTTACCTTGAGTACTACCTCCAAGACTATGACTACATTTGGAGCTAGGAGTGTGATTCCTATCTTGCATAGACATACTTGCACATCCCTAGCTTCAAGCATAGACATAGGCCAAAACTAAATGTAGCAGAATTGGGACAAAATTAGCAGACACATTTGACCATAAGGCCTTATTCAGGCTCTATATATAAAGGACGAAACATAGGCTAGTTACTATATCTTTCAGCATAGCTTTCAGACAAACCTTTTATTCCATTAGCTGCCTTAATGCTGATACAGCATTCATCATTTAGTTCATAGAGTAGATTTTAATGTGTTTGCTATGGCAGGTACTTTTAAAATAGCTTCTTTGTCCCGGGGGAGGAGGGAGAAAAGATCATTTTAAGGGCAAAAGTTGACAGATGTGAATGTCAATTTTAACCCACAAAAGATCAGGGGTATTTTGAATTCAATCCGTTACAGCAGGAGCTAGTGTAGCCTAGTAATAGAATTTTAAATTGGGAACTTGGAGACCTCTGCTCATCAGGAATAATGTAGTTGTAGTTTATGAATATTGATTCTGGGTCTACCTCCTCTCGATAGGAATTGAAGGAATGTGATCTAGATTTCCAAACAAAATACTTTTAAGGTGGAACAGAATCCTTTGCAGTAAATTCATCTGCTTAAAAATAACTTGCCTGGAAAATAACTCCATAATTTTTGCTAATAAATGTGCTAAGTGGACCATGGGCAGAATTATATAAAAAGGAGAGAAAAAATTAAAGCAACCCTGACTAACTATCCTCTTGAACAGATACTTTTGAACCAAAAAATGTATGGGTAAATCATTATCATTCATTATACTTTAAACTCAGCACTTCAGAGATTTTTATAATTAATCACATGATTAGTAGCTCTGTTGTAGAAAGATATTTTTATATAAATCTGAATCAGATATCCTGGGGTTTGTAACACACACCAAACAACTTCATGATATGTCTATATCTTCCAAACAAAATTTCACTGATGTAAAGGTCAGATCTAATAAGCTGCTTCTGCAAAAAATAGTAAAACAAAGATCAGATCTGTCACTGCATTAATAAATGGCAGGCATACTTTTATTAAGATCTGCTATGACCTGTGGAGGCTTTGTTAGATCAGACGAAGAAAGAAGAGCTGTACGTATCTTACACAACCATAAACATATCGGTCCAAATTCTGCTCAGGCTTGCGTAATGAGCAACCTTGTTGTCTCCAGTGTAAATCAGTGCAATTTGGCCCACTGTGCTCTGCTTTTGTGTGAATTCTCATTGCAAATTATTTAAGTGCTTCTGACTACAGCCAAGATTTCTAAATCTGGTGCCTAGAGTTCAGCTACTAGATCCACATTCAGCACATATATAAATGGCATGATTTTCAAAAGCACCATTGAAGCAGTGGTGCTCAAAACCTCTGAAAATCAGGTGACTTAGACTCTTAAGTCTTTAACTATTAAATCTTAACTTTAAGCACCCATTTTTGAAAATCGTGGCCTATATATTTGGTGCTGTACAAGACACAAACGTAAGTCTTGTCCAAAGGATTTTACAGTCTAAAAAAGAACCAGAATATACTGCAGGAGAGATCTTATCTCACTTTAAGGGTATCTTTCTTCTTCTGAAGCCACTTGGGTCCCTGTAATGGGCCATATCTTCAGCTGGTATAAATCAGTGTAGCACCAGTGGCTTCAACATAGTGATTCAGGTTTACACGAGATGAGGTTAGAAATAGTTTGTTTTGTTCAGAGAAAAAGCAGGGAATGAGGATTTAAAAATATTGCCTTGTCAGTTTTTGAAGAGCAGATTCTTAAATGATCTGTTTTTATCTTGAGGAGAAGAGAAAGGGAATGGAGCAAACTTTCCTTTTGCACCGAGTGTAACTCGGTCTAACTCTATCCTTTGTGCATATGGCCCAGTCTCAGGAGACTTGCAAATTAATTTGAGGTGACCACATCCTTAGGAATGTAGAATTGGAACAAGTGATCCACCTAGTTCAGTATCCTGCCTGACAATATTGAGTGCCAGATGCTTCATAGGAAGGTGCAAGAAATCCCCTAGTAAACAGCTACCCAGAGGGGGAATTTCTTCCTGGCCCCCATCCACTGCTAGATGCATTACACAAATAGAAATATTTTGTTAGTAGGACTATCTAATATAACTGTGGATGTGCTCATTATCCATATGGATGAGATTTTGGCCCCAATGATATCTTGTGGGGCAATGAAGTCCACAGGTTAATAATGTACTGTGCAAGAATATTTCCTTTTGTATTTTCTTGGACAGTTCTTTATGTGCAAACAGCATTCATTATCCTTCAGACTACCAACTCAAGTAGAGTTTCACTGAGAAATATGTTTGGATTTTACACATCAACAGCTCTCTATGAATAAAGATCCATTGGAACTGAAATCTGTTAACAGAAGAGCTTTAACTAATGGGCTAATTCAAATACTGATTCCACCATTTAGAGCTGGGTGACTATTCTGATCACTGTCAGCTTAAAAAAAAAGTTTCATCCCGAATTAAAGCTGCAAATTCTAAAAATGTTTGGCAAATCAAACAAAATGTTTGAAGGAGGAGCCTTCCTTATAACCTTTAGCTCACTGACTGAAGCACTCCCTCAGGATGTGGGAGATCTAGCTTCAATTTCCCCCTCTGCTTGATAGAGAGCAAGGATTTGAACCTGGATTTCTCACTTTGAAGGAGAGTGCTCTAGCCACAGGGTGGTGTGGGGAAGTCTTTTGCATTGTCTTCTGTTGAAGGTGTTCCATAGTGTATAAAATACTTGAACCGTCATTGGGTCAGAAAGAGCATGTGAGATTGACTCAATAGCTTGGTAGGTAGGGCATTCAGCTGGGAGGGGGTGATCTCTGTTCAAATCCTTGCTCCAAATCAGGCAGAGGGGGGATTTGAGTGTAAGTCTCCCACCTCCCAGGTATGCAACCTACTCACTAGGCTAAAGGTTATAAGGGAACCAGCTCTCCCTCACCTCCCATTTTGTGAATGGTACCTAAGACCCCCCTCAAAAAAGTTCTTTGCCCAAATATAGTGGGTGAATTTGTTTCAAATTCACAAATAGTTACAGGTCAAATGAAACTGCATTTTTTAGTGAATAAATTATTTGAAAAATTTCACCTAGTGCTCCCACCATTAGCTGAGAGTTTGAATCAGAACTGTGATGCGGAACACCCAGAAATTGGAAGAGGAACAGTTCAGAATCCAAACCCTGATTTCAATTTTGCACTCAGCTCCTAAGAGCCAGATCAAAAGCACCTATCCAAACGACTCTGAACTTTGGAAGAGGATTTTCAGACTCTGGATCTGCAATTTGTGAGTGGAAGGTAAAATCATATCCCTGAGGTGTGGTTTAAGCCTTCACCTTGTTTGCTGCTCAGAATGGCTTCTCCGCTCTCACTTCAGGGTATGGCTCCTGTGTTCTGTGCCTGGTGTCTCCAATTTTTCAAAGTTCCTGAGGATCCGCAGCTCCCACTGAAGTCAGAACTGTGGTTAAAATCCTGGTGGGCACTGTTCACTAGAGATTTTTGCACCTTTTCTGCCATCAGTGAAGCTGCATCCTTTGCTGCAATAGTGGAAAATTTTAAGATACAATAATATAGGCAATGCCCCTGTTTCTGATCCATGACGTCACACTCTGGCACTGAAACCAGGATATCTGTTGCTCAGATTCTTCAAAAAGAACAGGAGTACTTATGGCACCTTAGAAACTAACAAATCTAGTCTCTAAGGTGCCACAAGTACTCCTGTTCTTTTTGCGGATACAGACGAACATGGCTGCTACTCTGAAACCTCAGATTTTTCAGGATCTTAATGAGATAACTGTCAAAATCTCTTTTAGCTAAACCTGTGCAGGTCACCATTAGGAGACAGATAATTTTACTTACACACGCATGCGCACGCACACACACACACACACACACTGTTTATTCTTATACTGCTGATGGAACCAGCAAAGCTAATCTTTTCCTTTCTGTGCCCTGGCACTGTGCTATCATTGATTATGTCAGCAGGAATGTGCACAAGCTGTGGAAACATAGCTGCACATTAGCAAGCTGCATGCATTGTTTCTCTTGTGTAAAAACAGAGGATGAAATTCTGCTTTGTTACACTGGTATAAATCTGGAGTCACTCTATTGACTTCAGCTGAGTTAGAGTGGATTTACATGGATGTCATGAGAGCAGAATTTTGTCCAGAGTGTGTGTGTGTTTTGACATGGCTTTCAGAGCAAAAGGACCTCACGTAGGCACTTTGGTCTGACTGATCCTAGCATGCTGAGGGCAATTGTTTTGGGATCCTGGGTAAAGTAAGACATGTCGAGGCCTCAAAAATGAAGATAGCAATGTTGCGGGATGGAAGAAGGATTAGTAGTTGGATGTACAAAATATGGGTAATGAAATACAAAGCTATTTGGAATTCAGGGAATTGTTGAACTCAGAAAAGGAATAACACACATTTGCTAAAGTAGACAAATATGGACCTGTTTTCAGGGGGAAAATGAGCCATTTTTGAGCAAAACCAGGCCTTTTTGAATACAGGAACTTCTCACTTAAAGTTGTCCCGGTTAACATTGTTTCGATGTTAAGTTGCTGATCAATTAGGGAACATTCTCATTTAAAGTTGTGAAATGCTCCCTTCTAAGTCATTTGGCAGCTGCCTGTTTTGTCCACTGCTTGCAGGAAGAGCAGCCTGTTGAAGTTAGCTGGTGGGTGGTTGGAACCAGGGTGGACCAACAGCCCCCCCCATCAGCCCCCCATCAGCTCCCCACTACCCTAAGTTCTCTGTGCAGCAGCTGTCCCTCCCCCCACTATCATGTGCTGCTCCTGCCCTCTGCCTTGGAGCTGCTCCCAGAGACTCCTGCTTGCTGTACGAGGGGAGGGGACTCATGTCAGGGTGTCTCCCCCTCCCCCCTGCTCCTGCACCCTGCTTATCCCATCTTCCATAGAGCAAGGTGGACACACAACGGACAGAGAGAGCTTCTGTGCAGTAGCTGTGGGACTCAGGTCTCAGCAAGCTGATTTAATTAACAAGGCAGTGTACTTAAGGCTGGGGTCAGCTACTTAAAGGAGAAATGTGCATTTTTTTCTCTCACACACAGGATGTGTGTCTCTGTCTGCCCTCCCTCCTTTCCTGCTGCCTTGTAGACTGTTGTGAGAGTTAACTCTTGAGGTCTCAGTCAATTGCTAGTTCATTTAGCAGTAAGGCAGTCCCTGGGAAATATCCCACCCTCTGACTCCTCCACATCAACCAAGCTTCACAATCATCATCACTGTGTACCAGTTGTTTGTTTAAAACTTATACTCTGTGTGTGTGTGTGTGTGTGTGTTTAAAACTTATACTCTGTGTGTGTGTGTGTGTGTGTGTGTGTGTGTGTGTGTGTGTGTGTGTGTGTGTGTGTGTGTGTGTGTGTGTAGTTTTTGTCTGGTGAAAAAAAATTCCCTGGAACCTAACCCTGTCAGTTACATTAATTCTTATGAGGAGATCGGATTCGCTTAACAGTGTTGCGCTTAAAATCGCATTTTTCGGGAACATAATTACAAAGTTAAGTGAGGAGTTACTGTATTGGATAAGAATGGCCCCGTTTTCATTGTGAAGGTTATCATCACCCAGCAGATTTGGGGAGAGGCACGCAGCAAACCATCAAATGGAAAAGTCATAGACGTTTACAAGGAGGGGGTGCCGAAACCATCTGTGTTGCTGTACACATGGAACTTATCTAGGGCCAATAGAATTGGAAATGATTGTATTTGGTAATGTGGCTGTTGTGCCAGGTGCTGATAGCCCTGCCTCGGAGAGTTTACAATCTAGAAGACAGATATGGAAAGACCCAGAGTAAGGAATCACAACAGAGTTTTTTTTTTCTCACGGTCACAGACTGACTGGCCTTTTAAAGGGAGTCAAGCACAGTCTTGCTTGTGAGGTAGCAGCTAAACCCAGTATCCCTGATCTAGTGAATTAATTACAATTAATGATCCCAGCTCTGAAAGGGCTGGGGAGGAATACACGGAGAGAGAAGATAACTCCATGGGAGAAGATCCGCGAGAGAGGAGCAAGGGGAGCCCCTATACTCTGGAAAGGCCTGGTGAAGGAAGCCTGGAGAGAACTACAGGGAACAGGCCCTGAAAAAAGCAGAAAGGATCCTGGAAGAAGCTGCCTGGGAGGGGAGGCTGTGAGGAAACCTGGTAGGAAGAAGGGCCTCTAGGGGAAAAGCCCTCGGACTCAGCATGTTGCCTAAGGAGTAAAGAAGAGGTCTGTCGTCCCTGGGATTAGGGCTGAAGACCAGGGAACTTCAGCATAGCCCAGGAAGGATCTTTTTGTTTGAGTGTTGATGTGAAGTCTTTAATTTCTTTAAGAGGAACAGAACTAGAAAGATGTCACCTGTCTGGAGGGCTAGGAAGCACAAGTACTAGACAGGAACAGGCCATCAGAGAGCCAACAAAGTGGGAGCTAAAGACAAAGACCCCTGCAATACCATTTTGATGCCAAGGGGTGCTATGGCAGTGATTGGAACCGCTTATACTTACCTTCAGGTAATTTTTAATTTATTATATTTGTGGGCAGGAAGTACTTTAGGGAGGTTACAGATGAGCAGAGGTTGGAGGCCTAGTAGCTTAGCTGCCATTCTACTAGACATTTACCAAGAAATTTAATTTCACCCCAATGAGTAGCACATCCAGTCACATCTGAAATACCTAGGCAAGAGTGCTGAAATTCATCAAATCCCAACTGGAGTAATAATGTATCTTAAGTTTCAAAGTAGCAGCTGTTAGTCTGTATCCGCAAAAAGAACTGGAGTACTTGTGGCACCTTAGAGACTAACAAATTTATTTCAGCATAAGCTGTTGAGGGCTACAGCTCACTTCTTCAGATGCACAGAATGGAACACACAGACAGAAGATAATTATACATACAGAGAACTTGAAACGGTGGAAGTACGCATACCAACTGTAAGAGTCCAATCAATTGAGACGAGCTTAACTTTGTTAATTTTCTAGAATTGTAGCATGATAAACAATTATACTGGTGGAGCTGGAATCAGAGGAGATTGCAGAGTTTATAGATTGTTTTGTTAATGGTCAAATGAACCTTTTCCAAGTCTGCAGCTACTCATATATACCAGATAAGCAGTTCTTTGTGAATTCACATCACAGACACTATCTGTTCACACTATTATCAAAAGAAAGGATTGAATTGGTGAGTAAGGCTATGTGCAAAAATGCTGCCAGTGGATTATTTTATCTTAGAGTCATAAGATTTCCTCCACACAAGGAATAATTTTATGTGCTCTAGTGCTGCATGGGGAAAGGAATGGGGCTATGAAACACCACAGCACAGATGGAACAACGCACTGCAGTTGGCGCACAGTATCTTAATTACGGACAGACTCAGTATTTCATTGTTTATAAACATATTGTTCACCATATTTCCTACAGCAATCTCTCTCTCTCCAAGATACTTCTATGAACCTTGTTATTGTAATATGAATTTAGCCTTACAGGTCCCCTCTCCCCACTGCTTGCTGTGAGGCAGGGAAGTGTTATTATCCACATTTTACAGATGGGGAGCTTGGGCACAGATAGATTCAGTAACTTGCCCAAGGTCATCCAGGAAGTCTGTGGCAGAGCTGGGAAATCCAGGTCTTCTGAGTATTAGTCCAGAACCTTAATTGCAAGCCCATCCATCTTCTTCATAACCAGTAAAGGCCTCCAGCCTAGATGTAGGAAATGTGGTGGCAGGGATGCTAGTTTGTCCTTTGGCTGTGCACAGAATTACTGGAAACCATTTTCTTGGCAGTGCTTAGGTGTGGGTTCATCCTTCAACATTATTGTGGGACTGGGCAATCAATTAATTGAAAAAGACAAGCAGTGAACTAAAACACAACTTGAGAAGTGCAGCCCACTTATACTGATTGAGTTGGCAAGAAACAGATACAATTACACTGAGTGAAAAAAAAATTCTGATTTGATATATTGTTGTGCTCCTCTTATCCAATCTTTGACCTCAACAGCACTCTCTTATTACCTTAATCCATCCCCCAAAACATAAATGGGAAGTTGCCTAGTCTGAACAATGGTAACAAGGGGTAAACAGTGAGGTGGCAAAGTTTGCAGATGATACTAAACTACTCAGGCTAGTTAAGACCAAAGCAGACTGTGAAGAACTTCAAAAAGATCATAAAACTAAGTGATTGGGCAACAAAATGGCAAATGAAATTTAATGCGGATAAATGTAAAGTTATGCACATTGGAAAAAGTAACCCCAACTATACATACAATATGATGGGGGCTAATTTAGCTACAACTGATCAGGAATGACATCTTGGCATCATCGTGGATAGTTCTCTGAAGATGTCCACGCAGTGTGCAACGGCAGTCAAAAAAGCAAACAGGATGTTAAGAATCATTAAAAAAGGGATAGAGAATGGGATGGAGACTATCTTATTTCCCTTATATAAATTGATCGTACGACCACATCTTGAATACTGCGTACAGATGTGGTCTCCTCACCTCAAAAAAGATATACTGGCACTAGAAAGAGTTCAGAAAAGGGCACTAAAATGATTAGGAGTTTGCAACGGGTCCCATAGGAGGAGAGAATAAAGAGGCTAGGACTTTTCAGCTTGGAAAAGAAGAGACTAAGGGAGGATATGATAGAAGTATATAAAATCATGAGTGGTGTGGAGAAAGTGAATAAGGAAAAGTTATTTACTTGTTCCCATAATACAAGAAATAGAGGCCACCAAATGAAATTGATGGGCAGCAGGTTTAAAACAAGTAAAAGGAAATTCTTTTTCACACAGCGCACAATCAACCTGTGGAACTCCTTGCCTGAGGAGGTTGTGAAGGCTAGGACTATAACAGGGTTTAAAAGATAACTAGATAAATTCATGGAGGTTAAGTCCATTAATGGCTATTAGCCAGGATGGGTAAGGAATGGTGTCCCTAGCCTCTGTTTGTCAGAGGGTGGAGATGGATGGCAGGAGAGAGATCACTTGATCATTACCTGTTAGGTTCACTGCCTCTGGGGCACCTGGCATTGACCGCTGTCAGTAGAGAGGATACTGGGCTGGATGGACCTTTGGTCTGACCCAGTATGGCTGTTCTTATGTTCTTATATTACCAAGAATGAGCAATACTTCGGTACACTGAGATTCTGGTTCAGAACAAGCTGGAATAGCTGCTCCTGCTGTTCCTGTTCTGCTGTTCTGTGTGTGCAGTCAAGACACGCACTTTGTCTAAAACCTGCTGAGTGATGCTGATCTCTATCCTGCTGTCCATCATAAACTCCAATGTAATCTCACCTGCCCTATGGAAAAAGAGCACACACTTCCTGGCCATTTTGCTTGATGTAAACCTGGCAAAAATGTAGACTCTCAAGTTACGGCCTATCTTATTTATTGACTGTGGGATGTAGGTCAGTAAGACAGTTCTCCTGATAACAGACATGTGGGGCATTGATTAGACAAATAATTACACATGTGCAAGCAACACCCATTGGCTCAGCTTTGGTGGAAGAAGCATGAAGCTCTGTTGTGGCACTCTGACATAGCCATATATTGGCGTAGCATTTTGCCCATGTTACCTTGGAGCAGGAGTTCCCAAACTTGGTTTGTGGCTTGTTGAGGGTAAGCCCCTGATGGGCTGCAAGACTTTTTGTTTACCTGAGCATCCACAGCTTTGGCTGCTCACAGTTCCTGGTCCCTCGCTTCCCACAGCTCCCATTGGCCAGGAATGGCGAACCGCAGCAAGTGGGAGCTGCGAGTGGCTGTACATATGGACAATCAGGTAAATAAAGCATCTTCCGGCCTGCCAGGGCTTACCCTGAACAAGTTGTGAACCAAGTTTGGGAAGGCCTGCCTTGGAGGGAGCAGTGAGAGACTCACAGGTATGCAGTTGGTTGTTGCTGGGACAGGGCCATGGCTTCCTTTGGAATGGCTAGTGCTTCAGGGGCCAATAGAAAGGAGAGTACAATTGTGACTGACCACTTTGAAAGGAGGGGCAAATAGGAAGCTTCTTACTCATTCCCATAATCTGAAAATAACAGGATAGTCTGGCCCCTTTAAGGGCGAGATGCCTGGGGTCAGCCAGCCCTGTTCATGAGTGGATACAGCTGACAAGGGGACAGGTGTTCCCTATAATGACCCAGGCTGTCAATAAGGAGAGGGGAACAGGAATCAGGGGCAGCTGGGAGTCCCCTGGGAGAGGAGGCTATGGGAACCTGCTAGGAAAAGAGGCCTCTAGGGAGAAAAGCAATGTTCCGTTAAAAGAGCAGGGAAAGACTTAAAGGGAACCTGGAAGGGGCTGAGAAATGAGGCCAGAAAGCAGGCTAATGAGTACCCCAAGAGAGGCAGAAGATGCTTGTTTCTGGATATTTGTATGGACTTTTAGCTGGACTTTTGTTACCCTGGAAGGAGTTAAATTTGTTTAGCGACATGGCCGGAGAGCCAGATCACATCGTCAACACCGACGTGTGTAGGGAAGGCCAAGAGAACCACCTTGGAGGAGGAAATTAAGGGAAATCACTGAAGGGACCACCAGAGGATGAGAAATGGGACAGAGCTGCTGCAGTGTTGGATCTTGCCATGATGCGTATCCTAGGTGGTGAGTCTTTTAACGCTGATCCTTGGGTCTGAAGAAAGGAGTCCTCATCAGTATCAGCATGAGCATGGGCTCGCTGTCATTCTCTTTCTGCCCTCACCCACAGTGTACAAAACGAGCTTTTCAGTGATGAGTGCTCTACCATTTCCACTCAACATTGCCTGAGCTAAAACCTGGCAGAACAGTTTACATTTAATTTAACAGCATGTTGTTGCAGAAATATAGGTAGATTAAACTCTAGCACCAAGTCATGAGATGAATGCACAGCTGGCTGGCTAAGCAGAAAAGCAGTATGTTAAACCAGGCAGAGGCAGAATGCATAAATAAACTGAATCGAAAGGAGCAAGTGCCACTCAGAACAACGTCAGTGGAAACCGTGTAGAGGAAACTGGATGGAATGGAATGGAATGATCCAGACGTGGAAGAATAAAGTTTCATGGACAAGAACATATAATTGTAGCTTGCGCTGCCTAGGGCACACAGATGGCAGTGTAACAGAGCAAGGGCTGGCTTGTGTTTTATGACTAGTACAACACAAAGGGTTCTTGTGCCTTTCAGGCATATAGCCCAGTAGAAAGCACTGGAGTCACCCAGGGAGTGCAACTGGTGTGTAACCCTACAGAAGATAAAGCATATGCTCTTCTCTGCAGCCACTGCCACAGGTGGAGGGAGTGGATTCAGGGTCTTACTTTCACCCTCCCCATCTCCAACCCCCATGTAGTAAGATGAGGCCCTGAAACATAAACTCTTGTGTCAGAGGCCTAGTCTGAGGCCTGAACCCTGAACCAAGGTACTTCCAGGCATTGTTAAGCAAAAGCTGGGCTGTGAGCCTGAGGCAGGCCTCACTCACAGAAGTTGGTGAGAAGAGGGTTGTTAAAAGCAGGTGCATTCACATATAAGGGCTAATAAGAGGAACTTGTGCCAAGATGGCACCTGGACAGCCCAATACAAGGACACTCCATAGACATAATAAGGAACAGGCAGGTGGATCTTAAAGACAGGGTCAAAAGGAGAGCATGATGGATAGATCTGTTTTTCTGAAACAACATGATCAAAGGGGGAAACAGCACCTTAATGAGCTAAGGGGCTGTACCTCAATATATCAGTAGGGATGAGTAATCTGTCCTGTAACTGTATAAAAGTAGATCCCGGAGTGTACATCTTTGTCTGGCCTAGGGGGCAGTGGAAAGTCCCATTGCCAGGGGGTATAAATTCGTAGTATGTCCAGTAGAGTTTATAGGAAACTATTACCATGCTTCGTTTGACAATAAAGCTGGCTCGAGTTCCTTCGTACCTTACTAGAGTCTGTGGTCATTGATGGTTCTTTTGGGGTCTGCTGTGTCAGCTATCTGCGCAGAACTGGGGCAGCACACAGAGGGAACATGCACGCAGCCGACTGTGCTCGTCATTGAACAAGAGCAGAGCACCACATTGGTAGCTACTGACAACACCCCAGGAATGCTTACCAGCACTAATCCTATTCACCCAATTGAGAGTAAAGACTGTGATTAGTCTCTAAAATGTCACTACCCTAAATTTCCTCCAGAACCTTGAAGTTAGTCTTCTCTTTAGTCACGAGTACTCTGCTGCAACAAAGACAGAAGGAGACAAGAGTGGTGGCTCCTTGCATTATGAAAATAATCTGTGAAACTGAACAGCCTGTTATGCATGAATCCACGTGAAAACAAACCTCTCTCATGATGTGCCAGTTCAGAGTTTGAGCTCAGATTACTAGCGCTGAACATTGTATGCAATGTTGTTGTAGCCATGTTGGTCCCAGGATATTAGAGAGACAAGGTGAGGAGTGTAGCAGGATGGTCACCTGCTTCTGCCCTGAAAGGGCTTGAAGCCAGCCCTGGGAGAGGGCTGGGGCTGCGAGCTAAAGGCTCACTGATTGGGGAAGCAGCCGCAGCTGAGCCATGTCCCAGTCAGACTGCAGCTGGCCCTATAAAAGCCAGTGAAGCCAGGAGCTGAGACAATTCTCCCTCTAGCTCTTGAGGGAGAAGGGCCTGGCTGCCTGGAAGTTGCGAAAGAGTACCTAAAGTGGAGCAGGGCTAGGGGAAGGCTAGAGGAGCTGGGGGAGCTCCAGCCTCCAAATCCCGCAGCAGATCCAAACCCCCATTGCCGGTGATGAGTGGCATTTACACTGCAGTCTGCCCCAGTGAACGGGGGCTAGATAGAGACTAGCAGTAGCCATAGTCTGAGGCAAGGTGGGGATAGAAAGTGGGGGTTCTCCAAGGAGGGGAGACCCAAATTTGTGGGGGTATTACCAAGGGGCAGCACCCCAGCCTGAAAGGGACACCAGGGTCCAGGAGGGACTTGGGCCCATTGGCAAGCGGGACACCGGCCTGCAGAGGGCGCTCCAGAGGCTGGAAACGCTAATTCCCTGGATGAACAGCAGGAGGCGCCACAGGGGTGAGCCCTGCCCTGTGACCGTGAGGACATATCTTTTTTGGACCAACTTCTATTGGTAAGAGAGAGAGCTCTTCTTCATCTCAAAAGCTTATGTGTAAGCTCAAAAGTTTATCTCTCACCCGCAGAAGTTGTTCTAATAAAATTGCTGAATGTTGCCAGATTAGCTCAGCCAATGGACTTGCAGATTTATCAGGTAGGGAGACAGACCTGTTAATAAAATAAGCACTGCAGATAGAATAAAAGCAATAGTATAAGGTTCCATTAGATACCAGAAAACACTACAAGCACAGAATGGGAGAACAGGACCTCGCACCTTAATAGTCTCAGAATTCCCAATTTATTTGTAAGCCAAGCAGCTCCTATCTCACAGAATGAGAACAGCAGTATGAAAGTGTTGTTTCAAGGAGCAGTCTCCCAGTCATAAAACTAGGCCAGAAAGTGAGTCAGTGGGTGGTTTTACTTAATCAGATCTAGTCTTTCCAGATAGGTTACCACCATGTCACAGGGGCTGTCATTTCAGTATGAAATTATTTCAACATTGGCCCTGAAAAATCATGCCACACAAAGCAATAAAGTAACAGTGCAAATTTTACAAGTCGTTAAACTAAGCCCTGACAAATCCTGCCTTCTGTGGGAGAGGGACTACGGAAATGCCTCTAACGAGTCTTTGACAGCTCTAGTTACTGGGAAGCCATGATTCTTTGAAGGCTGTGACTGACAAACTCATTATCACTGCACAGACCCAAATGCACACAGAATAACGTGGCTGAACAAATCAGAGGACCAAAGGAAGCAAGAAAATAAAATATTTCTGATGTTAATTAAAGAAAGAAAAAAGTAGCCGAGTTACAGAAAGAAATGGAAACTCAGTGGTTTAAATTCTGAGGGATGCTAAGAACTGAACACTCCCACTAAAGGCTATCGCTGTTATAGGTGCTGATCACATTTCAGGATTTTTGTGCCAGTGACTTTAAACATCACAATGACTGACCTTCCCTTGCATGCTTTGGAATAGGAAAGTGACAGCTGTGATGGTGTTCTGAGCATGTCTAATGGAGATATCCCAAGCAGAATATTAGAACAGACACCCAACTGAACAAACAAGGTGATGGTGGGGAGACAGTTTACAAAAATTTAATGACTAGGAGCAAGTCTGATTCTTCTTTGCCTACCCCCTACCTGACAGGCAGGTTTTAATTCAATCAGCCCAAAGGGGAAACCAAAGCAGAGAGGAGGAATAAAAGAAATCCAGTTCAAATGCAAATAAAGCTAAGGATGAAGCAGAGAGTAGTTCTGGCAGAAAAGGGCAGCAGGTGGGATGCCTTCATGAAAGGTAATTTGAATGATGTTGACAAAGGTACATCACTGCTATGCGTGTCTTTACCTTACACCACCTCAGAACAATGTTCAGTGCTCAGAAGTTAACTAATGCTGTTTTCTAGCCTGTGTTTTTAGCTCACCTTCATTTTTTCCAGTTGAATGTCATCAGGAAACATCTTTCCTAACTGCACCCACAGCTTTACATTAGTTTTTCGTTCACTTGGGCAATTTATACCAGTGGTGTTATGTTGCTGAGGGATGCAGCACATCACATCAAACCAATTGGCCTTTGCATCATGTAGACAGCACAACACTCTCAGAAACCTTTCTAATATGCAGACTTCAGGACTGTCCCCCTTTCTTCTCATCCTTTCCAGCATATAGAATGGAGAGTGCCCTTGCAGATCTTTCTCATGTGCAGATTGCAGAATGCCCATATGCAGACTGTGCTGGACCCCTACAATCCTTTCCTATACCTATATCTTAGGGGTTTTGTGCCATCACAGTACCTCAGCACCCTGCACATAAAATTGCTTGGTACTTGGAAAGTACTTTGGTTCTTCCTTTTCAGCTTATGAAAAACTCTGCTTGGGTGGGATATTTTTTTGGGGGGTGGGAGGTAAATGAGTTAAGGAGGGGGTAAATGTCATTCCAGTTATGATAGAAGAGTTTTATCAGTAAGGAAGGTTGTATGGCGTTTCCTAAAGATGGTCAGACTCTAGAATTTATATTTGATCTCCTCTGCAGGCTTGTTCCACAGCCAGATCCCTTTAGCTGAGAATGATTTGTCCCCAGCTCTCATGCTTTATTGTGGGCTTTGTGATCTGCATTGTCATAGAGGAGCACAGCTGTTTTGGTAGTTCATAGATTGAAATGCAGCTTCCAATGTAGCTGGGACCTGTTCAATTCATTGTTTTGAAGATCAGGAAGAAGGCCTTAAACTGGCAGTAGAACAAGCTGAGAGTCAGTGGAGGGGCTGGAGAAAAGGCTTGGTATGCTCATGGCAGCCTAAACCATGAAGGAGGTGGGCAGCTCCATTTTGTACCAGCAGGAGTTTTTTCACTTGCAGATCCATTCTTTCGTCATATGCAGAATGGTCAGTGCCCTCAGAGGGGCCAAAAAGATTCTCTTAAACTGTCTTTTTTTTTAAGAATTCCCAATACAAATAAGCAAAAAATGGAGTGAATAGATCACTAAAATGAGGTGGCAGGCTGACCTCCAATAATTTCTATGGTCACAGGTAGACACTGCGATGGAGTAGACATTCCTGTCTACACTACAGCTCCCCCGTACAGCTGAACCTGTGGGAGCACTAGTGAGAATTGTTTTTTATTGTAAAACTCCCTACCTGTAGACATAGCCATAGAGATGGAGAACTGAAACTCAGAGCAGTTACCGGTAAGTTACTTGAACAGGGTCATGTATTAATTGCCCTACTACTGTAATGCCACGGTTTGGATTAGTACTGATAGCAGGAGTGGTAAAGGCAAGGAGAAGATTGGTACCATCCCAGTTTAGACTTAAAAGGGAACAGGGCTACAAATGCCAGTAACCCATAAAAGTGAGAAAGTTGCAAAAACACTGTATTATATATAAAGCTGGAGAGAGATGAAATATATAACTAGAATACAAGTGGAGTCTACAGCACCACTTACTAAGAGCATCAGTTACTTTTGGTTTTTATATTTTAAAAAATTCTCCTTTTTGACATTGAGAAACTTAATGATTTGCACACACAGTTAAAAACTAATGCCTTGCAATAAAAAAAAAAGAGTTATATGGATCTCGACACAGAGGCTTGACTGATGCCCAGAATGGCACCAATAACACGTGCAAAAGAGCATGTGGCTAAGAAGGAAAGTGCATTCGCTATGTTAGATTACATGGGCAATTATTGTGTGTATCTAGAAAGGTCACACAATTTCATCTCCAACATGTAACACAAGTCTAAAGTGCTTTGTCTTCCCAATCAAAAATGATTAAAGCTCTTGTGAGATGGTTGGTTCTTTCCTTGACCCAATATATAACCTGACCTTAATACAACATATGTCTCTTCTAATCTTGCCCAGTGACTTTCCTAGAGGGGAAAAAAACCAATAGATTTTTTGTTTGTTACAGTGTTGTTAAAGCTTTGCTTTGATGGGTTTTATGTTAAGAAGTGCATGTTACATTCTAAACATTAACTGTTAACATGTACCTATTCTTATACTACTTTACATTTACCAAGAAGAAATATTGCAACATCTGTCATAATTACTATTTCTACTGGGGTAGTGCATAAGGACCCCAAACAGGGCTTAGGACTCCATTGTCCTAGGCAACACACAAACAAATAACACAAAGACAAGGGTTGCCCTAGGGAACTCACAGTTTAGGATGTGTTTATTATTATGCTTATATGCATTTATCACTGTCATATCAGAGCACTGTTTTCATATATTTAAAGACAACAAAGTTTTCGCAAAACAGGAAACCATATATTTGGCTTCAAGGCAATATACTGTCCCTTAAAGCACAGGAAATGGCAGGCCAGCTGCCAACATGATGGCAGGAAAGCCTGACAAATAAATATGATTTGCATAAAGCCATAAATGTGGCAAGGCTGGTGGTCAGATGGATCTCTAGTGGGAATGAATTTCAGAGATGAGGCCCTGCCCTGAGGCATTCCTCTCTCCCCAGTCCCCAGGGGTTCCTTCTTAGCCATTGAAAACCAGATCATCCTTGTTGATTGTAATGACTGCAGTAGAATAGAGAGTAGGGAGGGGAGATAGCTGAGTCATAGCCCATATAGGTAATTATTAACACTTTGAATGTTGCACAAATGCAAATCAGCTAACAGTGAAGAGCCTGGAAGACAGATATAATGTAGAAAATTGAACAAATGTATCAACGCCTTTTCATTCCCTCTACCCTAGTATTCAGCTCTATTGCGCCTCAGAACATAAATAATATGCAGAAGCTTGGATATGAATCAGAAAAGTGGAGGTTTTAGCAGGCCATCTCCTGGCTTGTCTATTGCTTAAAAAATAAAAAAGGTGATGAGGAGCCCGGTGGCATAATAATTCAGAAAGTGTCTGCATTTTTCCCTGTGCAATTTATACCTATAAAATATCATGTCTTTCTTTTGTGCCCCAAGTTTAGTACAGGCACAAATCTAACTACTTACATTTGGTTGCTAGGACAAGAGAGCAGCAGCTCATTTGCACCTGGAATTATGAAATCTGGCCTCAGCCCTTCTGAAAATGTATTCCAAAGTAGAGTCTACCAGGAAATAAAATCAGTGACAATATACAACCTCCAATAAAATGCGCCACAAAACCAGCAAGCTTTGCAGTGCATTCATGAGCAACAGCTTCTGCAAGTCAATGCAGCTGGCCCATTGCAAACCTATCACAATTGTTTAACAGAGCAGAAACAAGAAAAATTAGGTAAAAATCATTGAATGAACTAACACACACCAGGTTTTCAAATGTAAACATATCACGAATATAATCAAGCCCTGGGAGCAGGGCAATATAAAACAAGGCAATTTCTCATTCAAAAATTCTAAGGAAGGCACATAGTGCAAACACACAAATAATTAATGTCTTAGGGCTTGGCTACACTGGCGCTTTACAGCGCTGCAACTTTCGCGCTCGGGTGTGAAAAAACACCCCCCTAAACGCTGCAAGATACAGCGCTGTAAAGCCTCAGTGTAATCGGTGCCACAGTGCTGGGAGCGTGGCTCCCCAGCGCTGCAAGCTATACCCGTAAGGGATGTGGTTTACGTGCAGTGCTGGGAGAGCTCTCTCCCAGCGCTGGTGCTCCGACCACACTCACACTTCAAAGCGCTGCCGCGGCAGCGCTTTGAAATTTCAAGTGTAGCCATACTCTACAGATGTAGAGAGGGGAGCATATTCCTCACTGTGTGCTGCTCAATCCACATACTGCTACATCCATTCATATGGTTGCAGCACCATAAAGCTGCAAAATGAAAACTACAGGAACATCAGAACTCCACAGAGCTTTCCCAGGCAAAACTCTCATTTACTTCAATGGGATGAGGATCAGGGCCAAGATTTCAAAACATTTCACTGAAAGTTAGCAAATAAAATACAATAATGAATAAAGACTAGGCAGAGCCATCCTTAGGCACATACAGCATATGCGGCTGCATAAGGCACCAGAAAGTTTGAGGCACCAGCGGGACCTGGGATGGCCTTTTTGGGGTGGTGGCTGAAGCAGGTGCCCAGGGCAGCCTGCCAAAGAGCGCACCATGCCCTGGCCCAGCCCAATGCTCCATGCGCAGCCAAGCAGCTGTGGCGCTGGTTCCTCTCCATCCCAGCCCCTCCCCCAGGCTGCTCTCGGCCAGCGGGCTGAGGACTGTCGTCTGCCCCCCACCCCCCTCTGCACACTTGGCTCCTCTCGGCCAGCCAGCCACCAACTGAGGGCTTCTGCCAGTGATGGGGTAGAGAGGAGCTTCTGTTGCTCCGCTCCAGCCCCACCTCCTCCCCCCAGAGGCTCGTACCACTTGGTGGTGCAAGGGTAGGAGGGGCAAGCTTGGCAGCAGGCCTGGGGTTGTCTGGTTGCCATGCCGCTGCCAGCTGGTCTCCCCTGTGAACAGCCCCTGCCTCCTACCTGTACTCTCAGGCCGCTGACAGGCCTGGGGAAGCACTGGTGTGTGGATGCTGCGCACGCAGCTCCCTCCCACCCCATGCATCCTTCATGGCCCCGCCATTATTCGAATGCGGAGGCCAGGAGCATAGGGTTCCTGGACCATGCTGGGCAGGACATGGCACCAGCACTGGCATCCACTGGATGGATACCCTGACCAGTGGGTACTCCTTGTTCCAGGTAAGCCCCCTTGGCCCGGGCCCCACGGAGCAACTGGAGATCCAGTTCCTCCTGCCCCATATCCCCACCAGTAGCGCTGGCAGAGACTCAGTTCCCCTTGCCCCATCCTCCCCACCAGCAGGGCAGCTTGGTATCCTTTGCACCTTTTCTCTCCTCTCCCTCGCCCCTGTCTGCTCCATACGAAGCTTGGTGTATGTCAGTAATGGGGGTGGGGGGAGACAACATAGTCCTTCGGTATTATAATGTGCTTAAATAAGTTAAACTGGTTTTAATAAAGTGCATGTGGCAAGTACTGTAAGCTTATGTTTGTGTTGCTAAGAGCAAGTTGGGCATAGGGGCACCAGTTTAATAATACTGCGTACAGTCCCAAAAACCTAAGGACAGCTTTGAAACTAGGGCCATGCTTTTCACAGGTGACTAGTGAATTTTGGGCACCCAACTTGAGATATCTTAAAGTGCCTAATTTTTAGAAAGTGTGGAGCACCCAAATTCAGAAAATCCATCCCCCTTTCAGGTGTACCAGGTTAGGCACCCAAAATCACTAATCACTTGAAAATCTTGGCCTAGATCTTAGGCTGTTCCTGCCTTCTGCTCAGTGTACCAGAGGAGGCTTGCTGACATTTCTCCAAACCTCCTTAGATCTTGGGGGCAGTCAGGGGCTGGTCAGCAGCCTCTCAATTGCTCTAACTTGTGCCAGCTGGAAATATCCCCTAGGAGCTATTTTGCTGGTTTGCTGGAGTGCAGTCCATTCCAACCACATACCCAGCATGTCCCAGCACACCCAGTGTGCCGGGGGCCAAAAGCAGATAGGACAGAACTAGCTAGTGCAAAGGACAGAGAGGGGTCTAAGAATCCAACCCAATGGGCTAAATCGGTCCCTCTAGCTCAGGTGTCAGCAACCTTTCAGAAGTGGTGTGCTGAGCCTTCATTTATTCACTCTAATTTAAGGTTTCGTGTGCCAGTAATACATTTTAACATTTTTAGAAGGTCTCTTTCTATAAGTCTCTAATATATAACTAAGCTATTGTTGTATGTAAACTAAATAAGGTTTTTTAAATGTTTAAGAAGCTTCATTTAAAATTAAATTAAAATGCAGAGCCCCCCAGACCAGTGGCCAGGACCCAGGGAGTGTGAGTGCCACTGAAAATCAGCTCAAGTGCCGCCTTTGGCACCCATGCCATAGGTTGCCTACCCCTGCTCTAGCTCTACTGACTTAAGTGAAGCTCTACCAGGGATCATTTCAGCCCAATGTTCTGGTGAGCTTTCCGTGCAAACCAAGGAATACAGTTCACTAAAATCAGGATAAACTAAACTCAATACAAAATACAAAACAGACATTAAACACCAGATGGATATTTCAATAAAGTGTTATTTTAAAAATTGAACCCCTTTTTTTTCAGTTTGCATGTGTCTGTTTTATTTCACATGCTATCTCTACATTTTGGCTTTGCTTCCTCATTTCATATCATTCTCTTTTTTATTCTCCTTATTTTGTCTTGCTTTTATGTTTAAGCCCAATACTTTTTGCACCTCTGAAATAAGTTGCACTGTAGATGTCTGAATAATATAAAAGTAGCATAAATCTCTGTTCCAATGCAGAATCATGTAAAAAGTGCATCTGCAAATAACCCTGATCCAAACAATGAAAAATGATGCATGCATGCATACACACTCCCTTTCTCCCGACCTTCAAATCTGAAATCCCAATATAAAAAGAAAAGAAAAGCTTTGTAATGTTTCCTAGATTTTTCTCACCTTACTTTGTGGAACTAGTGCTATCCCTTGAGAAGAGCATTTCCTGAACCTTGGAAAATAGTACTGATTATTAAGTAATTCTAGAGGACTTGATTGGCCTATGAGCACATTTAAAACAACAAACAGACAACCACAAGCTAGTATATTTTCAAATATTTAATTAGATGAATTGTAATCATTCAAGCCCAGCTCTTCAGAGGCATTTAGGCACTTCACTTCCATTTAAATCAATGGGAGTTAGACCCCTAAATTCCTTTGAGGATCTGGGCCTCAGGTTTTTATGTACGCTTTTATATGTTTATTCTGAACCCTGTGAAAAGTCAGGACTTTCTTTGCAGAACGGGCTCCCTGTCCTGATTTTATCAAACCCAGAGGAAGCAGGATTGTTAAATGAAGACTATCCCAAAATGATCAATTTGAGTAGTAAATTGTTCAGATTTATTATCGTGTTTCTAGCCACTTTCTGCCAAATAGAAACAAAGTACATTTAAGATAAAATCAACATAGTGAAAGTCGTATAAAATTAATAGAAAATGATAAACTTTCTATAGGTTTATTTAACCATCCTAAATAAATAAATTTATCTAGTGTCTAGCACAATGAGGTCCAGTCCTAAGTACAGCCTCTGTGTGCTACCACAACATAAATTGTTAATAACAGCCCCTTCTGTAAACTTACAGACAGAGTATGTAGGCTGTCAAATGATTCTGTGCTAAATTCTATAGATTTCTAGGGCAAATTCTATGAAACCCATATTGGTTTCATCCCTATTTATTTCTACTAGACAGTTCCATATGGAAAGCAATCCAGATACTTGAATGTTTAGGGTTCTTCAGTGACCTTGGTTTGTACGTTGGCAGATGTGGGAAAGACATGAGCTCTCTGAGCAAGCATTGCAATTTTTTAAGCTGTGCTAATTTAGCTGTCTCAAAAAGACTGTCAGTTTGCCCATTGCTGGCTGACTGCTGTTTACTGGCTGTCTACATGACATGGTAAAATGGTAGCTATCAGTATATGTCCCAAAGATAAATTTAAACAAAAAGAGTTCTGTTACTATACACATGCTGTATGTAGCTATGCCACTATTATGACTTTTTCTGTGTACTGAACCTTTAAAATTCTAAGGCTGGAACCATGTCCATTTTTGAGAGCTGTTTCAGTTCAAAATGGCTGTAGTCACACAGAAACAACAAGGAGTCAGGTGGCACCTTAAAGACTAACAGATTTATTTGGGCATAAGCTTTCATGGGTAAAAAACCTCACTTACCCACAAAAGCTTATGCCTAAATAAATCTTTTAGTCTTTAAGGTGCCACTGGACGCCTTGTTGTTTTTGTGGACACAGACTAACATGGCTACCCCCGATACTTGTAGTCACACAATGAGTCACATACCCGGTGCTCCTTCATGGAGACTATGACTTTAAAAGTCCGTGAAAGCCCACTTACAAAATGTTTACTGCCATGTAACAGCAACTCTTATCAAGCCTGACAAACTCACTCCACCTAACACATCATGGTATTTATCTATAAAGAATGTCGTGTAAGATATCAAATGCACAATTATGCCATAGGTGATGCAGGATGCATGTACAGGTGTTAATTAAAAAGTTGTATGTGTACATTAAAAATATGTTTAATACCATATAATCAAGCAGGGTTGAGAAACAAACTTTTGCCAGAAAAAGGAATGTTGATTCACCTGTCTGCCTAGGAATATGTTGTGAAACAAGTATTGTGAAATCAACATGAATGTTTCATATGCATTTCAAGTCAACAGAGGAGCAAGTTATCAGGAAAAAGAGAAAAAGCATAGTGTCATCTACTGGAGCACAAACAGCAGGGGAGAAGAATTTTATTTGGGGATATACTTCAAAAGAATATATTTCAGAGGTTTCCGGACTACAAGAAGAGCAGAGGATCTCTTGGTAATCAATTACTTAGGAGGAAAAAAGGCCATCGCTTTTTGTATCTTTGAACAGTGGATCCCCTACCATGTGCTGAAAGATTGCTTTAGGTACAACACTTAGTTTAGTCAAAGGTTGTAGCCCGTTATGTAGTTTGTGACAAGTTTTAGTCACATAGAAGCATGTTATGTTTTTGGTTTCTTCATGACTATTTCTATCTCTGTGATTCTTGCTTAATATCACTTGAACCTCTGTTCTTTGTTAATAAACTTATTCTTATTTTATTATAAATTCTTCTCAGCCCTGTTATATTGAAGTGAGGAAGGCATCTTCAGCAGAGCCAAGAGACTGGTGTGTATTCTGTGTCTTTGGAGGCAGTGGACTTGGTATTTCTAAGGGCATCCAGTGACAGAGGCTGGATGCTTCAGGGGAGATGCTTCTGGTGCGTTCAGGAACTGAAGTACACCAAGGGTTAATCTGCAAGACAAAGTTAGGACTGGCAGAGTCCTATGGAGTTTGTTTGGCTGGCTAACAGACTGGGGTGGCAGGGAGCTGCCAGACTGTATAGCACCAACAAATCCCTATTTTGCCAAGGCAGAGGGGTAACAGGGTGTTATACACTGAAACAATGTCACAGAGACACAACATTTGTTCTTTTTTGCTTTGCTGTTTCTCTTAATCTGAAGTCAGTTACTTAGACTGAAAGTGTACGATTGCTCTTTTTGTATTGAAAAAACACAACATAAACCCTATCACTATTCATTTGTTGGCAATTGGTAAATGCCAGCAACTTCGGGTTCTCCCAATTTCTTACCAAATATTTACATAGCTTTTGAATGCATGTATGTAACCTGTTCCATAGCACAAAGTCCCCTGTCATACATTCATGTAGCATCCTGTTGATTAAGAACTGCTTTATTAAAATAAAAATATTCATACATTACACCCATTCCTAGCAAGAGAACTGTGCAGATATTTTATAGCCAATGGCAACGTAAAGTCAAATCCAAAATATTATCCCAAAAAGCAAAAGAGCTAAAGTCCAATCCATTTCAGTGCAAGACTGAATCCCTCCCTGGTGTTAATAATTGTGCAGGAATAACTCCTTGGTTCTGCTTACATGGATCTTTTCAGTCACTGGAAATATACAAGTATGACGGAGTGTACCAGGCCCATTGAGGCCCCCTGCTGGGGGCCTCACAGTCCTAGCACTCCCTGCCCCAGAAAAAGAGCAGTGAAGGTAGGTCCTCCAGGCCTGCCTAGAAAGGCTTCAGGGAAGCAAAAGGAGCTGCAGGGCCTGAGCAGGCCAGTTCCTGGCTGGGACCAGAGAAGTAAGGAAGGTGCTCCTTGCTGGTTGCTGGAGCTCAAGTGAGGAATGCATTCCGTGAAGCAGGAGGGGAGTTGAGAACTTCAGCTCTAAGCTACGGATGAAGAGGAAGGGACTATGTGGAAAGCATCCCAGGGAACAGCAGCAGACACCATTAAAAGAAGCAGCATGTGGCTGCTATTTGTAGGGTTCTTGGGTTGGGATACAGAGTAGTGGGTAGGCCTAATGGTGAGGTGGCCAAAACCCCAAGAAAGGGGGACATTTTGTTCAGAAGCCCAAGCTGGAATTTAAAAGGCTCCAGGATGGGGCTGAAGACTCTGCATAGGACCAACCATTTGTTGAATTTTGTTACTGTTATGTTGCACTCCATATGCTTTATAAAAATATGTTTATAAGTATGAATATGATGTAACTGTAATATGCTTTATGCAAAAGGTCTCTTAGAAAGCTTCTGATCTATTGAGTGTGTTCATCCCATTTGTTTGCATGTATTATTTCTATATCTGGAGTTAGGAGAATAAGATATAAACTTGTATTACTGAGGCAAACATTAAGTGGAAGCTATTAAGGGTGCTTCAGAATCAATGACCTGTAAATGGCTCTTTTTAGTTGCACACTTTCCTGGGTGTGTGCAGTCCAGCCCTGAAAGAATGGAGAATGAGGTCTTACAGTGACATGTGATCATATCACCTGAACTGGAATCCATCTTAAATCTGGTGCTTTTCCATTTAGAAGGAGGGGTGGGAACCCAGAGGGACAAAAGATTCCCGCCTTGTGCCAAAGATAAAAATGAGGGTGGAACAGAACAAAGGGAGCTTCCAGTCATGAGTAAACCCCTAGTTTCCACTTAAGATGCCTGCTGGAACTAACAAGGACTATACCTGGGAAAAGGATTGGGCCCAGACTAGGAAGGAGTCTAGTCTGTAAAAGAAGCTTACTGGAACATCTCTGAGGGTGAGATTTACCTGTATTCAGTTTCTTAATGTATTAGGCTTAGACTTGCTTGTTTTGTTTTATTTTGCTTGGTAACTTACTTTGTTCTGTCTGTTATTACTTGGAACCACTTGAATCCTACTTTATATACTTAATAAAATCACTTTTGTTTATTAATTAACCCAGAGTAATACCTGGGGGAACTAACAGCTGTGCATATCTCTCTATCAGTGTCATAGAGGGCAGACAATTTATGAGTTTACCCTGTATAAACTTTATACAGAATAAAACAGATTTATTTGGGGTTTGGATCCCCTTGGGAACTGGGCATCTGGGTGCTGGAGATAGGTGACCTGCTGAGCAGTTTTTGGTTAAAGTCTGCAGCTTTGGGGGCATGGACCAGACCTGGGTCTGTGTTGCAGCAGGCTAGAATGTCTGGCTCAACAAGGCAGGGTTCTGGCATCCCAAACTGTCAGGGAAAACAGGCTCAGAGGTAAATTCAGCACCTCAGGTGACCGTCCCAGGGAGGTCTCTGTGACCGAACCTGTCACAGTTACCTCCCCAGAAGGAGACTGAACTTGAAGGAGTGACCTGGCTGGAGATCTGGGACAATAAGAACCAATAAGGCAAAAAGTCTCCAGGAAGGAAGCCTTGGGGGCACTGCTCTATCCTAGGGCAGGCACAGTCTTAAAGCCAACCCAGAAGGGTCTGAAGACTGATCCAGTGACAGAACTAAAGACTTTAACAAGGGCACAGGGACAGGTCCTATTGGAGCTCTTACCCTGGCAGGGGCTTGTTTGTGCATAGTGACTGTGTGTGTCTTGGCTGGAGGGCTGGGCCACTGAAGACCCATCTGATGAGGTTATTAGCCAACAGGGGGCACCAGGAGCAGAAAGAGAGAGTGAGGGCAGGTTCACACCCAACCAACAGAAGGTGCTCACGAGAGGTGGATGGCCCCCATCACAACATGTATCTGAGACCTTTCACTTTCTTTGAAAATGGAAGTACTTACAGCTAGATGTGAGGATTTAAAGTTGAAGGAATTTAAAGTTGTCAGTGTTTACGAGCTATGAGATGACCTAATTATGCAGAGAATTCCCTGAGCTAAGTTTCTGCCATGTATCCTTTATAACAATAGAGACAGTAGGGATTGATCCACCATTATACAGAGTATTTGCCTTTTCTTTAACCTCACATGTGAGTGAATGACTTTCGTACATATGTGGAATCCAGGAATGCGATGGAAAATGCCAATTTGATAGTCTCTATCATGGCTTTGGAGTTCAAAAGCTCTAACTGTTTACTGACTTCATGCTATGATGCCAAGGAATGCTGGCTGAACTCCAAACACCTTTACTGAGGTTTTGATTATAACACATTTATTTCTGACAGATAGCTATTAAGAAACCACGGCACCCACTAGGAGCCAAAGGTCTGATCCAAAACCCACTGAAATCAGAGCAAGTCTTTCCACTGACTTCAATAGGCTTTGGATCGAGTCCCAAATGCTTAGAAATGCTAAGCGCTTATTACCCCACTGAAGTCAATGGGAACTTTGCCTGAGAAAGGAGTTTAGGATCAGGCACCATATCTGCTAAAGCTATTGTATTACAGTACACTACAAATTAGCTTAATATCTTTTAGTAGGATATGGCTATATTTAAAGTTTGG
This sequence comes from Gopherus evgoodei, assembly GCF_007399415.2. Taxonomy (NCBI): domain Eukaryota; kingdom Metazoa; phylum Chordata; order Testudines; family Testudinidae; genus Gopherus; species Gopherus evgoodei. The sequence continues at coordinate 48,494,396 of NC_044322.1, forward strand.
CTCCCAGTGAATTCCCTCTAGTACATTCAGTCATTGATCAATGACTCACCCTTGGACAGTTTGCCCTCCAATAAATATACCACGCAGAAAATTACTTATTACCAGTCTACTGTCCTGCTTGCCAACCAGAAATATAGGAAGGATATTTTTACTTTTGTGTTCCCTATAAAATTGTCTAACCTGAACATGTGAAAGGTAAATCTAGGGCTACTTTCATTCCCAGTGCAAGATTACTGACTTCAGTAGGATAAATCTAGTCCCTAATGGCCTGATTTTTTATAAATGATGTGAAGAAAACCTATATGTAATGGAATCCACAAAGGGCTTTATTACATTCTGTTAATGATAGATTAGGAACTGACTGGTGTGCCATCATTTTGTGCTAGCTCAGGGCAGGTGGAGGGTTCATGACTCTGTGGCTCCTCACAGCTGCCGGCCCGGCTCTTACCGTGGCCAGGTTGGGGCTTTGAGGCACCCTCTTGGCCAGAGCCAGGTCATGAAGAGCCACGTGGGCAGCTGTCAGGAGCCGGCATGGAGTCGCAGATCCTTTTCCTGCCTCGGGCGGCTGGGGAGCAGGGACATGGGCTGGGGGCTGCTCTCAGCTCCCCCATACACCAGGCAGGTGGAGGGTCTGCTACAGCTCCTCACAGCTGCCCAGGCTGACTCCCTGGCCAGGCTCCAGGCTGGTCCAGCCGGGGCTGGGGCCTTAGGGAGAAGAGGAGGGGAAGGGGGCAGGGTCCACCCGGGCAAAAAGTAGATGGGCCAGGCGGGGCCACACAGGCAGTTTGGGTAGACTTAGCCTTCCTGTGCCTTTGATACCCGCTGCCCGTGGCTGTAGCATTTCTAGTGTAGACCAGCCCTAAGTGAATAGCCTGTGTTTGAATGACATATCCTCAGACTCTTCTGCTTGGGATGTGAAGGTCATTATTAGTCACTGTTTAAAGCTAAGGTGGGGGTTTGACCCTCTCTGAAACCTGCCATTTGCAAAGGGTTATATGCAGGACTGAGCTATCTTGGGCTCTCTGATCAATGCCATCCATCTGTTTTCATTGTTCCTTTAAACATTCCCATTAGATGAGGCCCTTGTGTAACACATCCATATGCTCTAGACTGTACAGACACAGTAGTAGGCATCCCTCAGTCTTGAGAGACCATGGGTATGCGCCCCTGAGAGGTAAAAAATTTACTCAGTTTTATGGCAGCCGTGAATGTGGCTGAAGAGACCCATTCAAGAGAGACCATCTCTGCTGCATTTGTCACATTTAAAGGTGATGTTTTGACCCTTTGGTCTCTGCCTTGTGTGAGCTCTTTTCTCCTCTGCTAAACTGCACTGCTTCCTCTATAACTCCGGAGACCTTTGTTAAGCTCTTGTTTCCAAAGGCTGTTATACTGAGTGGGATATTCCCATTTGTCCACATCCATGTCCATTTCTTTGCGGTCTCGCTTGCACGCATCCTTGAAATGCAATTTTGGGTGTCCTTTGGGTCTTCTTCCGGATGCCAATTTGCCATAGAGGATGTCCTTTGGGATACAGACACAAAATCAGAATAAATTACACATGCAGAACTACATCCTAGACCCTGGTCTTTCAGCTCCAGAAACACAAGGAGCTACACTGCAACCTAAAGCAGGTATCTACTTATTGATAGTAGTAGGTCCTTTCTACTCTCTATGGGACTGCCACTCCAGGGTATAATTATGGTTAGCTAGTGTTTTCTGACTACAGTTAACATGCAGAAAATATGTAGGATTCTATTTCTTTTCATTGTGGTGGGGACTTTGAAGACAGGAAGGAGAACTGAAATAGGTAAAACAAGATTTGAATAAAACTGACTTGAGTACAAGTCTCTCTCCTCCTCCCTAGCTCTCTCTGTCTCTGACTTTTTTTTTTCCCTTTCGGCTGCTTTGTTTTCCGTCTCCCTCATCATGAGATAATTTCTGGCTTGGGGTAAGAAGTTGCACTGTAAATTGTGGTGGCTAGACACAGGTTTATTTCAGTTGGCTGAATCTTTTTAAGGAGGGTCTGCTGAGCATAGGATTACAATGTGAGAAGGGTGCAATTACTATAGCTGCTGCATGTTAATTATCTGCCCTCCTCTCACATGTACAGAATTTAAAGAGTGCATAGAGGGAGTTTCTGCTCAGCTTCTGAGAACAAGTTTTTCCTAAAGTTCTTATAATTCATCAAATTTTTTCTAGAGGATCCTAGAGATCAATGATAAACAAGACTCATCAGTTCTATTTAGTCACCTCCATGCAAACCAGTTCAGGATTGCTCCCTCCCACAAATGAAAGTTCTCATCAGGGGTAGCTCCAGGCACCAGCACGCCAAGTGTGTGCCTGGGGCGTCTAGCCACGGGGGGCACTCTGTCGGTCGCTGCGAGGGCGGCAGGCAGGTTGCCTTCGGTGGCTTGCCTGTGGAGAGTCCGCTGGTCTCATGGCTTCGGTGAACCTCCTGCAGGTGTGCCGCCGAATCCGCAGGACTGGGGACCTCCGCAGGCAAGCCACCGAAGGCAGTCTGCCTGCTGTGCTTGGGGCAGCAAAATACCTAGAGCCACCCCTGTACGTTGCAAGGGATTGAGAGAGATGGTCCTGGCCTAGGTGTTACTAAAATATAAATAATAAATGATAGTGTGTCTCACTAATGATGCCCTCCAGTAGGCACAAATGGACATACTATATAAGAAAGTAATAAACTGAAGCTACAGTGGCTCAGACTTCTCATTGATATTTTGAAGCTATTTGGATCTACTGTGATATAGAACCTGATCCTAAAATTACCTCACTCATTCTTTCTTGAGAGCAAGGAGGGACGGTAGCGGATGATTAAATTACCAGTCATATTACTGGCAGGCACTCAGCTATGTATTTACAAGAAGATGAAAGGATAAATTCCGAGCCATTCAAAAAGAATCAAAGGAAGGAGGCTTGATTTCTTTTGAATGGATGGTATTATGCATTTAAATGAAAACAGTGGATTTTCAAAGAGAAAAATGTGGACATTCTGAACTTTTGGAAACCATGCATTGGAAATATTATTGCTTTCTCTTTTGTTTCCTATTTTTGTTGAAACTATTATTAAGACAGTCACCGGAGTTTACAATGGGAATGCAGTAATTAATTATGTACCAGTATTGTGTGTTTACTCTCTCAACCTATGCAGTCTAATTAGCATTAATACATTCTTTGAGTCATTTGTGGCTTATGTTTTGTATATGTGCATATTGGAAAATATCACTCTATCTATCACCTGCTTTCCCATATCATACCCCTCACTATAGTACCTGAACCACCTAATAGAGCCAGAAATGGGAGCTAGGGATAGAACTGGTGGTCCAAAAGAATAAGGAGAGGGTGCTCTACAAGCTTTCTATGTCAGGAAAAGTAAAAGGACATAAAGAGTGATGGCTTAAGGATCAGGGGGTGCAGTCTATATATTTATGCACATGTACTGTCTGCCCAGCAATAGTGCCTATGCACAGTCATCAGGGGTGGCTCCAGACCCCAGCACGCCAAGCGCGTGCTTGGGGTGGCATGCCACGGGGGCTGCTCTGCTGGTCACTGGGAGGGCAGCAGGTGGCTCCGGTGGACCTCCCACAGGCGAAATGTCTAGAGCCGCCCCTGGCAGTCATTCTACACAGATTATGTCTATCTGTAGTAGAAATAGATGAACTGAAGATGCTTACTATGAGGTTGGTTTTAGCCATAGCTTGCTCAGAGCATACAGCAGCAGCAAAGGGTAAGCTAAGATATTCTTCATTTTATTCCTGTCTTCTTTGCAATGTCTGAAAATAAGTGTATTGTGCATATGTTACAAAAAGGTTGGCATATGTCTTGCAATTCATATCATGTCCTTTTATGCTGGAGGAATTTATGTAATGTTTGTACAGTTCTTTGAAAATGTAACATACAGTACACTTGCTAAAGATTGTTATCATTCAGTATCTTTACTAGATGCAGATGTAAAGCACTGGTTAGCAATATTCTGAGAGACTGTGAGAAAGTATTAGTCTGATGGAAACGAATGAATAATAAAGGTCATTTTGGAAACTTCAGCTTTCCCTAGTGGTGCTGGAACTATTTTTATAGCAAGGGAGCTGAGAGCCTGTAGGGGGGTGATTACTCTGCTCCTGCCCTGAAGGGCTTAAATCAGCCCTGGAAGAGGGCTGTGGCAGGAGAAAAGCTGGAGTTTTTGGGAAAGCAGCCACAGCGGTAGCCCGTGCAATCAGGGCCCAGCTGGCCCTATTAAGAGGGCGGTGGGTCAGAAGAATGAAGACAGACTCTCTCTATCCTAGTGAGAGAGAAGGACTTGGCTGCCTGGGAAGCTGAGGAGAGTAACTAGGGTGGAGCAGTGCTGTGGAAGGGCAGAGGGAACTGGGGAGCTCCAGCCTAGCTAAAACCTAGGCTGAGTTAAGGGCCCACAAAAGGGTACAGGGCTGCAGAGGAGCAGCCCAGGAATAGGCAGAGGCAGCTGGTCCAACCCCCCTTGCCGATGATGAGTGGTTAACAGACTGCCATCTGCCCCAGTGTGCAGGGGCTAAATGGAGACTGGCAGTAGCCACTGAGACAAGGTGAGGATAGGGGCTTGAGTGTTCCCCTGGGTGGGAGACCCAGATTGTGGGTTGCTGCGGTGGGCAGAACCCCTGGGCAAAGGGCATCAGGGTCCAGGAGGTGAGACATCAGCCGGCAGAGGGCACTCTGGAGCTGGAGAGCTAATTCCCAAGACAACCAGCAAGAGGTGCCATGCCAGTGAGTCCTCACCCCGCCACAGAGCCATTGAATCAAACTGTAAACCCTGGATATGATGGAAATCACTTCAAGACAGGGGGTACTGCAGCACCCCCAGTACCCCTAGTTCCAGCACCTATGGCTTCCCCTGCTTCTTAATTATTTATGAATGTATTCCTTATATAGCACTATAGATGTGCATGCAATCTTTGCAAAAGTGGGTAAGGATGGAGTCTCTGCCCTAAAGAGCTTGCAGTATAAATTAAACAACCCCAACAGGAGATGACAATGCAGGGAAAGGTTGAGGTGGGAGAACAAATGTGAAGACAATACAATGTTTGGTCACTTGAAGAATAATGTATGTGGCCTTCTTTATACTTACCTTTGCATTCCCACCCCCCATTGCTCTGTTCCCATTTTCAGAGCTAATATACACACTAGCATTAACAAAGGGCCATATCATAGACATGAAGGGTCCTTTCTGTGAATGGAGATTCAGGGCATCAGCCTACACGGTTGCATTTTCCTTGCTGCTCTGGACCTCACAAAAATCCATATGTGGGGTTGGGGATCCACACAAGAGGAGGGGATAGGCTAGGAGTGAGACTGAACTGCATGTCCATTTTCCTCCTCCCACCAATACCACAGGTAATCTGTAGGAAAGTTAGGAATCTGTGGAACCCTCCATTCTTATTACATGAATATGGTTGAACAGCCCCACTGAGAATTTCGTCATTTCCTCCAGCTAGTGAGCTGCATTTTCTAAAGACTGATTTGACTTTTGATAAATGCCCCCCACCCCGATCTTGTCCACCAATAATGCAACCTCCACTTTAGGAAGCATGGAAAACTCAGTCTAGGAATTTTCATCCTCTCGCCATTTAGGTTTAGGCAGCATTTTGGCTGACTTAGAGCTATGAGCCACCAACTCATTTGAGAGACACTAGTAGTTGCTCTGTGAGCAATCATTTATTCCATATCTTGCATAGCAGATGTATTATTGCTATTGCAAGCTCCAGCACAGGGATACAGAGGGGGTGAATCCTCTTTGCAGATCTGACTACTGCCAGCTCAGTGTGGCTCTAAGGGGCTTGGAAGTGCAAGCTGCATTCAGATAGACAGCTCTCAGACTCTAGAGCCTCTCTGTGCAACACTGGCTACTCACCATGGTTACTACAGATCTCTTCCCTATAATACAGCCTGCCTGCTGCAGCACTTACTGCTAAAGACACATGGTGGCAGCGATTTGTGTGCAAGAGTCTCCAAAGCACAGCAACTACCAACGTAACAAGTAGGTGTCACAGAAGGTGCAGCCCGGGGCGGCTCTAGACATTTCGCCGCTCCAAGCAGGGTAGCATGCCGTGGGGGGGCACTCTGCCAGTCGCCGGGAGGGCAGCAGGTGACTGCGGTGGACCTCCCGCAGGTGTGCCTGTGGAGGGTCCGCCGGTCCCGCGGTCTGCAGGTCCACCGGAGCTGCGGGATCAGCGGACCCTCTGCAGGCATGCCTGCAGGAGGTCCACCGAAGACCAGCAGAGCGCCCCCCGCAGCATACCGCCTCAAGCACGCGTTTGGCGTGCTGGGACCTGGAACCGTCCCTGGCAACCTAGCAGGATTACAACATTGTCCATGCATATATCAGTAACAATAAATGCTACATTTTACTGTGGAATCTACCTCTAGTTTAAACTACACTCCACTCCTCTCCATGCAAGGGGAGTTGCTCATGATGATTCCCAGTTTTTACTTAGTAACTTTATCGGGCTTTGTCAAAGCATAGATTGCTATATGGCAAAAAGTTTGATACAAATTGTCCAGCTGTGGTTTCCATAGTTATTAATTGTTCTATGTTCAATTAATCCTGAGTGGAGCGCAGGAGCTGGTCCAAGAGGTAACTATAGCAGGACCGCTTGGAAACAGTGACCATAATACAATAGCATTCAACATCCCTGTGGTGGGAAGAACATCTCAACAGCCCAACACTGTGGCATTTAATTTCAAAAGGGGGAACTATACAAAAATGAGGGGGTTAGTTAAACAAAAGTTGAAAGATACAGTGACTAAAGTGAAATCCTTGCAGGCTGCATGGGTGCTTTTTAAAGACACCATAATAGAGGCCCAACTTCAATGTATACTCCAAATTAAGAAACACAGTAAAAGAACTACAAATGAGCCACCGTGGCTTAACAACCATGTAAAAGAAGCAGTGAGAGATAAAAAGACTTCCTTTAAAAAGTGGAAGTCAAATCCTAGTGAGGCAAATAGAAAGGAGCATAAACACTGCCAACTTCAGTGCAAGAGTATAATAAGAAAAACCAAAGAAGAGTTTGAAGAATGGCTAGCCAAAAATTCCAAAGGTAATAACAAAATATTTTTTAAGTACATCAGAAGCAGGAAGCCTGCTAAACAACCAGTGGGGCCCCTTGACGATCAAAATACAAAAGGAGTGCTTAAAGACGATAAAGTCATTGCGGAGAAACTAAATGGATTCTTTGCTTCAGTCTTCACGACTGAGGATGTTAGGGAGATTCCCAAACCTGAGCTGGCTTTTGTAGGTGACAAATCTGAGGAACTGTCACAGATTGAAGTGTCACTAGAGGAGGTTTTGGAATTAATTGATAAACTCAACATTAACAAGTCACCGAGACCCGATGGCATTCACCCAAGAGTTCTGAAAGAAGTCAAATGTGAAGTTGCGGAACTATTAACTAAGGTTTGTAACCTGTCCTTTAAATCGGCTTTGGTACCCAATGACTGGAAGTTAGCTAATGTAACGCCAATATTTAAAAAGGGCTCTAGAGGTGATCCCAGCAATTACAGACCGGTAAGTCTAACGTCGGTACTGGGCAAATTAGTCGAAACAATAGTTAAGAATAAAATTGTCAGACACATAGAAAAACATAAACTGTTGAGCAATAGTCAACATGGTTTCTGTAAAGGGAAATCATGTCTTACTAATCTATTAGAATTCTTTGAAGGGGTCAACAAAAATGTGGACAAGGGGGATCCAGTGGGCATAATGTACTTAGATTTCCAGAAAGCCTTTGACAAGGTCCCTCACCATAGGCTGTTATGTAAATTAAGCTGTGATGGGATAAAAGAGAAGGTCCTTTCATGGACTGAGAACTGGTTAAAAGACAGGGAACAAAGGGTAGGAATAAATGATGCATTTTCAGAATGGAGAGGGGTAACTAGTGGTGTTCCCCAAGGGTCAGTCCTAGGACCAATCCTATTCAATTTATTCGTAAATGATTTGGAGAAAGGGGTAAACAGTGAGGTGGCAAAGTTTGCAGATGATACTAAACTACTCAAGATAGTTAAGACCAAAGCAGATTGTGAAGAACTTCAAAAAGATCTCACAAAACTAAGTGATTGGGCAACAAAATGGCAAATGAAATTTAATGTGGATAAATGTAAAGTAATGCACACTGGAAAAAATAATCCCAGCTATACATACAATATGATGGGGGCTAATTTAGCTACAACGAGTCAGGAAAAAGATCTTGGAGTCATCATGGATAGTCCTCTGAAGATGTCCACACAGTGTGCAGAGGCGGTCAAAAAAGCAAACAGGATGTTAGGAATCATTAAAAAGGGGCTAGAGAATAAGACTGAGAATATATTATTGCTCTTATATAAATCCATGGTATGCCCATATCTCAAATACTGTGTACAGATGTGGTCTCCGCACCTCAAAAAAGATATTCTAGCACTAGAAAAGGTTCAGAAAAGGGCAACTAAAATGATTAGGGGTTTGGAGAGGGTCCCATATGAGGAAAGATTAAAGAGGCTAAGACTCTTCAGCTTGGAAAAGAGGAGACTAAGGTGGAATATGATAGAGGTATATAAAATCATGAGTGATATGGAGAAAGTGGATAAGGAAAATTTATTTACTTATTCCCATAATAGAAGAACTAGGGGTCACCAAATGAAATTAATAGGTAGCAGGTTTAAAACAAATAAAAGGAAGTTCTTCTTCATGCAGCGCACAGTCAACTTGTGGAACTCCTTACCTGAGGAAATTGTGAAGGCTAGGACTATAACAGTGTTTAAAAGAGAACTGGATAAATTAATGGTGGTTAAGTTCATAAATGGCTATTAGCCAGGATGGGTAAAGAATGGTGTCCCTAGCCTCTGTTTGTCAGAGGATGGAGATGGATGGCAGGAGAGAGATCACTTGATCATTGCCTGTTAGGTTTACTCCCTCTGGGGCACCTGGCATTGGCCACTGTCGGTAGACATATACTGGGCTAGATGGACCTTTGGTGTGACCCGGTATGGCCATTCTTATGTTCTTAGCTATGTAACCAAGTTTTTATATTTAGTAGGAGTTGTGGGCATTCAACACTGACCCTCAAAGGCAGTTTGCAGCTAACACCCATTAATTTCAATTGGAATTAGGTGCCTAAAATACGTTTGAGCATCTGGGCCTTAGTGACTAAATGATTTACCTAAGATCACATGAGTCAGTTGCAGAGGTAAAACTAGAAGCCAGGTCTCTCAACTCCCAATCTTATGCTGTAACCACATGACACTCTACCTCCAATATTGCCTACTTGTGTATAATGCATGTACTTACTTGCACATGCAATTATTTTGTTGATGAAAATAAGGCAATTGAAAAGACCTCTTAATATCCATTACAGTAGTTCTTTCTTTTCATTTTTTTAAAGTTTATTGGACCAGATTTTGAGCTCCACTACACTGATGTAAATCCAGAGTAACAATTGGCTTCAACTCAGTTACTCTGGATTTATACCATTTTTACTGAGTGAGATCAGAATTTCCCTATTTTCTCTATATCACAGGGTCCAGATGAAATCCTACCACATAAAACCAACCAATAAATCTACAAAAAATTAAATGAAAATTTCTTTGTGAGCTTTATAAAATTCAGTTAAGTTCCTGGGACTTTTCCTAAATCCAGCAGATTAATAAAATTGCTCACTTGAGCAATAACATAGTAAATTCAGTCATTTCAGTTACAGGCAAAATCAAATACATCAGTCTCAAGTTCATTAACGTATTGACATGAAAGTGACTCGATAGCCATTGGTTTCAAATAACTTTCTAGTTAAGAGGAACAAAGCCTCATCTCCGTGAGGGAAAATGCTCTATATTACTCTGGAACAATCTGATTAATAAAAAGGGACATATATAGCTCTAGTAGCTCATTTCATTTCAGAAATAGCCCTATCTTCCTTGTCCCACTTAAACTGCCACCACAATAAATTGCCTCTCTGCTCCCCCATGCATAAACCTTGGATCAGTGAGATTATAGCTGCATTTCAGACTACCTCAATCAGGAGTTTATTAAGCTCTCATGGTGAATAATATTGTATCTGTTAAGAAGACATCAGGACAATGTGTTTTCCTCCAGTGACCCTCTTCTAGTTCTTTAATTATCCTACCTAGATATTCATGCTGTGCTTTTTTTTCCCATTAATGCGAATAAAATTAGGTTTCCTCTTATAAACATTTTCAGTGTCTCCCAGAACAAGATTAAACAAGGGACGGAGCCCTTTTAAAAATATAGCAGAGCTCAGCTTGAGGAAGAGGCAACACATACACTGTCCTTCACTTTTGCATAGCTCCTAACACAGTGGTGCTCCAACTTCATTGAGGCCTCTTGGGGCAACTGCAGTATAAATACTAACAGCAAAATAATGTCACCATTAAAGAAAATCAGTATTTATCACCAGTATCATCACAGTAGGATCTGACATATGGTAGACTTTACCTGTTCTAAGGAGAGAGAAATATTGCAGTATTTCAGCTACCTCACCATGGTAACTGGTCATAAAGCTGACTTTTCAAATGGCTGCCATTGAGGACGGTGCGAAAAGAGAGCACGCATGCACGCAGCTTCTGAGTCGTATCAGCCTTTTCAGAGCTTGCTGATTTTGTCATCCTTTTAAGATCAATACACCTGGACTAAAATCACTTAATACAGTCTTATTTTGAATTCCACTGCCTCGATATCAGTAGTCCTACTAAAGGCGGAGTGCTACTCTCTCGTAATCTTCATCCACATTATTTTTAGTTTTGTTATGCTGATAGGTACTGTTGACTGCTTTCATCGCAAACCTCTTTGAGACCGGATGTGAATGCAACCTTCCATTAACAAAACTGTCAGGTTAATCAGGAGCCCTCCACCCAAGAAAAATCCATCCAGGAATTTGAGAACCCACCCAGGAGTTTGTTTGGGGAGGTGTGCATGTGAAGGAAGGGCAAACACACAGAAGCTGAGAATGGACAAGAACAGAAAGAGAGGCAGCAGCAGAAAAGCACAGAAGCAGAGCACCAGCCAGGGAGCACAGTGGACCCTGGAAAAAGCTAGAGAGAGCTTTTGGGTCTGGTGTTGGCTAAAAAGGCTTGGGGTTATAAGATAAGAAACTGTTCTTTTTGTTCTTGCTTTCTGAGTTTGGTGAAGTAGGACTTTGTACATTCTTAGTAAATAAACAAGATTGGAAGGAAATGATCAGGGCCCATAACAGGGTGGTCTGACTTAATGGTTAGAGCTTGGAGTTGAGTTAGGGCATGATCAGAAGCCACACCAAACATCCAGCCAAAGTCAGAGTTAGGAATCATGCCAAGGGTCCAAGCCAAAGTCAGAAACCACACTCAGGATTAAGCCAGAGTCAGAAGTCACACCAAGGGTCAAAGATGGAGTCAGCAGCAGAATATGGGTATGGAAGCAGGAACAGCGACGAAGTATGGTAACAGGAACAAGGCAAGGTAGCAGGGGGAAGGATCAAAGAGTAGGAGCCAGGTGAGGAGGCAACGACTTGATTTCAGATGTCTAGGCAACAACAGGCCTAGCAACTAGTTGTTCAGACAAGGGGTAGGGCATGAACAGGAAGCTTTATTCTTGATGGTGTCCAATCAGCAGTCTGCTGCTAATCGCCTGACCCTACTGAGTCAGCATGTGCAGTCTCTGGTGGCGGATTATTAGACACAGTTTCCTCATCTGACCTGGTAGTACAGTGAGATAGAATGTAAGGCTCTCTGCTTGGCAAGCCCATGGGCCTGGCTTTGAGACCTGCGATGCCTGACAAATGCCTCACAAGCATTTGTCCTAACTGAAAAATTTCCCAGGGTCCTGAACTTTGACTAGCTTCTCAGGTCAAAAAGGGGCAAAGGATGCCCTATCTAAGTTCCGAGCCCTATTGTGCTAGGTGCTGTACAAACACATAGCAAGAAACTGGTGTTGCCCTGAAGAGCTTATAGTCTAGCTAGACATGGCAAAGAAAGGAATTATTATTGCTCCAATTTTACAGATGGGGAATTGAGGCACAAAGAGATTAGACGACTTGTCCCACATCACAGGGAAATCTGTGGCAGGAAACTGAACCCAGCTCTTCTAAGTGCCAGTTTAATGCCTCACCCACATAGGGCTCAACTCCACAGAAGTACGGATGGCTAAGAGAGGAAAAAGTACTCATTTCCAGGAACATGTGCTTTAACAAAAATCCAGAGGGGAAAGGTGAGGAGATTGGTACTAATATTGGAGGAGCTGGATATGAGAAACTTCTTTCCTCAAACAGCTGGATGAAAAGGGCCAAATAATTATCTCATTTCCACTAATGTAAAACCTGAATTAACTCCACTGAAGGTAATTACCTTACATCCAGATAATTGTGTAACTGAGATCAGAGTCTGGGCCTCTTATAGCCACTTTTCCACCTTAGGAAGCTTGAGCCAGGTTGGCACAAATTTGAGGGGGAAATAATTAAAGCCACAGGCAAGGCAGTACAGAAGCAAATGTGTCAGGCTGAGCAGCAAGAGACTAGAGCATGAGCTGTGTTTAAAAGTTCTTTAAAAATTAAAGTATTTGGCACTTTGTCACAGCAAGGAAACACAGAGGCCAAAGTTTTCAGTGACCCAAGACATGGAGGGGGGGCGGGGAGGAGACAGATGGATCATAGCCAGCCTAAAGCAGTGCTACTAAGATGGGCAGTGAGGTGACCAGACTGCAGATGGCTAGAAATGCTGCTCCTTTCATGAAGATGAAGCTTATCCATCTGCTAGCCTAACCCACAGCCAATCAAGGTGAGATAAAGCCTGACACAGCCCAAATCTGCACAGAGACAGAGACAAATTCTGTCAGTGATCCATAGACAGCACAGAGGGAGGGAGAAATCCCATTCATCATCTCAGTAGTACAAGACAGAGAGAGAGTCTGTCAGAAAGTTTGACTGCCACTGCCAATCAAGAGAGCTACAGATTGTCATCCACAGCCAGTCAATCCACCTAGCCAAGAAGGGTCAACCAGACAGCCAAGAAGAAGCCAGCTGGCTATCTTAGAAGTGCCAGCCATGCCTGGAGGTGTTGGGTAAGAGGTGTCAAAGGGTCTTTGGGACTCTGACAGTGAAGCATAATTGTAAGTAAATCTTTCTGCATGATCTTAAAGCCACAGGAGAACACAGCCAGGGAGAAATGGATCCAAGGGCTGGGTCTAGAAAATTCTGCATAATGTAGGTCTTGTTGAGTACTGCAAAACCAGAGTTTCTGCATGTTCATTCAAATTCACAATAGCTGTTTACTTCACCTTGTTGCTACTTGTGTGCATTCATTCATTTTTTCTACACATATATGCTTTCAGAATGGCTGTTCATGCAACTGAGGGTTACCTCAGACACAATCAAAGTATTTTCAGCAAATTGAAAAGAAAAACATTTCATTTCAGGTCACATGAAATGTTTTGTCAGTTTTAAGCATTTTTTAATTTTTGTTTTAAATTAAATGAAAAATTATTTTGAATAAAAAAATGGAAATGTTTCATTAGAAAATGAAAAAACAAAACATTTTTTAAACATTTTGACCAACAATTCAGTGAAATGTACACAAATTCTTGAAATGTTTTAGTCAATCCAAATGTGCATCTTTTGCCAAAAAGAATTTTGGCCAAATATTTTTGCCCAGCTGTAATTTGCTATTTATTATTTACAATTATGTCATCAAACCATAGAACAAAAACAATATCATGTGACTTAGGTGCCCAATCTAACAAATAATCAACAGTGCACAGCAAATATGCAAACAGTTTGTGAAAGACAATTAGATGAACATTGTTCATCCTGACCATTTGGTGTTTACCTAACAATTATGGCTGCAGAAATCAGTATTTATGGACAATACAGGAACTGAAATAAGGGATTACGTTTATCAGATAACTTAGTTGCAGTGAACAACTCAACAATCTCTAGTTCAATATATGTTTATTCAAGAGGCAAAGTAGAGACGGTCAGGAAACCAAATCTCAGATTTGGCACTGAGCATCAGGCAAATGTGCCTCCGTAAGTAAAATCAATGAAACAAGAGGGTGGTTTTCCCCCTTAAATGTGAGCATTTTTGCTAAGTTAATGTGCCCAAATATATGAAGTGCTGTGCTTTTGATGGACATAGTCCTCATGTCATTTTTATATAGCTGAGATTGGACATGAACTAAAAACTCTTAACTGAGAGTTATTTAGCACCCACAGTAAATAAGGAGTGTAAGGACTATTTATCCTAAGGCAATGTTTGAAGTTAGTTTGAATTTTTTATGATTGTGTGCAGCTCTGTTGTACTTTTTGGCCCTGGTTCCTCTCTCACTTATCCCTGTTGTAGGCCGGTGTAGCTCTATTGACTTCAGAACTGTTACTTGTGATTTACAGCAGTGCAAGTGAGAGGAGAAACAGGCCCTGTGAAAGCAACATCTGTACATCAGTGAAAATTAAAAAATGTTTTTGATAACTTCATTTGATATCAATTAATTGCCACTGCTAGCTCTGATTAATTGGAAGTGGGAAGCCATCATATCATGGACTGCATGACAATTAACAGCAATGATAGTTTGATAAGGGCTTATTTTTGGGAAATGTTTAATGGCTTTGCTTCAATTTAATTAATGACTGAATTTTGATAAACCTTGCTGTGGGATTGTGTGAGGCATGTCAGAAAGGCCAATGAGATTCTGGTGTTCTGATGTCCATTGGGTTATTCCTAAATCAAATGAAGGTACTATACAAGCTACATTATATACATTGTTTGTATATAATGTTCTTATATCTGTAAAGTGATTTGAGAGCCTTTGAGATGGACAGTACTACATTAATCTGTTTACTAAGCATGGCTAACATATTGAGACAATCTCATTTCACATGAACCATAAAATAATTATGAAGTGGTAACTCTGCAACCTTTGGTTACTGCTGACCTGGATTGGATATGAACCACTGATCTCGGGGCTAAGGACACTATACCCTAGTACTTGTCTTATAAGTACTGAGAATCCCAAATTCTTTCTGATTACTGTAAGACCTCATAATTATATATTCAATGGCTGTACTGGGAATTCAGTGCTGATGTACAACAATAAACCATTTTCAGTGATAAGAGAATTATGCTATTAAATAGCAGTTACCTCATCTTAACAATTACAAGATACTGGGCCAAATCCTCCCCTCAGCGAGACTTATGCAACTTCAGTCAATGGACAATATTAATTGATGTATTCTAGACTATTTGCATCACCAAAGCAGTGTGAAGCAGCCCAAAATGTATCAGTGAATCTAGCCCAATGCATTTGTAATCAGAGACAGAATTTGTCCCTCATGTCTTCTGTGTTGTGCTGCATGCTACTATGATTAGAAACCAAGGTGGTAGGCATCTTACAAATATGACAGACACATAGACAGAGTTGCATGAGTGGAAATCAGTGGAATGTAGAACTACACAAATCCAGATCCTAAGCAGTGGTGGTGGTGTTTTAATTACAGAGACAAAAAAAATCTTCACCAGCTGAGCTCTTTTAATCAATTACAAAGGACAACTTGAAATGGACAAAGAGCTATTATAAACCAAATTATAGTCTTGTTTTCAGTAGCTCCGTTAGCAGCATTAGCAAATAGCTGCCAAGTAGTAATCATTTCACAGATTTAAATATTGAAAAGGGGGCGCAAGTCGACTGCATTCTAGAGTATACAGTGGAAATTAATCTGTCAATTTGTGGATAATCAGCAGGATATTTGAATTAATGTCAATGGTCCAGCTTGTACTGGCACTAATCATTGATGCCAATGAAGTTACAAAGGTGTAAAACTGATATGAGAAGAAAATCAGTCCTGGTCCCATTGGCTTTGCCATTAACACATGGTCATCAGCCATGGCCCACAATACCCTGAAATTCCTCAACTAATTTTCTGTCACTGCTTGAGCCCACTTGTCCTCACTGCATTGCTGATATGTTTGACTTCTCACTATATTATTATTTAATGGTGAATTTTATGAGAATAATAATATTTTATAGCATCTTTCATTGGAAAGGATCTCAAATGCTCTAATACATTACAGATGACACTGTGGAATTCTGGAGAGAGCTCTCATTAGAGACGCTGAGACAAATTGTTCCTTCTAGGCACAGGAAGGTACTAGTTGCATCTCTGTGAACCAGCACACCCCTTAACACACATGGGGAAGTTCCCCCAAAGGGAGGGAAGACAGATTTAGTTTAATCGCTGCCTTTGCAGAAGTCCCTGTAAATGAGACTGCCAATGGGATGAGCTGCATTATCCCCACCCACAGATGCCCTAGCCCCTTCCTATCAAGCACTGTTCATATTTTCGGTCATGCTGGATCCTCTTGAACTCTTCAGTGAAGGGACGGATGTGGATGTGTTTTCATAGCATCCACATTTCCATAACTTAAGTGGAGCTTTGCTGCTTCATAACAGCTGAGGATCTGGCCTATGATTTTTAAATTGACAGTCTCTCTATAAAAATAATATTCATCCTATAAGTAAATCCCTGATTTTTTGTGTGTGGGGGAATTGGAGCACACTCCTCTTCTCATCATGTTAAGGGACTCATATTCTTAGAATGGTTGTAGTCCCTCTGTTAAACTATTTATTTAATATGTGCCTTATTTAAGTAACACCAAGGTTTTGCAAATTAATGGAAATTATAATTTAAAAATGGGGAGAAAATATATCCAAGATTAAAACTAGGCAGACTGCAGGCTCAAAACACAGGGAACCCAGCTTGGAACTTTGTTATATACAAGACTCTGACTTACATGTTTCCTGTCCTCATAGATGTCAATAGGGCTGCAGCAGGTCTTTGTGGAAATGGCACCTCTTCCTCTCAATACTCTTCTTATTGTTTTCCAGTAGTGCCTTAAAACCCAATCAAGCTGGGGGCCTCATTGTGTCAGGCACAGAATTTACTTCTGGCCTGGGAAACAGCCAAATCTGAAACAATAATAGGAACCTTTGGACAAAGGCACTTAAAATAGAAGGGCAAAAGTTAATACAATGAACCTCTGGACTAAGCCCCCTATTTGGCATCATGCAGAATTTAACAATTGAGAGGGCATTATCAGAAAGAACCAAAGGAGGCAGAAATAAGAGTTCTGTGAGATTTATAACAAGGATCAAGCATGGTTACATAATACAGCTTTCGTCCTGGACTTGCTTTAGGGGAAGAACAACATATATAGATGCAAAGATCCACATCCTGCAGTGTGCTGGGCATGTCCTGTGAACCTGTTAATTCCAGGGCACCCTTTGCTGTAGTAAATGAGCAGCAAATGCAGAGCTGGGAGATGAGAACCTGCAGCACATGGCAGGAGGTGCTTGTTCAGCGCCTCACAGGATCAGACCCATAAGGTTTAAAGACTGTCTTAACCAAAACTCTGTAAAAGTGATCAGCCCAATTAGCACTGTTGAGTCAGCTGGTGATCCAGAGAGACAGTATTTGTTCCTCTTTCATAGGTTTTTGTATCCCAGGTCAGAGACAACATGCCAGCTAATGTCTAAAATCTATCCATTATTATTTATCCCAAGTGTTATCAACCTCCAAGGCTGGATGGGAATTCACAATTTCATCAGAGCTATGAATGAGAATAAACCACAAGGGGGGATGCTAACAGTTATTATTTCTCCACTCTTGCCTGGTGACAGAAACTGCATTATTTTAAGGGATTGAGAAGAAAAATTAGTCTCATAGGAAAACCATACTGCGATGTTCCTTGGCTGGGCTTGAGCCAACGTTCACTCAGAAGGCATAAGCTTGATATGTTATCAGAATTCTTTTAGCACCACAGCTAATGTCACAGAATTTTGTGCTACTATACTTTTATATAATTTTATGCCCCCAGTCCATGACTAGGGTCCCCAGGCACTATGGTAATTCTCTGAATAACTGTCTATGGTGATAATATAGTAGGTAGATTTTCTTTTATCCTGATGAGGCCAGTGGTGTTTTGGATAAGAAAATGGCCTCTCAGGAACTGAGGGAAGAAGCAACCATTGACCTTTCAGATGATAAAATCGTCAAAACCTCTCATGTCCTTAAATTCTAATGAAGGTTGTTTTCCCTCCTTCTTTCTTCAGACTGATTTTGAGATTCCCTCAGTTCAGAACCTATTGTGTGTAATGCTTTTTAATGCCTTTTAGAGAGATGGAGGCTCCCTGTGGAAATGTTACTTTTGACAGAGAAATATAGATGGGGTGATAGTAACTGAGCTTCAGTCACGAGAGATAGCAGATTGCTATGCAAGACAGGACTTTTATGTTTTGCTTTGTTTTTCCTTTTCACCATCTCCTTCCTGTACCTTTTTACAGGACTGACACAGAGGGCTGCTGATGAGAATCACATATATTTGTGTCAAATCTTTTTTTTTTTTTTTTTTGTGAAGGAGAGATTGATCTTTTTCTGGCTCATTTATCTTTGTGATGGAGATCCTGATTCTCATTTATACAAGGGCCACTGCACACTGCTCTAGCAGTGAAATGGGGCCTTTAAGTGGGTTTGAATTACGTTTATGCTCACTTTAAGGCTGCTTTACACTGCAAGAAAAGTGTAAAATACCCTTGGTATAAATTAAATAGCAAAAAAAATTGTTAACACACAATTGAGGTGGCCGGGTGATAGCTTTTCCCCTTCCAGAACATTGCATTTAACAAAACTCAAACTTGTACAAACCAGGAACTACAGAGTTAAGATGAATGCCCACATACCCTTAACTCTGCCCTCTCTGAGTTATGCTCCAAAACACCCACAACACACTCACTCACATTCTGCCCTATGCTCAAACACTGAGCCTACTCCCCTGACTGAATACTACACTTGTAAAAGTTAACAACCACTTCATACCCTTTTACAACCCTGTCACACTTGCACAGAGGATACCACCTAAACCTAAATTTTCCTTTACCCATAATTAAATCCACAGACTGCTCTTAGATCCCACCTCACTACTGACAATACCCAGGGCAAAAAGACCCCATTGCCCTGCTACTGACACATCCTAAACAATTTTGTATTGTAAAGGGGTTTAATGCGGTTATTAAATTTTACAAGTGTAAAAGTTGAAAGGCAGAGTGCAAGTATATGTGTTTGGGGGCCTCATTCAAAGTGGGCAAAATTAAGGTTATGTGGGCATTTACCATAACTCTGTATTTCCTGAACATTGCTTACCCAGCCATGCCCTAGGCCCACCTAATCTGCCTTCCTCCAAACTGGGCCCCTCCCCCACACACTCTGGCCAGTTCTCCCATCCCACACTGGGATAATATGTATCTTAACTATTCATTTTATGGATATGAGATGTTAATTTTGTGTTACCTTCAGCTAGGGTTACCACACCTCCAGGTTTTCCCAGACATAGCCTCTTTTTTGACAAGGAGCCTGTCTTCAGGTAGGAGGCACCCCTGGTTGAGCAGGGACAGGTGTGGCTTAGTGACCCAGCACCTCTCCCCACCCCATGGTAACTGGACTTTTGGTGTCTGGTCAGTACATCTGGCTGGACACTACCAGGTCCCCTTTTCAAACAGACACTCTGGTTGACAACCAGGCACCTGGCAACCGTAAATGGCTCCCGGACATAGAAGCCAAAAACTGGACTGTCCAAGTAAAACCTGGCGGCAACCCTAGCCTCCAGTGAGAACTCTCACCGCAGGTACCCCCTCCAGTAGGCCCAAATGTACCCCTCCCTTCAGCTCCCCCTCAGTAGTGTTCTCTTTTTGGGAACCTGAAATATGGTAACCCTACCTTCAACTCCCTCCTCCCCATCCCAGCTCACCTGGGGGGCAAAGAGAGGGGCTTAGATGCCCATGGAGGGACAGGACTCTCCAGATCCAAGTTCACATGGACGGGCAGGGAAAGGGGCTCTGAAACCCCAAGAGGAAGAGCGTCCTCCAGATCCCAGAACACACAGTGGGCAGGGAGAAGGATTCAGACTATTCCAGAGGGGGAGGAGTCCTTCAGATCCCAGCATGAACATGGAAGGGGAGAATTCAAGGCTGATAGCCCCACTCCAAAAAACTCCCCAACTTCCTCTACTATTCCTCACATTCTCCAATCCCTTCCATCTTCTCCCCTCCTATTCTCCCCAATCCCTAACCTTTACCAAAGCCCCAGCCCTCTTCCCTCTGCTACCACCTATTTCCATTTATTTCCTTTCTCATAATACCCTGTCCCCCACAGGGCCGGCTTTAGGAAGTGCGGGGCCCAATTTGAAGAGTTTCGACAGGGCCCCAGCAGGGATGACTTAAAAAAAAAAACACATGTAAAAAAACACATGGGGCTTGTACTCACCGGGCGGTGATCCAAGTCTTTGGCAGCACTTTGGTGGCGAGTCCTTCACTTGCTCAAGGTCTTCGGCAGCACTGAAGGACCCACCGCCGAAGTGCCACTGAAAACCCAGAGTGCCGCCAGGTGAGTAAAAATTAAAAAGGCACCTCTAGCCAGGGAAGGGATTCTCACTGGGCGCAGGGCCCTCTTAGGCGCAGGGCCCGATTCGGGGGAATTGGTGGAATAGGCCTAAAGCCGGCCCTGGTCCCCCACTACAGACCCAAACCCTCTCCCTGTGTTCCCATCTACTCTTCCATCCCAGTCACCCCTCCCTCAATGAATACTCACTCATTTAATTTATTTTCTTTTCAAAAATACTTGAGAACCTTCTTAATTATTCGCTGTACTCGGATCATGTTTCTCAGAAAACAAAACAACACAAAAATCCCACAAGCTTGAGAGAGGCAGTTTTTTCCAAAGTATTTTCAGTTCATTCTCAGATTTTTGCCCAGGGTAGATTTCAAACTTCGAAGTTTCTGGAATCTGTGAACTTAACAAAATGTTTTGGTTTTTTTTCCCTGGGGGCTGCCTCTTGCTCCAGTGACCCCACATTTAGATCAGTAGCCGTACCCTACATTCCCGTGAGGCATAGAAAATTTCAAGACAATCTGTGTAATCAGGTAGATTTTAGAGCACAAGGAAGAGTGGTCCTTTTAACAGGAAGAGCTGCCCGACCTTAGCTAAAGCAGAGCTGGCACGCTACTAGAATATTGTGTGAAACTAGATGGAGGATGGAGGTGAGGGTCTACAGGTCCATCAGCAGCACCACAGGTTCAAAGAGGTGTGAAGTGACCCATTCATCCCAGTGAGATATTCTCAGATAAAAGGAAATACTCACTGGAGATGAAAACAGGCTGAAACCAAATTATTTTACTCTATCTGAGGCCATGTCTACATCTAAAATTTTGCAGCGCTGGTTGTTACAGCTGTATTAGTACAGCTGTATAGGGCCAGCGCTGCAGAGTGGCCACACTTACAGCAACCAGCGCTGCAAGTGGTGTTAGATGTGGCCACACTGCAGCGCTGTTGGGCGGCTTCAAGGGGGGTGAGACCAGCTTCGCCGCGGTTTGCTCTCGCGTTCCCCGAACCACCCTGCAAACCGCAGGGAAGGAGACCTGCTTGCTCGGGGGTTCCGGGAATGCGAGAGCAAACCGGGAAAGGAGACCAGCTTCGCCGCGGTTTGCTCTCGCGTTCCCGGAACCACCCAGCAAACCGCAGGGAAGGAGACCTGCTTGCTCGGGGTTCGGGGAACGAGAGAGCAAACCTGGGAAGGAGACCAGCTTCGCCGCGGTTTGCTCTCGCGTTCCCGGAACCACCCAGCAAACCGCAGGGAAGGAGACCTGCTTGCTCGGGGGTTCCGGGAACTCGAGAGCAAACCGGGAAAGGAGACCAGCTTCGCCGCGGTTTGCTCTCGCGTTCCCGGAACCACCCAGCAAACCGCAGGGAAGGAGACCTGCTTGCTCGGGGTTCGGGGAACGCGAGAGCAAGCTGGGGAAGGAGACCAGTTTGATTACCAGAGGCTTCCTCAGTGATGCTGGGATACCTGCTTATTCCACGGAGGTCAAGAAAAGCGCTGGTAAGTGTCTATACTTGATTACCAGCGCTGGATCACCAGCGCTGGATCCTCTACACCCGAGACAAAACGGGAGTACGGCCAGCGCTGCAAACAGGGAGTTGCAGCGCTGGTGGTGCCCTGCAGATGTGTACACCTCCTAAGCTGCAGCGCTGTAACTCCCTCACCAGCGCTGCAACTTTCTGATGTAGACAAGCCCTAAAACTGAAAAAAGCTCAAATGGACTTTCAGAAGTTTTTTGTGAAAGTGACTGTTGAACTGTTTGCAGCTGATTCACGGCATGATTTTACAACACCTCCAGGCCAAGCCCTGCCTCCATACACCTTATCACAGCAAGAGGATCTTAAAACTTTGGAAACAGCAAGTACAGGTTCTCTCAGTACAGTTATGACTGAAGATGGTGTGAGAAATGTAACTGTTCCTACATATCTCAGAGAAAAAAAGCAATGGGCCTAATCCACTACATCTGCCTGATTTTCCAAGGAGAATGTTTAGGACACATAACCATTCTTTTTCAGTTTTCCATTACAACAAAATTCCTTGGGTTGAATATTCTGTTCAACAAGATGCAGTATTCTGCTCTCCCTATCATCCTTTACACTCTGAAACAGGCTATTGTGGATGATTCATTTATCAAAAAAGGTGAGCCAAATTGGAAGAAAATATCTGAAAAATTGTCTAAATATGCTGTTCGCCAGGTTCACATGAAATGTATGTAAAACTGGCAATTCTTCCAACATACCGAAGAAAATGGATCAGTAGCAGTGAAGATTTTGGCAAGTCATAAAAGTATCGTTGAGAGAAACCAGGATTACTTTAGTAAGGTTGGTGATATTGTCAAATTACTTTAGAAAATTGGTTTACCATTTCAGGGCACAATGAGGAAAAGGAATCTATATGGAAAGGGAATTTCCATGGATGTTGTGATTTCTTTTCAAAGTATGATGAAACTTTCAAGAAAATGCAGGCAAGTTATTTTAATTTCACAATCCTTGCATTTCAAAACAAAGTGCTGCAGATTTGTGCAGATTTGGTTTGCAAAGAAATTGTACAGGCAGTGAATAAAACTGTTTTTTCGGATGGGGTGGGGTGGGGTGGTTTTTTTGCTGTAATTGCAGATGAGGCCAGGTCATTTAAAAGATTACAGAAAGGTTCCTGTGCTTCATCAATTGCTCGTCTTCCCAAAATGCAAATGGCATTTTTACTGCCATAAAGACAGCTTTGGAGAAGAGTGGATTGCAGTATGTGCCTGTAGTTGCTCAATCTTATGATCGTGCTTCTGTGATGTCAAGACATGTAGCCGGGGTTCAGCAATGAATGAAAAAAGACCATCCATTTGCAATGTATGTACACTGCATGGTACACAAACTCAGCCTTGTCCTCTTGGAGTGCTGTAAAGTAAATCGTAATTCTGTGGACTTTCTAAATGTACTTGAGAAATTGTATTCAGTCTTTGTAGAGCCAGCCAATTATCAGATGTTTTTTGACGTGCAGACAGCTTTGGGTCGTATGCATCAAGAGATTGTGCAGCCAAGTGATATGCGCTGGGCATGTAAGTGGAGAAGTGTGTTTTCAGTAAATATGCAATACATTGCCATCGTGCTGTGTCTAAAAGATCTGAGTGAACAAGGCAAAAAAATGGCCTGTGGAAGCAAAGAGCCTTTATCTCACATGACTGTGTTGGTGTCACTAAGCATAACCCTAAGTAACTCAGGAGGGTGGAAGGCCACAAGCATATGGAGCCTTCCTGGTTTTAGGCCTCAGCAGACAAGAGTCCCTCCATGTTTGAACTTTAATCGACCTAAAAGGCCAGGTGTAACAGCCGTTATCAGTTGCAACAGTTCTAACTGGTCTAAAGCAGAAATAATGAGGCCTGTGCACCTTTAGCAGAAGGACAAGATAACTTGCAGAAGGAAAACTTACTAACGAGCTGCCGTGGCCAAGATTACTTAATGCACCTGCACTTACGTAACTGCTACAGGGGGAGAAAGGAGGAAGGGGGGGGAGAAGAAAGAAGAAAGAGAAAAAAAACTTATAAAAAGGGAAAAGCCGCTTGTGTAGGGGTGCTGGATCTGAGGCATGCCAAGTCTCCCAGCACCGCTTTGAGATCTCAAATAAATTTTGCTTGCTTCTCCGCCCTGGTGTGTTTATTGGCGCTACGCACTCTGGGCAACGAACCACTGTTGCTTGCCTCTGGCACCCTCTGTGCCTGCAACAACTGGAGTTTAATTCATTGAATGCTTGATTATCTTTCAACATATTATGCAAGTTGTTCATGTCCCTCACAAAGGACTACCAGGCATGGATACCACACTTGCAAAAGCTTCCTCTATCACAGAGAAAATGAAAGTGCATTTTGAGAACTGAAGTGAAGAAGGCTGGAATGAAATGTGGAAAGAAATTACAGAATTCTGCCAAGACCATAACATTGCAGGGCCAGATGACATACTTCACTCATCAAAGCAGGGCCGCCTGGGGGTGGGGGGCAAGAGGGGCAATTTGCCCCAGACCCCGGGCTCCGCAGGGGCCCCCACGAGTTTTTCGGGGCCCCTGGAGCGGGGTCCTTCACTCGCTCGGGGGCCCCAGAAAACTCTTGCGGGGCTGGGCCCCAGAGTTTCTTCCGCTCCCGGTCTTCGTTGGCGGGGGAGAAGGACCCCCCGCCATCGCATTACCGCCGAAGCGGGACCTGCCGCCGAAGTGCAACCCGGGGGCGGGGGGCCCTTCCGTTCAGGGACCCGCCGCCGAAGTGCCCCGAAGACCCGCGGCGGGGACCCCCCGCCACCGAATTACCGTCGAAGAGCGGGCTGCACTTCGGCGGCGGGTCCCACTTCAGCGGTAATTCGCCGGCTGGGGGCCCCCGCTGCGGGTCTTCGGGGCACTCCAGCAGCGGGTCCCAGAACGGAAGGGCCCCCCGCTGCCGAACAGGGCCGGCTCTAGACATTTCACTGCGCGGGGGGTCCCCTGCCGCTTGCCGGTCCCACGGCTGCGGATGCTCCACCGGAGCCGCGGGACCAGCGGACCCTCTGCAGGCACGCCTGTGGGAGGTCCACCGGAGCCGCCTGCCGCCGATGGCCCCAGGCCCCCGGAATCCTCTGGGCGGCCCTGCATCAAAGCAGCTTTTATGGACTGAATTGTCCCAATAACTCTGGGTCAAAGAGAGTATGTAGAAGAGGCAACAAATGTTTGTGAAATGCCCGAGACTGTAACTGCACCTGAAAAAAACAGGTGGCATCAGCAGCTGTACCTTCCTGTTTTGGATGCCATAATTGCAGAGTTACGGAGACGATTCTCAAAAGAATCAATGGTGATTGCTGAAGCGTGTGACTCAGTGTTAAGGTGTGACAAAAACGGCATTCATCCATTCTTGCAAAAATATGCAGACCCACTCAGCATAAATCCTCACCTTGCAGCTGGAGAAATGGAAATTTTTACCAGTACAGAATCTCCTGTTACCTTTCTAAGACTTCGAGAAGAAATGTGTCAGATTATGTACCCAAACTATTACAAACTCATTCATTTAGCTCTCAGATCGCCAGTCGGGATGGCCACAACAGAACAAAGCTTTTCTGCAATGAGATGGATTAGAAAGTGGTTGCGTTCAACGATAGGAGAAGATTTTCTTCACTGGCTCTTCTTCACACGGAAGCTGATCTAACTGTAAAGCTGATTCTAGAGAACATTGTGGACATTTAGGCTAACCAAAGGAAAAGACAATTGCTTCTACATTAAGATAAATATTGTAGTTTTATATTAAGACAATGTTTATATGTCTGGAAAACCAGGGAGACATGCTTCATAGTTACATGAAAGTGCTCAGTTCTGTTTATTCAAGAATTTGGTTTTATGCTAATGTTGATTTTTCACTGGTAGTTGGTAAATAAGTTAAAATAAAAAGTAAGAGTGATTAAATAATGAATGTAAACTGTATATGTAATTTTAAGTACACTGTAATTTAAGTACCTCTAACAATCAGTAAATCCAGAAGTTAGATCTATATTTATTATTAATACTATTTAAGCCCCTTGCACCCCCAAATACAGAAGTCAAATTATACCTATGCAGGGGACCTGTGATCCTGAAACACACACACAACAGCACTATGTGGGTCTGACAGATGCCCTGGCCCTATTCTTCCCCAGTACTCCTGCCATTCACCCCCTTGCCAGTTTTCCTCCCCCTCTCTCTCATCTGAGCCCCCTAACCCCTCCAACTTCCCCTACCACCCACCCCCATTTGTCCTCCCTCCCAAAATCCTCCCTCCCATTGATGCAGTCCCAAATTCCTTTCACCTTATTCCCCCACAACAACTCCACCACCTAAAATTTCCCTCTCCTGCCATCAAGATTTGCATGAATACTTTTTTTATAAAAATACTTTGATTATATTTCTGACACCCTGGCACCCCAATATTCACCAATGTCATAAAATTAGGATATGTTTTGTACAAACTATGTCTTGTGAGGTATCATTCTAAAAGTCTTGATCTGCTAGACATTAATATCTTGTTGGATTGTATGTGCTATTGTCACATGTGAAGTTATGACGTTGGCTATGTATGTGTTACTGAAACATGTTGTGAGGTTGCAAACACCCACAAGCAGCCTTTCAGGTACAACAATAATAAGGCCTAGCAATGTTAATGGCTTATTGAGGAAATACACACAAGCACAAGGATTCCTCCAGGAACTGTCTACAATAGAAACCTCTCAGAGATAGCACTACACAATGGGAACTATTTGACCCATGTCACAGCAAAATAGCTCTCCAGCAAGCGGAAAAAAGATATAAAAGGGGGAAAATGACACCATGGGGGGACCTTACTGTCCCTACAACAACACACCTGAAACACCTGAGGAATAAAGACTGAACAGGGGGGAAGTGATGATCCCAGACTAAGGGATTTCTAGTCTGTGTATGAAAACCTGCAAAAGCCAACCTGAAAAGCCAAGACAGCTTTTGCCTTAAGAATCTGTCAGCCTGTTTATCACTCTGGGTGAGAAATGTGTTAAACTCAGTTTGCAGTTTTGTTTGTTTACTGAGTAATCTACTTTGATCTGTTTGCTATCACTTATAACCACTTAAAATCTATTATCTTGTAGCTAATAACCTTATTTTATGTTTTAATCCAAACCAATGTTCATGGTCCTCTTCACATTGAGGGAGAGGTGGACTGGGTATTAAACCTATATACTGGCCAGATTTGACCAGAGCAGGAAGGTACTGCTCTGTGGTCCCAGACTGGGAAGTTGGTGGTTAGAGAGCCTGCATGTAACTGCAGCTGGGTGTGTCCCTACCTGTATGAATGCTAGTGCCAGTGCAGGCTGGAAGGCTTTGCAGCTTGCCACAGCAGCACAGTGTGTGACGGAGCCCAGGCTGGTGGGTCAGAGGACTCAGTGGTACCCCGGTTCCAGGTGTCACCCTGGGGGAATCTGTCACAGTGGTATTGTCGTACAGGATTAAATGCACAGTTTGTTGTTCTGAGTGAGACTGACTGTTCTTACACTGGTGGTGATTTTAAGTGTGGTGGCTAGAGATCAGTCTAAGTGGTTACCAGTTCGTCTGGCCTTTTTATTGTTAAAGCAGCAAAGAGTCCTGTGGCACCTTTTAGACTAACATACGTTTTGGAGCATGAGCTTTCATGGGTGAATACCCACTTCATCAGATGCATGTAGTGGAAATTTCCAGGGGCAGGTATATATATGCAGGCAAGCTAGAGATAATGAAGTAGTTCAATAAGGGAGGATGAGGCCCTGTTCTAGCACCTTTTTATTGTTCTAACTGAAAGGCTGCTTGTGGGTGTTTTCAAAGTCACAACATGTTTCAGTAAAACATACATAGCCAAACTTCATAACTTCATATATGACGATAGCACATACAATCTAACGAAATAGTATCTAGCAGATAGAGACTTTTAGAATAATGTCTCACGAGGCATACTTTGCACAAAACATATTATAATTATACGACAGGGGTGAATATAGGGGTACCAGGGTCTCAGAGAGTCCATGGCAGGATTGAAGCCTTAGTGGCAGGACTCCTTTTAATGTTAGTGGGAGTTGCATGGGAAAATCTCATCTGTTGATCTGAGACTACAGTGCATAATAGTTTCTGGATACCAGTGCCTAATTCTGATTTCACATACACCCATGTAAATCAGAAGTCACTTCATTAAAGTCAATGGAGTTAGGCTGGTGCAAACCAGTAAATATTAAATGCAAATCATCAACATTGCTAGTATATATCATGAGTTCTGAACCCTATTCTGCACCCTTTAAAGTAGATGGCAAAATTGATTTAATTGTGAGCAGGATCTGGCCTTATGTTAGAGGGTTGTCTTCTGCTAATCAGTGGCCATACATCAATTTCCTAGTTCCTAGAAGTGAGAGTTGATGCAACCATTGGACATGAGAGAAAAGAATGGCTGACCTTGGGAAATTAATTGCGTTTATTTTTTCTCGGGCAAGGTATTAAACAATGAATATATAAATATGAACACTAAAAGAAATCTAAGATATATGTTAAATAATAACAGATTGAGATGTTTCATTTTAGTGTTTTATATAATATATAAAAAGTGTGTGAGGGGGCTTGTCCTTTTTATTAACATGGTAATTTTTTAATATAATACAGATGACATTTAGGAAAATGAATTACCAGCTATCCCATAGGGCTCTCATTAAAGATGTTGCATCTCACGAGGTTACTCTGGCTGACAAAATGCTTAAATGAATTAATAAGAAGCATGGATTGACTGAATGAACTCTGTAGTTACTACTTTTAATAATGACTAGCTGAACTATAGATAATTAAAGGGGCTAAAGATATTACACCAGGAGTATTCTAGGTCTTACAATACATTAAAGACATGAAATTATAGAATAAATAGAGCTCTAAATCATTTAAGAGATTGCACATATCTGGTTTAGAGAGTAGCTTTAATGTGACTGAGGAATCAAAATCTAAATATCACCTCAATATATCTTTAAGAACTTTTTCTACTTGCATCATTTGCCATTAGTTTTAAAACAGTAGTATGTAAGTAGATGCTAGTGAGGAAGCTCTTTCGATGTTTGAAAGCTTTACCTTGCAAGCACATTTGGTTTTGTCCATTGCAAGCAGAGAAAGCCTAAAAATATGCTCAATATCTACTCTATTGCTGTACAATTTACAATACTGCAAGAACAGACTAAATGCAGTGGCTAAAACTGTATAGTCAAGTTCAGAATGAGATTACTACTAAAGCTGAGTGAATAATTGATCTTTTTTGTTCAGTCACCAAACTAAACAATTTGAAAAAAAAATTCTGGTCCAATGAAAAATTTTGTTCAACCCAAAATGAATTTTTGAGGGTTTTTGTTTGTTTTATTTTATTATCTTTTGGGGTGTTTTTACCCTTTAATTAAAAAAAAACTACCTAAATTTCAAAATGAATTGTAGTTCCAAAACACAAAGCTGAAACATTTTATTTTGAAAATGTTGACATGAACTATTGAGATATTTAAAAATAATTTTTATATGGCTGAAGTTATTCTCCAAATTCAACTGATATTCACAAATAGTTTTGGTTACTCCCAAACTGCATTTTTCAGTGAAGAAGCTAGTCAACTGAAAAATTGTGCCCAGCTCTAATAACTGTCTCATAATCTTGTTCTGTGAGGTTTAATGGGGAAGGAAAGGAGAAGGCTGAGGTGTGTGAGCAAAGAACAAAACATCAAAGAAACCAAGGGACTTTTTTAACCTGCCAGTTGGTGGACCTGCTTTTTTTTTTATTTTTTTTTTATTTTTTATTTTTTATTTTTTTTTTTTTATTTTACCTACAATTGTTTGCAAGCACAGATCTCACTCGGATGTACAATTATCTGATCTGGGGGGAAATCATGGACTTGGGTATATTAATGATGTAGCATTGGTGAGTGCAAAATAAGGTGATTTTTAAAAAAAATCTGGCCTAGAGAGATCCACAAAGGTAAATGAAGATCTTGGATTAGATATTCAAAGTGCACTTTTAAATATTTTCTTGGTTAATAGTTTGATTCCCTAGTAAAGAAATATTTTAGCCTTCCACACTGCAAAAGCTCATACAAAGTTGGGCTTCCTGGCCCCCACAGAGAAAAAGGAGGCAGTGTTAAGACACTTAGGAGGCATGTTTAATTTTTTATATTGAGGACTCATGAAGGAGACAAGGGAAATATCTTGCCAGCCCTGTCAAATAAGAAAACAAAAACAGGCTAGGCATGCAGTGAAAGTGGATGTGTCCTTGTTGCTGACAGACGCTGAGTCTCTTTGTGGATCCAACAAAGTTACCTGCCTGATATATACACCCGCGCCCACTCCCTCTCAGACACACACTTTGGGTATCATAATCCATTAATATAAACAACTATTTTTGCAATTTTTCACATTTCTGTATTCTGGGTTAGGGGCGTCCATGAAAATGACACTGAACTATGGAAAGTTCATGTATCTTAATAAGCATAAAATAAAAAATGAAAGAAAAGGATGCTGAACACTAGAGGCAGAATGGGACTAGAGTTATTAGCAAGATACTGGGCTAGAATCTGATCTCAATTACACCCATGTACATCCAGGATAACTCTACAGATGTTACTTCGGATTTGTGAGTGAGATCAGAATTAGATTCCTGTTTCAACTACAATTTTAGGTGTGACTCATTCTCATCACTCCAGGTATGAAAGCCTTTTCCTTTGCACCCTCTGACATCTGGAAGAACCTGCATCATGCATGTATTTCTCTGCCTCATTTACTCATCACCTCTTTTCACATCTCATCTGCAAACATGGATTTTCTGTCTTTCTGGTACTTCTTTCCATCTCTCTCTGCCTCTTCCACAACTGAATACTATAATTATATTATTTAATGCTGCAAAGCAGTCCGGGTTTGTATGAAAGCGTCTGACCAGAGTAAGGTTGGATCATACTGTGTTGTACTCACAACAAAATGAAAAGGAGGAAAAGCAATAAAAGAGTTAATTGCTGTAGAACTCCAGTGCGTCATACAACCACAGCCTCTGCGTGAGGTTCTGACGCATCAACTGAAGTCTCTGAGAGTGGTGGTCTTGCTGATAACTCCTCTCCTGCTGTTATATCCAGAGGAGTCCACAGCAAATGAACACCTCATGAATAACAGCATGGTATCAGTGATGTAACACAGCCTGAAAAATATCAATGAATATCAGTGAGTCCTGAGGAACAAAGGCCCACTGCTCCTTCCTTCTCTGTTGAACAAACACACCTGAATTTCAAACATGCACCACACTGCATCTCTATCTGTATGTATCACTGACCCCCCTCTTTGCTTTATGTAGGAAAATAGAGCTAAGCAGCATTAATTTCTCATTAATTTCATGAGCACTAATAAACATTTGTAGCTGTACAAGCTAAGATAATAGAGTTTGGCCAGAGCTGCAATATTGGGCTCTACCACATTTCAGGGATCTTTAAATATGGGCTTTTAATCTGGCTGCTGAATTGGAATCAGAATCCAGGTTTGGCTTCTGACTCTCTCCCAACATCAAGAGTTATTAGTAAACCAGGTCTCCCTCATTTTTCAGGAGCAAACATCACTTGTCAGGGGGCAGGAAGGAATTCCCCCATTGTTCAATTCACTCAGGTCTTGAGGTAAATAAAGCTCACTGAAGTTGGGAAGACTGCATTATGGCTAGGAGGGAGGGAGTTAACTTCCTTTGGAAGAATTGGATTTTGGGAACTGCTAGACACAGATGCCACCTAGAAAGGCCATTGTTCCAATCTGGAAAATTCCCATTGCACTTGCTTTTTCTCCTCTTCCTCTTCAGAGGGAGAATCTTTCTGTCCTAATTTCCCCACTTTTATTTACTGTCAGAAAATTGACCTGTAAGTCTGAGGAATTCTTGTTCTTCTTCTTTTTTTTTTTTAAAGGTACTATACTTTAAAGGACATTTACTCACCAAGCAGATTTCTTCAGTCCTTTGCAGTTGAGTACCACCAGCCATACTAGCAGAATAGAACTAGTTTTGGAGCCTGTGAAGTCATCATTTATCTATGATTGTAACCAGTGACATGCAAATACAGAGCTTGCCATGAGGATCGCTCTGGGCACAGTATCCAAATAAGAAAGAATACAGCAAATTCTCTGTATTTTTGTTTAAATAGCTTCAGTAGGATTCCTTGCCTCCACTGGGAAATGATCATTGCTAACAGTATATTTTCAACTTGATTTGTGCTTTATTTGCCATAGCAAATTTGCCATAGTAACTCCTTAGCCACATGTGTCCCTTTCAGCAGCGTTTGCAAGTTAAGCTAAGCCAACATTAAGTAATTCCATGTTTGAGATTTCATAGTATGAAATAAATAGTCTACTCTGGTTCTTATACTATGCCTACCGCTGTGATGTCAAAACATCTAAATATAAAAAAGCAGAAATTACTTTTTCCCAGGATGAAACCTATAAGGAGATTTTGCCAATCTGGGACTAAAATCATCCCTTTTGATTAATCCATCATGACTTCCATTGATGTCAATGGGGCTCTACCAGGGATGGATTTAGTCCATTCTTTGGGAATAATTTTACCTCTGGGATTTATATTGTATTAATTTCTGCTGCTCAGTCCTCCAAAGCTGGCTCTATATCATGATATACCAAGCTGCCCCTTTCTGTTATGAAATTATGTAAACTGCATCATGAAAAACGATATGTTGAAGAAGTACCTAATGGCATATTATGAACTGCACAGCTCCCATAGAGCAATTAAAAATGATAAACAATCTTTTCTAACATTTTCCTCAAAACTGCACATGGGCTTCAGCCAGTCACAAGACTTAGCTGCAGCGAATGCATTAAACAATCCATCTGCTCTTCGCACTGTTCATCACTGATTTATAACCCATTTGGCCAACAAAAACAAAGCTGATGAGATGAGTTCTCCAGAGACCAACTACAGCTTTTCACCTACAGTGTCCAGAGAAAGAGATGTGTCCTATCCAGCTAGTGTTTTCCCAGGATTTGGACCCAGCAGATATGTTATTTGCAGGCTTCATGCACATGTTATTGTCTGCGTGGACTTACAGGATCTTGTTTAGGTCTCAGTTATACTCCTGGAAATATAATAATTTAATTGCCTTTAGTGGAATTGTTCTAGATTTGCTCCAGTGTAACTGAGATTAAAATGTGACCTACAGTATCCTCAAAAGGCTCAGCAGTTCTTCAGAAGACTCTGAGGTGGTATCTCATGGATTTTTCAAGGACACTTCCAACCTTTCACTTGCTACTGGGACTGATATATTTTTAACTCTTCCCTTCAGTGAGCCACATCTTGGCCCCATTGGTGCAAAAGGACTATAAAGCTACCCTAAATTGGCAGCCAAGGATTTCGCAGTATGCCACACCTAATATTTGGGTGTACAGCCAGCATAGTCAACTCTACATCACCTCCTTCCGGACTCCTAGGGTAGGGGGAAGCCTGGGGATGGTAGAAACAATGACCACAGTATTCTTTCTCCAGTGATCCCTGGCTAGTTTACTCTACCTATCTGGGAATTTATATGGCCCGCCTTACAGTAGCATCTGAGTGTATCACAATCACTAATTTCTTTTATCCTACCCACCTTTATCCCAAGGTGAGGAGGGAACATTTAGCCCCATTTTACAGATGAAGAACTGGGTGACAGGATAGATTAAGTGACTTGCCCAAGGTCACACAGGAAGTCTGTGTCCTAGCCAGGAATTGTATATGAGTTTCCTGACTCTCATTTCAGAGCTCTGACCATCTTCCAACCCCTTTGGTGTCCCTAGCCTCTGTTTGCCAGAAGCTGGAAATGGGCAACAGGGGATAGATCACTTGATGATTACCTGTTCTGTTCATTCCCTCTGACACACCTGGCATTGGCCAGTGTCGGAAGGCATGATACTGGGTTAGATTTGGCCCTGACCCAGTATGGCCATTCTTATGTTCTTATATTCCTTTTGGGCCCTTACAAGCTACTGGAACTTAAAAGTTTCTCTCAGTAGTGCTGGTACCTTGAGCAGGGACTTGGATTAGATGACCTCTCGAGGTCCCTTCCAACCCTGATATTCTATGATGCCTGTTTCCTGAAGGAGGGAATTCCTTCCTCCCTCCTACTAGCCATCACAAGGAAGAGCTAAGCTTCTCATGACCAGCAATTCAACCTCCATGGACTATGACCTGTGGAGCAGGAGGGAGGATGGGAATGGGATTTGGGCTCACCCACACTGGGCTGGCAAAGGGGAAGAAAGAGTGAGCATGGGCAGATAGTTGTATACACACAGAGCCAGCACACACTAGAGGATACCATGGGGAAAGAGGGATTCTCTATCAAAAACATGGAACAAAAAACCCAGCAGGAGAATGGGGAATAAAAAGACGCAGAAAGGGTGTTCAAAAACACAGGTCTTAAGGTGTGGGAGGGTTTTTTTCACATGCATATACAAATGGGAGAGCTTTGGTGTAGACAGATGGGAAGGAGCGTTCACACATACTTTGGAGCAGAAACACTAGGAAGGATATAAGGGGGACAAGGAATTGCATACAGAGCAGGGACAATATAGCAATGTAGTAGAGGACAGAGAAATGCCGTCAGAGAAAGCAGGAGATGTGGAGGATGGAGAGAGTATAAGTACAGAGGGATACTCTCATGCACAAAGGACAGTGAGGATGGAGGGATGGGGGAAGGATTCACACACAGAGAGGAGTGGTGGAGTGGGGGAAGAATTCACACACAGAGAGTGGGGTGGGTAGATGGATTCACACACACAGAAGGGTGGTTGGGCTGGAGGGGTGGGTGGCAGGATTAAGAACATAAAAACGACCATCCTGGGTCAGACCAAAGGTCCATCCAGCCCAGTATACTGTCTTCTGACTGTGGCCAATGCCAGATGCCCCAGAGGGAATGAACAGAACATGTAATCATCAAGTGATTCATCCCCAGTTGCCTATTCCCAGTTTCTGGCAGACGTAGGCTAGGGACACCATCCCTGCCTATCCATTGATGCACCTATCCTCCATGAACTTATCTAGTTCTTTTTTTGAATCCTGATATAGTCTTGCCTTCACAACATCCTCTGGCAAAGAGTTCCACAGGTTGACTGTGTGTTGTGTGAAGAAATACTTCCTTTTGTTTGTTTTAAATCTTCTGCCTATTAATTTCATTCGGTGACCTCTAGTTCTTGTGTTATGAGAAAGAGTAAATAACACTTCCTTGTTTACTTTCTCCTTACCAGCCATGATTTCCCTTATTCATCTCGCCTTTTGTAGGTTCCAGAACTATCTCCTACAAGCAGCAGCAACACACACAGAGTGGGTGGTGGGGATAGGGTTGGGGGGTAGTGGTGGATGGATTCACACAGAGTGGTGGGAAGGGAGGCATAGGTGGAAGGACTCACAGGGAATAGGGGCAGTGGGAGTAGAGGGTGAGGGATTCACATGTAATAGGGGTGGTGGGGGTGGAGGGTGAGGGATTCATGTGGAACAGAGACAGTGGGGGTGGAGCGTGAGGGATTCACACACACAACGGGGTGGAGGGGATGGAGGGTGAGGGATTCACATGAATGGGGCAGTGGGATGGAGGGTGAGGGATGCACACAGAACGGGGCGGTGGGGATAGTGGGTGAGAGATGCACACGGAACAGGGGCGGTGGGGATGGGAGGTGAGGGATGCACACGGAACAAGGGCGGTGGGGATGGGGGGGTGAGGGATACACACGGAACAGGGGCGGTGGGGATGGGGGGTGAGGGATGCACACGGAACGGGGCGGTGGGGATGCGGGGTGAGGGATGCACACGGAACGGGGCGGAGGGGATAGGGGGTGAGGGATGCACACGGAACGGGGCGGAGGGGATGGGGGGTGAGGGATGCACACGGAACGGGGCGGTGGGGATGCGGGGTGAGGGATGCACACGGAACGGGGCGGTGGGGATGGGGGGTGAGGGATGCACATGGAACGGGGCGGAGGGGATGGGGGGTGAGGGATGCACACGGAACGGGGCGGTGGGGATGCGGGGTGAGGGATGCACACGGAACGGGGCGGTGGGGATGGGGGGTGAGGGATGCACACGGAACGGGGCGGTGGGGATGGGGGGTGAGGGATGCACACGGAACGGGGCGGTGGGGATGGGGGGTGAGGGATGCACACGGAACGGGGCGGAGGGGATGGAAGGGTGAGGGATGCACACGGAACGGGGCGGTGGGGATGGGGGGTGAGGGATGCACACAGAACAGGGGCGGTGGGGATGGAGGGTGAGGGATGCACACGGAACAGGGGCGGAGGGGATGGAGGGTGAGCGATGCACACGGAACGGGGCGGAGGG
Organism: Gopherus evgoodei; assembly: GCF_007399415.2. Classification (NCBI taxonomy): domain Eukaryota; kingdom Metazoa; phylum Chordata; order Testudines; family Testudinidae; genus Gopherus; species Gopherus evgoodei. The sequence goes on from NC_044322.1 coordinate 48,530,634, forward strand.
GATGGGGGGGTGAGGGATGCACAAGGAAGGGGGCGGAGGGATGGGGGTGAGGGATGCACACGGAACAGGGGCGGTGGGGATGGGGGGTGAGGGATGCACACGGAACGGGGCGGTGAGGATGGGGGGTGAGGGATGCACACGGAACAGGGGCGGTGGGGATGGGGGGTGAGGGATGCACACGGAACGGGGCGGTAGGGATGGGGGGTGAGGGATGCACACAGAACGGGGCGGTGGGGATGGGGGGTGAGGGATGCACACGGAACAGGGCGGTGGGGATGGGGGGTGAGGGATGCACACAGAACGGGGCGGTGGGGATGGGGGGTGAGGGATGCACACTGAACGGGGCGGTAGGGATGGGGGGGTGAGGGATGCACACGGAACAGGGGCGAAGGGATGGGGGGTGAGGGATACACACGGAATGGGGCGGTGGGGATGGGCGGTGAGGGATGCACACGGAACAGGGGCGAAGGGATAGGGGGTGAGGGATGCACACGGAACAGGGGCGAAGGGATGGGGGGTGAGGGATGCACACGGAACAGGGGCGAAGGGATGGGGGGTGAGGGATGCACACGGAACAGGGGCGAAGGGATGGGGGGTGAGGGATGCACACGGAACAGGGGCGAAGGGATGGGGGGTGAGGGATGCACACGGAACAGGGGCGAAGGGATGGGGGGTGAGGGATGCACACGGAACAGGGGCGAAGGGATGGGGGGTGAGGGATGCACACGGAACAGGGGCGAAGGGATGGGGGGTGAGGGATGCACACACCCAGTCCCTAGGCACCGTGCAGCAGCCTGGCTGTAGGCAGCCGCTGTCATTACAGCAGCAGGAGGAAGGTGGCGGGAGCGCTGATTGGCTGATTGGCTGCCTGGCGCCCGGCCCCGCCCAGGACAGGGGCGCTGCGCTCTCCCCGGCTGGCGCGGGGCTGTGTGAAGTAGGACGCCGGTGGCAGCCCCGCGCTCGCTCTGGTCCCGCTCGCTGAAGCCAGACTGGGAGCTCGGGCCATTTCCCAGAGCAGGTCAGTGAGCTGCCCCCCACCCCCGGCTGGGCTCGCCCCCTGGCGATCCGCAGGAGTAACGGGGGTTGCATGGGCGCACGCGGGGCTCTCCGGAGTGACCCATGTGGTGCGGCTGGGCAGCGGGAGCTGAGCGGCGCTGCAATGGCTGTGCTGTCCCAGGGCTGCCCATGCCTCATGTCAGTCCCGGCCTCCAGCGGTGGAGCCGATTCTCGGGACTTTAGAACCGGATCATCAGGAGCTGCTGAGTCTCCTTCAGTTGGTGAGCGCAGGGGAGAGGGGGGAGCTGGCAGTGCCCCGGCGGTTGATTTCCATGCAGACTCGCTCTTCTGATGAAGAAGGAGTTTGCTCTGTGCAGTGTCAGCGAGGCATGGGCCCTCCTGCCCCCCACCCCACTTAAAACCTAATTTATTCAAATGGTCCCAGTTTATAGCAGCCTCCGGAAACATCCCCCCCTGCGCCTGCCTGAGCCGCACCTCCCTGGGCTTGCTCTGCTCGGGGCATGGGGCTAGGAGGCGTTTTCCTCCCAAAGTGGTGGAGAGATTCGCCAGCTGGGCAACCGCTGAGGCTGCTCCAGAGCTGAACCTTTCACTTTCCAAAGGGACAGGAGAGAATCTGCTTTGCTTCATTGCTTGACTTCCCCTCCCACCATGGTCACTTCCCAGAGAGGCAGCTTGGTCCATTCATCCTGCGCAGCGAGGCAAGGATCAGTCAGTTGCAAAAGAAGAGTGATAGGTTCAGATGTTTACAGCTCTGGGTGTGGGGATGCTGCTATGTTGAGGGGTCAGGACAAGGGCTAGGAGTCAGTCCCTTTGGGTGCTGGGATTTGTTTGCTGCAGAACTTTCTCTGCACCTCCTGAAAAAATTAGTTGGGTTCATTGTGGATCGGTTTCAGGTGTACGATAATTATAATATAACCCCGTTAAGGGTGTATGCAGCTTACCTCTGGAGAGTGGTGTATAGTGGACAGTTCTCAGTTCAGTAAAAGCAAGTGTTATGGATCGGGCTAATGGCAATGCTGTGTAATTTCTGAAGCGATCATTCTCACTTTTTCATTACTGATTTATGCATCATTAGTTTTCTCACAGTACCCTACTGAAACTGATAGTTGCATGTGTTGGTGGTTGGGTGGGTGGGGAATTAACATACTTTTTGCTGTTTCAGATTATAGTTTTTCTTAAGTCGTTTGCTGTACATTTTCCCTGCTTGGGCTTTTAATGCAATGTGATACTCACAACTGCTGCATAAAGGTCACTAAACGAAAATGATTCATGCTTTTTCAGCAAGAGAAGAAAACAGTTGCAGAGTTTGAATCTGCTTCCCCTGAAGTCAATGGGAACGTTGCCTTTGACTCTGCTGAAATCAGGATCTGGTCCTTAATTAAGAAGGAAAAAAAATCTTTGCAGTTGATTGGAGTTCTAGCTTGCTGCACAGGAGTTGGGGAATTTTTCTGCATTCTACTGAGCCAGTGTAATGTGCTTTCTTCATGATCTGAGTTATCTGATTTCAGTCTTGGATCAGCATATCACACTCAGTCAAAGGTGCCTATACAGATAGATATGTAATATTTATCTCAGAATCTATCCATTTATCTCAGGCCTCCCATCACCATATATTGCACCTGATATTGACTGGTGGGATCAATGATGAACAACATATTAGTAATGTTAACAGAGCTTTCAAAACAGGATTTGAAAGCCTGACTTAATTGTAGGAAAACCCCTTCTGTCCCCTCTGCATCAGGATGAGTTACTGTAGTTAGAAAGAGAATACTGGATATTTTGTCTTTTTTGTGCCATAAAAGAAAGGGTAGTAATCAATGACATCTAATTTGTGGCTTGTTTTGTCTGTTTTCCTTTGTGGCTTTATTGTTTTCAGACATGATGTGATGGAGTAACGTACTATTTTTGTCCTTGTTGGCCTTTTCTTGACTCATTCAAATACTTAAAAATAAAAACATACTTTTTTCAATTCAGAGAAATTGTTTTGTTTTCAGGCAGAGGGATAGACTCTTTCACTGAGCCCAGGTGATGGACTGTGTCCATGAATTGGCTCTTTTCAGAATGGAAAAGATGCAGAGTCAGAACAGGCATATGTTGGTTTCTATTCTTTAACTATCCTGTCAAATGTAAGTTCTGTAGTGCAGAGCTAGATTTGTTACTGTACTATATATTCTGGAGCTCTGGAGGTTAAGGTTGCCATCGGCATTACATCCCGCATTATTTGTGTGTGGCTATGACAGGAGTTGTTGCCATTGAAAATGCATGGCAAAATTCCCACTGAGTCAGGATCAGGCTTAGACAGTACAATATAGAAAAAATATAAGTTGATGCATCTGCAGAAAAGTACATGCTCCCAAATCAGTTTCTTCCCAAGTAAAGGCCAGGAAGTGTTGCAGTATCATCGATATAGCATGTTTAATGTGAGATGATGAAGCCTGGGACAGAAAGCAGGGAAAGTGAATTCTCACTATCCTTGCATTGCTAAACAATAGGCAGGAGAGAGAGAGAGAGATGGGAGGAGTTGGTTAAAAAGCTAAACATTTTTGAGAGAACTTAACAGTTATAAAAGCATATAAAAGATATCATGCATAATAAATCAGATTAAACAGAATTCAGAGGAAATCATAGTAACATGCTAGAATGTACTACTAGTAGAGCCACATTTTGACGACTGCAGAGTTCTAGCATACTGTACATAGTATTGGTCATTTTATTGTGAAAAAGGATATGACTGAAATGTAGGGATGTATGGGGGTAATCTTCCCAGTTCAGAGACTCAAGAACCAAAAATTATGGAGTGATGGATCAATGCAGGACTGGAGCTGTTTCATACTAATCCCTTATGACTTCACTTTTTAAATTCAAATTGGCCATGGCCTTAGATCTCCAGGCTGTAATGGACTGAAATGAATCATGGCTTGGAACCACCCATACTTCCTTCTCTTTGATATTTTTACTCTAAGGGCTTGTCCACATGAAGGATTTTTGCACTGGTGTCACTGCCTATTGCCTGTCTTGCTAACCCATACCTTCCCTTGGGCAGGGTCACATCATATGATCTGAAGGGTCAAGAAACAAGCATGTCCCTCCATCCTCTGACAGCCTTTTAGATGGTATTAAAAGGTGTTGTTAAAGATGGTAATAACTGTCCTCTTTGGGGAGAAGAGAGGAAGTTAATTGAGATAGGCTGGAGCAGCTGTTGTTGATGAAGTCAGTTCTCGTTTCCTAGAAGAAAAAACAAGACAAACACACACAAGAGAGGAGAGAACAGCAAAGGCAGAAAATGCAGCTGTCTCTTGTGGACTCTCACTTGAAACCTCACTGCTGGAAGAACATAAATACAGCACAGAGTCTCATCAGCGACTCCGAGACCTGGCAAACTTGTACCAGCATCGGGCTTTCTAGAGCATTGCATTGACTGCCATTCTGGTGACAGGCTTACTGCAGTGTTGCAAAATAAGCAGTCCTGGTTGGCTAAGACAGTCTCTTATTGGACAGTCACATAGGGAAAAAGGAGAGGAATAAGAAAGAGAAGAATTCAGGTAGGGGGAAGGAAAAGGATACGTGGGGGGAGGAAGATCGGGGAGAGACGGAAGTCTCACATGCCAGGTGGTATTTTGGTATTCACCTGGAGACAATGGAGGTGGTGATGTCATCTGAGTCCCTCCCTCTGGCCTGCTCTGGTCAGGATGGATTAGGATGAAGGAAGTCTAGGGTCCCAGGAAACGGTGGGAGTGACAGCCATGATGCAGAAATTCAGCCCTCTCTCAGCTAGCAACTGTCATGTTCATTTCCACTCTGCTAATTTTCACCCCAAAGTCTCTGTTTAAAGACCCCAAAAGGGGGCGATGAGTGGAATAGCCCATCCCCTCATTATTTTGGCCACCAATTAGGCCTAATTTACGACACACCAATTTTGATCTATTGATTTTCAGTCCCATGCTTTTCTTGTTTTCAGGCATGATCTTAACACAACCCGTAAATTATATCAGTAGGCCTTTTTGTTTAGACTAGTCTTTGTGGCTTCCTTTTGCATCTTTTCCCATCAATATTTATTGTTATTGGTTATTGTGACATTTGATGAACTTTCACTCACTTTTTACAGTTGAGTTCACAATTAGGGTAAATATGTAGGCTCAATTACCACAACACTCCTCATTAGTTAAGGGGAAACTAACACCGTGAGAGCCCTTAGACTGTATTCTTTGGAAACAAGGATAGTGGGGTCCAATGTTGAATTTTCTGATTGATGTTATTTTGAGCAGTATCAAACCATAGGGGCCCAATCCTGCAGACCTTTAGTCTCACAAGTGAATGTGAGGCTAAGGATTGCGTTACTTGTGCAATGTGAATGAGGGGTGCTAATAAGGACAACACGCATAGGGTTAATTGTGTCTTGTAGGTGTAGCCTATAGTAAATGATGCTGCAGAGCTGCACTGCCCCAAATACCAGAAAGCAATTCTGCCTCAGGGTCACAGAATACCTGCCAGAGCTCCTAGCTGGGCAGAGACTGTATGCCTGCTCCCAAACCCCTTGAGGAGGTGCAGCTTAATTCTCCTTGTGTAGCCAGCTAGCATTGTGAGCCAGTGCATTGTTGCAGCGGGAGTGGAGCATGGCACAGTGCATTCCTGGGGATTCAGGATGGAGTAGCCCCCTTTACTCCCTGAAGTGCAGGCACTGGAATTCTCTCTGATCCTTACAGGGGACACGCATTCCCCATTCCTCTACTGCTTTCCTGCATAAGGGCCAGGCAGGATTTTCTCCAAAGAGAGCTCCTCACTGACCAGAAGACACTTGGATGAGAACAGAAAGGCATGTCACTATTTGGGGAGATGGGCGTGAATGCGTGCTAACAGCAAATCACACACTAACATAATTCGACTGCCATTTGTTTACTCTGAGGGCATAGATGGTGCCACCATTACACACATTGATCAGCACCTTAGCCCATGAACCCTGCTCATTTCCATTGGACTTTTCACAGCCTAAGGTCCTACTCTCTGTGTGTGAGGCTGGCAGAACCTGACCCAGCCTGAATGACAAAGGGAGGCTATCAGACAGAGCTAGTTGAATTTTTTTCAATTACTTATTTTCATTCAAACTTAATTGAGAATGTAATGTTTTGTGAAAAAGTGGGGTTTGAATTAAATCTTGCAGGTTTTCATTGAAAAAACAGTCCTGTCCACAAAATTTGCAGTTTTAACAGAAAACTTGTCAGTTTGGGATGCCAACAAACAAACATACATCAGATTTTTGAGGGTTTTGGGGTGTGTGTGTGGGGGGGAGGGGTTTCAGCAACAACTAAACCAAACCATACCTGAATACCTGACAATCTGAAACAAACAATGAAAAAAATCATTCACTTTTTTGCAGGGGAGAAAAAAAAACAAAAACATTTCCCCAGCAGATCTGTTACAAGACCCCTTCCTTTGCGGAGTCAAGGTCGGGGAGGTAATATCTTTTTATTGGACCAACTTCTTTTGGCAAGAGACAAGCTTTTGATCTTATGTAACAGCGACAGACCCAGTCGTTGGCGGGTGGGATCGAACCTGGGATCTTGGGAGCTAAATGTGTGATCCAAAAGCCTTATGGCTGGTAGCTAAGGCTGTACAGCAAGCTCATCAATCTCTCTCTCTCCCCCTAGGTGGTCTCAGTGCCACTAGATGGGACAGAACACCACACTCCAAAGGTGTGTGGGTTACACTTACACAGAGCTCTTCAGGTCTGGGAGAGTAGTGTGTAAGTTTGAAAGTTTGTCTCTCTCACCAGCAGAAGTTGGTCTAATAAAAGGTAATATCCTAGGACCAGCATAATTTCAGCTCCTGCCTCCCTCCAGTCACTTTTAAGTATTGAAGGTACTTTGTATAATTTCAGTGAAACGGGATTAAAATTAAAAATTTTACAGATCAGAACTTTTTTCCAAACAACAAAATACTTAAAATATTACCACCCACTCCTGTGTATAGATCATGTATCTGTGCTGTAGCCATAACCCTCTCAAGCTCTATGGTCATTTTTATACTGTGTACATGTTATGTTATACTCAGGTTAATAAAGAAACTCAGATATTTAAAAAGCAAACAAACAAAAACCCATTACATACAACAGTTCCTTTGAGTCAGATTCAGCCTCCTCCTTTCTTGGGAGGGCACCGGGCTTTCCCTCCTTGTGTGGTCAGGCACAATTGCAGTCCTTGCTGAGGAGTGCAGAGATTGCTCCCTATTTACTCCCACAGAGGTGCAGGGAGGAGACAGGATCTTGTCCCCATCCTCCTCCCCCAAACTCACTGGTCCATAGAGCAAGTGTGGATATATGCTTATCAAGGCAGAATTCCTCTGAGTTATAACCGGGGCAGTACCATGATGCACTCCCCCTTAATAATAGACTCTGTGTAAATGGCACAACTGAGCCTTTGGGAATAGCTTTTAAAGGCATTAAACAGATATTAGAAGGAATAAAAAGTGTGTGATACAACTGCTTATCCAAAGGACCTATTGTAGATGAGCTTCCTGATCTCCTAGACTAACTAGTCCTTCTCAAATGGTACTCCTCATATAATTCAAAACTCAGCCCTATCTGTCTCAATGGATACAGCTGCCATTTGAATATGAATGAACACATTCCAATAGACTTGAGGATGAATTAGTTTTTGCATTACAGCTCCAGCATATATAATCATTTTCGGCTTGTGTAGGCACTGTTTTCTTCGCTATGTACGGAAGCCACTGCACTGTATGTAACAGCAGAATAAATAAGTGCAGCGTTCAGTGTGAAAGGAATTTGTTCATGAAGGTCCTCTATAGACAAGAGAGACATGGAACACAAGTGCAATCATTCGTATTTGTCTAGTTTGAGGACAATGTGCATTTTGAGGAGACTCATGAATCTTCCCTCCAGAGAGTCTTTCTGAAAGAAATGAGGAGTAGATAGACGGTCTATCCTGGGAGGTGCTGGGTATTGAGGGTGCTCACCACCTTTTAGGATTTAGTTTGAGTTGTCTACTTAGTAGGGTTATTATGTGATGACCAATTTCCTTAAGGGGCATCAACACTTAGTTCCAGAATGGGGAGAGGTTTCCAGGATAATGTCTTGATGCTTTTGGGCAGAACAGTGTAATAAATGTAATCAAAAAATTTGAATGTCAACAATGTACTTAGTAGTCTTGGTAGCACTAGGTAATTTTCTTTATTGAATTTGGACAGGCTTAAGCCATAAGTAAAACAATGATAGAAGGGATAAAAGCAACGTACCGATGTGTTAACATTTATCCCTAGAAAGCTATTTCTCGAGAGTAGTTCACACCAAATGTGCTGAAAGGGTAGACGTTTTAAATATAAAGATTATGTGGGTCTCTTTCCTTTCAGGGAGGATCTTTTTGAAGGTGGCACTATTTGTTTTAATCTGCGTGGTCTGGACTGTTTCCCCATGTGCAGTCAATTTAATCTGCATTGCTGAAGACAGCACATGGGCCAGATTCTAATCTTAGATATGTGATACATAGTGCTACACAAAATCTGTTGCTGCCCTTGTGCAGACCTTGTGCTTACTGATGGATCTTTCATGGTAAGAAAGCAAACTGTAAGCTCTTTGGGACAGGGGCTGTCTTTTTGTTATGTGTTTGTACAGTGTCTAATGTAGCAGAGGGGCCTTTAGGTGCTACCACAGTATAAATAATGCCTATGAATTATTCGTAGTAGTATTTATTTTATTAAGATTAGAGCTAATGCAAACCCACCTGAGATTAGAATCTGGCTCTGTGACTCCAAAGCTGAAAGCAGTGCCACAGGAAAGCAAGCTGTTGATGCTCCTCATTCACTCCCCTGGGAGGGATGACGAGAAGGGTAGTAGGATGACATGATGGTAAAACATAGACTAAAAAGGATTTTTTTTATAGGGCTGTCAATTAATCATAGTTAATGCAAGCAACTAATTGAAGACAAATAAACTAGATTAATAATAATCGTGATTAATCACAGTTTTAATCACACTGTTAATAATAGAATACCAAAGCACATTTATTATAAATATTTTGGATGTTTTTCTACAGTTTCAAATATACACAGCATTTTTTATTACAAATATTTGCATTGTAAAAAAGGTAAATAAAATAAATAGTATTTTTCAGTTCACCTCATACAAGTACTGTAGTGCAATCTCTATCGTGAAAGTGCAATTTACAAATATAGAATTGTTATTAGGGCTGTCAGTTAATCACAGTTAATGCTTGCAATTAACTTAAAATAAACCAATATATTATTTTTTTTTAACAAGTGTTAATCACACATCTCTGGAGATGGGACTTGGCAGCGGCCAGGTGGGGAGGGAGGCACTGGCCGTGGTAGTGAGCAGGAGGCGGCCAGGGAGAGGGGACTCCATAACATCCAGGCCACATGCACAGATTACTGAAGTGCCTCATGCCCCCTACTTCCTATGAAAATCTATTGATTTCCTTTACGTGAGGAGAAGGATAAGAGTAATCGCGAGCAGCCACAAGGACATGAAGGGACAGGGAGCTTTGGAGTCGCTGCCACAGGACCCCATCCCCTGGGTGACTCTAGCAGCAGCCCCACTGCTCTAATCGATTGTGACCCTGTCCTGTAGTCTGTGGGTGATTTGAGGCAGCCAGTTAAACACCTTTCAGAGGGAAGAGAGGAGTCTGTCCCACCCCCTCCCCCACCTGCACCATCCCCTCCCTGCTGGACAGGACTGACTTTGAAAGTGGGCCACCATCCAGGGCACCGTGCTCAGGGGGATGCCGCTGCATGCCTTGGGGCTGAGGTGCCCCTCCTCCCACTGCCCTGCTCCACTGCTGCTCCCCCCTCTGCCCTCCCACCCCATGGAGCCACCTCTGGCCAAGCTGGTGTGAACCGGGAGTCTGCCTTCTGTCTGCTGTGCAGAGCAGGGGCAAAAGAACTGATATCTGGGTGTCCCCCTTCTCTGCCCATGTACCCAGTCACCGCTGAGCTATGGTCGGGGAACAGGGAGAGCCTCTCTGCAGCTGCTGCTGGCTCAGGAGTGACTGTTGCTGACAGCAGCTGCTGCTTGCTGAAAAAGTGTTCAGGCTCCTGAGTGCTCTGCTTAGAAAGACAGCGCTCCCCTGAAAAACACCCCCCCCACACACACTCATACTAAACCAATATCTGAAATGGCATCCGTGGTGAGCCAGGAGTGGCCAGAGGGCTGCAGGAGGGACATTGGATCTTGCGAGATACAGCCCCGTGCGACAGCATGGAGCCCGCCCTGAGCCACTGGCCAAGTGGCCGGCACCATGAGCCACAACAATAGCACAGAAGTAGGGGTGATAATACACCATGTACTGTGCCATGCTTATTTCTGATTGACTGAACAAGAAGTCAAAAACAAGAATAACATTGTCAGACACATAGATGAACATGACTTGTTGGGGGAAGAGTCAGCATGGTTTTTGTAAAGGGAACTCATGCCTCACCAATCTACTAGAATTCTTTGAGGGGGTCAACAAGCATGTGGACAAAGGAGATCCAGTGGCTACAGTATACTTAGATTTTCACAAAGCCTTTGACAAGGTCCCTCACCGAAGGCTCTTAAGACAGTAAGCTGTCATGGGATAAGACAGAAAGTTCTCTCATGGATTGGTAACTGGTTAAAGGATAGGAAACAAAGGGTAAGAATAAATGGTCAGTTTTCAGAATGGAGAGAGATAAATAGTGATGTCTTCCAAGCAGGGCCGTCCTTAGGATTTATGGGGCCCTATGCAGTATTATTAAATTGGTGCCCCTATGCCTTACCCCAGCTTGCAGCCCGGTGGGGGAGCTGGGGGTGGGATGAGGCAGCAAAGGATAATGAGATGCCCATCCCACCTCACGGTGACAGAGAGTCACAGTTCCCCACAGTTAGAGACCCTCCCATACCTTTTCCCTCATGCAAAATGGATAGGTAGAAGGTACCGAATTAAAAGCACTAAGCCTGGGAATAAAAAATGGCAGTCACAGGTTTTTTGATATGCCCTGAAGTTTGTCAGACATTTATTTGCAAAAACTTTGTAGTAAGGGTGAGTCAGCTGTTTTGCCGAATACAAGATTAAATATTATGGAATACCTGATGCAGCTCTTCTGTTTTACATTTTCTTAATCAGTATTTCTAAGATGATTTTATATTTTAAATGTACTCTTAAGCTTCATAAAGTAATCATTCCAGATGACTATATATTTAACTCACTGAAACAAAGACATTATTTTAAATTAAGCAGTCGCAGAGGTTTAGTATGTTCATAACAATGTTCATTGCTTTTAGAAAAAGGGAACACTAATTTTCTTTGTGTGATCTCCATAACAATAGACATGTTTATGAAATTTCACCAACTTTAAAAAAATGTTTCCAAAGATTTTAGGCATAACAAAGGATTTTATATCTTACTAAAGTATTGATTTTGCTGGAGGATTCTCTTAAAACTAGTTAATCAGATAGTTAGAGGTAAAGAAAAAGAAACTCTTTGTCTAGCTATCTGGAAGCAAAGGAGTCTTGTCCCTTTAAGGGCTCTCTTCAGTGGGGGTGTGAGGGTAGGAGGAGAGGGGGTGAAGGGAGAAAGGAGTGGATGGAAAGGACAGGAAGACTTTGGAAGCGAGTTTTTGTACTATAGTAATTAAAATGTGTATTTTATATAAGGGTGGTCTTTTGAAGGATTTATTTTAAAAACTGTGTGTCTGAAGATCCAAGCATTTAAGGCTAAAGATGATCGTGCATCTAAAAATCTGTGCAAGGATTTTTTAGAGATGTGATTTTATAATCTTCATCAACTCACTAATGAAATATTTTTAAAGCAAATTTTAAACTAAGGTCCTGTAGACTGACATGTTCTGAGTAAATATTACAGCAGGAGTCGACAGCCTTTCAGAAGTGGTGTGCTAAGTCTTCATTTATTTACTCTAATTTAAGGCTTCACGTGCCAGTAATACATTTTAACATTTTTAGAAGGTCTCTTTCTATGAGTCTATAATATATAATTAAGCTATTGTTATATGTAAAGTAAATAAGGTTTTTAAAATGTATAAGAAGCTTAATTGAAAATTAAATTAAAATGCAGAGCCCCCTGGACTGGTGGCCAGGAGCCAGGCAGTGTGAGTGCCACTTAAAATCAGCTCCCGTGCCACCTTCGGCACGCATGCCATAGGTTGCCTACCCCTGTATTACAGTAATGCACAGCTGTTTTTATCAGCAAATTCAGAAACTGAAAGTATATACCTGGGGTTTGGCAAATGCCTGTTAAATGGATTCATTACCCCTTGAATAGCTCTTTAACAGTTTCAGTGTTGTGCTCATAGGTCTGGCAGGCTGGAAGACTCTCACTTTTAACTAATAGATGAGGAAGACTCACCAGGCTGCAGCAGCAGGCTGTGGGAGCCTGCTGCAAGGGTTAGAACAGGGATAGGAAAGCCAGTAGGGTGGACACTAAGACCCAGTGGTGCCCCAAATTTTCAGGTGCCATATGCAGCTGCGTATGTTGCGTATGCCTAAGTACGGCCTTGCCCTCAGGGGTCTGAACTGGGCCCAGTCCTATTTAACATATTCATAGATAATTTGGAAAAAGGGTAAACAGTGAGGTGGCAAAATTTGCAGATAATACAAAACTACTCAAGATAGTTAAGTCCCAGGCAGACTGCGAAGAGCTACAAAAGGATCTCTCAATACTGGGTGAATGGGCAACAAAATGGCAGATGAAATTCAGTATTGATAAATTAACAGGAGTACTTGTGGCACCTTAGAGACTATGGGTATGGCTACACTTGAAATTTCAAGGCGCTGCCGTGAGTGTGGTCGGAGTGCCAGCGCTGGGAGAGAGCTCTCCCAGCGCTGCACGTAAACCACATCCCTTATGGGTGTAGCTTGCCGCACTGATTACACCGAGGCTTTACAGCGCTGTATCTTGTAGTGCTCCAGGAGGTGTTTTTTCACACCCCTGAGCGCGAAAGTTGCAGCGCTGTAAAGTGCCAGTGTAGCCAAGGCCTAACAAATTTATTGAGCATAAGCTTTCGTGGGCTACAGCCCACTTCATCGGATGCTTAGAATGAAACATATAGTAAGAGGATATATATACATACATACAGAGAACATGAAAAGGTGGGCGTTTCCCTACCAACTCTAAGAGGCTAATTAGTTAAGACGAGCAATTATAAGCAAGAGAAAAAAAACTTGTAGTAATGTAACCCTTCTGCCCCTCTGAGTTGGCAGCAACAAGGGCCGGGTTCAGTATCCAGGGGTTCCGTTTCAGTAACACAATGCATAACCGACTGGAGCCCCCACCCAGTGACCTGGGACACTCACATACCACACCCCCCTGGACGCCTCTAGGAGGCAATACTTCCCCTCTCGCAAGCACGGAGTCTGAGTGTAGCAAAATCTTTTTAATAAAGGAAGGAATTAATGCGGCATCCCATTGGAGAAACACCACAAAACAGGGTATAACACAAACCATAAACAAAAACACACCTCCAAGTACGTTTGGCACTGTCCTTTTTTCCCCTTAGGGTTTTAAGTCCAATCACCCCAAAGTCCAACAACCCAAAAGTCTCTGGTCAATGCCACCCCAGAGTTCGAGAGTTTATCTGTAGAGATCCCTCCCCCCAGCCTGGGTAGAAAGGGGCACCTTACGTGGTCCGGGGCCAACTGCCCTGCCTCTCCATGGGTTCTGCTTCCGCCTTCTCCACGAACTGCTCTGCTTTACCAGCCGCTCCACGCTGCTCCTCCAGCCGTCCTCAGAAACTGCTCCGCTCCACCAGCTGCTCTGCTCCATGAGCTGCTCCAGTTCTCTCTGCAAACTGCTCAGCTCCGCTCGCTCTGTGGGCCGCTCCACCCATCCCACAGCTACTCCGCTCTGCTGCCACCAGCTGTCCCGTGATCCGCTCCACTCCGCCAGCCGCTCTGTTCCACAGCATATCTTCAGGCTCCCCCACTAGTTAGCACAGTACTCAGTGCTCTCAGCTCAGTTATTTCAGCTCTTTAGTGATTTCAACTCTTAGTGATCTCAGCTCTTAGTAGGGGAGTCCCAGTGCTAGTGCACCATTAGCGCAAAGTGAGTTCAGCTCAGTAACATGTATCTAGATTCTTAAGGGAATAAAAAAATCAACTCTGACATTCCACAGAGGAGAGAGGAGGGGGTGGAACTGGTGCTTCTGGCTCCACAAGGAGACTGCACCACCAGGCACAGATATCTGTCCCCAGCCTCTCTCAATTCTCTGGGTTTTGGAACCCATGTCCCTTGTCTAGCAAGTACCACCCAACTGAGGGTGAGTCATTTGTCACCAAGCAGTCCCACCGCTCAGCAGTCTGGGATAGGGTAGGCGTGCCTATGCAAATACACTCTCTGAAATTCTTTCCACCAGATGTCAGTGTAGAGCTTATCCTGACACTGCTTACAGTAATAATCAAGATGGCCCATTTGATAAATACAAATTAATATACATTGGAAAACATAATCCCAATTATACATATAAAATGATTGGGTCTAAATTAGCTGTTGCCACTCAAGAAAGATCTTGGAGTCATTGTGGATAGTTCTGAGAATATTCATTCAGTGTGCAGCAACTGTCAAAAAATCTGAGAATGTTGGGTATCTTTAAGAAAGAGATAGATAATAAGACAGAAAATATCATATTGCTTCTATATAAATCTATCATATGCCCACATCTTCAATACTGCATGCAGATGTTGCCCCATCTCAAAAAAGATATACTGAACTTGGAAAAGGTTCAGAAAAGGGCAACAAAAATGAGTAGGGGTTTGGAACGGCTGCTGTATGAGGAGAGATTTATAAGACTGGGACCTTTCAGCTTTGAAAAAAGACAACTAAGGGGGGATATGATAGAGGTCTGTAAAATCATGACTAATGTGAAGAAAGTAAACAATAATTTCATTTGGTGACCCCTAGTTAATAGACAGCAGGTTTAAAACAAACAAAAGGAAGTATTTCTTCACACAACGCACAGTCAGCCTGTGGAACTCCTTGCCAGAGGATGTTGTGAAGGCCAAGACTATAACAGGGTTCAAAAAAGTACTAGATAAGTTTATGGAGGATAGGTCCATCAATGGCTATTAGTCAGAATGGGCAGGGATGGTGTCCCTAGCCTCTGTTTGCCAGAAGCTGGGAATGGGCAAAAGGGGACAGATCATTTGATGATTATCTGTTCTATTCATTCCCTCTGGGGCACCTGGCATTTGCCACTGTTGGAAGACAGGATACTGGGCTGGATAGATCTTTGGTCTGACCCAGTATGACGGTTCTTATGTTCTTAAGCAGGACGGAGTGGGCTTGTAGGCTCTAAAGTTTGACATTGTTTTATTTTTGAATGCAGTTATGTAATAAGAGAATTCTACACTTTCATGATAAAGAGATTGCATTACAATACTTGATGAGGTGAATTGAAAAATACTATTTTGTTTATCTTTTCTACAGTGCAAATATTTGGAATAAAAATATAAAGTGATCACTGTACACTTTATATTTTGTGTTATAACTGAAATCAATATATTTGAAAATGTAGAAAACATCCAAAAAATATTTAAATAAATTATATTCTGTTATTGCTTAACAGTGTGATTAAAACAGCAATTAATTGCTACTGTTTTTTATCTCACGATTAATTGCAATTAATTTATTGCTTGATAGCCCTATTTTTTTTTTTTACTATATAAACATAATTTTTTAGCTAAACTCTAGGAGGACATACCAATCAGAGACACAAAACATACCAGGCACCCACTCAGTTTGTCTTTCATACAAATGCTTGTCCCTTAGAAATTCAGTCACTTTCCCCCTTAGTTCTTTTGCCTTTACAGTCTGGTCATCGCTAATCTCTTAAGTTTGGGTTTTTACTCTTTTATAGGAGTTTTCTCAACATGCCCTTCTCCTGCTAGCTGTCCCTTTAAATCTGGCTGAGATAACCAGGTACAGCTCTAATTTAAATGGCCATTCGGCATCTGACTTCTAGGGTTTGCACCTCCCTGCTAGTAAGTATTTTGTTCCTTTGCTTTACTTCCTCTCTGTCACCTTCCTTTGAAGTGTGAGTGTGGTCGCAGCGCCAGTGCTGGGAGAGAGCTCTCCCAGTGCTGCAGGTACTCCACCTCCTCATGGGGATTAGCTTGCAGCGCTGGGAGCTGCGCTTCCAGCGCTGCGGCACTGTTTACACTGGCGCTTTACAGCGCTGTATCTTGCAGCGCTCAGGGGGGTGTTTTTTTTCACACCCCTGAGCGAGAAAGTTGCAGCGCTGCAAAGCGCCAGTGTAGCCAAGGCCTAAGAAAACAGCTAAATGTTACACAGGTTGGGCCCGATCCCAAGTTGCCCTGCGCCTTGTGTAGCCATGGTACAAAGTGCAAGTAAAGTTCATTTGAGTCAGAATGGTAACAATTTACATTCTCTCTGCATTGGTTTAAACTGATTATACCACATACAGAGCAATGGAAAATCTGACCCATTAAATGTATTCCAGATGGTAAAAACACAGACCCCACACATCAGCCTATTTAATCAAGGGCAAGGTAAGTATCCCTAAGCCTTTGAAGCAGGTTAAGTGTCCTTTTTTGAAGCCGAGGAGAAAAAACAAACATACATTTTCTCTTGCACAAATACCACCTGATTTAATTGGTAGCCAAATCACCTGGGATTCCTATCTTGTTAGTTCATAAGCTAAGAAGTGAAGGGCTTAGTTAGGACTTTAATGGGAAACTGCTGAGGAAATAACTAGTTGTGGCAGGCAGTAGTTTTGGTGATTCACTAGGTGGCACTCTTCCCACTGAGGCATTATTTAGCTGATTCCATGCCCCAGCATAGTGTCATAGGACTCTGTGCTGTGCGAGGGTCCATCTTTCAGATGAATGTAAAAACAAGATTCTTATTATTTGGACTTTTTAATTGCTAATGGCAATATTTACAGCAATAGGGAGTACTAATCATGTAATTCTGGCCAAATTCTCACTGGGGAATTATGTTCTATCTCCCCAGCTAATCACCCTGTAGCTTCAATTGGAAAAAGTGATCTTACATCTCTCTTCTGAGCTACTGCATAGTTTGGTTGTATGCAACTTAAAGGCTACATCCTCCCACACCACTGTTGGTTGCACTTCAGTGCTGAAGGGATCCCTGCATATCAAGTTTGTTGAACGCTTTGTTAGCTGAAAGGAGTCTTATATGCATAAAGCTCCATGCAAAAAGGAAAACAGTTGTAGGAAAACAACATAGTTATATTCTCCAACCAGTACTGGCAATAAATAATACTTAGTCCTGCCATGAGTGCAGGGGACTGGACTAGATGACCTCTCTGGGTCCCTTCCCGTCCTGCGAATTCTATGACTAGTGAGGTCAGTAAAGCAGACCAACTGCTGCTATTTAAACCACTTATCATCTAGTGACATGGTGGTTAAAATGCTCAGGCTGGTCTATATTAGTGCTCCAATGAGTGAAGCTGTACCGACGGTAGAGCGGAGTGGACAGACACTCAGTGGTTAGTATTCTAAATTAGAACTTCAGGAGCTAGGTTCAATTCCCTGTTCCACTACAGCCTTCCTGTGACCTTGAGTAAGTCATTTAATCTTTGTGTATCTCAGTTCACCTTCTGTAAAATGGGTGATGATTGCACTTCCCTGCCTCATTGGGTTGTGAAAATAAATACATTTTTAAAAATATGATTGTGAGGTGCTCATTTAGGATTTATTTAGGATACCAGAGAAAAGGAGAGAGGTGGTGGGAGATTCTAACAAAAATACTAGTGTCTAAAACATTTCAGTTTTCAGTAATCTCAAACTGGCACTCTTCATGAGCACTTACAAACCTCCATGATAGCTAAAATATCTCTCATCTCATAGTCCCAACAGGTCAGAAAGAAACAAGAAATCAAGGTGCCATCCCTGAAAAAACTCGTAAGGTCTGTGACCAATACGCTGAGAAGAAAATGAATATCCCAGACTTATTTTGGTTCCCCACTCCTCAGCCTTCCCAACTGTGTAGAGCCCCAGCAATTGTGAAGAAGATCCATTAAATTGCATTTTTGCTGAGGCCAGGCAATGAAAGAAAATGGTTGAATCAAGATATGGAGAGAGATGCAACTGCATTGTAACAGATTTATAACACTGTGTAACCAAGGTTATCTAAAAAGTACCCTATTTACTGTATGTCATGTTGAGATTGCAGCAATCATTTGTAACCCAGTTTAGTCTGCAGTTGGGGACCACTACTGACTCACATACTGCTCAACGTTTAATGAAACATTAAACATATTCTGGTGTCAGGATATGGTATTAATTGATGTTGTCTGTGCTGTTGAAAACAGCTCATTGTAATTTTCTCAAGAAATAGCCTTTCAGAGGGGTGCCATTCAGGGAAAGATGTAAACAGGCAATAAATTAGAATAAGATTAGTCAGGTTTCATCTGCGAATTACACTTAGAGATGAAAGGAAGAATAATAGCTGACAGAAAATATTTAAAGAGCAGTTCTACTTTGAAAAGTGACCATATAAGAATGGCACAATCATATTCAATAGACTGTCTCCTGGTATGTAGTCAGTGATATCTGGTGTCTTAAGTAACAATAAGCATTTATTATTTTTTACACCTATTAGGGCTGAAGAGCCAAAACGAAGAGCGGAGCTAGATTCGTTTCCTTTTTAGCATCATCAGCAGATTTGTTTACTAAGCTCCAATCAATTCAAGCTATGCCAACATATTGAAACGTCATGAGATTGCACAGTGAAGGCCTAATCTGAAGGCAGGAAGGTTACACAAATGTAAAATGAGAGCTCGATTTGGCTTGTAGAGTCTTCACTATTGGGACTGATGTGGGATGGAGTTATGCAGGAATAAACTATTCAGGAATAACTCCATGTGTGAACACACTTTCTCTGGAATAAGTGTCCATCCATGAAGTTATCCCATTTTAAATGTTTCTATTCTAGCTACTGAACTTTAAATTCACCCCTACCTTAATCCACAACAACTTTCAAGCGTAGACAAAAAAAATGCCTTTTTTTGTTTCAGTTTTCACCAAAAAAGTTGGCAGTGATTGAACAGCTAACATACTGAACATCAGTGTAAATGGGGTAGGCTAAAATAATGTCAAACCAACTTAATATCCTTCTTTGACAGGGTAACAAGCCTTGTGATAGGAGGGAAGCAGTAGAGGTCATATATCTTGACTTTAGTAAGGCTTTTGATACTGTCTCACATGACCCTCTCATAAACAAATTAGAGAAATATAGCCTAGACTAACCCACTGTAAACTGGGTGCATAACTGGCTGGAACACCATATTCGGAGAGTAGTTTTCAATGGTTCAAAATTGATCTGGAAGGGCATATCATGGGGTCCCATAGATATCTGTCCTGGGTTCAGTTCTATTCAATATCTTCATAAATAATTTGGATAATGGCAGACAGAATGCACATACAAAGTTTGCAGATGATACCAAACTGGGTGGGATTGCAAGCACATTGGAGGACAGGATTAGAATTCAAAATAATCTTGACAAACTGGAGAAATGGTCTGAATTAAAGGACAAATGCAAAGTACTGCAATTAGGAAGGAATAATCAATTGCACAAATACGAAATGGAAGATGACTGCCTAGGAGGAGCGCTACAGAAAAAGATCTGGGGGCTCTTGTGGATCATAAACTAAATATGAGTCAATGTAACACCGTGGCAACAAAACAAAACAAAACCACCACCATCTTCTGGGATGTAGTAGCAGGAGTGTTGTAAGCAAGACATGAGAAGTAGTTCTTCCACTCTATTCAGCACAGTGTCCAGTTCTTGGTGCCACATTTCAGGAAAGATATGGACAAATTGGAGAAAATCCAGAGGAGAGCAACAAAATTTATTAAACATCTAGAAAACATGATCTATGAGGGACGATTTTAAAAAATGTGTTGGTGTGGTCTGGAGAAGAGAAGACTGAATGGGGACATAACAACAGTCTTCAAGTATGTAAAAGGTTGTTAGAAAGAGAAAAGTGATAAATTGTACTTCTTAACCACTGAAAAGACAAGAAGTAATGGGCTTAAAAATTGCAGCAAGGGAGATTTAGGTTGAACCTTAGGAAAAACTTCCTGTCAGGGGGGTTAAGCACTAGAAAAAGTTACCTATGGAGGTTGTGGAATCTCTATCATTGGAGGTTTTTAAGAACAGATTAGACAAACACCTGACAGAGATGGTCTAGACACCTGCAGGGAACTGGACTAGATGACTTATTGAGCATATCTATGATTTCTAGAATTCCAGGAAGGAATTTGGCCCAGGATGTTTAGGCAAGATTTTTCCCTCCAATTATTTGCACACTTGTACTAATGAGAGCAAGGCCTCAATCCTATACTGTGCTAATTGTTCATTGGGCCTGGAGATACTGTTTGTGGCTCCCCAAGCTTAGGGCTGGTAGGGGAGCCAGTTTGACCAAGCAGAGTTTAAGGCAGTCCAGGACCCTTTAGCCACACTCCTTCCAGGAACATATCAGTCACAGGCTGTGATGAGACCACTCACCTCACGTGAGTGCCCCTACTGGACAGGTGTGTCTGCACCTGCACTCTCTCAGCTTTGCTCTGCTTGTGGTGGCCCCTGTTGTGTTGATAGTTAAACTTCTCAAGGAGGTTTTCAGTGATTTGGCCCTGTCATAACCTATTCCCAGATTTGGACCTTTCCGTCCAAAATATGGGGGTTAGCATGAAAACCTCCAAGCTTAGTTACCAGCTTGGACCTGGTAAAGCTGCCACGACCCAAAAAATTAGAGTGTTTTGGGGCACTCTGGTCCCCCCAAAAACCTTCCCTGGGGACCCCAAAGACCCAAATTCCTTGAGTCTTACAACAAAGGGGAATAAACCATTTCCCTTCCCCCCTCCAGGTGTTCCTGGAGAGATACACAGAAGCAAGCTCTGTGAATTTAAACAGAGGAATTCCACCCTCCCTATTTCCAGTCCTGGAAACAGAAGTACTTCCCTCTTCACCCAGAGGGAATGGAAAGTCAGGCTAGTAAATCTAACACACACAGATTTCCCCCTGACTTCTTCCTCCCACCAATTCTCTGGTGAGCACAGACTCAATTCCCTGGAGTTCCCCACCAAAGAAAAACTCCAACAGGTCTTAAAAAGAAAGCTTTATATAAAAAGAAAGAAAAAATACATAAAAATGGTCTCTCTGTATTAAGGTGACAAATACAGGGTCAATTGCTAAAAGAAATATGAATAAACAGCCTTATCCAAAAAGAATACAATTTAACACATTCCAGCAACTATACCCATGTAAATACAAAGAAAACAATAGAAACCCTATGGTCTTCCTATCTTTGTACTTACAACTTGGAAACAGAAGATTAGAAAGCCAGGAGACAGAAAAAATCCTTCTCATAGCCGAGCGGGAGTATAGGCAGAAGACAAAGAACTCAGACACAAACTTCCCTCCACCCAGATTTTAAAAAGTCTTGTTTCCTGATTGGTCCTCTGGTCAGATGTTTCAGGTTACTTCTTTCCAGGTGAAAGAGACATAACCGTTAGCTATCTGTTATTTACACGCCCCCCAAATTGCAGACAGTGGGGAGGCTCACTGGCGGCGATTCCTCTAGAACTTTAAAATAAACAGATTAATACAACACATGCACCTTTACATATACCACTAAGTATATAACTAATAGACTTCTACATTTTAAGAACACTTTTTAACTACTGGATTCTGGGAAACACTCACGGGAGAGAGCATCAGCTACTTTGTTAGAAGCTCCTGGAGATGTGCTGAATTTCAAAATCAAAATCTTGGAGAGCTAAACTCCAACGAAAAAGTTTCTTGTTGTTCCCCTTGGCAGTATTGAAGCCACTTTAGTGCAGCACGGTCAGTTTGTAGCTGGAACCGCCGTCCCCAACCATGTGGGCGTAGCTTTTCCAGGGAGTACACACTGGCGTAGCATTCCTTTTCACTGACTGACCAGTGACTTTCCCTCTCAGACAGTTTCTTGCTGAGAAACACGACAGGATGGAAGTTGGATCCATTGCTCCTGCATGAACACTGCTCCTATCCACGCTCCGATGCATCCGGGTTACTAGGAATGGCTTGTCAAAGTCCGGGGCCTGAGCACAGGGTCAGACATGAGCGTTGCCTTAAGTTGGGTAAAGGCCTTTTGACACTCATCAGTCCACTTAACTGCTTTGGCTGGGTCTTTTTGGTCGGTCGGTCAGTGGGGCAGCGATTGGCTGTAGTGTGGTAACAAATCGCCTGTAGTACCCCGGCCAAGCTAAGAAGGATTGGACCTGTTTCTTTGACCTTGGGACAGGCCACTTTTGGATAGCATCCACCTTGGCCTGTAGGGGGTTTATGGTTCCTCGACCCACCTGGTGCCCCAGGTAAGTCACTCTGTTTTGGCCTATTTGACACTTTTGGCCTTAACAGTTAGTCCGCCTGCCTGATGCACTCAAAGACCTTTTCCAGGTGTAGCAGGTGTTCAGGCCAGGAGTCTGAAAAAAACTGGCCACATCATCGAGGTAGGCAACTGCATATTCCTCCCAGTCCTGCTAGTAGACCATCTACCAGCCTCTGGAAGGTGGCGGGTGCATTTTGAAGGCCGAAAGGAAGGACATTAAATTCATACACCCCCGCATGGGTGACAAATGCTGACCTTTCCTTGGCAGGTTCATCTAGCGGTACTTGCCAGTACCCCTTGGTTAAGTCTATTGTAGAGATGAACTAGGCACGTCCCAACTTCTCCAATAGCTCATAGGTGCGTGGCATTGGATAGTTGTCCGGACAAGTTACCGCATTTAGCTTACGGTAGTCCACGCAAAAGCATATTTCCCCATCTGGTTTGGGTACCAGAACCACTGGAGATGCCCATGCACTGGTAGATGAGCGGATTATACCCATCTGTAGCATGTTCTGGATCTCCCGTTCTATAGTAGCTTGGGCGTGAGGAGACACCCGGTAGGGTGAGGTTCTAATTGGGTGAGCATTACTTGTGTCAATGGAGTGGTATGCCCATTCAGTCCGTCCTGGGGTGGCTGAGAACAATGGGGCGAAGCTAGTGCACAGTTCCTTGATTTGTCGCCGCTGCAGACATTCCAGGGTGGTTGAGAGGTTCACCTCTTCCATGCCACCGTCTTTTTTCCCTTCGTAGTAGACACCGTCAGGCCACTCAGCATCATCTCCCTGGACTGTAAACTGACAAACCTGTAGGTCTCTGGAATAGAAAAGCTTGAGAGAATTAACATGGTACACTCTGGGCTTTAGTGAGGAATTGGGAAATGCTATGAGGTAGTTCACAGTTCCCAGGCGCTCTTGGACCGTGAATGGCCCTTCCCATGATGCTTCCATCTTATGGGCCTGTTGCGCCTTCAAGACCATAACCTGGTCTTCTACTTTGAAGGAACGTTCTCTGGTATGTCTGTCATACCAGGCCTTCTGCTCTTCCTGAGCATCCTTTAGGTTTTCTCTAGCAAGGGCTAAAGAGTGTCGGAGGGTGCTTTGTAGGTTGCTTACAAAGTCCAGAATGTTAGTTCCTGGAGAAGGCGTAAACCCCTCCCATTGCTGCTTCACCAACTGTAATGGCCCCTTAACCTCGTGACCATACACAAGTTCAAATGGTGAAAACCCTAAACTGGGATGTAGTACAGCCCTGTAGGCAAACAGCAACTGCTGCAACACTAGGTCCCAATTATTGGAGTGTTCATTGACGAATTTACGTATCATGGCCCCCAAAGTTCCATTAAACCTTTCCACCAGGCCATTGGTTTGATGGTGGTACAGGGTGGCAACCAAGTGGTTCACCCCATGAGTTTCCCACAGTTTTTGCATTGTCCCTGCCAGGAAATTAGATCCTGAATCTGTAAGGATGTCGGAGGGCCAACCTACCCTGGCAAAAATGTCTGTTAGGGCCAGGCACACAGTGTTAGCCCTGGTGTTGCCTAGAGCTACTGCTTCCGGCCATCTGGTAGCAAAGTCCATGAAAGTCAGTACGTACTGCTTTCCTCTGGGTGTCTTTTTTGGGAAAGGACCCAGAATATCCACAGCGACTCGCTGAAATGGGACCTCAATTATGGGGAGTGGCTGGAGAGGGGCCTTGACCTGGTCTTGGGGCTTTCCCACTCTTTGGCATACCTCACAAGACCGGACATACTTGGCAACATCCTTGCCCATCCCCTCCCAGTGGAAGGACTTCCCCAACTGGTCCTTGGTTCTGTTCACCCCAGCATGGCCACTGGGATGATCATGGGCTAAGCTTAAGAGCTTCCCCCGGTACTTAGTTGGAACCACCAACTGTTTTTGCGGCTGCCATTCTTCCCGGTGTCCACCAGAAAGAATCTCCTTGTATAAAAGTCCTTGGTCTATAACAAACCGGGATCGATTAGAAGAGCTGAGAGGCAGTGGGGTGCTCCGTGCCGCCGCCCAAGCTTTCTGAAGGCTGTCATCTGCTTCCTGCTCAGTCTGGAACTGTTCCCTTGAGGCTGGGGTCACCAGTTCTTCCTCAGACTGTGGACTTGGGCTTGGTCCCTCTGGAAGCGATGTAGGTGATGGGGTTGTTTCCGTTGCTGGTGAACCGCTCTCCGCTGGCGCACCTGAGGGTATTTCAGGCTCTGGCTGAGCCTTTTGGGTATGGCTGTCTGTTGCTTCTGCCAGTTCTGGCTCGCTGGCACCCTCTGGTGTTGAGTTTGAAGATGTGGTTGCAATTGCTGGTGCAGGTTGCTGTTCCAGTTCCGGGCCTGGGACTGGAGGTGCTGTGGCTGTTTCAGTGGTTGGCATGGAATCCGGGTCCACTATCTCTGTCTGGGTCTCTGGTAACACAGACGGGGCGTCTGTGGATGGCTCAGGAACAGGAATGGGTCTGGAAGCTTGCCTGGTTTGGCTATGTGTAACCACTCCCACTCTCTTGGCCCGCTTCACCTGGTTGGCCAAGTCTTCCCCCAGTAGCATGGGGATGGGATAGTTGTCATAAACTGCAAAAGTCCACATTCCTGACCAGCCTTTGTGCTGGACAGGCAGTTCAGCTGTAGGCAAGTCTACAGCTTGGGACATGAAGGGGTAAATTGTCACTTGGGCCTTTGGGTTGATGAATTTGGGGTCTACGAAGGATTGGTGGATAGCTGACACTTCTGCCCCTGTGTCTCTCCACGCAGTAACCTTCTTTCCACCCACTCTCAAATTTTCCCTTCGCTCCAAGGGTATTTGAGAGGCATTGGGCCTGGGGATCTTTGGTGTGATGGTGGTGTAATGAACTGCACTCGGTTGGTGGTCTTTGGGCAGTTGGCCTTGATATGTCCCAGTTCATTACACTTAAAGCATCTTCCATCTGACGGGTCACTGGGTCGAGGTGAGTTACTGGAGACTGGTGAGGTGGAAGAATAGGGCGTGGCTTTACTTGGGTTGTATGTGGGGTCTTTGGCTGTCCTCGGTTGTAGGGTTTATTGTCGGTGTGCCCCCTGGGGTATTCGTTCCCCCTGACAGTAGCTTTCTTGCTTTCTGCCACTTCCATCCATCTGGCTCCGATCTCCCCCACCTCGGTGAGATTTTTGGGTTTTCCATCTTGTATGTACCATGTTATGTCCTCAGGAACACCATCCAAGAACTGCTCCATTTGTATGAGGAGGTGCAGTTCTTCCAAGGATTTAACATTGTGTCCTGATATCCAGGCCTCATAATTTTTCCCAACATAGTAGGCGTGTTTGGGAAATGACACAGCTGGTTTTCACTTTTGGGTTCTGAAATGCCGACGGGCATGATCCGGGGTTATCCCCATTCTGTATCTGGCCTTGGTTTGAAAAAGTTTATAGTCGTTCATGTTCTCCTTAGGCATTTCAGCTGCCACCTCTGCTAAAGGTCCACTGAGCTGTGGCCTCAATTCTACCATGTACTGGTTTTCAGGGATGCTGTACCCAAGACAGGCTCTTTCAAAATTTTCCAAGAAGGCCTCGGTGTCATCACCTGCCTTGTAGGTGGGAAATTTCCTGTGATATGGAACCATAATTGGCGAAGGGTTGTTAGGATTGGCTGGCGTGTGCTACCCAGCCTGCGCTAAGTCCAGTTCATGTTTTCTCTGTTTTTCCTTCTCTTCACTTTCTTTTTGTTGTTTTTCCATGTCTCGGTGGTGGGCTGCATTTTTGGCTTCTCTTGTTTTTGTAACCTTTCCATCTCTTGTTTGTGAGTTGCCTCATCTCTGGCCATCTGTGTTCTGAGCAGTTCTATCTGTTTTTCCATTGCTTCGAGCTGTACTGCGTCTGGTTTTCGTGACATCCTGTTTCCTTGTGTTGGGGTGCCATCCGGTGTTTATCTTCTGAACTGCAGGTTCTCTGTTGCCTCCTGGGGTCTGCCTAGCAACAGTGCCTTTTTCCCTTTCTTCCTCTAGCTAATCTTTTAAATGTAAAGTAAACCAGAAAAACCACTTTATTTGCATGTGTATAGTGCCGGTATTTGACTCCTAATGGGAATGCTATTGTGTGACAAAAGACCTGTTTGTCACAGCTTAATGGTTCCTTGCTTAATATGCAAGCCAGAAACTGCAAGAGAGAGCAGAGAAAAAAAAATCTCTGGTTCCTTTTAAAACCAAACTATCTCTGCTTAAAAGCCCGAGCAGAGAAAAAGAAAATAATATTTCTACTGGCTTCTGGATTCTATCTTTCCCACAATGCTGCACACCATGTCATAACCTATTCCCAGATTTGGACCTTAGCGTCCAGAATATGGTGGCTAGCATGAAAACCTCCAAGCTTAGTTACCAGCTTGGACCTGGTAAAGCTGCCACGACCCAAAAAATTAGAGTGTTTTGGGGCACTCTGGTCCCCCCAGAAACCTTCCCTGGGGACCCCAAAGACCCAAATTCCTTGAGTCTTACAACAAAGGGGAATAAACATTTCCCTTCCCCCCTCCAGGTGTTCCTGGAGAGATACACAGAAGCAAGCTCCGTGAATTTAAACAGAGGAATTCCACCCTCCCTATTTCCAGTCCTGGAAACAGAAGTACTTCCCTCTTCACCCAGAGGGAATGGAAAGTCAGGCTAGTAAATCTAACACACACAGATTTCCCCCTGACT
Organism: Gopherus evgoodei; assembly: GCF_007399415.2. Taxonomy (NCBI): domain Eukaryota; kingdom Metazoa; phylum Chordata; order Testudines; family Testudinidae; genus Gopherus; species Gopherus evgoodei. Next base: position 48,557,668 of record NC_044322.1, read on the forward strand.
TCTTCCTCCCACCAATTCTCTGGTGAGCACAGACTCAATTCCCTGGAGTTCCCCACCAAAGAAAAACTCCAACAAGTCTTAAAAAGAAAGCTTTATATAAAAAGAAAGAAAAAATACATAAAAATGGTCTCTCTGTATTAAGGTGACAAATACAGGGTCAATTGCTAAAAGAAATATGAATAAACAGCCTTATCCAAAAAGAATACAATTTAACACATTCCAGCAACTATACCCATGTAAATACAAAAGAAAACAATAGAAACCTATGGTCTTCCTATCTTTGTACTTACAAATTGGAAACAGAAGATTAGAAAGCCAGGAGACAGAAAAAATCCTTCTCATAGCTGAGCGGGAGTACAGGCAGAAGACAAAGAACTCAGACACAAACTTCCCTCCACCCAGATTTTAAAAAGTCTTGTTTCCTGATTGGTCCTCTGGTCAGGTGTTTCAGGTTACTTCTTTCCAGGTGAAAGAGACATTAACCCTTAGCTATCTGTTTATGACAGGCCCTCTGGCTGCGTCACACACCATTGGTAGGTGTACAAACAAAACAGACCCTTTCTGGGCTACAAATCCAATAGGGGCTTTCCTGGTGCCCTCTGTAACATTGTGGTCTGTAGCCCTGTCTCCAGGCTCAGTTCTCTGTCCTTCTAACAGGGTCACAGTACCCTAATTAGTCTTGGCCCCTTCTGAGCTAGCTTCCAATGGTACCTGTTCTATTATGGAGCAGTGCCCCTGGGCCTCTCCCTGGTGACTTTTTGCTCTGTAGGAAGCCTTCCAGACCCCAGCTCTCCAGATGAGTCACTAGTTCAGTTTGATCCCCTTTTGAGTTAACATGGTTCAATTAAATGCTGACCCTCTTCAGGGTCTTCTGGCCCCTTCTCTGGGCTTGGTTAAGCTCCCTTCTCTGGGCTCAGGCCACTCTGCCTGTGGGGGAGGTGGTCGGGGCCCACCCACTACTCCAGGTCACAACCCAGGGACCCTATAAGTAGCAGCCATCAGCTGCTTCTCTTTAACTACTTGCTGCTGCATTTCCCTGGGCCACTTCCCTTCTTAGCCCCAACACTGTCAGCTTCGCCCTTACTTGAGAGCACTGAAGTCTTGCTTGAGTCCCAGTCAGCAGAAGCACCTTCATTCTCAGACTCCAGCCAGGAACTGCTCTGTCCAGATACTGTAACTCCTGCATCTAGCCAGGAGCACCCAATCTGCTGTCAGCAGCAACTTTTATATGAGCTTGCTGGGCTCTGACTGGCTGCTCCCTGCAGCCTCTCTCTGGTTGTCTGCTTTCCCTCAGCCTCTCTATGCAGCTTGGAGGGCCCACCACTACTACTGTTTCTTGGAGCAGGGTGTGGTAGGACCAAGAGGCCTCCAGCAGGGGGCCTCAAAGGGCCTGATACACCCCATCACACAGCCCTTACATCAGTGCTAACCACCTATGCTAGCAGGGCCTGTATGGGGAAATCTGGCTGCTTTTCAGCTTCTTCATGATGCAGAAACTGCCCAAGGGAACATAGCAAGATAGACAGGCAGGCTCTATCTCATTTTCTTTTCTCATAATAGGTTCTGTGCCTTCCTATGAACAACATCAGAACTGCAGGGCCTATTGTGTTCCCATTGAAGTCAATAGGACTTTGCCATTAATGTCAATGGGATAATGAAAATTTGTCAAATGCACCTGAGATACATTTGAATCTAACATTTCTATATGAAGTTCCTTCCTCTTAAATATATATTTTAAATGTAACACTTTTTATGGGTTGCCCCAAAATGTTTCCAAAGAGTCCCTCTTATCTTGTGGTAGGCATATTCACATCACTTCATGCTTACGTTGGGCCAGATACTCAGGTACTACTCAGTGTGAGTAAGGGAACTGGAGTCTAGCCCATCTGAATATAACATTTTATACTGTCTATTATATTGATACACAATATTCAGTTTTTTTAAAAAACAACAATCTAATAGATATTGTAATGATCTACATTGAGCATAAAAGCCCCCAGTACAGCAAGTCATGTCTATCCAGGGCCGGCTGCAGGCCCCAGCGCGCCAAGCACGTGCTTGGGGCGGCACGCCGCGGGGGGCGCTCTGCCGGTTGCCGGGAGGGCGGCAGGTGGCTCCGTGGACCTCCTGCAGGCGTCCCTGCAGAGGGTCCGCTGGTCCCGTGGCTCCGGGACCTGTGGGAGGTCTACTGGAGCTGCGGGACCAGCGGACCCTCCGCAGGGACACCTGTGGGAGGTCCACCGGAGCCACGGAACCGGCGAGCGGCAGAGCGCCCCCCACGACGTGGCGCCGTGCTTGGGGCGGTGAAATGGCTAGGGGCGGCCCTGTATCTATCTATCTATCTGTCTATCTATCGATATGCATATTTAACTTTAAGCCTATGATTAGTTTCCTTGAAGTAACTGAAACAACTTGTGTGCTTAAAGCAAAGCATGGGCCTAAAATGCTTTGTTGAATTGGTCCATAATTCTTAACTGCAAAAGTAGGACATACCAGATTTAAAGTTTTATAAAGATTTTGAATAAATCTCCCATGTTTTACCAAATTAAAACAAGCGTGAATTAATTTTAGATTATTATAGAGAAATGCAATTAACAACTGATCCGCTGTTCACTGTGATGATTAATCAAGGACAAAATCTTTTATATCAAAGCATATTTTTAAACATAATCTAGCCATAAAACATTTAAATAATTACAGACTAAGAAATCATTACATTTTATCCCATTACTTCACTTTGTGCCACTAAAGTAAAGGAGAATCTCTCCCTGTTGAATCTAATAGAACTGTGTACTTTAAATATTATTCCTTGGTGTAAATAATATTGGGGTTAAAACAATGGTTTGTTTCAACATATTTTATGAATCAGTATAAAGCTATATACCAAAAGGGTCAGATTTTCAAAACCCAGCCTTCTTTTTTGTGTCTGAAATTTGCAGGTGCATTTTTGCACCTCTTATTTTGTGGACACAATTTAGGCCATTTGGATGCCTAATTAAGAATGGCAAAAGAGTGTGCAGTAAAACCAAGGCAGATTTCATACCACAGTGTAATTATTTATTTATCTATGGAGACACTTAAATTGCATTCACTCACACTAGAGTCTAGGTATGGAAAACATTTGTAATATTAAAAGACTTTTTACTGCTTATTTAGTCATTATTACTTGGGTACTTAGGGCTATTTATGGCATATAATGTTTCTCCTAAATTTAATTTACAGTGAAAAGCATAATGGGTAACTCTATGCTAATTATTATGGAAACTGCAAGTCAGATTTTTTAGCACTCTCAGTAGGTGTCTCCTTAGGCTTTTATTAGTCTGCCAGAGAAGAAACAGCACCAGCAGAAACTTATCTCATCCTTCTTGAGGATCATTAGTACAATTTCTTGCTTTTCTCACAGGCAGGTAAAGTGTCAGCCTCATGAAGAAACAGATTCTTAATTAAGTTAGGAGAACTGACAGGAAATATAAATTTCAAAGGTAAAGTTATAAGGTGGAGCATTATGGGCAAGAGTGTTGGAACATTTTCATGGAAACATAGCAAGATGCTATAGTGTGACATCCAAAAAAGACCACAAAGTGATTATTTTAAGGGCCTGTGTAAATGTGTGGACTCACCCCCACAGCACCTCCTGCTGGTTGCTTCGGGGAATTAGCTCGATTCCAGCTACGGAGCGCCCTCTGCAGGCCAGTGATCCACCTGTCCTCCGCTGGCCCCCGGCCCCTCCCTGGACCTCAGTGCCCCGTTAACTGGGTCTCTCCTCTCCCAGGGGAACCCCAGCCCTCTATCCCCACTTTGCCTCAGTATTGGCTACTGCCCAGTCATTGTCCAGCCCCATGCCCTGGGGCAGACCAGTATCAGCCACTCATCATAGGAAAAGGGGTTTTGGCCTGGCTGCCTTCTCCCATCCTCTGGCTGCCCCTCTGCAAGCCCAGTACCTTGGAGACCTAGAAGTAGGCCCTGTAGCCTGGGGAGTTGCTGGCCTAGGGCTTCCCAGCTCCTAAGGCTTTTCCCCCAGCCCTGCCTCCCTGCCTGCCTTCAGGTCCCCTGGGTGAGTCCCTGAGCAGCCAGGCATGTCTCTCTCTCCAGTCAAAGAGAGACTCTTTCTGTTTCTGGCTCCCATGGCCTTCTTATACAGCCCTGTGGCTCAGTTTGGAGCATGGCCCCCAGCTGCAGCCACTCCCGTCATCGGCCCAGGCTTCTGGCTCCAGCTACGGCCCCTTGTCAGGGCTTTTTTAACCCCTTCTCTCCCACAGCAGGAGTCCACCCTGCTACAGCTTGATTCTGCCACTGCTATTTGCATGGCATAGACTCTACACTGCAGGAAGCTTTAGTGAAGTCACAGAGGATTATCTATGAAGTAAGACGCTACTCAATGGCAGTAAAATGGCAGAACTGGGCCTTAATAACGATAACAATGTTTAGTTAAAACTGGTTGCATTTGAAAATATGAGTCCTCTCAAGATGTCCAATGTAGTCTGTAATAAAAACCACTTATTTTAGGAACAGGCAATTCAGTTTTTTTAAGAGTTTTCTTTGTGTGGTTTTGTTTTGTTTTGTTTTACTATTGGGTAATCTCTTTGCCCTTTAAGATGACGTTAAATGAAGGCTGAAGAGTTCCTTGCATCAGAAGTTCAGCTTCCTGTTTCACTCATGGCTGATTCTGAAGTGGACATGTGCAAAGAGGCTTAGGGTTAGATAGGGTACAGTGCCTCCTGGAGTTCAGGAGAAAATGACTGCTGTGTTTGTTTTGAACAGCATGCAACCTGGGCTCCTTGGCCCAGGCTCCTCCCTGGTCCCTCTGGATAGTCTAGAGCTGTTAGTGACACTGATCTTTCACAGTCTTTTCCGTCCCTAGATTACAATGTTGCCTGCCCTTTCTCAAGGGCACAACAATGAAAGAGTCACTTGTATTCTTCCTCCTCTCTTATGCACCTGTGGAGGGTTGGATACATCAGAGCCTTAAGGCACCTGTAAAATCAACTTTGCTTACTTTCATCGGCTGGAGAGTATCGAGTGCTCACTGATATAGTAGAAAGGTGCAGATACAAACCTAATAAATGTAGGTTTAGAAGGAAAATCTTGGCAAGGGAAAATCCTTCTCTTCTCTACAAAGCACTAAAAAGAATAGATAAAAATGTTCCTCCAAGCCTGGAAATGAAGGTTAAAAATACTTAAACTGAATTGAAACTAAAGTTTAAGGTTCAAAGCAAGTTCATCGTAGGTGGGACCCCTGTCTTCTTCAGCTTCATGCTGGAGACTTTGGTTCTCTGTAGATGTTCTCTTCTTGTAGGGGAAGAAAAGGTCACTACCTTTCTCCAACAATATGAGAGGATTCAGCAGGTGCATTTAAGGGATGGATGTACGTGTAGATAGATAGGCAGTTGGTGTGATTCTCCAATGCCTTATAGCTTGAGTAGCTATTGACACGAGTACAAAGTTAATGGACACTGGCATACAGAGGTACCAAAACAGAATATTAGCATTTTACACTCATTTTCTACTGATTAAGCCCATTCTAACTCTGGTGCAGCATATCTACACTGGGGATTGGCTACATGGTGCAAAAGCCACTAGTATAGACCTCCTCTTGCCTCAGTTTTACCCTGACTGTTGGGATCATCTGAAGCACCTGAGCCTCCAGATTTAAACATGAGGGGTCTGGAAGCAAAGTATTTTCAGTTGAAGGGCCCTCCTCCATCTATGGAATCCACTGTCTTAGAGCTTGTCTATACAAACCTTAAGTCTTAGTTCATGGCAGACTGGGGTATAAATCTACCCTGCACTAGTCTGCCCCACTTTAAGTGTCAATGCAGACCCTTCTGCCAGCCTACCACCCATGGAAAGTTTTGTGGTGTGCTTTGATTGACCTCCCTTTGAAACAGGAGTAAGTTAAAGCGCACTGGGGAGCTTGTAGTGTGCAGCAGCAGGGTCCACACAGGCACTTTACTGTGTGGCACATTAGTACAGAGTAGATTTGCACCCCAGAGTGCAGTGAACTAAGTGTTTGTCTAGATGAGCCCTTAGATCAAACTACGGCTCGTGGGCTGGATCTGGCCCACCAGCCATTTTAATCCAACCCTCGAGCTCCCCCTGGGGAGCAGGGTCTGGAGCTTGACCCATTCCAGCCAAGGAGCAGGGTCAGGGGCCACTCTGCACAGCTCCTGGAAGCAGCAGCATGTCCTTCTCCAGCTCCTATGTGTAGGGGAAGCCAGAGGGCTCCACTCCACACTCTTCCCCTGCCCCAAGCGCCACCCTCACAGCTCCCATTGCTCGGGAACTGCAGCCAATGAGAGCTACAGGGACGGTGCCTGCAGATGGGGCAGCATGCAGCAGAGACTCCTGGCCACGCCTCCACGTTGCAAACACAGGGGGGACATGCCGCTGCTTCCGGGAGCTGCTTGAGGTAAGTGCTGCCCGTATCCTGCACCCCTGAGCCATCTCCACATGCCCCAACCCCCTGCCCCATCCCTGATCCACCTCCTGCCCCCCAAACCGCTCAGTTCCAGCCCAGAGCACCCTCGTATACCCCAAACCCCTCATGCCCACCCCACCCCAGAGCCCACAACTCCAGCTGGAGCCCTCACCCCCCCCTTATACTCCAACCCCCTCCCACACCCTGATCTCCTCGTTTCTGGCCCCACCCCAGAGCCCGCACCCCCAGCCAGAGCCCCCTCACTTTGTCCTACACCCCAGCCCCAATTCCATGAGCATTCATGGCTCGCTATACAATTTCTATACCCAGATGTGGCCCTCGGGCCAAAAAGTTTGCCCACCCCACCTTAGATTGAGGCTAAGTTTGCTGAATTGTGGGTGTTGGAAGGAAAAGGTGCAGTTTTTAGCTGAGAAGTTTATTTTATTGAAGCCACCTTATCAAAGCAGATCAGCCTGGTAATGATTTGATTCTTGCATTTTAATCTTTGTATATGCACTTTGTGAAATTAGATCAGCACATTTTATAAATGTAAAATAAATAAGCCAAGGCAATTTCTCTGGTTCTGGTTACCTTAAACAAGACATCACAGAGATATAGATTTAATAATGGTAGTGGGTTTACCATCTCTCACCTTGCTTAAAAACCTGACTCTGGGATTACAAGTTTAACTCTTTAAAAGGATTTTTTAATTTTTTTCTGGTGTGGAAACAGAAAGTTGATGGCCAATTCCTGAATTCCTGCATTTTGTAAAGATTCCCTTAGCAAAGAATGCATACTGTAGCACAAACCTTCACCATAGATTATGAAACAGCATTTATTTGGCCAGCACCATGCTCCAACAGGGCTTTGGGGTAGCTGGGATATCACCAGTTTAGTTCATGTTGAGGCATCACATGACACATGAACTGGCAAACATGACTGTAGATGACATCAGTAGAGATGGCCTGAGGCACTAAATTCAGATTTGGATCTTCATTATGAAACATCCCACCTCTACAAAATTCGAGAGTGCTTGGATTCTGGGGTTCATTTGGCTCCATGTGGATATAGTAAGTGAGAAATTTGGATCTGGGTTTGCAGTCCAAGACTTTCTCCCACACCAAGTTCAGAGCTGTTTGGATCGGGAGTTTTGGATCTGGCTAATCTCTAGTAAAAGCTGTGGGAGATTTATGTGCAGAATTTTCTTTCTACCCCTGCTTTTTGGGGAAAACAGACCATAAAGCAACAGATACTGATTTATTTTTTTTTCTTTTCTTTTTTAAGTTCTTGAGGTCAACTGTATGGGGAAATAATTTACTGTTTTTAAAATTATATTGCCTCAGGTGAACAATTAAAGCACATGGTCTAATAGTAAAATTAATTTTATTGTTCTTTTCTTTCAGGACTGAAGGATACAGCATCTTATATGACCTGTGGGTTTGAGAAGTGAAGAATAACTCTGATCAAAGGGTGACCTGTTATGTCTATGTTGTGATGGAAAAATGAAAACATCTACAATACAGCATTTTTAATACTTCTAAAACTGCCTTTGACTACAACATCTATTCCCTTCAAAACACACACACAAAATGTCGGAACTTGACCCTTCATCTGGATTAGTAGGAAACATGGAAAATGGGACTTTTCTGGAGCTATATCCCACATCCCTGTCAACTTCAGTGGATTCCTCATCTGGCCGCTTATCAAATGTCTATGTCTATGTTTCTGTATTTCTCAGTCTCTTAGCATTTCTTCTTTTGCTATTAATCATTGCACTTCAGAGGCTGAAAAACATCATCTCTTCCAGTGCCTCCTACCCAGAATACACTAGCGATGCTGGAAGTTCTTTCACTAATTTAGAAGTTTGTAGTATTTCTTCCCAGCGATCTGCTTTCTCAAACCTTTCTTCTTGAAAAGAAATGAAGGAAATATATTGTGAATGGAGCAACTTTGTCCAGCTTTTGAGGGAAATAGTGCATGCAACGTTTACCATTGAGGACTATTAATCATGAAAGAGGTGACTTTTAAAGTTCTCTTTGATTTTTCTCCCTCTTTTTAGTTTCCATTTCCCCTTTTATTAATGTTGCTTTTCATCTTAGAGCATGGAAAATGGCGTCTGGTCATAGCTTCATGTATATACTGGTAATGCCGCCTTTCTCTCATACGTATGCACATCTATGCATACACACTGACTTCCTGCCAAATTTAAATATAGTTCTAGGTGGATGTTCTAATTCTTCTCTGCAGTTGTATCCCTCTTACCTGGATTTCCCTTTGTTAGTGTGTCATTGACTTTTCACTGGATAGCGTCTTCTGGACAAGATCATTTTCACAAAAATGCCACCACACTGATTTAATAGACAAATTGGCGCCTGGGCAAATTTTAAAGTTGTTGGGTGGAGTTTTTTGTTATTTTGTTTTTAATTGTGATGTCATTTCAATATTTAAATTATGTTATTAAAACAAAACTAAAATAATGCTTTTGTTAACAAACATTAATTTTGTCTATGTATACCTGTCCATTGAATCTTTCTGTATAAAGCCTCTACAAGTCAACTTTCACATACACTTTGACATATTGCTTAATTTTATTTAGCAAAAGCAGCTAGAATAAATATGCACAGTTGTAAACTCAAGTTGTACTGTATGTTGTAAAGATATTTTTAGTACCTACCTGCATGCAGTTGACAGGACTACCTGCTTCTCAGGGGGATGGTTTCTGCCTCTGCCTCACAAATACAGCACACTTCCTTTCCACACTTCAGTGCTACTCTAGCTTATTGTAAACACAATCTGAGCAGCCTTTTCTCTCTTTGAGAGACACATAACTCCCATTACCGTTGCTGGCAGCTGATTGCCTGTATTAAGAGCCCTTATAGGCATGAGGAGTTCTTACCTCAGTGGAGCTGCTTACATCAGTCAGAACTAGTGAAGGGCCAGATTCTGCCTTCTCCTTACTTGGATGCACAGTGGGGTGGCAGAGCAAGGCAAATCCTTCTTGGCATGGCCTGTGTAAGGGCCAGGCAATGTCGCAGTCCCTTCACAGAGCCTGCGCTCTCCCTACTCCACCAGTGATGTACAGTGCCCCAGTGAGGATAAGAAGAGCTGGGGGGAGGTGAGGCCATGGCCCAGCCCCTCCTCCACACTACGGTATGGGCCCAGTACACATGATGGGAGAATAAGCTGTACCCCATTAAGAGGTGTAGTAGTGGGGGTGCCTTCGTCCTGCTCTAGGGAGTTCAGGGTCACGTATGTTGAGCCTAGGTGCCTCCCAATGCTCCTCACATCCCCATAGTGCTGAAATGGTATAACCTAGCCCCAGGCGAATAAGGGTGTGCAGGACTGATTCCAGCATAGAGAACAGACCCATACACACTTACGTAATTGGTATGATATACTCTCAGTAACTGTCCATTGTGTCCAAATGTAATACAGTAGCGTCCTTGATTAAAACGGAGTCCTGTGTTCGGTTACTGTCATAAAGCAATTATTATTATTGCAAAGCACAATTCTGTGAGGTCTCTAGCACACCTGATGTGGGTTTAGTCCCATTTAATTGGCAGTGATACGATATGGAATGCAAAGATTGGTTTGTTATTGCAGCCTCCAAATTGTTCCAGGTTACTACATTATAGCGTCATTACAGAACATGATCCAATGGGAATAGTTGTACGTTGGGCTCAATCCTGCTTCACATAAAGTCAATGGGTGCTTTGCCCTTGAGCAAGATCCAACTCAGTTAAAGGACCATGAGGAGAATAGAGACGTGTCATCGCTGGTTTTAACTAGCAGAGCTGCACTAGTAGCTCTAACTGACCAGTGTTACAGTTCCCCTTACAAACAGTGTGCCCGATCCTGCAGAGGTCTGTGCGCTTCCTGCAAAGTACCAGCACCTTTCACACCCATCACCCAATCAATCATGAGATAATTGGATCCTTGGAGGATCAAGTCATGTATTATTTGGCCAGCATGTTGTTAAAGTTAAGGAGTTGTTGGTATATTACAGCCTATGAGGCCACAGCTGTACATGGAACACTCTACAACTTTTTAAAACATTTTTATCCTCTCGGCTCTCAGTTTGCTAGAGGCAGGACACATATCCCCAAATCCAGCATTAATTGGATGCTCTATGAAAATGCAGTATTTTTACCATCAAATGTAAATGTAGTAATTAGAAATATCTTTATTCAGTGCCAAACAAAGGCAGATTAAATTGGAGTTGGTGTTTTCAACTTTTAAAAATTAATGTATTATACAATAAGTTTTGGTGTTGATTAGATTCTTCTTAGAGTCAAGGCATTTTGTTGCAAAATAAAGAAATTAAGTCACTGGGATTGCTGATTCACCCTGCTTTTATAAAGATATTTAGTCTCTCAATTACTCTGTTCATCCAGACATAGTTTTCCTCGAAACAGCTTCACTCCATTTTCACTAGAAACTGATGAAAGGACAAGGGGAACTACTAAGTTATTTATTTAAAGTTGAACAAGAAGTAACATTTCCTTTATGAAAGCTGTTTAAGATCCCAAAATCTGTAAAACAATGTCTTTGTGTGTAGACTTCTAAATACAAATAAATTAACTTTAAAACAAGATAGCTGAAAACCAACTCAACTTCATTTACCTGCCAAGGCCTGAATTCAGTCGCCTGTGTCTCCTTTACAGCAAATGAGGTTAATACCCATATAAAAAATGGAGGTGGGAGCCACAGCATGAAAATGGGTAATATTATCTAAGGGTATGTCTACACTACAAAATTAGGTTGATTTTATTTAAGCCGACATTGAGCCTCCGATTTAAGCCAGTCGATTCTGCATGTCCCCACTTTGCTCATTGTGTCGGCAGAGCACATCCTCACTAGCAGGGCTTGCATTGACACATGGAGCGCTGCACTGTGGGTAGTTATCCCATAGTGCATGGAGCCGAATGAAATGTTGGGTTGGGCTTGCAATGCCTCATGGGACCAAAACCTTTCCGCGAGTGGTTATGGGAACATGGCATTAGCCTCCCATGATGCACTTACCTCCCTCCTTGAAATCAGCAGCAAACAAACCAAGCCTTTTTGGTGTCTTTTTTCCTAACCCTGGGTTACCTGCACCGACGCCATAGCACACCAAGCATGGACCCCACTCAGCTGTACACTGTTGTTCTGAGCATTACAAACACCTCATGCCTTATCCTACAGTATTTGCTCAGCTGATACAGGAGCCGCCACACAGAACAATGTGATGCCATGCAAGCAGCCCTGCTAGAATCCCTGGAGCAGAGCAATTTAGAGATGCTGGCGACAGTTGTGCATCACCTTTACACGGTGGAGCGCCGCTTCTGGGCCCGGGAAACAAGCACTGACTGGTGGGCCCACATAGTTATGCAGCTGTGGGATGATGAGCAGTGGCTGCAGAACTTTTGAATGTGCAAAGCCACTTCCATGGAACTGTGCGAAGAGTTTTCCCTTGCCCTGAAGTGCAGCAATAATAAAATAAGAGCTGCTCTGACAATTGAGAAGCGAGTGGTGATAGCTCTGTGGAAACTTGCAATGCCAGACTGCTACTGGTCAGTGGGGTATCAATTTGAATGGGTAAATCTACTGTGGGGTCTGCTGTGATCCAACTTTCCAGGGCAATCCACAGACTTCTGCTAAGAATGGTAGTGACTCTGGGCAACATGCAGGACATAGTGGATGGTTTTGCCGTAATGGGATTCCCTAACTGTGGTGGGGCGATAGACGGAACGTATATCCCTATCTTGGCACCTGACCACCATGCCAAAGAGTACATAAATCAAAAGGGTACTTCTCAATGGTGTTGCAAGCCCTGGTGGATCACAGGGACTGTTTCACCATCACATGGGATGATCGGGAAAGGTGCATGACACACTCATCTTTAGGAACTCCAGGCTGTTCAGAAAGCTGCAAGCAGGAACTTTCTTTCCAGACTGCAAAACAACCAAATGCCAATTATGATCCTGGAAGACCCAGCCTATCTCTTGCTCCCATGGCTCATGAAGCTGTACACAGGCAGCGTCAGCAGCAGTAAGGACCAGTTCAACCATAGGGTGAGCAAGTGCAGAATGGTGGTGGAATGTGCTTTTGGGTGTTTAAAAGACCCCTGGGGTAGTCTACTTACTAGGTTAGACCTCAGTGAAAGCAATATCCCCATTGTTATTGCTGCCTGCTGTGTGTACCATAATATCTGTGAAAGAAAGGGAGAAAAGTTTCTGGTGGGGCGGCGGGTCGAGGCAGATCACCTGGCAGCCAATTTTGAGCAGCTAGCCACTAGGGCAATAAGAAGAGCACATCAAGGCATGTTTCATCTCCATGAGGCTTTGAAAACTAGTTTCATCAATGACCAACAGTAATGTAACACTTATGTGTGTTGTTCCTTACTGAGCTGTCCCCTTGAGTGCATGTATTCCCCTGTAAACTGCACCCCTGCTAACCACTGTGTCCTGAATGACTAAAGAGCCTTTTCTTCTCAACCCATTAAGTTTTATTATGCTCACAAACACCGAGAGGCAGCAAATAAAAGTAAGGTAACCTGGGGCAAAACGGCTGAGAACGCTGAGGGGGTGGGAAAACAAGGACAGCTTGCTTACAATTGCACTGCAACAACAATCAAAGGCGTGGGAATGGGCGCCTTCTGGTCCTTGTACCCCCCCTGGATTTGAGTGCAATGGATACCAAACTCTCCGCCTCATAGGATGTCTGGGAGAGGCGGATGTGGAACTTGGCAATGATAGCAGCAGGTTCAGCATAGGCTGCAGTGGGACTCTGGCATCCAGTTGTCTTTCTTGCACCTCAACCAGATGCCCCAACATATCTGTTTGCTACCTCATAATCTGCAGCATCTCGTCCTGCGTGTCACTCTTGTGTTCCCTGTCCTTGTGGTCATTGTGCAGGCTCTCTGACAATACAATGCCCCATGCACTGAGCTCCGTCCCGTCACTCTCAGAGGCACACGTTAACTCACTGAACATGTCCGCCCAAGTTTTCTTTTTCCGCCTACTAATCTGGGAAAATCTGTGTCCTGGTGTGGAGGATGCTCCTATGGACAAGGTTTCAGCTGCAGAGAATACAAAACACAAGGGTAGCATTGACAATGCATACATTGTTTCTGGTGCAAGGTTAAATCTTTTTATAAAAGAAACACCCCTCAATGCACTTCCTTGCAAGTCACAACTTAAGCAGAACCTCAGGCTACTGCAAGAGTCAGTTTGCTGCTCCAGCCATGGTGAGTAAGGCCACGAGGCATGGACAAGAGGTCTTCTGCTGCAGCTTTTGTTAAGACATTCTTGGGTTCAATGGTTGCAACCTCAACACAACCCCGTTTCCTCTAGCAGCCTGGATGGTGCTTGAGGACAGGCACCAGCGTGAAGCCCTGCAAATAGTTTGATTGTTACAAAAGTGGCACCGGGTTGGGGGAGAAGGGAGACAAACAGGAAGCCCCCTCCCCCTTTTAAAAGGCTGGCTGCAATACGCTGTGATCCCTTCCAACCACAACCAGGGCATGCTTGCCAAATTGTCATTATGTGACTCAGAATTCACCAGATAGGGGCAGATTACTTTCAAATTGCTTACGGTTTAAGGGCTAGCATTTAAAACTTCCCCCATTTCTCCTAGGTGAGCCTATGTGATATAACTCTCCTGAGAGTAACAGAAGTGGAACAGGAACAGATACTGCAAGCATGTGGATACACACCTGGTCCTTATGCTGCAGTACTGTGTGCTGCAATGATGCTAGAAGAGTTAATCCTGGATTGGCGTGGGAAAGTGTCTTACCGTGGTGGATGAAATAAGGCCACCCTTCCTGGAAACCTTCTGCAAAGGATTGCAGAGTACCTCCATGAAAGCTTCCTAGAGATCTCAAGGGAGGATTCCTGGGCCATCCCTGGACACATAAACAGTCTTTTTCGGAGCGCACCCTCTGGGTAGCTGGAGTGCTTGCCAATAACTTCTATCCCAATTTTTTAATTCCGATTCAACATCAAAAATAACAGCATGTAACCGCTACAGTTTGATTGAAAATGTGCACTCACCAGAGGTACCTTTCCTGGCATCACATTCTGCTGACAATTGGTCCTGTGAGGGGATGGATGTGATGGGTTGGATCAAAGAAACCCCTTTGAGGCTGCCAACTGATGTGCCAAGACTACTTCTGCCCCTGCTTTCCTGCCCTGGCAGCTTAGGACTTCAGTGCTCTGCCTGGTTTGAGCCAGACCTACTAGCCTGCTGCAAACCCAGACCCAGGGTCTGAACTGTGTGCACCAAAGCTGCAGATTTAGCTGAAAGCAGCTTACAGAAGTGTTCCTGTCTTTCACACTCAGATATCCAACTCCCAATGGGGTCCAAACCCCAAATAAATCCGTTTTACCCTGTACAAAGCTTATACAGAGTAAACTCATAAATTGTTTGCCCTCTGTAACACTGATAGAGAGATATGCACAGATGTTTTCTGCCCCCCCTCCAGGTATTAATACATACTCTGAGTTAATTAATAAGTAAAAAGTGATTTTATTAAATACAGAAAGTAGGATTTAAGTGTTCCAAGTTGTAACAAACAGAACAAAGTGAATTACCAAGTAAAATAAAATAGAACATTCAAGTCTATGTCTAAGAAAACTGAATACAGATAAAACCTCACCAGTTCCACTAAGCTTCCTTTTACAAACTAATCTCCTTCTAGTCTGGGTCCAGCAATCACTCACAGCCCCTGTAGTTACTGTCCTTTGTTCCAGTGTCTTTCAGGTATCCTTGGGGGTGGAGAGGCTCTCTCTTTAGCCAGCGGAAGACAAAAAGGAGAGGTCTCCCAGGGGGTTAAATAGACTTTCTCTTGTGGTTTGAGACTCCTCTCCTCACTCCTATGCAAAGTCCAGCTCCAAGATGGAGTTTAGGAGTCACCTGGACAAGTCACATATCCATGCATGACTCCATTTTTACCGGCTAAGTCACATTCCTGGGAAGGCTCAGGTGTGGATTAGCATCTTCAAGTTCATTGTTGGCTTAAGTGGTTTTTGATTGGGCACTTAATTTGCACTTTTCTCAAGAAGCTGACCAAATGCTTTACTAGGCTTGTTAAAATCAAGCCAGTACACAGCCAATATTCATTATTTTGAATACACAAATGATACATGCATACAAATAGGATGAATACATTCAGTAGATCATAACCTTTACATAGATATGTTACATGGCATAAGTAGCCTAAAACATAGTCCAGTTATGTCACATATGCAATCATAAGCATATTCCATAAAGCCTTATGCAGGGTGCCATGACATGACAATTAGTCCTGTGAGGGGATGGGCTCCAGAGTTAAAAAAGTTCTTGGCTGTCAGGGAGAATGGATCCTCCACTTGCCTGCTGTGCATTCTCCTCCTCCTCCTCTTCCTCATCAACAATGTCCTTCATGTTGTTGCCCAAAGTTGCCTGGGGCTCCTGAGAGATATCCACGGAGCGTTTTGGGATAGTGGTGGCTTTGCCACCTAGAATCGCATGCAGCTCCTCATAGAAGTGGCATATCTGTGGCTCAGAACCAAAGCAACTGTTCACCTCTGTTGTCTTCTGGTATGCTTGCTGAAGCTCCTTTATTTTCATGTGGCACTGCTGTAGCCCTTCTCCCCTCTGCCCTGCGTGATTTTGGCACAGATGTCAGCGTTTCTTCTGCTGGTTCAGAGCACTGCCTGCACAAACTCTTCTCCCCACACCACAGTAAGATCCATCACCTCCTGTGTGCTCCATGCTGGACTGTGTTTGCGGCCTTGAATATCTGTTGTCAGCTGTGCTGACAAGCTCTCCACACCGATCAAACAGGAAATGAAAATTCAAAAGTTCCCGGGGCTTTAACAGGGGGTCGTGCTTGACTTGACCAGCTATGTAGATGTGTATGTGTGTGTGTGTGTGTGAATATTTTTTTAATTCACAATGATGCAATGTTCACCATTACTATTATGTCCTTATAAGATGTTAAAGATTTTCAGTTTTCTACAGAAACTGTAGGAAGTTGACATTGCTGGAAGTTTTTACCTGTTTTTATAAAATTATTATTACTTCCATCCTTCAGTGACATATGGGACTGTATTCAGCCATCAGGATTGCAGAGGAGTTGTACCAGACTGAATCTGGCTCATAACAAGCAAATTCCAACAGAATACCTGCGGGAGTAACCACAGGCTAGTAGATACTCACCATCAAGTTTTATGGGATTACCAAGCACTAGTTCTTTTATGGGAAAAATAGTACATGAGCTAATAACTAGACCTGGTCAGGACATTTAAATTTAGACAAAAATTAAAATGTTTCATTTTTGTTAATTTTTTTTCTTTTCATTAAAAAAATGCTTTTGTTACCTTAAAAATTTTTGCTGAAAATGTTTGGAAGAAAACTTTTTCATTAGCTTCGCTAATAACAGATACTTCCTTGCTGCAGAATGTGAATACAATTATTTTTATTCCACATTATATCAAATTCCTCAAGAATACACAATCTGCAAAAATCTCCCTTCTAAATTATGATGGGTGCAGCCCCAGAATGCATATAAAGTTACACTGGTTATAAAACCTTACAGAAATACAAGTGATGGAGGAAGTCAGAGCAACATCTGGTTTTACAGTGACTAGCATGTCCTGGAGTGGTATGCTCCCTAAATCTGTCTGTGAAGAAACTCCAGGGGACTCATGAGAAATTCTGAAAAATAAATCCCTCAGCTACACTGATATAAAAATAGTTCCCAGTACCCCCAAAGGGCTACCAAAAAAAAAGTCATGAGAAACTGAGAGTACCATTTTCCAAGATCAAGAGACAAATAATTGCTGGTTATCATTAATGGATCAAGATAAAGATCTTACTTGAGCAAAACTCCCATTGGCCTAAAGTCTTTAGAGTTTGACTTATTTTTTTATTCATTAGTTATATGGTGCCCTAAGCAAACCTGATATGCCCCAAAGAGTTTACAACCTAAGAGCGAGATCCTTAAATGGATTGGTGACTATGGACCCCTGCATCCTCTTATTGACTTAAATGGGGCTGTGCATGGACTCAGGGGTCTACCTGTGTGGCTCTGTGATGGGGTGGTTTTCCCCTTTAAGGGTTGGAGGCCTGGAGCTGCTTATCCCCATCCAATTCGCCTCCCCCACACCAGCGATGTGGCCTGGGGTTAATTAGTAGAACCTCTGGGGCATGGAGGAGCTGATTCTCCAACAAACGGGTGGCTCCAGGCACCAGCATGCCAAGAGCGTGCCTGGGGCGGTAAGCCATGGAGGGGCGCTCTGCCGGTCACCATGAGGGCGGCAGGCAGGTTGCCTTAGGTGGCATGCCTGCAGAGTGTCCACTGGTCCCACGGCTTTGGCAGACTTCCCTCAGGCGTGCCACCGAATCCGTGGGACCGGGGACCTCCCGCAGGCAAGCCGCCGAAGGCAGCCTGCCTGCTGTGCTTGGGGCGGCAAAATATCCAGAGCTACCCTTGCCAACAAAGAGCAGCAGCAGGCTGCAGGATTGGGGAATGCTCAGGAAGCTGTAGAGAGAAAGGTGGGCTCTTGCAGGGAAGGGCTGGGATTAACCTGCTAAAACAGGAAGGAGCCTGGGACACTAGGAGAGTTTGGGGCTGTGCTCAGTGTAGGGCTGGGGGGAAGACTTTTGAGTTTATTTTTAAACTCGAAGTTAATAAATCAGACCCTAAGAAGGGCTGATGTCACTGGACTCATGAAAGCTGGTGTCATGGTTCATGGTGTATTGCCATCCTTATTTCTGCTCTTCTGCTGTGGCTTGTGGTGCCTGGTCCTCGGCATGTGGCTTAAGGCAGGCTTTGCATTGTCTCACTGGGGCTGCACATTTTAAAAGTGTTCTCAGCACTCCATCACCCAAGCAATTAACAAAAATATTGAATAGAACCAGGCCCAGGATTGACCCCCTGTGGGGCCCCACGATATATGCCCTCCCAGTTTGACAGTGTGTTGATAATTACACATAGAGTAAAGTACTTCAACCAGTAGTGCACCCTCCTTATAGTAAAGTAATCTAGTAAAGTAAAGTCATAAAGTCGGCATTTCCCTAGTTTGTTTATGAGAACGTCATGTGAGACTGTGTGAAAAGTCTCACTAAAATCAATGGGGTCCAAACCCCAAATAAATCCGTTTTACCCTGTATAAAGCTTATAGAGAGTAAACTCATAAATTGTTCGCCCTCTATAACACTGATAGAGAGATATGCACAAATGTTTGCCTCCCCCCCCCAGGTATTAATACATACTCTGGGTTAATTAATAAGTAAAAAGTGATTTTATTAAATACCAAAAGTAGGATTTAAGTAGTTCCAAGTTGTAACAGACAGAAAAAAGTGAATTACCAAGTAAAATAAAAATACAACACGCAAGTCTATGTTATTGTCCTTTGTTCCAGTCTCTTTCAGGTATCTTTGAGGGTGGAGAGGCTCTCTCTTTAGACAGCTGAAGACAAAATGGAGGGGTCTCCCACGGGCTTAAATAGACTTTCTCTTGAGGGTAGAGACCACCTCCTCTCCCCTATGCAAAGTCCAGCTCCAAGATGGAGTTTTGGAGTCACCTGGGCAAGTCACATGTCCATGCATGACTCAGTTTTTACAGGCAGCAGCCATTACTTACCTGCTCCCTTGAACATCCTCATATAGACCTCTTATGTGGATTGGAGCCTCCCAAGATCCATTGTCCCTTACGTGCTTCTTGATTGGGCATTTAATTTGCACATTCCTTTTTCAAGAAGGTGACCGAATGCTTTATAAAGGCTACTTAAAAATCAAACCAGTGCCCAGCCAATATTTAATAACTTTGAATACAAAAATGATACATGCATACAAATAAGATTAATAGATTCAGTAGATCATAATCTTTACAGAGATATGTTACATGGCATATGTAGCATAAAGCATATTCCAGTTATATGATATATACATTCATAAGCATATTCCCATGAAGCTTTATGCGGTACACCGTCACAGTACCATTCCCAATTATGTCTAGTTATATTGTTGAAGAAATTACTAGGGCTTCAGTTAATTGCCTGGGCACAAAACAAGGTGCACTGCAAGAGAAAATAAGAAATTAAAGATCAGTGTATGGGCCTAAATCTGGGTTAAACATTAAGTATGTTTGAGAGGTTTGTGGCTCTGATGACCCTTTCCATAGTTGGATAGACACAAATTATCCACTTTATACGTTCTTCTACCCTGATTGTGTGCAGAGATCTGCAGCTTTGAGGTGCTTCAAAAAGGCAGAACTGAAGCAATAAAATGGACTTTTGGTAAGAATTTTAAACATCTGTTCTCAATTATACTGGTGTGGGGCCAGCGAAATATTCTGGATTTACATCATTGTAAATGATAGCAACATTTAATCCTGCTTGTCTTAATAAGCTGCATAAACAGTATCATTTTTCTAAAATTAATTGTGTTTGGACTGCTGTTAGGGAAAGCTGATATGCAATACCAAATGTAACTTGATTAAGAAAACTGTCATTTTTATATGACCTTCTGATTTTTCATCTGGGAGGGAAAGTTTTATTCTGATTACCATAAAAATGATGGAGGAATGTTCCAGATATATAAAAACACTGTTAATTGGATCTACTGATGCATGCCTGGAAATTTTGATCTCAGTAACAGAAGTTATATATGTATACTGAGAAGAAACTAGACACCACTGTATAATAATGTTACCCCTCCTGCTGCACCCATCTGAACAAAGTCAACATTACGTTAGAACACACTGTCTTCCATCTTCAAGCTAAGACTGGCAGATTCATTATGTCTAGACATACTATGAATTCAGACTAATGCGAGCTTTTGACCAAAGGTGCTTTCCAGAGGCTAACTCATCAGTATTCACTAAGTAGAGATTTAGGCTGCTGCGACAAAGAAGAAAATCAGACACTGTAACTTGAACTGTGGCATCATCAAAAGCAATTAACTACATATTAGAGTGACACTGCTTTGTTCAATGGGGAATGGAAGATGGTAACCAGCAGCCCTGCACAGCAGATTCTGAGCGTTACACACAGAACTTGTGTTATTTTATAATACTGAAGGAGTTTACAGAGAGAAAGGAAGAGTGAGTAAAAATAGCAACTAAGACAGTAAGACAGGCTGTAAGCATGCACTGATAAATGGCTTTGCTCATCCTAGGTCTCACCAGCTCCTATGTTGTCCAGATATACCCTGCATAAGTGTCAACAAGGACAGAATTTGCTGCTTTATCTAGTCTTTTTAGCTAGCTATCAGGCCCTAGACATCCCCCTAATTAGCATAATCCTTCCTAAGGGAGCAGCCCATCTATTAATGGACTGTCTTCAATTTTGGATTGTTTTCCTAAACCAAACACAGTTCCTAGTTCAGGGCTGCAGCAAGAAGCAAGTAAGAAGAGAGACAGAGAACATGGAATGAAATAATAGATATGGGGTGGGGGAAGAATTGCAAAGTGTGGGTTCATTCTTCATCCTGGTTGCCCTCTCTGAAATTAAAAAAAAGAAAATGAGGGAATAAAGGAAAATAAAGAAAATCTTTACTTCTTTGTGCTCTATGGAACAGGGGAAATGTCCCTCCCTGTCACAGATAGACACATTGAAATGGGAATGCAGACCATTGCTAGCCTGCATGTAGTCCAGTGGGTGAGACACTAGACTGGGACTCAGAAGGCCTGTGTCCTGTTACTGACTCTATCACTGCTTTCCTATGTGACTTAGGCAAGTCACTTTGCCTTTCCCTGCCTCTGTTTCCCCTCCCATTCTATATCTGTTTTGTCTACTTAGGATACATCTACAGTACCCACCGGCTAAAACTGGTAAAAGAATCGTTAAGCAATTTCCTTTAGTACAAACTAATGTCCATGAATTTTAATAGACTATAAGTATACAGTAGGTAGGATTTTGTTTCCCAGTGTGGTTTTCCTTTTCTGAATGAAATCATTGTTGATATATATAATTGCCAAATGCTTCTGAATAAACATGAATACACTTATAATTTTAATGAATTCCTGAAGGCCAGACTTTATTTGTGTAGATAACCTCAGAGATGATTGTTTTCCTTAGAAACAATATTGATGTTATACTGGAGTATTGTGCTTTCTGAAAACATTGTTCTCTTTTAAATCTTTTTTGCAAATGTTTCCATTTTCTTATGAAATCCATCTATGTGGTTATGCCCTCATATTACTGTGCAGCAGGAGTTCTGTTAGGTCCCAAATCACTAGTACCTATTGGAAATCATTCTGGTGTTTGCACTAGCTGCCCCAGTAATTTAGGTTCCCAATCCTGCTACTGGATCTGTGCAGATGCCCCACTGTGCCTGCTCAAGTCCAGCAGCAGGATTTGGATCCCAGTGTGCTTCATGGCAGAGGCAAGGCAGCAGGAGACTTGAAGGACACCAGCAAGTTAGATTTGACCCCAAAACCAAGATTTTCCAAAACCTCAGACCCAACAGAAATCCTCCTATGCTGGTGTTTGGGATGTCAATGAAAGTTAGTTTTCCCTCTGCAGCTTTTATCAGTCAGTCACTGCTGGTAGCACCAAAAGCCTGAGAGTGAAACTGATTTTCCTCAGTTTTCATTGTCCAAGCTAAGAGAAAAGAAAGTAGAAAACAAACAGCATAAATAGAGACAGGTAAACTGGATTTCTAATCTCCTTTCCATTTCCTTACTCTAAAGGTGTTAAATCCCAGGGCCATAATCAGGGGTGCTCCTAGGATACACATGAAGGCTAACCCATAGCAATTTTTTATGGAACATATTTGTGTTACAAGGACTGATCAGGGTTACTACAGGGAATCAGGGGATTAAAGCCTCATAGAAAAAAGTAGATGAAAATGCAATCTCCAAACCTTTGCTTTAGGTTGCATATTTAGGCACAGCCATGTGCAGGAAGTAGTGTGTAAACTGCACCATCCCAGCAGTATGCCAAAAGCACTGCAACTCAGGCATGACTATACTACAGTGATGTAGCTACGGTGCTCCACTTGTAGCCCTGATTCAAATATCACATTCAGAAGCTGTTTTTTTATTTGGGCTTACCCCTGTCCAGTCTCTCACAGCGCTCTGCTGGCCTAAGTTACCGGCTGCTCCTGCAGAAGAGCTACACCTAAGCCCAATGGTTCCCTGGTTGGTAGTACTTCAGGACAGGGGCATTCATCACATTTGCTTCAGCCTGTCAACTGCTTGTTGCTGGGGACCTACTCAGTCCCACTCAACATCCTGACTTGTGAGCTGACGTATGGGTTCCACTGACTGCAGCAGTTACGAACTGAGCCTGGACAGAAATTTTATCATTCCTATGAAGCTCTATGCCCCTTTTCATAGCCACTGGAGCTGGCATGTCTCTGAATGCCTTGATCTTGTTGGGATGTGCTTTCAGTCCCTCTGCTGGGGGGCAGCATGTCCGGTGTATGTTGCCTCTCACTATTTAGTTGCATTTTTTCTGGGTTGAGTTTTTTATGTTCTTGTCCTTATTTCACTGGAGGAAAACTTGTAATTTTCTGTCATGGTCTCATTCAGCTTCTGTCATATTGCTCCCTTCACCTAAATTAGGATATCATCTGCAATTATTTACATCCTTTCAGCGTTTGGGAGCATTTTCTCTGGAACACCTCTGGTGCGGAGCTGATGCCCATTGGCATAAACAGCCATCTGTAGTGACAAATGGTGTTGCACAGGTTGTCAGCATGCTGGACTCTATTCAGGCTTATGTGACAAAACCTCACATCACTGTCAAGATTCTGGCTTTGGAAAATTCTGGCAAGATGTCATCAATTGTTGGCAGCAGATAGAGACATCTTTTCAATGCCTGGTTCATGGCTTTGCATAATGCATAACTTGTCTGATGGCTTCTTTATCATGACTATGATGCTTACCCAGGCTGTCCTGGCCTCTGTTGGAGCTATGATACTCCTGCTCTGCAGACTTCCAATCTGCTTGCTTACTGGATTACATAGTGCCACAAATTGTCCTTTGTGGTAAGTATACATTTTCCACTATGGAGTCCATTTCCAGTCACAGCTTTCCTTCAAGGCACCCATTGCCTTTGAAAACATCCCCATATACTTTTAAAATTGTTTTCATTGCTGTCCAAGGGACTCCCCCTTTTGCTTTTTGCACTGCAGGTATACAACTGTGATGCTGCACCCTGTTCAGAGCTCTAGCTTTATAAGTATTCCCTAAGAAGGGTATCTGGTGCTTACCATTCACCACTACAATTTCAGTTGGTACCATCTGTTTTGCAGGTTATTTACTTTGACGTCATATTTTCCTATGGGCTGCATTATGTTCTCATTGCACATTACAGAGCGTGTTTGCTTTGTCATAGGTGTGTTTGAGTCGAGTTCACCCCTGAGCAATCACATTGCAGGAAGCCCTGGCTTTAGCTTATTAATATTGTTGCATGTTCAGAGATTGGTATTATCCTTTCTTGCTTTCCTGTCCCAACCACCTGAATCTGATATGTTCTTGGACTCAAGGAAAAAGCCATGATGCCATCCCTGCCATCTGATATGTCATTCTCCTCTTGTACACGTCTGACTGAATCTTTCAGAGGCCTTCCTCTGGTCTTGCACACAATGATAAAATGGTTCAACTTGCCACATTCCTTGTAATGCTGTGCTAGTGCGGGGCACTTCTCCCTTACCTGTGCATGCTGTTACTCACACTAAATGCCTCTCATTATGGGCATGGAGCCCTGGCTACCTGCTGTTCTTTGCTCCGCACTGCATGTACTTCTGGGGGGTGTTGTACTGCTAGGGCTCTCACTCTCTCTCCTGAGGCTTTTGCTGCATGCGCATGTCTAAATATCTGTTTAATGTGAGATTGCCTTCCCAGATCAGCTGCTCCCACAGGTGGTGATCCCAAGTGCTGCAGAGTATCCTGTTCAGAATCAGGGAGTCTGTCAAGTCCTCAGAATTGCACTAGCAGCCAGTGTGCATGAGGCAGTAACACAGGGGCCTATCTCCTTCCCTTTGGATTGGTTTCTAGTGAAAAACCTGTGTTGCTCCACAGTTTCATTCTGCTTTGGAAAGCAGTGGTCCCCCAGAGCTTCTAGAATTACTGTCATACTTGAGGCAATGGTGAGCTTCAAAGTGCTGCAGATCTCTTTCCTGATTTCCCAGTAAGGTAAAATAACATTTTTACTGTCCTGCTGTTGTGAGCCTCCTGCATGGTCAGGTCTGTGTACAGCTCAAACTCCTTCTTCCACCAAGCCCATCACTGGGCTAGGTTTGCATCTGCAAAATCCAGGGCTCGGGGGGGTCTTCAGACTGAGTTCCTTGGCTCATGCTGCCAGGTGCTGCATTGCAGAAAACTCACAGCTCAGATGGGGCCACCTTGTTTCATTAGCAAAGAAGGAAGCTGAATGCAGATTAAGCTGAATAAGTGGAACTTTATTAAACCTTGTGCACTGCTCTATGTGGTTGCCTTGCTGCCAGCCTAACTTTGCCTGTTTCCCATTCCTCTCGTGTCACCTCAATAACAGCCCCTCCAGAGACCATGGACCCTCTGACTTCAGTTCCATTTATCATGATACAATGCTTTTAGCACTGGATGTTCCTGGTTCATTCCCGGTGTATAGGCCAATAGGGCAGCATAACACATGTTCTCACTTATGTATCAAACTCTGCCCTCATCATTTTTGTTGCTCTTCTCTGAACATGCTCCAGTTTGTCAATATCTTTCTAGTAATATGCCCAGAATTAAATATAATATTCCAGGATCAGAGCTGTATAGAATGATTGGCTCCCTGCTGTGTGATGTGATGCCTTCGCACAAGCAGCCCCAAATCAGCCATGTCATGCTATAAACTCCTGTTTAATAATTTCTTCTTCTGTCACACCTAGGTTTGTTTCAACAACTCCGTTGCACTGGTTTCCTACTGAGAATCTCTGTTCCATATTATCTTTTCCCAGTTCCATTTGTGTTGCTGGGAGACCAGATGGCAGCTCATGCCAAGGCCGCTGTGCATCAACTGAACACTGACAAATGCATAGCTGGAAATAAGTCTAGCTCACCTGCAAGGCCGCCCAGAGGGGGGGCCAAGTGGGGCAATTTTCCCCAGGCCCCGTGCCCCGCAGGGGCCTCCCAGGAGAATATAGTATTCTATAATATTGCAACTTTTTTTTAATGGAAATTGCTTTGCCCCAGGCCCCCTGAATCCTCTGGGCAGCCCTGCTCACCTGTGTGTTAATATTTGGAAAATAGGTATTATATTTATAAAAATGTGTTTAGACTTCATGAAATGCTTGTAAATTGCTGCATGCATTAATGTCACTTATAATGTCTGTCTCTTATGTGAAAAGGTAATATTTTAGGGTTTGCTCCATAACTGTAAAAGCATTTGCTCTGAAACTGTAAATCTCCACAGTCAGGAGAGGTGCATTACCAAGTGTGCAATATTAGTATGCCACAAAAAGTGATATCTTCTACTCAACAAAAGGAGGCCCATAGACACCAGACAAACCATTGTGGAACAACAGAGGACAAAAGACTTTGTTGATTGCTCCCCTCACACTCATGAAGAAGAGATGTTCATGGGGACTTGTCCCATCAGCTTGAACTCCGGGGGAAGGGAATAAAAATCCCACCTTTTGGAACCTAAGACTGTAACGCATTTGTGTGTGTCTGTTTACTTGCTTTATCCTTGCAAATAATTCTCATTTTTGTCTTAGTTAATAAATCTTTAATTAATTTATTATAGGATTGGCTATAAGTATTGTCTTTGGTGTGAAATCTGAGGTGCAA
Source organism: Gopherus evgoodei (assembly GCF_007399415.2). Taxonomy (NCBI): domain Eukaryota; kingdom Metazoa; phylum Chordata; order Testudines; family Testudinidae; genus Gopherus; species Gopherus evgoodei. Next base: position 48,583,818 of record NC_044322.1, read on the forward strand.
TTGACCTGGAGTAAGTGACTGGTTCTTTGGGACTTGGAGTACCCTGAATATTGTGTGATTTTTGGTGTAAGGAGCCAATTATCATAAAGACAAGCTTACCTGGGTGGCTAGACGGATTGAAGTACCTGAGAGGACTGTCTGTGACTGCATGTTGAGGCTGTTGTAGTGCCTGACACTTGGTTAGTGACATCTAAGTATGAATTTGGGGTGTATGTCCTGCTTCTTAACAGTCTGCTCTGAGGTTGAAACTCACACTTCTGAGCCCCTCCAGACAGCTTGATAACATTAGTGTGCCTTTTTACAAGATTAAATTTATTTTATTCTCCTCTTCCTGTATTTATAATCTATTATTATTTTTAGTAGTTCTGAGAGGCCCCAAAGGAGATTGGGGTCCCATTGTGCTAAGCATTGCACAAACAATGCAGATAGCTGACGCAATCTCAGAACAATTAGCAATTATCTTCGAGAACTCACGGAGGATGGTTGAGGTCCAAGAGGACTGGAGAAGGGCAAACATAATATCTATCTTTAAAAACGAGGAGAAAGAGGACTCCAGGAATTATAGACTAGTCAACCTAACTTCAATACGTGGAAAGATTTTGGAACAAATTATTAAAACAGTCACCTAGAAGATATTCCGATTATAAAGAATAGCCAGCATGGATTTGTCAAGAACAAATCATACCAAACAACCTAATTTACTTATTTGACAGGATTACTGGCCTAGTGGAGAGGGGAAGCAGTAGACATGATATATCTTGATTTTAGTGAGACTTTTCACACAGTCTCACATGACGTTCTCATAAACAAACTAGGGAAATGCCGACTTTATGATTTTACTCTACTAGATTACTTCACTATAAGGAGGGTGCACTACTGGTTGAAGTACTTTACTCTATGTGTAATTATCAACACACTGTCAAACTGGGAGGGCATATATCGTGGGGCCCCACAGGGGGTCAATCCTGGGCCTGGTTCTATTCAATATTTTTGTTAATTGCTTGGGTGATGGAGTGCCGAGAACACTTTTAAAATGTGGGGATGACACCAGAGAGGTTGCAAGCACTTTGGAGGGCAGGATTAGAATTCAAAACCACCTTGATAAATTAGAGAATTGGTCTGAAGTCAAGAAGATGAAATTCAATAAAGACGAGTGCAAAGTACTTCCTATGATGGAAAAATCAAATGTATCGCGACAATACGGGGAATAACTGGCTAGGCAGTAGTGCTGCAGAAAAGGATATGCAGGTTAGAGTGGATCACAAATTTGAGTCAATAATGTGAAGTGGTTATGAAAAAGGCTGATATCATTCTGGAATATATTAACAGGAGTGTCATGTGTCAGACAAGAGAGGTAATTGTCCTGCTCTATTTGGCACTAGTGAGGCCTCCGCTGGAGTACTGTATCCAGTTCTGGGTGCCACACTTTAGGAAAGATGTGCACAAATTGGAGAAAGTCCAGAAGAGAAAAACAAAAATGATGAAAGGTTTAGAAAACCTGGCCTATGAGGTTTGTCTAGTCTTCAGAAAAGAAGACTGAAAGGGGACCTGATATCAGTTCTCAAATATATTCAGGGCTGTTATAAAGAAGACAGTGGACAATTGTTCTCCATGTCCACTGAAAGTAGGACAAGAAATAATGTTCTTAATCTTCTGCAAGGGAGGATTTAGATTAAATATTAGGAAAATCTAACTATAGGGGTAATTAATCTCTGGAATAGGCTTCCAGGGGAGGTTGTAGAATCCTCATCATTGGAGGTTTTTAAGAACAGGTTAGTCAAACACCTGTTAGGGATGGTCTAGGTTTACTTGGTCCTGCCTCAGGGCAGGGACCTGGACTTGATGACTTCTCACGGTCCCTTCCAGCCCTACATTTCTATGATTCTGTGAAGCAGACAATCCCTGCCTTGAAGAGTTTGCAATCTAAATAGATGTGGCTGGGAGAAAGGAAGTGTTATCTCCACTTTACAGATTGATAAGTGAGGCACAGAGATTAAACGCCTTGCCCAAGATTTACACAGAGTACAGTCAAAAAATTAACCTAGATCTCACGAGTCCTAGTCTAGTACACTAACTGTAAAGCCATCCTTCCTCTCATCATCTTTATATTATTTCCTTTGTCTTCATTATGCTCAATTCTTCCCAATTTTGTTTCCTCTCTGAATTTCTTTAATTTTCTGTTTAATCTTTCTCCAGATCATTAAATAAGATGTTAAATGAGAATGGACATAATGCCAGTAAGCCACTAGGGACCAAGCTGATCTATTAATGCTTAGCATTACCCTTTGATTACAATTCAGGCAGTTCTCATCCCCATCAGTGTTCCTACCAAGACAATTATGAGAGTAATATTTCACAAGTCAATGTATCAAGTGCATTGATAAATCTAAATATACTGGGGCAAATGCTCAGCTGGTGTAAATTGATATAGCTGCCAATGGAACTATGACAATTCACAACATCTGAGGATCTATCCCATTATACTCATACTCCTTTTCCTTCACCTACGATTTTTAAAATTATATCCACAAAAGCATTCAGGAAGCCTGGCAAAATGTGGCATAAAATCCTGGTTCCACTGAAGTCAATGAGAGTTTTGCCATTGACTTCAATGAGGCCAGGATTTCACTTCTGTTCCTTACGATCCTATGCTTCTAGGATTCCTGGCTCTATATTACTCTAGGTATTTGTTGATTTTCCTCTCTGAATATTTCCACTTTATTTTATCAGGGCTGGAAGCTGGACTTCACTGGAATGTAACTGCCAGTGTCACTCTTCTTTCCCTTCATGGAAACTGGAACCACATTTGCTTTTCTTCCATTTCCCAGGTATATCCTCAAGCCTTAAATTACCATTGAATTCCACTGAATAACACGGAGATCCTGTAAAGGAGACCTTCTCTTCATGTAGGATAGATATAATTTTAAGGCTCTAGTACTCCTCACTTTTCCATAACTTTAAACAAAAATAATTGTCAGTGTAGCCTTGAGGATTAATCTGTTGGTCTGTACAAAATGTCTTTTTGATAAATTTAAGTATTTGATGTAATAGGTGTATAGATTTATAATGCAATAGCTGTAATGCAAGAAACCTACAGGTAAAACATCCTGTATGACGCTAAGGCAACTTCAGCACATTTTGGGACCCTTACTCAGAAAAGTGATAATAAGACAAAATACCTAAGCAGATATCTGGAGACTTTTAACTGAACCAATAACAGTAAAGGGATTTTTGCCCGCAAATCTAACAAGAACACCAAAAATGCATACATACCTGTCATTCATAGGCACAGGCATCTTAGCCTATAAGACAAGTGTACCCTAACATTTCCGTGGGGGAAAGATGAAATTTGGGCATAGGAGGAAGGATTTCCGAATAATGCTCTGTAAAAGGTGAAACAAATCACCATTAGATAGGTGATACACCCATCTGTCTGTTCCTGTCTACTCTTCATCGCCTCCACACCCATCTACGTATCGATGCTACCCATCTACGAAGGCTGTTAACTATTAATAGGCCGTAGTATTATTTCTTTTCAAAACTGTAAGTAAAAAGGAATCTAATTTCCCTTCTGCTTCATTCTTATCCTCTAAAGCATCTAGTATATGTAGGGTTAAAACCAAAACGCATACAATGGCTTCCTCTATCAGAGGTGTGAAAAACACCCAAAGTGCTGCTGCACTACGAAGAGTGAGCTTATAACAGTGTATTATCATAAATATATCTCTTAAAGAACTGTGATATTTTGTAACTTTGTAATCTTGAACTGTTTTAACATTTACTTATTGTTTCATTGATTTTAATAAAAAGGTCTTTATGACTATATCTGTCTCAGTGTAAGTTCCTGTCATATACCCCGAAGTTCCTTTTATAAACTCTGTGAAGCCTGATTCAGGACAAACTTTCTCTTCTGATCAAATATATTGGCAAGCCAAACCCACACTAATTAATATCCAATAATAATTATTAATATTATTAATTAATTAAAATTAATTAATCAAATAAAATTAAATTAAGTGGATAAATTACACCAACCCTGCTAACCCACCCCAAATCAGGCTACATCAGCAGAACATTAAAGGTTAAACTGCATCTTTGCCACAAGACCTGAGAAAGCGGCAGGGCACAGATGCACTGCTCTAAGAATAGATAGAAATAGATTGCAACTCAAAGGGTACATCTACACTACTCCCTGGATCGGCAGGTAGTGATCGATCTATTGGGGATTGATTTATTGCATCTAGTGTAGACGTGGATAAATTGATCCCTGATCGCTCTGCCGTCGACTCTGGAACTCCACTACGGCAAGAGGCGGAAGCGGAGTCTATGGGGGAACAGCGGCCAGCTATCCCATGCCATGAGGACGCGAAGTAAGTGATTCTAAGTTGATCTAAGACGTGTCAACTTCAGTTATGCTATTCTCATAGCTGAAGCTGCTATCTTCGATCGATTGGCCCCCACCCCCCAGTGTAGACCAGGCCAAAGTCACAATCTGGTTCCTCCCTTTCACCTAGGGCAAATTACTTCCCCTGGTACGCTGGCTCAGCTACCTGCTCTTTCCCCACTCACAGGTGCAGGATGGAAGTTGCCACAATGAAACTGTTCTCCTCCTACAAGGTGGGTAACCTACAGCCCTTCGTTCCCTTGCCTGAGCACATAAATCAGCTCACAACTGAGCCCTATGCTTGTTAGGTAATTCCATGGACCATGAATACCCTAACATGTACATTACCTAGTATGTATATTATCTGAAATGACTGATTCGTATATGTTCACATCCCCTGTTTTTCAGTCAATATTTGTTTGACAAGGTCTATATTATGCACTAATTGTTCAAACTTTTTTCCTTGTTAAAGATGGATTTTTAAGAGGAGTCCAGGGTCTCCACTGGTTTTGAGAATTTCATTCTCTTTATTTATTTATAGACACCTTTTCTCTCTCTGATACCTCATTCCACCCAATAGACAATATTTGTAAAAAATTGTAACATGGGGATAATGATACTGCCCTCCTTTGTAAAGTGCTTTGACATCTGCTGATGAATGCACCATATAAGAGATTCATATTTATTAATTAATATTAGTAAAATTTATACACAATTTCTCATTCTCCTTTACGTTAGTTCACTACTAATCTTCTTTTTTGTTTTTTTGTTTTATTTTTTTGTTTTGCTGACTCTGCTTTTTTCCTGAAAGCCTTAACTGGTCCTTTCTATTTTTGTCGGGTTGCCGCCACCATTTTCTACCTGTGCTGCAGATATTTTTTTTAACCTCAGATCTTTGAGCAGTCCCATTGACCCCTAGACAGGGAGTCTGGTGGATGGTATGGAAGAAGTAAAACTTGGAGCTTTCCAGAGATTCAGTCCTTCCGGAATTAAACAAGCCACTTTATGAAAGCAACAGCACATTCCAAGGTGACTTGATTCAACAGCCCTATTAATATTGGCTCTCCATGGGTACTGAATGCACTTAACCCTTCAGCTAGTGGCTCACAATACTCCCAAGCATGCCATTATCAGAGTACAATGACAGAGCCACTCTTGTTATTTTTGGGGAATGTGATGGTTTGAAGTACTAATAGACTCTGTGGAATTTATATAATTGACCCACAAAGTATGAAAAGGGTTGAGGGGCTGAGTTTTTCACTGAAATGTTTGCAAATGTAACTTGTCTCAATATCTCAGTCAACATTAGAATTATTTGCTAAGGTAAATTCCACTGCTGCCTGAGTCTTGGCCTTTCTCCTTCCCCACTTATGCTGGAAACATCTGGAACGCCAAGAAGACAAATGTCATCCAAGGAAAATGGTCCAGTTTAAGAGGCAACCTGTATATTAAAAACTGTAACATTCAATGGAGTGAGAAAACTGCTGATCTACATACTGCCTTATGTAATAAGGTCTAAGGTTTAGATTGTGCGTTTTTCTTTTATTTTCTTTGGTAACGTACTCTGATAGTTTATGCTTACCACTTATAATCACTTAAAATCTATCTTTCTTTAGTTAATAAACTTGTTTTATGCTTTACCTAAAACAGTGTATTTTGCTTGAAGTGCTTGGTAAACCTCAGCTCAGGTTGAAAAGCTGGTGCATGTCCTCTCTACATTGAGGGAAGGGCGGACTAGGTTATAAACTTTCACTGGTCAGGCTTCTGACCAGGGCAGGATGGTACAGCTCAGGGGTGCTAGGCTAAGGGAATTGGCTGAAGCCTCTCTGTTGTTAGTTCATGAGTGTCTGTTGGAAGCATTCATATAAGTCATCGGGGTGTGTCCTTGTCTGTGTAAGTGCAGTATCTGCCAGAGGCTTGCAACTTAGCACAGCATCATAGTGTGTGAGGGAGCACAGGAAAGAGGACTCAGCAGTACCCAAGTTCCAGGTTGCACTCTGGAGACTCCATCACAGTTAGTTTAATGCTCTAATCTCAGCAGCTCTGCAGAACCTTTTGAGATGAACGTGAAGCTGTTTGCAAAAACCACAAAATATTCTCTTAATTCAAATAATTTTATGTAAAATAGTCATCAAAAGAAGCTTTCCTGGCAGTACTTTTGGTATACTTCAGAAATGTGTTTGGACCTTTGTGCTGATCAGAGGCACGTGTATATTTACATAAATTGAGAAGACACAAGGAAAGGTGCACGTGACCTAGAAGAGCATTGGAAAACATGAAAGCATTTGTGTATGACTGTACCATTGTGGGGAAATCACTCTTTAAATCCTTTCTCCTCCTCTGGCAGAGGGAAGAATTGAACTTGGATCTCCCCCATCCCATCTAACTAGAGAATTAAAAGGTATAAGGTAAGTGACAGCATCAGCACCCTTTCTAGCCGGAGTTTGATTGGGACACCTATCAGATCAGGCCCTCCACATGACTTAGACATTCCTCTGCCTATTGTCCTCTGGTTTGTGAATTGCTCTAGGGCTTAGGTGGGAGATAGGTATTCAATCACAGAGGCAGAAGTTTAGGTGCCAAAGGAATGCTTACCCTCAAAATGTAGGTGTCAATTAAGTTTAGACACCTACACGGTTCAGTGGAAGTTTTGTGGATTGCAGTGGAGCTCAAAAATGGGACTTAAGCACCTACATATCTTGTGGATCTGGACTAGAGAGACTGTGACTTTCCCAAGGTCACACAAGAAGTCTGTAGCAGAGCTGAGCGTTGAACCCAGATAGCCAGAGTCACAATCCAATGTTTCATCTAATGGATTCCATTTCAAATTCAATCTTATGATGAGCATCTTCTCATTGGCCTATGACTTTTAACCCTCTATCTAATAAACAACCAAAGCCCACTCCCTGAGCCTCCTAGTTCCCTGTGATAAATCTCCCTCCCCTTCAAATTTCAGTAACCATGTTGATCAAAATATGTAATGGAAAATTTCATTAAAAATAGGTCTGTTTGGGATACCCTGGCAAATGAAAACAACTTTGAATATTTCATTTTCCCCCCTCATTTTCCAACCAGCTTTCCTAGTTAAGAGTTCCCCTTTAATGGCTGACATACAAAGACAATGTGAGCTTCTGTTGTCACCTGGTTAAGGATTGGTCCTTTTACTCAAGTGGTGGAAGCTTGTACCATTGGTATTGAAGATCCTGGCTTTTATCCCAGCTGCTAATTTGCGGTAGGCAGGCTTTTACAGACTGGCCTCCTATCTCCCCTTTCTGGACAATTCAATCCTTACCAGGTGTTGTACAGAGCCTCTCTCCACCTGCGGTGCTGAGCAGTGTTACTATAGAGTACCCCACACTCCTTCCCCCACCATGTGAAATGAGTGGAAAACATGCCATGTAGTGACAGATTAAAAGAGTTTAATCCATGTATCTTAACAAACAGAAGGTTAAAGGGTAACTTCATCACAGCTTGGAAGTACCTGCATGTGAAACAGTGGGCATTTGATCAAGCAGACAACAGTATAACAAGCTCTAATGGTTGGAAGCTAGACAACACAGAGTGGAAGTAAGGCATGAAATTTCAACACTGAGGATAATTAACCTTTGCTACAATTTACCCAAGTGGCAATTTTTAAATCAAAATTGGATGTTTTCCTAAAAGATATGCTCTAGTTCAAACAGGAATTATTTTGGGGAAGTTGTATGGCCTCTGTTATACATGTCAGACTAGATTATCACAATGGTCCCTTCTGGCCTTAGAATCTATGTGCCTCAATCCTGGTCTGTAATGACCACTGTGAGCTGGAAGAAAGTAGTTGTTTCTACACACATTCACCTTTGCAATAGCAATACCAATAGTTATGTGAAACTGAATTTGTTAATTTCACAATAGTCCTCAGGTGGTAAAACCTTTTCATCACTGTCACTCTGGGCCAGACTCCAACCCGTGACCTCAAACTGACAGGTTCCTGTCTAGTACCATCCAGTCTCCAATAACTGGTATTTTATGTACTGTGGAAGTTATTTTTCCCCTTGTTAGTTTTTATAGTTTAATTTGGCTTGCAGTTTAGTTTGCTTTCTCTGTGGACTTTTGGTGATCAATGGCTTCATGTCTACTTGGCAGCGGTTTCAAGTGAAGTGCCCCAATGGTCGGTTCCCGGGGACAGTTTTGTTCAATATCTTCATTAATGACCTGGAGGATGGCATGGATTGCACCCTCAGCAAGTTTGCAGATGACACTAAACTGGGAGGAGAGATAGATATGCTGGAGGGTAGGAATAGGATACAGAGGGACTAGACAAATTAGAAGACTGAGCCAAAAGAAACCTGATGAGGTTCAACAAGGACACATGTAGAGTCCTGCACTTAGGATGAAAAAATCCCATTCACTGTTACAGGCTAAGGACCATATGGCTAGGAAGCAGCTGCCAAGAAGGCTAATGGCATTTTGGGCTGTATAAGTAGTGGCATTGCCAGCAGATCGAGGGATGTGATCATTCCCCTCTATTCGGTATTGGTGAGGCCTCATCTGGAGTACTGTGTCCAGTTTTGGGCCCCACACTACAAGAAGGATGTGAAAAAATTGGAAAGAGTCCAGTGGAGGGCAACAAAAATGATTAGTGGGCTGGAGCACATGAATTCTGAGGAGAGGTTGAGGGAACTGGGATTGTTTAGTCTGCAGAAGAGAAGAATGAGGGGGGATTTGATAGCTGCTTTCCACTACCTGAAAGGGGGTTCCAAAGAGGATGGATCTAGACTGTTCTCAGTGGTAGCAGATGACAGAACAAGGAGTAATGATCTCAAGGTGCAGTGGGGGAGGTGTAGGTTGGATATTGGGAAAAACTTTTTCAGTAGGAGGGTGGTAAAGCACTGGAATGGGTTACCTAGGGAGGTGGTGGAATCTCCTTCCTTAGAGGTTTTTAAGGTCAGGCTTGATAAAGCCCTGGCTGGGATGATTTAGTTGGGAATTGGTCCTGCTTTGAGGTCCTGAGGTCCCTTCCAACCCTGACATTCTATGATTCTATGATTCTAAGAACTACGTACTCACCTGCACACTTATTATTCATTGATACACACTCAGCATTGCTGTCATAGAACTGAAGGTCACATATTGTAGATTCTTCAGAGGATAATTCTACAAAGCATAAATAGCTCTAGGAGTATTAGTGCACTGAATTATTAAAAATTCCATCACTAAAAATGAAGACATGATATCATCAGCCACTGCATGGTCTAATGCAGTGGTTCTCAACTAGCAGTCCAGGGCTCACTGGAGGGTGGGGGACAAGCAAGTTTCAGGAGGTCGACCAAGCATGGCTGGCATTAGACTTGCTGTGGTCCAGGGCAGAAAGCCAAAGCCACACCACATGGAGCTGAAGTCTGGGGTTCCAGCTCCACCACCTAGGGCTAAAGCAAGAACTTAGCTTCACAAGACCTCCAGTGGCATGGGGTGTTGGACAATTGCCCCCTGCTTGTTACCCCCTAACACTGGCCCTGCTTTTTATATGCAGAAGAACAGTTGTTGTGGCACAGGTGGGCAGCAGAGTTTTTATAGCATTTTGCAGAGGCTCAGAAAGAAAAAGATTGAGAACCCCTAGTCTGATGGACTGAGCAGAGGACTGAGAGACGAGATTTTCCTGGTTTCTAAACCTGGGTCTGCCATTAACTCAATGTATGACCCTAAATAAGTAGCTTAGGACCTAGGGACAGATCCTCTGCTGGTGTAAATTATCCCTAGTTCCACTGACAATAGAGCTATCACAATTTGCTCCAGCAAAGAATCTGTCCCCTACTTTCCAAGGGTACTGAGCACCCACAACTTCAGCTGAAATCAATGGCATCTACAGGTGCTCAGCCCTTCTGGAAGCTTGCCTCTGAACCTCAGCATATCTCATTTCCCTGATGTTTTCAAAAACTGTGAGATCACAGGGGTCAGCAGAGAAACCTGTGTCATGGGGGTCAGGCAAATGAATTAGACAATGTTTGAAAAGCACTTTGAAGATGTAAAGAGCTCTCTAAAGTGGAACTCAGAGCAGCTGTGGAGTGATGAGGAGCAAAAGTTTGTTACACTATCTATCTGCCCTCTGCAATCTTGGGCCTGGCCAAAAACTAGTTTGCCCTTCTACATAAATTAGACAAGTCTCAGGGGTGCTCTAACTTATGTTGGCTAGGTCCCTATGAGGACTTTTGCCAGCAGAAGATCAGCTGGAGCACTGTATTCTACTCTCTCCCCACCCCTTATGCCAGGGAAATCATCAGGAGTCTATTTAAGGTAGTTTTAAATCCCTTTTGCATAGCTGAACCTCAGAACAGGATTGAGCCTGTGGTGAACATGGAGTTGAGCTGTAATAATTTTATGAATACATGACTTGAGCTGTTGAGATTGTCAAGGTACAACTGTACTGGGTTATTGGAATGTGTGAAAGTATTGGTTCAAGTTAATAGTGGGATATTGGGAAACAAGCAGGAAGACAAACAATGGCCTAGATAAGTAACAGCCCAGTAAACACTTAAAAGACAATAGCCAAACTATTAACTGTGGAGAGGCAACTTCCAAGCTCCAGTCCATGTTACACAGCTGTTTCACCAAGGCTGAAACCCTAGAGATTGAAAGGGCACTAAGCAGTTAAAGTTAAAAGACCCTGGAGATGGGAAGGGGTGAGCTGTCAGTTACTACTCACCTGCAGACTAACAGAGATACTGATGGAAACAGAGGCTACGTCTACACTACAGCATAAAATCAAAATTACTAAAACCGGTTTTATAAAACCGATATTATAAAATCGATTTTATGGGTCCACACTAGGGCACATTAATTCGGTGGTGTGCGTCCATGGTCCTATGCTACCATCAATTTCCGGAGCTGTGCACTCTGGGTAGCCACAGTAAAAGAATGACACCAATAACTTCGATTTCCGTCCACACTAACCCTAAATCGATATAGTAATATCGATTTTAGGGTTACTCCTCTCGTCGGGGAGGAGTACAGAAATCGATTTTAAGAGCCCTTAAAATCGATTTAAAGTGCCTTGTAGTGTGGACGGGTACAGCATTAAATCGATTTAATGCTGTTTAAATCGATTTAACTGCGTAGTGTGGACCAGGCCAGAGGCTGCAGGTAAGCAGTCAGCCAAGCTCTATCCAGTACTTGGGGGCAGGGGAGTAGCTGGGCTAAGTGGAATTTGCATACATTGGCAAGGAAAGGCTGGGTTTAGGTCAGATATATGCCTATTGGCTTTTATTGTTACCCTGTTCTCTGTGCTTGTTAAATTACTATGGACAAATACATCATACATGTTTTGAAGACACTGGCCTGAGCCACTGGATTTCATTCTGCTCACAAGCTCTCGGTGAGGATTTTATAGCTGGACTCAAACCCAGTTGGGCTGACTGAGGTAAATATGGTTAGTAAACAAGGATGTTGTAGCCTGATGATCCAGTCTAAAGTGGGAGTGAACTGCTAGATTCCACTCAGTGAAGTGCAGTTGTAAGCCTAACACTCAGAAGAAATTCCCAGGGAAAGAGTGAGAAAGAGATCATAGGTGCAGCTCACCCCTGAACCATAACAGAGCCCTGTATCTTCACTGACTGAACAGAGAAGACAGAAGTTTTGTCTTTCTAAAACTAATCAAAAACATGTTTTGTTTACAGAAGGTTTTGGTACTACTTACACTTTTGCAGTGCAAAGTTGACTACGGTACACAAACTAGACTGTTCCTATTCAGAGGGGGCTCTCGTGTATGTGTACATTTTGCAGCACAACTGCTGGTGCAAACAACTAATAATAATGAAGAAAATGTTAGTGAACAGTACACTGAAGATTGATTCTTTGCTAAAAAACATCGATAAAAATGGCATTGTGGGTTCTGGATTTATTGTGTCTTAGTGACTTCCTGTTCATATTTGCTCAGTAGACAAGTAAAAAGATATTGGGATAGATCCTCAGCTGGAGTAAATCAGCATAGTAGAGCTACAATGATTTACAGCAACTGAGGAGAACCTGGCCCATAGTTCCTAGATGTGAGTCCTGCAAACTCAACTTTGTCATTAGTAACGAAGATTCTGAGGGACAAATTCTGCTCTCAGCTAAACCACTGAAACCTCATTGTATCTGTTAGATATACCTGAGAACGTAATTTGATGCTGCTATTAGATATTCAGTTAACCATTCAGTTGATGAGGCATGAAGTCAGAACAGAATCCAAATCACTGTGTCAGATCTATGCCAGCTCAGCAGTGCAAATAAGTGTAAAAGTAATGGAAATTTATTTTTGTCACACACTGGGAGTGCATTTGTTGAGTAAAAATGTCATTTTTGCATAATCCCTATTCACTGGAACAATTTACCAAGGGTTCTGGTGAATTTTCCATCACTGACAATTTTTTAAATCAAGATTGGATGTTTTTCTAAAAGTTATTCTCTAGGAATTATTTTGGGGAAGTTCTATGGCCTTTGTTATATAAGAGGTCAGACTAGATGATCACAATGGTCCCTTCCGACCTTGCAATCTATGAATTATAACACTGCACTTTACACCATCTTTCCATATTTGTTTAAGACATGATAATGGCCTATTGCCATAATAAAGAGCAGGAGTGTGTAACTCTTGTTAATTTTCATTAATGAGATGGTGACACATCTGGAATGATCCACATTTTTGAATTAATGAATAAGCATGATTTAAAAAACAAAAAACCTGCCAAAGTAAGGCATTTGCCCCACAAAGTGTTACTTTGTTCATTCATTTGAAAACGATAGTTCAGTTTGACAGTGTAGTTCTACTCTGAAAAGTGACTCTAAAAATGGCATTGTAGGGTTCCATCTGCGCTGTGTCACAGTTGCTTCCAGGTGTTCATAGCAGCCCGTTCTGAAATCACTACCTAGGATCTAAAAGTCAGGCTGTGTTCTTTCCATCTCATGAACGAACACCTATAGCAGAAGTTCTCTAGGTCAAATGATGCTTTTAAATACAACGCTGCACCATGCTGTCTTCCATTGTGCACTCATTTACAAATGTGCAATTCCAATGCTCTGGAACTGGAACTTAGTGAACAATACTGATAGAAATAGTTGACCCAGAAGAATCCAGATCACTTTCCCTTACTTGTATTGAATGTTTCAAGTTGCTGACAGGAATAAAAAGCAGTAAAAGTGTATTTGTCATAAAGTGAACAGCTGTGACTGAGTGCACACAGGAATAATACTCTGCCTTGTCCTGTTGGGTTCCAGGAAGTGGGCAAGATACTCTACTGTGTCCTGTTGGGTAGATACCACATCACAGAGACACAAATTAATGTTCTGTCTTTCAGCCATCTGAGTTTTGTTTGGAGTTGGACATTTTGGAGATTACGTAGACAGTGGAGTATTTAGTTAACTCACTAGAAATCAAAAGCACAAGTATCAATCTTTGCAGGAGTAAGACCTTAATCTTGCTGGCCATATTGCCTGCTCCTCCCCCAGAAAGAAATGTCCTTGTATAAGACCAGGTCTACACCACAGACTATCTTGGTATAACTACATCACTCAGGTGCGTGAAAAATCCACATCCCTGAACAACGTAGTTATACTGATCTAACTCCCCGTGTAGACAACGCTATGTCAGCTGGAGATCTCCCATCGACATAGTTGCTGCCTATCGGGCAGGTGGATTAACTATGACAATGGGAGAAGCCCTTCCATCAGCGTAGTAGCATCTTCACTAAAGACCTCCAGTGGTACAGCTGCACCACTGTACGTGAAGACAAGGCCTTAAAATTTGCAAATCAGAATAACAGCAAACAAAACTCCTAAACATTGTAGAGACATTTCATTGACGAAATATTTTCTGTCACTTTGGCATACAAAAATGAATTCTCAAAAGCAAACTTCTATCAACAGAGTTGTCAGACACAGCGGTGGTGGAAACAGGAAAATCAGTGATCATTGTCAGGCAACATAGAAAAATTAATAAACTGCCCTTAGCTTTATTATTACACGAATCTTCCAGCTGAGCACATAAGAAAAATTTAACAAGATCCTAATAAACTTCCCTGCACTTTCTTTAGTCATTCTAAGTTTTGCTGGGAGAAGAAGAGATGCAGCAGCTAATGGTAAAACAGTTACACAAAGTGACAATAGCTTCTTCTTCTTGGTAGTCCATCGATCTGATGATGACAAATCTGTGCAGATCATCTATTGTTGGTCTCATGGTGTGCCCTCTGATGACTGTACAAGCCAATTCTAGAGGTGCACATTTTGCTGCAGATGGTGCATGGAAAGTTCGCGGTCAGTGGATTGTGTGCTGCTGATGCTCTGTGATGTCGTTCGCGTGCCTCTTGTAGACACCGGCAGCGGTCTTCCTCAAGGGCGATGCAGGTATTTCTAACTGTTGCATGCCACTGTGTTCTGTCACTGGCAGCATCCTCAAGGTTCCTAGGTTTGATACTGCTGTACTGCAGATTGGCTTTGATGGTGTCCTTGTAACATTTCCGTGGATGACCTATATGCCGGATGCACTGGGAGAGCTCACCATACAGAAGCTGGCAGGGGATTCTGTTGGCATCCATGAGGCTGACATGACTGGTCCAATGTAGCTGTGACTTCATGATCATCATTTCGATGCTTGTCATCTGGGCTCTCTTGAGGACCTCGAGATTGGATACTTTGTCTTGCCAACGGATCTTCATGATGTTGAGAAGGCAGCGCATGTGGAATGCTTCGAGCTGCTTGATGTGACACCTATATAGTGTCCATGTTTCACACCCGTACAAAAGAGATGAAAGAACAGCAGCTCTGTACACAAGCAGTTTTGTTGACATCCGGATGTTGTGGTGGTTTAAAACTTTGACATGCAGACAGCCAAGTGCCTGTCTTGCTTTCGATATTAGTGCGTTGATCTCATTATCCGGTGATCCATCACTGGATATGACACTACCCAGGTATTTAAAGTTCTTTACTACTTTAAGATGAGTGCCGTCAATGGAGATACTTGGGACAGAAGCATTTGATCCAAGTGCAGGTTGATGAAGAACTTCTGTCTTTCCGAGGCTGATAGTTAGTCCGAAGAGTTGCGAGGCCTCAGCAAACTTGTTGACAATGTGCTGAAGATCATTTTCAGTGTGAGCCATGAGGGCACAGTCATCGGCAGAGTGCCTCAAGAAGGAGTTTCTGCACTGTCTTAGTCTTTGCATTCAGGCGACGGAGGTCAAAAAGTGAACCATCGTGCCGGTATTTCAAGTATATACCTCGGTCCAGATCTTTCATTGCCTGGTGAAGGACACATGCAAAGAACAGGTTAAATAGGACAGGAGCAAGAACATATCCTTGTTTCACGCCATTGGTGATGTTGAAGTGGGCTGATGTGGCTCCATCAGACAATACTTCGCCTGTCATGCTGTCATGAAAAAGGTATATAATCTGGACAAATTTTCTTGGGCTGTGTAGTGGGGCAGACTGCCCCACTCCCTGGGAGGATGGGCTGTGGCAGGCCAGGGAGCCTGCGCAGCCCGGGAGCCAATCAGAAAAGGGCTTATGGGGAGCCAATCAGGGCCCAGATTGGATGGAACCAATCAGGGCCAGGCTCACCCATATATAAAGGCTGCCCAGAGCAGGAGCGGGCAGTCTGTCCCAGGCCTTCGACAGGGGAAGGTCAGTCTCCAAGGGGGAGACTAGCACCGCTGACAGCACAGTGCTGGCCAGGCTCGGGGAGGCTAGGGAGCTTGAGCCCATAACCTGCCAGGCTGCAGGCCCTGAAGGGAAGGGCCTAGCGGGTGCAAGGGGCCATAGGGGAAGTGGCCCAGGGGAACAGACAGAGGAGGGGAAAGAAAGAGGACAGCGAGGCTGACGCCAGAGGGTCCCTGGGCGGGGACCCAGAGTAGAGGGCAGGCCTGGGTCCCCCCTTCCTCCTTGCAGTACACCCAGCCATTGGCCTTAGGGAACAGCCATTATAGACTACACCCAATCCCTGACAAGAGGGATTAGACTTTGGAGTGTGTGGTTGCATATGGTGGCTGGAATGTTGGACTGCTGATCATCGACCACCGGAAGGGGGTCCAGATGGACTAAGGGACACTTCCAGAGGGCAGTGGCCTCGAAGAGGACGCCGCCAAGCAGGGAGCAACGCGGGTCCAGCGACAGCAACAGAGAGCAGAGGGCAGAACGATGGATGGGACACCACCAGGGGGCGCTCCACTGGAATCGAGCTAATTCCCAAAATCACCAGCAGGAGGCGCTGCGGGTGGTGAATCCCAAATGGTTACAGGCAGCCAAGTTATGTTAGAATGGTCCAAAGGGCTTCCCTGTTGACGGTATCAAATGCCTTGTCAGATCTATGAAGACAGCATACAGGCGCATATTCTGTTCAATGCACTTCTCTTGTATTTGTCTGACAGCAAACACCATGTCGACTGTGCTCTGGCCAGGTCAGAAACCAGATTGACTTTCCGGTAGATTTGCCTCAGAAATACTGGCTATTAGGCGGTTCAAGATGATGCAGGCGATGATCTTCCCACCAACGGAGAGAAGGGATATGCCTCTATAGTTTCCACATTCTGCTTTGCTGCCTTTGTTCTTGAAAAGAGAGACAATAGTAGCATCACTGAGGTCCTGTGGTATGTTTTCATCCTCCCAGATGCTGATGATCACACTGTGGATGCTGCTAGTGCTGCTAGACCTGCTGCTTTGTATATCTGCTGGTATCCCATCTTTTCCAGGAGCTTTTCCTGAACTCATCTGGCTAACAGCTTTCTTAATCTCATCTATAGTGGGCAGAAAGTCAAGATCTATCAGAGCAGGTTGTTGTGGAATTTCATTGAGGACATTGTTATTCACGGTTGATGGTCTATTGAGAAGGTTGCTAAAGTGTTCTCGCCATCTTTCACTGATACCTTCTTTATCTTTAATCAGCGTTGTGTTGTCTGATGAGAGTGGGGTGGTCCTTGGTTTAGAAGGTCCATAGACAGTCTTAATAGCACTGAAGAACATCTTTGAGTTGTGAGTCTCAGCATAGTTTTCAATTTCTTTGGCTTTGCTCTCCCACCAGTTGTCTTGTATCTGATGGAGGTCTTTCTGTGTTTTGCTCTGAAGGTACTTGAAATGGTCCCGTTTAGAGACTGAGGAGGGGTCATTCTGCCATTTGATAAAGGCTTTTCTTTTTACTTCCAGTGCTGAGCATATTTCTTATTGGTTCTCATCAAACCAATCCTGATGTGTTCTTTTCTTTGGTCCAAGAGATGTTATTGCTGTGTCAGTCACTATCTGCTTGAACTGGTCCCACTTTTCGGTTACAGTACCGATCAATTGTCCGTGGGATGTCAGTTTGTCTTCAAGACTCCTCTGGAAATTGTTGAAACACTGAGCATCCTTCAGTTTGGCTATGTTGAAAGCAGGTCGCACATGCTTAGGGCGTTTGTGCCGAGAGGGAGCGATGTGAAGTTGAAGAGACATCCTAACTAACCTGTGATCTGTCCAGCACTCTGCGCCTCGCATTACTCTGGTGATCATTACATCTCAGATGTCTCGCCTTCTGACAATGGCATAATCTATCAGATGCCACTGTTTGGACCTAGGGTGCATCCACGTTGTTTTGTATTTGTCCGCTTGCTGGAACAGAGTATTGGTAATGGTCACGTCATTTTCAGAACAAAGGCTCAAAAGGAGTAGTCCATTGCTGTTCATTTTGCCTACACCATGTGGCCTGGTTACTCCTTTCCAGTTCTCGCTATCAGCCCGGACTCGGGCATTGAAATCTCCAAGTAGGAGTAGTTTGTCTGTTACAGGTGTGGCCTTGATCAGTCTGTCAAGATCTTCATAGTATTGTTCCTTTGAGTTGTCAGAGCAGGTTAGAGGGGATGCATATGCACTGATGATGGTGGCATGACGTTTGGCATTTAGTGGGAAGCGTAGTTTCAGCAATCTTTCATTGATACCCACTGGAAGGTCTAGGAGTTGATGCATCAATGAGGTTTTTATTGCCAGACCAACTCCATATATTCTGTCCTCTGTCTCAGTCTTACCTTTCCAGAAGAAGGTGTAACCACTTCCTGGTTTGCTCAAGGAGCGTTTCCCAGGCAATCTTGTTTCACTTAATGCCGCTATATCGATGTTGTAGCAGGCTAGTTCTTGAGCAATGAGAGCTGTCCTTCTCTCAGGTCTTGCAACAGCTTCTCAATCGATGAGGGTACAAACATTCCATACACCAATGGTAAGTTTCCTCAAATTTTTCTTTTGGTTTTGGCCACAGGTTGGGTTAAACTGCCAGCCGCGGCTTTCTGGCCTGTTGTTGTAGGACAGGCAATTTTTAGGCCACCTTTTCTAGGCCTCTCCCTTACAAGGGTGAGCAGTGCTGTT
Source organism: Gopherus evgoodei (assembly GCF_007399415.2). Taxonomy (NCBI): domain Eukaryota; kingdom Metazoa; phylum Chordata; order Testudines; family Testudinidae; genus Gopherus; species Gopherus evgoodei. Next base: position 48,602,530 of record NC_044322.1, read on the forward strand.
CTGAAGAGGGCTGCTCAGCCACCAGGGATGCTGCCGGGCAACTCTGCTGCCCCAGGTACAGAGCTGGACGACCACCTATCCACAGGCTGCCTGCATGCAGGATTGAGACTACAACTCCCAGTGGTAACCTCCACCTGTTGCTTTTCCCCTCCCCCATTGCCACAGGACTTGGGTGGTATGATGATGATGTTTGATGATTTGCACAGGACCTGTGCGTGAAAGCTTTTTATGTGATAGAGCCGTTGCACGGGAGCAATCCACTCTCTCTACTTTAGAAGCCAGACACCAATGGTATGAAAAATCGTTATGACTGGTAACTTCTTTGGTTGCAGTGGATGGCCTTGACGTCTTTTCGTGCCTTGGTCAAGCCCTTCGCTGTCCACAAAGCATTGCAGAACCGCCTTCTTGGCCATTGGATCTTAGTGATCTCTTTCACCCTGTCTGCCGGAGCTGACATTGCATGCAGGCTAGGCATATCCCTAATTCACTGAGGGTTTGAGTCCCATCAATTACACTCACCTGGTTTAGCCGGCCTGTTGAAGCCGTTGCCCGGGGTGTGGCCACTGCGCATGCTGCAGCTACTTGGAGCCACAAGTGAGAGCTGAGTGACAGGTGGTACCAAAGTGGACAGACCACCCCTGAAGGGTACGACAAGTCCCCCCATCAGAGGTACTACCGCTCCCTGGACACCCCATACAACCCATATTACTATATGCGTTATTGACTTCACTATATCTGGGCAAATCAAGATTCTTCTCTTTTGTAACAGTGCACTACATTTCAATCTCCAGATGTTAGCTGTTGTCATCAATAACATTTCCAGTAGAAAGTGTGAACCTGGCACTAAAGCATTTAGTTAAAAGGCCAGTAGGGAAAAAAAAATATGTGTCCATTGTTGGTAGAAATTTGTCAACACCTCCCTTAGGGAGGGAATGTTGCCAATTTCTATTAAGGAAGCTGCTATAGTACTGCCTCTCAAAATGCCATCCCCTGAGCAACTATTTATTGTTCAGTGTCTAACTTTCTAATTTGGTTAAGATTATTGAGGTAGTTGGACAAGAAAACGCTAAGACCTAGTCTACCCTGGCGGGGGGGGAGGGGAATCGATCTAAATTATGCAACTTCAGCTGAATAACGTAGCTGAAGTCGATGTACTTAGATTGACTTACTGTGGTGTCTTCACTATGGCAAGTCAACTGCTACCACTCCCCCCTTCAACTCTGCTTGCACCTTTCACAGCGCTGGAGTACAGGAGTCAATGGGAGAGGGCTCGGGGGTCGATTTATCGTGTCTAGACTAGACACGATATATCAATCACTGCTGGATCGATTGCTGCCAGCCCATCCAGCGGGAAGTGTAGACATACCCTTGGATTATCTGATTTCCTCAAATCTTGATCTTTGTTAATCTGGGTATGGGTATCGGGGCCAGATGCAAAGTTGGTGTAAATCAGGATTACTTCATTAAAGTTAATGGAACTACCTCAGTTGACACCAGTGAGAATCTGGCCCTGGGTACCTAGGCCGATGCTGTTCAATCTAACAGCTGCCTTGGATTTTCAGGGCACAAATACATGTCTCTTCTTTTTATCCAGACATTTGGGGAGAGGGAAGCATGCTAAGGTGCATCTACACTACAATTAAACACCCATGTCAGCTGAATCAGGCTTGCAGGCTCAGGCTGTGGGGTGGTTTAAATCGCGGTATAGACATTCAGGTTCAGGCTAGAGCCTGGACTCTGGGACCCTCCCCCTTTCCAGGGTCCCAGCAAGCCGTCTCCAGCCCAATCTTCTATACTGCAATTAAACAGCCCTGCGTCCAGGCCCCCAAGCCCAAGTCAGCTGACACAGCCATGGGCATTTAACTGCAGTGTTGACATATCCTATGGAATGGTATAGTAGGCAGGACAGTTTATAATTGAGATCTGGTTAATGTGATATATGTGGTTTTAGGGAAGATGGGCTTTAGTGGTCTTTAAATTTTAATCCCTGTCCTCTTAAAAAGCATTGTTAATCAGTACCAGCGTCTAAGTTAGATGGTAATGTGAGGTACTGTACTGAAGATTCTACAGGACTGGAATTTTTCCTTTGTCAGATATGCTTTTAAAGCCTCTCTTATACAATTTTCATTTTATTGTAATTTTCTTTGTACAAAGACCTAGATTAGAAGACAAGTCACATGTATATTTTTATATTCTTTGAGCCAAATTGTCTGCCCCTTGTGGATTTCCTGCCATCTCTCGGGGGGGGGAGGGGGAAGAAGGCGGAATACAGACTGAGGAAGAATAAAATGTCCTTTGGTGCTAAAATGGGTAGTAGGCTGATAATTCCTTTTCCAAGAAACTGATTTTCAGAGAAGGAAAGCTCTTTAATTAAAGTTTCAGTGAAAAGCGGTCACATGTAGTGATGACAGCCTGACATTTACATTTAAAAGGACCACTCAAACAGGCATTTAAGAATTTGCACATCTTTTCAGATTGCAGAGCAGACTACCGAAACTCTTTGTTTGCCATCCAAATATCCTTAGGATTCTATCAATCAAACTGAAGTCCAAAGCCATTTATTTTCTTGTATCAGAATAAATTAGTATTGTAAATTAATAATTTAAACAGGTGATTGTAAGGACATACTGATAAAAGCAACACAGTCTATTCAGCCCTGGGAATTCATTTACTGAAAGCATCTCTGTTTTTGTTAATTATTAACTTCCTTTTAAAGAGTTTTATTAACTCTCCATTTACAGAAGCAACATCAGAAGCCTTTACTCAGTGTTTACTCAATCATGGAAATGATGAGAGTTTTTGCCTGAGTAAAAAAAAAAATAACAAGTGAATATGGACTTCAAGATTTGGCCTATAAAGTTTATGTGAACAGACGTCAAGAAGTATAACATTCCAAAACCAGTCAGAGAACACTTCAACCTCCCTGGTTACTCAATTACAGATCTCAAAGTCTCAATACTCCAACAAAAAAACTTCAAGAACACTGGGAGTGGATGGGTCATTATACAAAGTAAAAACTGTTTCTCCATGCTAGTTCCCCCCCTACTGTTACTCACACCTTCCTGTCAACTGGTGGAAATGGGTCATCCTGATTATCACGACAAAAGGGTTTTTTTTTATCTCCTGCTGATAATAACTCACCTAATAGCTCACCTAATTAATTACTCTCATTACAGTTGGTATGGCAAGACCCATTTTTTCATGTTCTCTGTGTATATATATATTTTCCTACTGTATTTTCCACTGCATGCATCCGATGAAGTGGGTTTTAGCCCCTGAAAGCTTATGCTCAGATAAATGTTAGTCTCTAAGGTGCCACAAGTACTCCTCGTTCTTTTTTAAATGAATTGTGTTTCACAATGCAGGCAAAATACACATGTATATTGATTTGAGGGGAGCCTTTTTTATTTGAGGGGAGTGGGACAAGAATCATTAAGCATTTCCATTTTCAGAATGGAGGAGGTCCATCTGGGATCAGTTTACCATAGGCAGCAATACTTTGATCCTGCTCACATGAAATCAAGTTTTGCCATTGACTTTAATGGGAGCAGGAGCAGGCTATGAAGGGTGATAACAGTCACATGCCCTTAAACTAGATAAAACATCTGCTACAAGAAAAATGCATGCATAGATTTTAATATTAAATATTAGTTTTAATTAATCAACATATAACTAGATGGCTCCAATCCTACATTGGGCATGTCATGAAAAATACTTCATCTTAAAGCTTCACTTATGTCTTATGGCAAACTATCAGTCCTGAAATGTTTAAATGATGGGACATTTTTAGTACAATTTCAACAACACTTTTATTGTAAGCCTTTTGCACAGCTGAGCTAGCTGAGTGAGTGAGCCTTTCTTGGCACATCCACAGTCCCCAAAATGGGGTCCCCCCATATGGGAAGTAACTGTAAGTGGGAATCAGGTATGTGTCTATTTTTCTGCCTCTCTTTCATTAAATGTAACAGCGTCATTAGCAGCAGGAAGCATGATATCAGTGTACTCTCTTCCACCAATAAATGCACGTGGCTCCTCTGTTTAATTAAGTTGTGCCTGCTGTCATTTTTCCAGTGCTGGTTTATGCAAGCCCATCAATGAATTGATTAGAAGGTCACATCACAGTATGCCAGATGTATTATTAGTCTAAAAGTATAAGGAGGTGACGAGATACTGTCAGTGATTTATTTGCAGTCATATAGTTTCCTTGCAGTCATATGGTTATTAGGGAGTCATGATTCTGTCATAGTTTCTTTAAAATTCCAGTGGAAACTGTTTTTTAGCTGGATTTGAACATCCTCCACTGTATTTACAGTGTGCCAAGTGCTAATCACAGTGCTTAATCTATTGTTGAAACCATGAAGGTTTCAGGACTTGAATAGAATAAAATCTGCATATTCCAGTACCAGAGCCAAAGCATGAAACTGACTAGTAGCAAACATGACACTGACTAGCTAATTTCCATTGTCCAGCCCAATGAAGTGACCAAAGAATAGAAGTCACATTAATCATAAAAAGGACCTGAGATTTTAAAGCCTTTTGAGTTGACTCTAACCAAAACCTGTTTTTGTCAGTCTCAACAGAGAAACTAAGAACTGATTGAGCATGGAGGCCGGACCCAATTTATGGAAGTGGCATATTGTCAAGATAGCATAGCTAAGTTTGTCCTGTTCATCCAATAGCTGATTTGTAGGTAGAGCTCCTTGCTCTCCAGTAGAACCAATCAGGAATTTGTTGATGAAACTTGGGGGGAGCAGAAAATGCTGTTACATTTCTGCTGAAAGTTTCAGTGAATCCGTTTCTGTATAACATGGGAGAGCCAGGGTTTCAAATCATTGCTCTGAATCAAGAAGCACAGGGACTTGAACAACTGGGTTTCCCACAACCCTGGTGAGTGCGCTAGCCTATTTGCTATTCTAAGCTGGGTCTTGGGTGTGATTTTTAGTGTGAACATTTCTGAAAGATCTTCTGACCTTAAAGTCTATGAGTCTATGAGTTTCTCTCCAATAGTGGAACAAAAAATGTCAAAACCTCAATTTTTCACAAAATGGAATTCTTTGTGTGCTAGTCATCAGTGCTTTCAATCTGGCATTAGAACCTGCATTATTAAAACAAAGCTACATCTTTCTCTTACATAGGACTAGGCTGCATTAGGACCCATGTGAAGCCCCACTGCCCCCGATGGAAGACTGGAATGGACTGTGCCTAATAGACAGTACTCCTGTGAGTAGAGGGTATCTGCAACTTGCCTTGTCTGCTAGGCTGATGCAGGCTGCCTACTTTGTTGGCCTATGTGGAGAGTAGGCCAATGTGGGGTGGTGTGTGCATTTAAGGTTGTGACATTACCCAAGGTACAATCTAGACTGTTGAACAATTGAGTACCCTCAATTCTCTAAACTGGGGTGCCTTTTACACTGCTTTGCTGCAAGAACAACCACTCCTGGTCTGTTCACACACGGCCTCCAGTAGGTAATTCACTCCCACTTATGTTAAATTAATGCTATGGCCAGACATTTGTGAATTATATTGCAGAGTGAAAACAGCAAATTACTAGTCCCAGACTTGTCCCCAGAAATTTGCATCTTGTATTGCTCAGCTTTTTCCTTCTGGACAATACAAGTTCAGAGAAAGTCCCTCATTTCATTATTAGAAAATGATATGCACAAGACCTGCTATCTCAAATGGAGGTTCCCAAATACAGTGGTTTAGATAAAATAATAAAATAAGTTTATTAACTACACAAAGAAAGATTTTAAAGAAATTACAAGTAATGAGGCATAAAAGTCAGAATTTGGTTCCAAGAAAATAAAAGGTAAAAATGCAACTAACATATAACTTAGTAAGCTAAATGAACTCAAAGCAAAGGTTTTTCTCATCACATGTTTTTGAGGTCTACTGTCTGGATGCCTTTCAGTCAGGACCCCCCCAGTTCTGTGTCTTTTCAGGTGCTGATGATACCGAGAGCAAAGAGAAAGGGAGGACGAGTGATGGGTGTTCACTATTCTCACTTCTTATAGCCATATTCCTCCTTGAAGATCATCTCCAACTAGGGTTCAGGAAACAGGAGGTCTCAGGGATGGAAACCCCCAGCTGTTTCTTTGAAAATATGTAAATTTCTTGCTCAGACCCTTCTTCCTGCCAAAGAATGGCTGCTTAACCAGGTGATAGTCCATTTGATTATATTGATAACTGGCTGAGGTGTCAGTTTGCCTTTTGTTTCGGAGGAACTGGTTTATGCCTGCTTTTTTAAACTTAGTAATTCCATACAGTAGAATCTTATAGCTTTACATACAATGTTGCCACACATATTTTACCAAGACAATCATGTTCAGCAGATTGTGAGTTTTCAACTGATAGCTCACAAGTCATACCTTGTACAAAATTTATCGTAGTCCTCGTAAAAAGGGTGACCATAAAGGTACAGACTGTCACAAGGGTATGCTGAGGGACTGAAATCATGTCTAGTCTTTGTGCAGGTCACTCAACAGGGGGAGTAGAGAGAGATACCTGGCAACTTCCTCCCTCCATGTGCCTGCACAAGTGTCCCATAATATACAGCTTTATTTCTCAGACAGCTAATTGCCTGGGTTCACACTGAACTAGTGAATAAGTATCACACATGTCACCTTGATAACATTTTAGGTTCTGCTTTAGTTAACTGAACATAAGAATGGCTGTCCTGGGTCAGACCAAAGGTCCATCTAGCCCAGTATCCTGTCTACCGACAGTGGCCAATGCCAGGTATCCCAGAGAGAGTGAACCTAACAGGCAATGATCAAGTGATCTCTCTCCTGCCATCCATCTCCACCCTCTGACAAACAGAGGCTAAGGACACCATTCCTTACCCATCCTGGCTAATAGCCATTAATGGACTTAACCTCCATGAATTTATCTAGTTCTCTTTTAAACTCTGTTATAGTCCTAGCCTTCACAACCTCCTCAGGCAAGGAGTTCCACATGTTGACTGTGCACTGTGTGAAGAAGCATTTCCTTTTATTTGTTTTAAACCTGCTGCCTATTAATTTCTTTTGGTGACCCCTAGTTCTTGTATTATGGGAATAAGTAAATAACTTTTCCTTATCTACTTTCTCCACATCACTCATGATTTTATAACATCACTCATGATTTTATTAATGTTACAATAGTAAAAACAGAAAGGTCTAATTATGTATTCATAAATTCAAAGTATCTTCATTTTTAGGCCATTTTTTATTCCCCACTGCCCTTATTAGAAATGTCTCATATATCAGGAAACTAAGATAGTGATAATCAGCAAAGAATGACATCATGCTGTCTGAAGCATTTAACTCCAGCAGCTCTTTGTAGAGCAGGGGTAAAGCCCTTGTAAGCAGAGCGGGTGTGGGCTATGGACTCCTCCCTTGGCATCTTTTATATGTCAGGATGCAATTGTTTCTGTCAGAGACAGTTCTCTGATACTCAAATAATGGGGTGAACAGCAGGAGATCCTTTCCCCTCTGGTCTCAGTTAAGATTCAGTAAGCTTTGTTGTTTTGCTTTACTGCATTTGGTCAGACTAGCGCCTTAGCATTATAAGTAAGAATGGATGAGCCCAGACAAACAGGGGGTCAGGTCTCCATAGCAGGAGAGGTAAAAAAAAAAGCAGCAGCTCTCTCAAGCATGCTCCTCTAGGCACTATGCAGGTTTCCTAACTAAAATCTGCTTAGGAAGTAATGTTGTTCACAGCAGCATTAATCCCTCCCATTGCGGCTAGCCTCAGGAGGAAACCGCCAATATCAGCAAGACTTCTTTAGATGCCATGATGCCAGGGGTCTGAAAAGGTTAAGGGTAAATCATAGGGGGGAAGTTAACTGTATAAATGACCCTGGGTCATATGAAAAATGTTGTTCATCCCAGTTACCTGCACATATGTCTTTTCAGTTGACACAGATATCCTTCTAACCCTCTGCTTCTTGAAGGAGGGATACTTTCTTCCAGGAAAAATGCAGTAAGAAAAGCTAGGAAGGAATGAGATGCACACAGAATTGCAAAGTAGTGGGAAAATAAATGTCATCATGTGATTTTTCCCATACCTCCCTCTCCTCTTTCTGAAGAGTGTAATATGGAATTAAAAACTTTAGTTTTAGAAATGATTAATGCCAGGTAAGAGAAATGAACCACCATCTCAAGCTGTCTCAATGCTCTGTAAATAAGGATTCAGAATGAAACCCATTTGTCATAATGAAATATGGTTTGGTGCCTCACTGTGGAGATTAGAAACAGAAGAGAAGCATCCAGTTTAGATTCTGAATGAACTTTCTTGCTGATTAATAAATTGTTGTCTGAAGTATTTGTACTGTGCCTTGAATGAAAATATGATTAGACTATTACAGGGTGTGTGTGTGTGTGCACTGCAACACACCACACACAACCTCATTATTTTATTAATGCCTTAACATAAGGCTATGGACATCCACAGTCAGTCAGACAGCTTGATTCTCCACTGAACGTAGACCAAACATGACAGATAATTTTGTTGGATCAAACAGCAAGAGGTACATGAATGTTTGATCTTCAGTATCAGACGTTTTCTACCAATTTATAATGTGCACACTTCTTTCCACACAGAAAATTGCTTAGAAAAATACTTGGCATACTTTTGTCACTCTCAAATACTACAGCATGCGCCCCTAATTTGGAGATCATCTCAAATTGCTGTGCTATGTGAACAAACTACCGCTGTGCACAAGGTCTGAAATATCCACAGTGACAGATGTACAGCAAAACTTTTAAAACATGCTGACTTTTTAAGGCTGTACATAAAGGGAACTGAATGGTTTAGGGGACTGGTTATGGTCATGTAAAGCACTATAGACCCAATTCTCATTTACACTAGGGCCACTTTACATCCCTCTGGCAAGGCAAAGTGGCTTTAGAACATAAGAACAGCTATACTGGGTCAGACCAATGGTCCATCTAGCCCAGTATCCCATCTTCCAATAGTAGTCACTGCCAGGTGCGTCAGAGGGAATAAACAGAACATGCAATCATCAAGTGATCCTCCCTCGTAGTCCACTCCCAGCTTCTGGCAGTCAGAGGCTAGGAACATCCAAAGCAAGGAACTGCATCCATAACCATCTTGGCTAATAGCTATTGATGGACCTGTTCTCCAGGAACTTATCTAATTCTATTTTGAACCCAGTTATACTTTTGACCTTCACAATATCCCCTGTCAACAAGTTCTATAGGTTGACTGTACATTACATTTAAACCTGCTGCCTATTAATTTCATTGGGTGACCCCTAGTTCTTGTGTTATGGGAAGAGGGAAATAACACTTCCTTATTCACTTTCTCCACACCATTCATGATTATATAGGCACCTAATATATCCTCTCTTAGTCATCTCTTTTCCAAGCTGAAAAGTCCCGGTCTTATTAATCTCTCCTCATATGGAAGGTGTTCCATATTCTTAATCATTTTTGTTGCCCTTCCCTGTAGCTTTCCAACTCTAATGTATCCTTTTTGAGATGGGGTGATCAGAACTGCATATAGTATTCACTGTGTGGATGTATCACAGATTTAGATAGTGGCGTTATGATATATAATAAGACAGAAACTATCTCTTTCCTAATGGTTGCTAACATTCAGTTAGCTTTTTTTTTGACTGCTTCTGCATATTGAGCAGATGTTTTCAGAGAAGTATCCACAATAACTCCAAGATCTTTTTCTTGAGAGGTTACAGCTAATTTGACCCCATCATTTTGTATGTGTAGCTGGAATTATGTTTTCCAGTGTGCATTACTTTGCATTTATAAACATTGAATTTCATCTGCAATTTTCAAAGGGGTAGCCGTGTTAGTCTGAATCTGTAAAAAGCATGAATCTGATTACGTGAGTATTCACCCACAAAAACTTATGCTCCAATATGTCTGTTAGTCTATAAGGTGCCACAGGACTCTTTGTCACTATCTGCAACTTTGTTGACCATTTATCAGTTTTGTGAGAACCCTTTGTAATTCTTTGCAGTCTGCCTTGGACTTAACTATCTACAGTAATTTTATTGTCTGCAAATGTTGCCACTTCACTGTTTACCCCCTTTCCAGATAATTTATGAATATGTTGAACAGCACTGCTCCCAGAACCGATAACTGAGGAACACCACTATTTACCTCTCTCTATTCTGAAAACTGACCATTTATTCCTATCCTTTGTTTCCTGTCTTTTAACCAATTATTGATCCATGAGAAGACCTTCTCTCTTATCCCATGACTAAGGCTACGATTTAATCACATTGTTAGTAAAAGTCATGGGCAGATCATGGGCAAGAAACAAAATCATGGCCCATGATCTGCCCATGACTTATATCATAAAATACCCCTGATTGAATCTTAGGAGGGGTTGTTGCAGGGGTGGGAGTTCTGCAGGGCCTGTGATACCAGCTGCCGGGGAGGGGAAAAGTCCTAGGGGCCCATTGCCAGGAGGCCCCGGGGGAACCCACTGCCAGGGGGCCAGCAGCTATTCCAGCCGCCACCATGGTGAGAGGATTTTTTTGGAGGGGAAGAGGTGGCTCTGGCCACCCAGGGACCACTGCCGGGAGCTTCCGAACTGCGGCAGCTCCCGCCACCACCGGACTGCTGCTCAGGCGGTCCTCAGAGCCATCTGCTTCGGCTGCTGCTCAGGCGAACCCTGAGGCCAGCTCCATGGGCATGCTCAGGTGGTTCCGGAGCCAGCTCCATTGGCCACTGCTCAGGCAGTCCCCGGGGACAGCTGCTCGGGGTCACCAGAGGCCACCTGAGCAGCTGGCTGCTCCAGCAGTGTCCAGTGTGGCTGTCACCAGGGCCAGCTGCTCAGGTGGCCCTGGGTCGGCCACAATGGCCGCTGCAGAAGTCACGGAGGTCAGATGAAGTCATGCAATCCGGGACTTCCGCACCCTCCGTGACAAACATGGAGCCCAACCCATGACTGCTTACTTTGCTCTACAGTTCCAATAAGTGGATTTATAAATCCTGGAATGAGGTCAAGTTGGTGATGACTGCCTCTGAGACTCAGATGAAGACATGTGGCATAGCAAAACACCAGCCAGCTCGCTTACTTTTCATTTTCTGTAGCTAATACTGTAAATATATTGTGTAGTTTTTACTTGTCTACTTTTGAATATGAAATAGCCTTATTTAGATCAAATCTCTGACAGAAGTTCTTTCAGTACTAAGCTGATTAGAAATCCAGGAGCAACACAGCTGAGATCTATTATAATCTATCAGTAACAATCACCACTGGGAATTACTGTGTACTCCTGAAAGAGCAAAACCCATTTGAAGTCAGAATAAGAGATGTGGGAGAGTCAAAGAAGCTAGGGAGGCGACTGCGAAATGTTATTGGTTAATAGATTTTTAAAACATTGATTTCTTGAAGCTGTACTTACTAATGTACTGTAAAACAAGGCCCCCTGGAACTCTCCATCTCTTCAGGGCCAAGCTGAGTAGCAAAGGAAGAAAAATATGATGTAAATCAATTCCAGTTGGTGTCCTGATTGACTTGACTTTTTGAAATTCCATAACCATCAAATATACCTGAACTTTTCAGAGCACTGACTCACACAGCAGACATCCCCCAAAAAGGGTTCTTGTAAGACAGCATGGACATGCATTTCATAGAATATCATAGAATATCAGGGTTGGAAGGGACCTCAGGAGGCCATCCAGTCCAACCCCCTACTCAAAGCAGGGCCCATCCCCAGACAGACTCATCAGAGTTCATGAAAAACTGCTGAAGTGCAAAACCCTCACTGTGAATGAAAGCCTCAGAGGCTGCATTCAGCTGACAAAGATGTCATTGAAGTTGAAGGATAGTTTGCTCTCTCTTCCCACTTGTCTCTGACATCACCATTGTAATTCATATCCGATGCAGGCTAATTATGCACCACTGCATCAGCATGCAAGCTAACAGCATGCACACTACTGTCACACACCAAAATGTAGGCTGTGTGACCTAGTATTTAGAGCAGAATCAGAAAGAAAGCCTGAGATGTGTGGCAAGCCAGGAGTCAGGAGCCAGAACAGAGCCAAAAGGCAGAGCAGGAGAAACAAGCCAGTATCGACCCTGCATTGCATAAGAGAAAATGAAGATTTCCTGGACAGAAGTCAGGATATGCTTCTATGGGCACAACATTCTGAAGAATTGGAGCAGGCTGGGCAGAGGGGAGAGAGAGGGACAGTGAAGAAATTGGGCAGCATGTGACCTCCAGAAGAAGAAAGAGGAGAGTCCATGTACCAGCAATGGAGATACAGGTGAGCAACAGTTTTCATGTTTTCTCCACAGGTACTAATGCAGAGAATGGACTAGATGATACATCTGAGGGAAGGGAACAGAAGGAGGCTCCACCAATTGGAAGGCATAAGGTGCACTGTCCTAGAGATGAGGGTTCCACTACTACCACTCCCAAGAGAAGGAGGCAGGTGGTGGTGGTCAGGGACTCCCTCCTTAGGGGGACTGGGTCATCTATCTGCCACTCCAACTGAGAAAACTGCTTTCCAGGAGCTAGGATTCACGATGTGACAGAGAGACTGTCGAGACTCATCGAGCCCTCAGATTCCTACCCCTTCCTGCTTCTCCACGTGGGCACCAATGATACTGCCAAGAATGACCTTGAGCGAAGCACTGTAGACTACATGGCTCTGGAAAGAAGGATAAAAGAGTTTGAGGCTCAAGTGGTGTTCTCGTCCATCCTTCCTGTGCAGGGAAAAAGGCCTGGATAGAGACCGTTGAATTGTGGAAGTCAATGAATGGCTAGGCAGGTGGTGTCGGAGAGAAGGCTTTGGATTCTTCAACTGTAGGATGGTGTTCCAAGAAGGAGGAGTGCTAGGCAGAGACGAGCTCCACCTAATGAAGACAGGGAAAAGCATCTTCGCAAGAGGCTGGCTAACCTAGTGAGAAGGGCTTTAAACTAGGTTCCACCGGGGAAAGGAGACCAAAGCCCTGAGGTAAGTGGGAAATGGGATACTGGGAGGAAGCACGAGCAGAAGAGTGCAAGAGGGGAGGACTCCTGTCTCAGACTGAGAAAACGGGGCAACCAGCGAGTTATCTTAATTACCTGTACACAAATGCAAGAAGCCTGGGAAACAAGCAGAGAGAACTGGAAGTCCTGGCACAGTCAAGGAACTATGATGTGATTGAAAAAAACAAAGACTTGGTGGGATAACTCACATGACTGGACATGGATGGATATAAACTGTTCAGGAAGGACAGGGAGGGCAGAAAAGGTGGGGGAGTTGCATTCAGGGCTGGTTGCAACCATTTAGGTAACCTAGCCAGTCGCCTAGGGTGCTGGGATTTGGAGGGGCACCATTTTCTTCGGCAGCGACCGCGGTGGCTCGATCTTCGGGCGCCCTGGTCACTGCCAGCATTTACGTGGAGGAAAGGCCGCCTGCGGCAAGTAAGGGCAGGGCGGCAAGCAGGGGAACTCCCCACCCCAGCTCACCCCCTGCCCCGCCTCCTCCCTGAGCATGGCGTGGCTGCTTCACTTCTCCCACCTCCCAGGCTTGCAGCGTCTAAGCTGATTGGTGCCGCAAGCCTGGGAGGCAGGAGAAGTGAAGCAGCAATGATGTGCTCGGGAGGAGGAGGGGCAGGGGTGAGCTGCTTCACTTCTCTCACCTCCCAGGCTTGTGGTGCCAATCAGCTTAGGCGCCACAAGCCTGGGAGGTGGGAGAAGTGAAGCAGCAATGGCATGCTCAGGGTGCTCGTGCTCGGAGCAGGGGTGAGCTGGGGCGGGCGAGGGGGCCTCAGGGAGGAGGGTGGGGGGTGGGGAGCTGCCGCAGGGGGGAGGGAGGCACCTCAGGGCAGAGGGGGGGAGTTGCTGTGTGGAGGAGGGGCTGCCTCAGAGCAGAGGGGCAAGGGGGGGGTGCAAGGTGGAAGTTTTGCATGGGGCACGAAACAGCCTTACACCGGCCCTGGTTGCACTCTATGTAAGAGAGCAATATGACTGCTCAGAGTTCCGGTATGAAACTGCAGAAAAAACCTGAGAGTCTCTGGATTAAGCTTAGAAGTGTGAGCAACATGGTGATGTTGTGGAGGGAGTCTGCTGTAGACCACCAGACCAGGGGGATGAAGTGGACAAGGCTTTCTTCCGGCAACTAGCAGAAGTTACTAGATTGCAGTACCAGGTTCTCACAGGAGACTTTAATCACCCTGATATGTGCTGGGAGAGCAAGTTTTGGAAAATGTAGGGGAAAATTTCCTGGTGCAAGAGCTGAGGAACCAACTAGGGGCAGAGCTCTTCTGGATCTGCTGTTTACAAACAGGGAAGAATTAGTAGGAGAAGCAAAAGTGGATGGGAACCTGGGTGGCAATGACCATGAGATGGTCAAGTTCAGGATCCTGACACAGGGAAGAAAGGAGAGAAGCAGAATACGGACCCTGGACTTCAGAAAAGCAGACTTGACTCCCTCAGGGAACTGATGGGCAGGCTCCCCTGGGAGAATAACATGAGGGGGAAAGGAATCCAGGAGAGCTGGCTGTATTTTAAGGAATCCTTATTGAGGTTGCAGGAAAAAAAACATCCCAATGTGCATAAAGAACAGTAAATATGGCAGGCAATCAGCTTGGCTTAACAGTGAAATCCTTGCTGATCTTAAAGGCAAAAAAGAAGCTTACAAGAAGTGGGAGATTGGACAAATTACCAGGGAGGAGTATAAAAATACTGCCCAGGCATGCAGGAGTGAAATCAGGAAGGCCAAATCATACTTGGAGTTGCAGCTGGCAAGAGATCTTAAGAGCAACAAGGAGGGTTTCTTCAGGTATGTTAGCAACAAAAAGAAAGTCAAGGAGAGTGTGGGCCCCTTCCTGAATGAGAGAGGCAACCTAGTGACAGAGGATGTGGAAAAAGCTAATGTACTCGATGCTTTTTTGCTTCTGTCTTCACAAACAAGGTCAGCTCCCAGACTGCTGCACTGGGCAGCACAGTATGGGGAGGAGGTGACCAGCCCTCTGTGGAGAAAGAATTGGTTTGGGACTATTTAGAAAATCTGGATGAGCACAATCCATGGGGCCAGATGCACTGCATCCACGGGTGGCTAAAGGAGTTGCCTGCTGTGACTGCAGACCAATTAGCCATTATCTTTGAAACTCATGACAATCAGGGGAGGTCCCGGATGCTGGAAAAAGGTAATGTAGTGCCCATCTTTAAAAAAGGGAAGAAGAAGCATCTGGGGAACTACAGGCCAGTCAGCCTCACCTCAGTCCCTGAAAAATCATGGAGCAGGTCCTCAAGGAATCAATTCTGAAGCATTTAGAGGAGAGGAAAGTGATCAGGAACAGTCAACATGGATTCACCAAGGGCAACTCATGCCTGACTAACCTAATTGTCTTCTATGAGGAGATAACTGGGTCTGTGGATGAGGGGAAAGCAGTGGCTGTGTTATTCCTTGACTTTAGCAAAGCTTCCTATAGTATTCTTGCCAGCAGTTGAAGAAGTATGGGCTGGATGAATGGACTATAAGGTGGATAGAAAGCTGGCTAGATTGTCAGGCTCAGTGGGTAGTGATCAATGGCTCCATGTCTAGTTGGCAACCGGTTTCAAGCAGAGTGCCCCAAGGGTCGGTCCTGGGGCCGGTTTTGTTCAGTATCTTCATTAATGATCTGGACGATGGTGTGGACTGCACCCTCAGCAAGTTCCAGATGACACTAAACTGGGAGGAGTGGTAGATACACTGGAGGGTGGGGATAGGATACAGAGGAACCTAGAAAATTAGAGGATTGGGCCAAAAGCAACCTGATGATGTTCAACAAGGACACATGCAGAATCCTGCATTAGGACAGAAGAATCCCATTTACTGTTACAAACTAGGGACCGAATGGCTAGGAAGCAGTTCTGCAGAAAAGGACCTAGGGCTTACAGTGGACAAGAAACTGGATATGAGTCAACAGTGTGCCCTTGTTGCCAAGAAGGCTAACGGCAATTTTGGGCTGTATAAGTAGGGTCATTGCCAGCAGATCGAGGGACGTGATCATTCCCCTCTATTTGACATTGGTAAAGCCTCATATGGAGTACTGTGTCCAGTTTTGGGCCCCACACTACAAGAAGGATGTGGAAAAATTGGAAAGAGTCCAGCGGAGGGCAAGAAAAATGATTAGGGGGCTGGAGCACTTGACTTATGAGGAGAGGCTGAGGGAACTGGATTGTTTAGTCTGCAGAAGAGAAGAATGAGGGGGGATTTGATAGCTGCTTTCAACTACCTGAAAGGGGGTTCCAAAGAGGATGGATCTAGACTGTCTGAGTGGTAGCTGATGGCAGAACAAGGAGTAATGGTCTCAAGTTGCAATGAGGGAGGTTTAGGTTGGATATTAGGAAAAACTTTTTGAGTAGGAGGGTGGTGAAGCACTGGAATGGGTTACCTGTGGAGGTCCCTTCCAACCCTGATATTCTGTGATTCTGTGGGCAGAGCCAGGAATCGGGGGTGGAGTGTCAAAGGAAGCCAGGGACTAGGGCTAGAGCAGAGCAGGGGCTGGACAGGAAGTAGGTTTGGCACAGTTGCAAACGTGGAATGTATTGAGTAGGCACTATGCTGCTCTTGCTACCAGGTTTTAAACAGGAATCTGTGGCCCTTCTGTCCTATCAGGGGAGCACAGACACTTAGGCTTGGTCTACACTACGCGTTTTAAACCGATTTTAGCAGCGTTAAACCGATTTAACGACTGTACCCGTCCACATTACGAGGCCCATTATATCGATATAAAGGGCTCCTTTAAATCGGTTTCTGTACTCCTCCCTGACGAGAGGAGTAGCGCTGAAATCGTATTACCATATCGGATTAGGGTTAGTGTGGCCACAAGTCGATGGTATTGGCCTCCGGGTGGTATCCACAGTGCACAACTGCTGGACCGCTCTGGACAGCAATCTCAACTCGGATGCAGTGGCCAGGTAAACAGGAAAAGCCCCGCAAAATTTTGATTTTTCATTTCCTGTTTGCCCAGTGTGGAGCTCTGATCAGCACGGGTGGCAATGCAGTCCGAAATCAAAAAGAGCTCCAGTATGGACCATACGAGAGATACTGGATCTGATACCTGTATGGGGAAACAAATCTATCAAAGCTCCGTTACAGAAGACGAAATGCCAAAGGATTTGAAAAAAAAATCTCCAGGCTACACAGTGCTGCGTGACAAGCGTAACGGGAACCAGGGACTCAAATGGATGCTCATGGAGGGAGGGAGGGGGTACTGAGGACTCCAGCTATCCCACAGTCCACAGCAGTCTCCGAAAAGTATTTGCATTCTTGACTGAGCTCCCAACACGGTAGGTTCAAACACATTGTCCGGGGTGGTTCAGGGTATAGCTCGACATTTACTCTCTCCCCCACCCATGTGAAAGAAAGGGAAAGAAATTGTTTCTTGACTTCTTTCAATGTCACCCTATGTCTACTGAATGCTGCTGGTAGATGCGATGCTGCAGCAGTGAAGAGCAGTATCCATTCCTCTCCCCTGCCCGGTGGCAGATGGTGCAGTAGGACTGGTAGCCGTCCTTGTCATCAGCCCATGAGTGCTCCTGGCTGGCTTCAGGTAAGGCTGTCCGGGGGCATCTGGGTGAAAATAGGAATGATTCTCGGTCATTCCAGTAGATGGTACAGAACGGCTGGTAACCGTCCTCATCATAGCAACTGGGGGCTGAGCTCCAACAGCCCCCTCCCTTTCCTGTGTAAAGAAAAGATTCTATCCTGCCTGGACTGTTATAGCAGTGGTATGCTGGGCTCCTCTCCCCCACACCACTTAAGTCCTGCCTGGACTGTCATAGCACGGGGAGGCTGCCTCCCCCTCATTTTATCTCACTAACAAGTCACTGTTCTTATTCCTGCATTCTTTATAACTTCATGACACAAAAGGGGGGGACACTGCCACGGTAGCCCAGGAAGGTTGCGGGAGGAGGGAAACAACGGGTGGGATTGTTGCAGGGGCACCCCCCATGAACGGCATGTAGCTCACCCTATCTGCAGGATCTGGCAGGGAGCAGCTGTGCTCTCTGATACACTGGTTCTCTAGTACACTTGCCCCATATTCTAGGCTCTAATTTTTAGAAACCATAAAGGACGGGATTGATTCAGGGAGTCATTCCCATTTTTGTTTTTGCACCCCCGGCCAACCTCAGCCAGGGGCACCCATGATAGCAGCAGACAGTACAGAACGACAGATAACCGTCATCTCATTGCTAATTTACACCTGCAGCAGACAGTATAGAACAACTGATAACCATCTCTACTATCAAGCAAAAGCAAATGAATGCTGCTGTGTAGCGCTGGAGTATCGCCTCTGTCAGCGGCAACCAGTACACATAGGGTGACTGTAAAAAAAAAAGCTGAACGGGCTCCATGGTTGCCGTGCTATGGCGTCTACCAGGGCAATCCAAGGAAAAACGGTGCCAAATGATTGTCTGCCGTTGCTTTCCCGGAGGAAGGAATGACTGACAACATTTACCCAGAACCACCCGCGACAATGATTTTTGCCCCATCAGGCACTGGGCTCTCACCCCAGAATTCTAAGGGGCGGGGGAGGCTGCGGGAACTATGGGATAGCTATGGAATAGCTACCCACAGTGCAACGCTCCGGAAAATCGACGCTAGCCTCGGACCATGGATGCACACCGTCGAATGAATGTGCTTAGTGTGGCCATGTGCACCTCGACTTTATACATCTGTTTTATAAAACCAGTTTATGTAAATTCAGAATAATCCCATAGTGTAGACGTACCCACTGTGAGGGTTACTATTGGGCCCAGCCAAGCTCATTGGGTTGCTAGACAACCGTGCCCAGAGCCAGCTGAGTTCCTGACAGCTGCTTGTCTCAGTACAGAAGAAAACACAAGAATCTTTGCAGATTTCTGTATTTTCTGGATCTGACATGGCTGTGCACAACAGTACCCAGAACAGTGCATTCGTGTGATGATGTAAGCCTTACACAGGGTTCGCAGTGATTTCACAACACAGTCATATGTGATGTAGAGAAGACCACACAGAAATAACAAAAATACCAATCTGGATAGCCTCTGCCCTTAAACAGCATGGGTTTGAGCAGCCTAAGGGTATTCCTCGTATATAAGAACAGCAATAAGGGAATGCAATGCTCCTGAAAGCAGGCAGTAGAATGACAGGCCTATAAAATAACTGACAATAGAATGGACAGGCCTGCAATGACACAAGCAGAGGCAGTATAAGCCTGTCCAAGTTCCCCCTCTAATGTACTTCACCATGAACTTGGAGGGATCACTATTTTAGCAGGTCTATATGCACATTCAGTTCTCAGAATTTCCGTTGCCATGCCCAACAAGCTTGACAATTAGAATAGAGCAGCATTTCTTTCAATTGGAGTCCGCGGACCCAACCTCCAGGAGGTCCTCAAGTCACCTCCAGGAGGTCCACAAGTCATATCCGGGGCCGCCAGCCCCACTGATCAACTCCTTCCCCTCCTTCCCAGTGCTTCCTGCATGCCACGGAACAGCTGTTCAATGATATGCTGGAGGCTCTGGGAGGGAGGAAGAGAAGTGGAGATGGGACACACTCAGGGGAGGGGCAGAAAAAGGCTGGAAAGAAGAGGGGCAGGGGCCAGAGCAGGGCGGGGTGGGGTCTTGGGTGGAGTGAAGGCGGGGACTGGGGCTGACCGGGGGACTTAGGGGTCCATGAAAAAACTTAAATCAAAATGCTGGTCCTTGGATTGCTAAAGTTGAGAACCGCTGGTACAGAGGGTATTGCACTAAGAATATTTATATAGTAGGAACAGGGCTGAGACAACTCATTCATTTCACATAGACCAGGTGTAGGCAACCTATGGCATGTGTGCCGCAGGTGGCACGTGAGCTGATTTTCAGTGGCACTCACACTGCCCAGGTCCTGGCCACCGGTCCGGGGGGCTCTGCATTTTAATTTAATTTTAAATGAAGCTTCTTAAACATTTTATAAACCTTGTTTACTTTACATACAACAGTCTCATTATCTATTATAGACTTTTAGAAGAGACCTTCTACAAACATTAAAATGTATTACTGGCACCCGAAACCTTTTATTAGAGTGAATAAATGAAGACTCAGCCACCACTCCTGAAAGGTTGCCGACCCCTGACATAGACATCAAAGAGCCTTCATACTGTAACAACTTTTGGTTACTCACAACCTGGACTAGGTTTGACCTGGTGACTAGTGTGTGATTTTCAAAAGCATCTAAGTGACTTTGGAGCAATAGTCCCATTGGCTAACACTAGATCAGCTATATAGGAAAGTACTTGCATACACAGCCCTCTGGCTGGATGGCGTGGATTAGATCTGCTCACCTGAACCAATGTGGGCAATGGTGGAAAATCTTTCAAAAATTTCCCTTACGGTAAATGATTTGTGTCAGATCTGCATAAAACTTCCCAGCCTTAAATTACCCCACCTCACCTTGTGGCATTATTTTTGTTCGTTCTTGTTATTCCAAATCATGAGTATGCTTTGGTCTGTTAAATTGGGTTGTCCACCTTTTTTTGACCTGCACTGCGAGACATAAAAACCTCCCTTTCAAACAGTGTTTACACTAGGGATAGTTAGAAAGAAATGTGTACCAGTGGTACTACTTGTGCAGCTGAACCACTGTTAAGAGTTGGGAGGTGTCCACAAAAGTCCCTAATGTAGACGTGAGATTCATCATAAGGGTGCAAATGTTGGGTGCTAACTGCCCACCTTCTATTGTTCTTATTTAAGGCCTTTCAGGCACTGGAGTGTTAACTTGTCAGTGACCTGATGTATCTGCAGTGGCTCTCTGCAAAAAGAGACAGGCAAAGTATGAGAGTGTTGAAATGCAGTGAATATGCATCCAGTGCAACTGTATGACCTTTATCTGCTAGAGGTTACCAATCAGTCTTCTATGCATTCATATACTAGCCCCCCCCCCCCCCCCCCCCCCCCCCCCCACTAGATATTTATTAGATGGACCAAAACAATAGCAAGGGAAACAAATGGATGACCCAATAGACTATACGAATACAGTACTGTTATTTGCATTCATCTCACGTGTTTTCACTAAGCCATTCTGACTCAATCCTTCAGAGAGAGGACCAAATTCTCAGATTTCAGTGGAGTTATGCCAGCAGCAAATTGGCCCAGAGATTTATTTTGTGTTGTCAGTTGTCAGCCTTACATTTGGAACCAAAATGAGCAGGTGGAAGCAATTCTAGTAACAATTGTGCCCTTGTAGTGTGCTTCAATGAATCAAAAAATTACAAATAAGTCTTTTCCATCTATAATTGTATGTCAGCTATGATCTTCAGAAGAGCAGTAGTGCTGGTTGGCCATAAGCCAGCTGACTTTTAATTCTCGTTCATTTAGGGCTCTGGAAGCAACAGCAATACAATTTTACAGTACCAATTTCAGGATGATTAGAGCGTAAACTATTTCATTGCTTTTCCTCCAGCTTCTGAGGTGTAGATATGTAGCCCCAGATATCCCATGATTTTCTGTTATATTGCTATTATAACTGTTATGACTAATAATTATTTAATATTTATGCAGAATCATTGGTGTGATTGAGATATTTGCCTCAGAGACCTCACCTGCACTAGGAAAATGACCTCCTGCTGAGACTGGGTTTCCTGGAACTAGTGCTGGAAGAGTTTAACCAAAAGTGAGAATGGGACATGATCATTTTCAATGCTGTTACAGGTACTGTTCTTGAGACTTAGTTGGGGCAGCTCACAGGGACATATGCTGACAACAACTGTCAGCAATGGGTCAATTTCCTAATGTTGAGGAAGTCTCTGAGGCAAGGCAAGTCTCATGACATTAGGATCAGTAAGGAGCCAGTCACACCAATGGTGCTATATAAACAACATAATCATTAGTAATAATAATTAATGCTCATATTTCATTGAAATAACAAGAAGAGATCATGGACTATCCCATGGTGCATGAACAGATGTGTATTCTACACCATCTTCATACATAGCACAGTAGCAACAAAGCAGTAAAAGTATAAGGATAAGGCCATCTCCCACTGCACTTTTATACTTCAGATTGCAAGAACTATGGATAGATAATTTCCTCCTAGTAACCCTAAGGAACTTGTTTTTTATAACAAAAGTGATAATGCTTTTATTAACCTCATTTTTTTCTATATGTAGGCAGTGCTCAGTGCTCTGAGAAAGCTTTTGCGACATTTTCAAAGGGCAAGATTGAAGGACATTTCATAATTTACTGAGCCAGAAGGAGAGCAAGATACAGACTTTATGGTTCTAAGCTTGGGACAGCTTTCTAAGGAGCTTTAATACCTGGCACAAAAGCTAGCCCATGTGTTGGGACCACATTCTGCATTGTTAGTTGCTGGCTCAGAGGAATGCTCCTCCAGCAATTACAATTTTTCATTTGTGAGAAAGTACTTTGATGAATCAGCCAGGTGGTAGTTTAATTACAGAGATCAAGCATGATCTCATTTTTGATTCAGGAAAAGGCTTTTAAATACTAAAATCATTTCATTAGCTCAATGTTTTCTGTACGGATTTGATGGGAGTCAATAAAGATACATGGTACTATTAGGCAGGATGAGGGGCAATGGGGAGGGAGACTTTTTTGTGAGATTCTTCAGTTTTGGTGTATGATTAGGTTTTGTGTTTTGAGTCCTGACCAGCAGAATTTTAATCAGGAGAAATAAGGGAATGTAAGTATCGTAGGACAATCCCAGGGAAACATTAACATCAAATTAATCAGGTGGCAAAAATAGGACTGCACTATTAGTGCTCTACACTTATTTGAGGGGACATGACTGGAATTATGGGAATGAAAAACAGTGAGAAATTTTATATTGTATGGGACTATATAAAGGGATTGAGGAGGGGGCAATCAGAGATGAGAAGGCAATCAGAGATGTCCAGTGACACCAACCAAACAATTAAGGAAACACTAGCCAAAGGAGGAACAGGAGAAATTAGTAAATTAGAACTGAATATTTTCAACAGGAATGTAATGGGGTCCACTCACCTCTTGCGAGCACCCCCTTTGGCCAAATGTGTGTGGCTGCACCTTCTCGCTGATGTTTGTGGTGACTCCTGAGGAGAGATCGCTATCAAAATATATAGCTCATGGAGCTCATCACCTTAGTAGATGGCGGCATCCTGTATTTGTGGATGATCCTCAGTGCTCAGTGAGAAGACAATCACAGGGAATTACTTTGGGGTCTTGTTCATGATCACATACTAGTGGGGCAGAGTTGTACTCATGACATGGAACAAGCAGCAATAGCTGCAAAACTTTAGAATGGGGAAGCAGACTTTCCTGAGTGTTGTGGGTGAGCTAGCCCAATATTACAGTACCAGACCACAAGGATGAGAACTCCCCTGCTCGTGCAATAGAGTGGTGTGAACACCCCATGGATAATCACTGGTCAGTTGGCACCAGTTGGAGGTGGGAGGTGGGATGCTGGAACAATTTTTATAGTGGGGGTGCAGAAAGCCATTGAACCAAACTGTAAATTCAGTATATAATGGAAACCACTTCAAGCCAAAGGTGCAGCAGCACCCCCAGAACTCCTAGTTCCAGCACCTGTGGTGGGTAGTGTATGATGGGTGCTTCTGTGGGGGAGGTTTTCAGGGCAATCCATAGTGTGCTGCAGGGGAAGGAGATCAAGGTGGCCAACATTCCAGAGATCACTGAGAGAATTAGAAATTGAGGCACTTGCATTGTGCAGGTTTCACTGAGGTAACCCATGTGCCACAAAATCCCAGGAGTACAGTAACAGAAAGAGGCACGGTCAACAGTGAT
This sequence comes from Gopherus evgoodei, assembly GCF_007399415.2. Classification (NCBI taxonomy): domain Eukaryota; kingdom Metazoa; phylum Chordata; order Testudines; family Testudinidae; genus Gopherus; species Gopherus evgoodei. The sequence continues at coordinate 48,626,246 of NC_044322.1, forward strand.
TTGGGCTTTGAGGTTCATTGTGGAAGATTCATGGATGTGTCAATAGGATGCCAGGCAGACTGCATCATGCTAGAATTTTCACAAATCTAGACTTTGAAGATTAGACAAAGAGGAACTCTACACCTGCTGAACAACATTGATGTTAATGGTGTTTCTGTCTCCACTGTGATTATGGGTGACCTGCTTACTCACTTTTACCATAGCTCATTTCCTGACTCCACAAACTCTACCGGAGCAGGATGTCATAGTCCCTTCATATTCTCCTTTTTTTTTTTAGGGATTCTTTTTTCTGTCTTCTCCACTGTTGGTCTTCCCTCAGAAGCCTTTAAAGAATGTTTTGTAATACTTATAAAATATTTTGGCTTGTTTTTCTTATCATGATGGCACCTAGGAATTCCAGTCCAGGATCAGGGCCTCTTTTTGCAAGGTGCTATACAATACAGACAAATAACAAAGAAAACAGACCCTGCACCAGAGGGATTACAGCCGAGGTGTCATACAGGATACTACAGGTGGACAAAACACACTGAAGGTACATGGGAAGAGCAGGCAGCAAAGAGAACAGAGTTTAGCAAAAACCCTAAATATTTTTTCAAGATTTTTTTTCTAATTGTTTTCCTTTCTCCTCTTCTCTGTCTAACTTCAGGGTATTTTTTTTTCTTCCATTCTGTTCTCCCATTCCCTCCCTCCATTCTTTTCCCATAACTACTGTATCCACTCTTGGTCCTCTCACTCTGTTACTCTCTCCTCATGTTTATCTTCTCCTTGAGCCTCTTATTATGGAGGGTTAGAGTATGTCCTGCTCATATTTCAGATATGGCTGAATAAGCATTTTGAGGATGAGTGGGCAAGAAGAATTTACAGGCATTTCCCTCTAGCAGCCTGATCCAGAGGTTCCCAACTGACATCAGTGGAGTTTGGATTGGGCCCCAAATATAGGTGAGTTGACAGATTTGCTCTGCAGTGTCCTGTCCAGTCTTCCTCAGCTAGAATATTGAGGACTGCAATGCAGGGCATCAAGAGTAAAAGTGAAGTGTAAACAAAGGAAAATGAGGAAGGTTTAGGGTTCTGATGGGGACATGGAAAAACTCTCCAGAAACAAACACAGTGAACATTAGGCCAAGTCATTCAAGGACTAAACCGATTTTAGAGCGGTATTGCTCTTTACTAAGCCCTAACATTGTTACAGGAAAAAGTCTATAGTCTTCCAGGCTGCAATTAGGTTTAATCGCCAATATAGCACATTAGCTGGAATTAAATTTACTCTGTATGCTAGCTAGACTCAAAATTAAATTAATCCTTGGGAAATATGTTATATAAAACCATTTGAAGGGTGTTTGGCAAGACAGGAGTTTTTATTGCTATGCTAAAGGCTGGATTATGCAGTTCATGCCTATGCTGCTTCAATAAATATTTCTCTTTTGGAATCATGTACCGATATTTGAAGGCTAGCTGAACTTCTGCAAAAGGACACATTACATTTCTCTTGCAGTAGATAATAGCTTTGGCACAAGGAGAGGCTAATTCCTAAACACTCTTTTTTTGATGCTGTCACATATGACATTCTCATAAGCGAACTTGGGAAATGTAGTCTGATGAAATTACGAGTGACCAACCAGTTGACAAAACCATTCTGAAAGAGCAATTATCAATGGTTCACTGTCAAACTGGAAGGATGAATGTAGTGGGACGTGGGGTCTGTCCTGGGGTCCGGTGCTATTTAATATTTTAATTAATGACTTGGATAATGCAGTGGAGAGTGTGCTTATAAAATTTGTAGATGACACCTAACTGGGAAGGGTTGGAAGCACTTTGGAAGATAAGTTTAGAATTCAAAACAACCTTGACAAACTGGAGAACTGGTCAGAAATCAACAAGACAAGTACAAAGTATTATATTGGGAAGGAAAAATCAAATGCAGAACTACAAAATGGGGAATAACTGGCTAGGTGATAGTACCACCAAAAAGAATCAGGAGGTTATAAGGGATCACAAATTGCTTTTACAGATCCAGGCTAACACGGCTACCCCTCTGATACTTGACACATATGAACCAACAATGTGATGCAGTTGCAAAAAGTTAATGTCATTCTGGGGTATATTAATTGATATATTATGTAAGACACAGGAGGTAATTGTCCTGTTCTATTGGTACTAGTAAGGCCTCAGCTGAAATACTATGTCCAGCTTTGGGAACCACACTTTAAGAAAGATGTGGACAAATTTGAGAGAATCCAGAAGAGAGCAACAAAAATGATAAAAGGTTTAGAAAACCTGAATTATGAGAAAAGATTAAAAAAAAAACCTGAGCATGTTTAGTTTTGAGAAAAGGGAGGACCTGATAACAGTCTTCAAATACGTTAAGGAGACTTTTTTTCCTCCAGCTTCAACCCAGAAGACACCTGGAAGATGCAATGGGCAGATGCTGATGTAAACAACAAGCACCTCATAGATGATCCCACCATTTTATTTCTTGCTCTGCCGAAGACAGCGGGCAACCAGTTGCACACACCTGATGCACAAATAGAGAATCAAGGATTTGCCACAGAGTGAATGTGGAGACCTCCAAACCATCAAACACATTGTTCCAATTTCCTTCAAGTATCCCAGGGGGTGGAGATGCTCCTTCTCTAGCCAGCTGAAGACCAAATGGAGGGGTCTCTCTTGGGTTTAAATAGACTTTCTTTTCTGGGTGGAGTTTCCCCCTCCTCACTCCTATGCAAATACAACTCCGAGATGGAGTTCTGGAGTCACCTGAGCAAGTCACATACATAACTCACAGTCCATACATAACTCACAGTCCATACATAACTCACAGTCTTTACAGGCAGAAGCCATTGTCCACATGGTATCTTGTATGTCTCCAGGAAGACTTCTTGTGTGGATTGGAGCATTCCAAGATGCATTGTTCCCCAAGTGCTTCCTGATCGGGTACTTAGCCTTGCGAATTCTTTCCTAAAGAAGCTGACCAAATGCCTCACAAAGCTTACATAGAAATCAAGCCAGTATACAGCCAATATTCTTAACCTCAAGTACAAAATGATATATGTATACAAATAGGATGAATAGATATAGTAGACCACAACCTTTACAGATATATGTTACATGGCACAGGCAACACAAAACATATTCCAGTTATGTCATACTCTCATAAAGCCTTATGGGAGGTACCGTCACAGTAAGACAAGAAGTAATCTGTAGCAATGGATATTTATGTTAGATATTTGGAAACATGTTCTAACTATAAAGATAGTTAAGCGCTGGAATAGGTTATCTAGGGAGGCTGTGGAATTCCCATCATGGTAGGTTTTTAATAACAGGCTAGACAAACACTTGTTGGGGGTAGTCTAGATATACTTGGTTCTGCCTCAGTGGGGGGATGGACTAGATGACCTCTTTGGGTCCCTTTCAGCCCTACATTTATTTGATTCTATGATTCTATATAATCTGCTGGTGACACAAACTACAGCATTTGAGAGTAGCCTACCTCAAAGGCAGCTAGTTTTATTTTAATAGGTGAGAGTTCTTGGAAGACTACACTATGATAAATTATGAGGAATTCACAAATAAAGATGTATGACCAAGTCAAATCAGTGGGAATTTTTAAAACGATGATGATGATGATGATGATGATGATGATGATGATGATGATGATTGCATAGCACCAGGAATGTACGTGGAGCCATACAGTGGAAAATCTGTGTCAAAAAGGTAGCTACTCCCTTAGCCCAGAACAACTTTGAATCTAATGGCCACACCCCCAGCAAAGACAATGTTGCAAACAAGACAGAAAGAGTGGGATACAGGCAGGACTTTAGGTTGAGCGGTGCAGTGCCTAACTTTTAAACACCCTGCCACCAAGTGTAATTTACACTCCCAAGTTGGGTACCTAGGCTCCCTGTACAAATCATGGTAATAGACACATTCCTGGTTTTCATCCAAAGGGTCAATGGATTTAGACATGACTGTTGAAACACAAATTAACAGTATGCTTTACCACTGCAGAATTAAAACATGCACCCTCAGAAAGAGCTAGTCACTTTAGCTGGGAGCAATGCACTAGAAAATTAAGAGAAAGAGGTAAAAAGGATCGAGCAAAGAGAGAACTGAGAGTTATAAAGCAAAACCTACATATTTTCTTATAGCATGGAATATTGACATTACAAGTGAGATTATTGCATGCATGCAGCAGCTTACAAGCATTTCACAGAGGCTAAACACTAAATACATTCTTATCAGACTAACAGTTATTTTGAGCAAAACTAACATAAAGATGAATTGGTTTGGACTCCTTTAGTAAGGCTTTTGATAATGTCTCACATAATCTTCTCATAAACAAACTAGGGCAATACAGCCTAGATGGAGCTAGGTGGGTGCATAACTGGTTGGGAAATCGTTCCCAGAGAGTAATTATCAGTGGTTCACAGTCATGCTGGAAGGGCCTAACGAGTGGGGTCCTGCAGGGATCGATTCTTGTTCAATATCTTCATCAATGCTTTAGATAATGGCATGGAGAGTACACTTATAAAGTTTGCGGACAATACCAACCTGAGAGTGGTTGCAGTTCTTTGGAGGATAGGATTAAAATTCCAAATGATCTGGACAAACTGGAGAAATGGTCTGAAGTAAATAGGATAAAATTCAATAAGGACAAATGCAAAGTACTCCACTTAGGAAGGAACAATCAGTTGCACACATACAAAACGGGAAATGACTGCCTCGGAAGGAGTACCTCAGAAAGGGATCTGGTGGTCATACTGGATCACAGGCTAAATGAGAGTCAACAGTGTAATGCTGTTGCAAAAAAAGCAAACATCATGCTGGGATGTAAGAGCAGGAATGTTGTAAGCAAGACACAAGAAATAATTCTTCTGCTCTACTCCGTGCTGATTAGGCCTCAGCTGGTGTATTGTGTCCAGTTCTGGGTGTCATATTTCAGGAAAGATGTGGACAAATTAGAGGAAGTCCAGAGAAAAGCAACAAAAATGCTTAAAGGTCTAGAAAACATGACCTAGAAGGGAAGATTGAAAAATTGGGTTTGTTTAGTCTCAAAAAGAGAAGACGGAGAGGGGACATGATAACAGTTTTCAAGTATATAAAGGTTGTTACAAGGAGGAGTGAGAAAAATTGTTCTTTTTAACCTCTGAGTATAGGACAAGAAGCAATAGGCTTAAATTGCACCAAGGACAGTTTAGGTTGGACATTAAGAAAACTTCCTGTCAGAGTGGTTAAGCACTGGAATAAATTGCCTAGGGAGGTTGTGGAATCTCCATCATTGGGGATTTTTAAGAGCAGGTTGGTCAAACACCTGTAAGGGATGGTCTAGATTAGTGTATCCCAAACTTGGGATGCCTCCTGTTTAGGGAAAGCCCCTGGCAGGCTGGGCTGTTTTGTTTACCTGCCACGTCCACAGGTCTGGCTGATCGCAGCTCCCACTGGCCACAGTTCGCTGCTCCAGGCCGATGGGAGCTGTTGGAAGTGGTGGCCTGTAAGTCCCTTGGCCCATGCCACTTCCAGCAGCTCCTATTGGCCTGGAGCAACAAACCACAGCCAGTGGGAGCTGTGATCGGCAGGACCTGTGGACATGGCAGGTATATAAACCAGCTCCGCCAGCCAGGGCTTTCCCTAAACAAGCGGAGTCCCAAGTTTGAAAACACTGGTCTAGATAATACTTAGTCCTGCCTGAGTGCAAGGAACTAGACTAGATGACCTCTCAAGGTCCCTTCCAGTTCTATCATTCTATGATTTAGGAACAAGGAAAAGATCATACGGTTTAGAAGGGAGCAAGGGGGTTCCTGGTATAGAAAGCCAAGTAGGGAGTGAGGTTCAGATTATCTTTGTCTCTTCTGTGGGAGCCCAGCTGCCTTTTCTGCAAGCCCCTCACATGTTTACAGACAGAACTCTAGCAGTCATCACTCTAGAAATTTATACAGCTAATTTTTAAATATATTAAATTTCTTAGATGAATTTCTCTTTTGGAACCTTATTAGTGGGACAAATGCAATACTGGTGACTGAGTAGATTATAAAGGACTTTCCATTTATATATCACCTTTAGTAGGCAAGTTAACACAAAATGTTTTTCGAAGTGATGACTCCAACCCATCTGTTTCCTTCTCTTGGCACAGAGGGGAGGAGAAAGATCTTAAAGTCTTAGACGATGGCCGGCAGGGACTGAGAAATATGTTGTGCTCCTCTCACACTACTTAGCTGGTGGCAGTCCTTCTGTGAACTACTCAACAAAGCCCCTGTGTGGGAAACATGGATGGCTTGGAAGGATGAGAAGCTGGAGATATACATGACACACTGCACTCAGGAAGTGATGGAATTGAGCCATAAAAAGTCTCATAAATTACTGTTGCTATAAATAGCAGTAAATTATATTTCCCATCAGGAGTGCTGCTAACATTGGGTGGCCAATGGCAGCATGACGTCTTTGCCAGCCATCTTCTCAATGCTGGGAGGGACAGAAGAGGAATGGAGCCAGGGTTCCTGCCTGAAGATCCACAGGGTTTTCCCTCACTAATCCTATGCATCCTTGGCCTCCCCATTTGACCTGTATCCCAGCCTCTTCCCAGACCTGCATTGCTGTGGGCTCAGCTTCACAGACAGGACAGAGTACAGAACAGAAGCAGCCCAGCAAACATATATATTTTATATTAAGTCCTCCCCTTCCGTGCATGGTTATACAGAAAGATAGAACCCATAGTGTGACAACGGTGTAATTAACTGTATATAATGTGTTATTGGTCCCTTCATTGCTGAGAATCTGCTGCAGCACAATTCTGTAGTATGATTTGAAGTGCTGACAATTCACAGCAGGTGGGTGTTGTCCACATACCAGCCAAGTGCGGGCAGCAGTGAAGAAGGTAATTAGTATCACAGATCCGGAATTTCCTTATTGCTGTCTAATAGAGAAAATGCTGCAACTCTCAGAACCCCCGGGGATAGCAGGGTCAGCTGCAAAGGCACAGAGCCTCTGTACAGTTCTTCAGACCATCTACCACAACCCGGTCCCCAATGGCCACTGCCCCAAAAAAGCTCTTCTAGGGGCTTTACCATGCAAAGCAGAGGGGAAACCCACAGGTACTAATTGTCATAAACAGATAGCTAAGGGTTAATGTCTCTTTCACCTGAAACACCTGACCAGAGAACCAATCAGGAAACCGGATTTTTTCAACCTTGGGTGGAGGGAAGTGTGTCTCTGAGTCTTTTGTCTGTCTGCCTGTTTCCTCTGAGCTTGGAGAAGTAGTTCTATTTTCTAGTCTTCTGTTTCTAAGTGTAAGGACAAAGAGATCAGGATAGTAAGTTCTATGGTTTCTTTTCTTTGGTATTTGCATGAATATAAGTGCTGGAATGCTTTGATTTGTATTCTTTTGAATAAGGCTGTTTATTCAATATTCTTTTAAGCAATTGACCCTGTGTTGTATCATCTTAATACAGAGAGAACATTTTGTATTTTTTCTTTCTTTTTATATAAAGTTTTCTTTTAAGACCTGTTGGAGTTTTCCTTTACTTCAGGGAAATTAAGTCTGTACTCACCAGGGAATTGGTGGGAGGAAGAAATCAAGGGGAGAGCTGTGTGTTGGATTGCTAGCCTGATTTGGCATTTCCTCTGGGTGAAGAGGAAAGTGCTTTTGTTCCAGGATTGGGAACGGAGAGGGGGAATCACTCTGCGTAGTTTCACAGAGCTTGTGTCTGGGTATCTCTCCAGGAGCATCTGGAGGGGGGAAGGGAAAAAGGATTATTTCCCTTTGTTGTGAGACTCAAGGGATTTGGGTCTTGGGTCCCCAGGGAAGGTTTTTCAGTGGGACCAGAGTGCCCCAAAACACTCTAATTTTTGGGTGGTGGCAGCAGTACCAGGTCCAAGCTGGTAACTAAGCTTGGAGGTTTTCATGCTAACCCCCATATTTTGGACGCTAAGGTCCAGAATCTGGGAATAAGGTTATAACATGGTGTAGCAGCGGCGGGATATAGACAGAATCCAGAAGCCAGTAGGAATATTATATTTTTCTTTTCTCTGCTAAGGGCTTTTTAGCAGAGAGAAACAGTTTGGTTTTAAAAGGGAACCAGAGAGATTTTTTTTTTTCTGCTCTCTAGCAGTTGTGGTTTGCATATTAAGCGAGAAGACTGTTAAGGGTCTTTTGTCATGCAATAGCCCTCCCATTAGCAGGCAAGTACCAGCACTTATATGCATGCAAATAAAGTGGTTTTTCTGGTTTCCCTTCATTGAACATTAGCTAGAGAGAAAGGAAAAAAGCACTGTTGCTAGGCAGACTTCAGGAGGCAACAGAGAGCCTGCAGTTCAGAAAATAAACACCGGAGGGCACCCCAACACAAGAAAACAGGAACCATGACTTCTAAGGCAAAGATTGACGCCGAAGAACAAATCAAAGACGCTGAACACAGGCGACAGATGGAGATGAAAGAAAAGGAAGAAAGCCTCAAACTGGCAGCCTTCCAAAGAGAACAGGCAGCCCAAGAGGCAGCACACAAAAGAAGCAAGAAGAAGAAGAGGTGGCCCACCGAAGGAAGCAAGCAGAAGAAGAGTTGGCCCACAGACGAGAAATGGAAAAACAACAAAAAGAAAATGAAGAGAAGGAAAAACAGAGAAAACATGAACTGGACTTGGCAAAAGCTGGGCTGCATGTGCCAGCCAACCCTAACAACCCGGCTCCAAGTCTTGCTCCACAGCACAGGAAATTTCCCACCTACAAGGCAGGTGATGACACCGAGGCCTTCTTGGAAAATTTTGAAAGAGCCTGTCTTGGGTACAGCATCCCCGAAGACCAGTACATGGTAGAATTAAGGCCACACCTCAGTGGACCTTTAGCAGAGGTGGCAGCTGAAATGCCCAAGCCGCAAATGAATGACTATAAACTTTTTCAAACCAAGGCCAGATACAGGATGGGGATAACCCCAGATCATGCCCGTCGGCGCTTCAGAACCCAAAAATGGAAACCAGAGGTGTCATTTCCCAAACACGCCTACTACATTGCAAAAACTATGAGGCCTGGTTAACAGGAAACAACATTCAAACCTTGGAAGAAGTGAACCTCCTCATACAATGGAGCAGTTCTTGGATGGTGTGCCTGAAGACATCACACGGTACATACAAGATAGAAATCCCAAAACTATCGCTGAGGCGGGGGAGATTGGAGCCAATGGATGGAACTGGCAGAAAGCAAAAAAGCTACTGTCAAGGGGAACGATTGCCCCAGGGGGCACACAGACCATAAACCCTACAACCGAGGACAGCCAAAGACCCTCCATACCACCCAAGTAAAGCCACAGATACCCTACTCTTCAACCTCACCAGTCTCCAGTAACTCACCTCGGCCCAGTGACCCATCAGATGGAAGATGCTTTAAGTGTAATGAACTGGGACATATCAAGGCCAACTGTCCCAAGAACACCATGCGAGTGCAATTCATTACACCACCATCACCCCAAAGATCCCCAGGCCCAGATGCCTCTCAAATACCCTTGGAGCGAAGGGAAATTTGAGAGTGGGCGGAAAGAAGGTTACTGCGTGGAGAGACACGGGGGCACAAGTGTCAGCTATCCACCAATCCTTCGTTGACCCCAAATTCATCAACCCAAAGGCCAAAGTTACCATTTACCCCTTCATGTCACAAGCTGTAGACTTGCCTACAGCTGAACTGCCTGTCCAGTACAAAGGCTGGTCAGGAATGTGGACTTTTGCAGTCTATGACAATTATCCTATCCCCATGCTACTGGGGGAAGACTTGGCCAACCAAGTGAAGCGGGCCAAGAGAGTGGGAATGGTTACCCGTAGCCAAACCAGGCAAGCTTCCAGACCCATTCCTGTTCCTGAGCCGTCCACAGACGCCCCGTCTGTGTTACCAGAGACCCAGACAGAGGTAGTGGACCCGGATTCCATGCCTACCACTGAAACAGCCACAGCATCTCCAGTCCCAGGCCCGGAACTGGAACAGCAACCAGCACCAGCAAGTGCAACCACATCTTCAAACTCAACGCCAGTGGGCGCCAGCGAGCCAGAACTGGCAGAAACAACAGACAGCCATACCCAAAAGGCTCAGCCAGAGCCTGAAATACCCTCAGGTGCACCAGCGGAGAGTGGTTCACCAGCAACGGAAACAACCCCATCACCTACATCGCTTCCAGAGGGACCAAGCCCAAGTCCACAGTCTGAGGAAGAACTGGTGACCCCAGCCTCAAGGGAACAGTTCCAGGCTGAGCAGGAAGCAGATGACAGCCTTCAGGAAGCGTGGGCGGCGGCACGGAGCACCCCACCGCCTCTCAGCTCTTCTAATCGATCCCGGTTTGTTATAGACCAAGGACTTTTATACAAGGAAATTCTTTCTGGTGGACACCGGGAAGAATGGCAGCCGCAAAAACAGTTGGTGGTTCCAACTAAGTACCGGGAGAAGCTCTTAAGCTTAGCCCATGATCATCCCAGTGGCCATGCTGGGATGAACAGAACCAAGGACCGGTTGGGGAAGTCCTTCCACTGGGAGGGGATGGGCAAGGATGTTGCCAAGTATGTCCGGTCTTGTGAGGTATGCCAAAGAGTGGGTAAGCCTCAAGACCAGGTCAAGGCCCCTCTCCAGCCACTCCCCATAATTGAGGTCCCATTTCAGCGAGTAGCTGTGGATATTCTGGGCCCTTTCCCAAAAAAGACACCCAGAGGAAAGCAGTACGTACTGACTTTAGTGGACTTTGCTACCCGATGGCCAGAAGCAGTAGCTCTAGGCAACACCAGGGCTAACACTGTGTGCCTGGCCCTAACAGACATCTTTGCCAGGGTAGGTTGGCCCTCTGACATCCTTACAGATTCAGGGTCTAATTTCCTGGCAGGGACCATGGAAAAACTGTGGGAAACTCATGGGGTGAATCACTTGGTTGCCACCCCGTACCACCATCAAACCAATGGCCTGGTGGAAAGGTTCAATGGAACTTTGGGGGCCATGATAAGAAAATTCATCAACGAATTCTCCAATAATTGGGACCTAGTGTTGCAGCAGTTGCTGTTTGCCTACAGGGCTGTACCACATCCCAGTTTAGGGTTTTCACCATTTGAACTGGTGTATGGTCACGAGGTTAAGGGGCCATTACAGTTGGTGAAGCAGCAATGGAAGGGGTTTACGCCTTCTCCAGGAACTAACATTCTGGGCTTTGTAAGCAACCTACAAAGCACCCTCCGACACTCTTTAGCCCTTGCTAGAGAGAACCTAAAGGATGCTCAAGAAGAGCAAAAGGCCTGGTATGACAGACATGCCAGAGAACGTTCCTTCAAGGTAGGAGACCAGGTTATGGTCTTGAAGGCGCAACAGGCCCATAAGATGGAAGCATCATGGGAAGGGCCATTCACGGTCCAAGAGCGCCTGGGAGCTGTAAACTACCTCATAGCATTTCCCAATTCCTCACTAAAGCCTAAGTGTACCATGTTAATTCTCTCAAGCCTTTCTATTCCAGAGACTTACAGGTTTGTCAGTTTACAGTCCAGGGAGATGATGCTGAGTGGCCTGACGGTGTCTACTACGACGGAAAAAAAAGACGGTGGCGTGGAAGAGGTGAACCTCTCAACCACCCTGGAACGTCTGCAGCGGCAACAAATCAAGGAGCTGTGCACTAGCTTCGCCCCATTGTTCTCAGCCACCCCAGGACGGACTGAACGGGCATACCACTCCATTGATACAGGTAATGCTCACCCAATCAGAACCCCACCCTACCGGGTGTCTCCTCATGCCCAAGCTGCTATAGAACGGGAGATCCAGAACATGCTACAGATGGGTATAATCCGCCCATCTACCAGTGCATGGGCATCTCCAGTGGTTCTGGTACCCAAACCAGATGGGGAAATACGCTTCTGCGTGGACTACCGTAAGCTAAATGCTGTAACTCGTCCGGACAACTATCCAATGCCACGTACTGATGAGCTATTGGAAAAGTTGGGACGTGCCCAGTTCATCTCTACCATAGACTTAACCAAGGGGTACTGGCAAGTACCGCTAGATGAACCTGCCAAGGAGAGGTCAGCATTCGTCACCCATACGGGGGTGTATGAATTCAATGTCCTTCCTTTCGGCCTTCGAAATGCACCCGCCACCTTCCAGAGGCTGGTAGATGGTCTACTAGCTGGACTGGGAGAATTTGCAGTTGCCTACCTCGATGATGTGGCCATTTTTTCAGACTCCTGGCCCGAACACCTACTCCACCTGGAAAAGGTCTTTGAGCGCATCAGGCAGGCAGGACTAACTGTTAAGGCCAAAAAGTGTCAAATAGGCCAAAACAGAGTAACTTACCTGGGGCACCAGGTGGGTCGAGGAACCATAAACCCCCTACAGGCCAAGGTGGATGCTATCCAAAAGTGGCCTGTCCCAAGGTCAAAGAAACAGGTCCAATCCTTCTTAGGCTTGGCCGGATACTACAGGCGATTTGTACCACACTACAGCAAAATCGCTGCCCCATTGACCGACCTAACCAAAAAGACCCAGCCAAATGCCGTTAAGTGGACTAATGAGTGTCAAAAAGCCTTTACCCAGCTTAAGGCAACGCTCATGTCTGACCCTGTACTCAGGGCCCCGGATTTTGACAAACCATTCCTAGTAACCACAGATGCATCTGAGCGTGGGATAGGAGCAGTGCTCATGCAGGAAGCAACAGATCACAACTTCCATCCTGTCGTGTTTCTCAGCAAGAAACTGTCTGAGAGGGAAAGTCACTGGTCAGTCAGTGAAAAGGAATGCTATGCCATTGTGTACGCCCTGGAAAAGCTACGCCCATATGTTTGGGGACGGCGGTTCCAACTACAAACTGACCATGCTGCACTAAAGTGGCTTCATACTGCCAAGGGGAACAACAAGAAACTTCTTCGTTGGAGTTTAGCTCTCCAAGATTTTGATTTTGAAATTCAACACATCACAGGAGCTTCTAACAAAGTTGCTGATGCACTCTCCCGTGAGAGTTTCCCAGAATCCAGTAGTTAAAAAGTGTTCTTAAAATGTAAAAGTCTGTTAGTTATATACTTAGTAGTATATGTAAAGGTGCATGTGTTGTATTAATCTGTTTATTTTCAAGTTCTAGAAGGAAATTGCCGCCAGTGAGCTTTCCCACTGTCTGCAATTTGGGGGGCGTGTCATAAACAGATAGCTAAGGGTTAATGTCTCTTTCACCTGAAACACCTGACCAGAGAACCAATCAGGAAACCGGATTTTTTCAACCTTGGGTGGAGGGAAGTGTGTCTCTGAGTCTTTTGTCTGTCTGCCTGTTTCCTCTGAGCTTTGGAGAAGTAGTTCTATTTTCTAGTCTTCTGTTTCTAAGTGTAAGGACAAAGAGATCAGATAGTAAGTTCTATGGTTCTTTTCTTTGGTATTTGCATGAATATAAGTGCTGGAATGCTTTGATTTGTATTCTTTTTGAATAAGGCTGTTTATTCAATATTCTTTTAAGCAATTGACCCTGTGTTGTATCATCTTAATACAGAGAGAACATTTTGTATTTTTTCTTTCTTTTTTATATAAAGTTTTCTTTTAAGACCTGTTGGAGTTTTCCTTTACTTCAGGGAAATTAAGTCTGTACTCACCAGGGAATTGGTGGGAGGAAGAAATCAAGGGGAGAGCTGTGTGTTGGATTGCTAGCCTGATTTGGCATTTCCTCTGGGTGAAGAGGAAAGTGCTTTGTTCCAGGATTGGGAACGGAGAGGGGGAATCACTCTGCGTAGTTTCACAGAGCTTGTGTCTGGGTATCTCTCCAGGAGCATCTGGAGGGGGGAAGGGAAAAAGGATTATTTCCCTTTGTTGTGAGACTCAAGGGATTTGGGTCTTGGGTCCCCAGGGAAGGTTTTTCAGTGGGACCAGAGTGCCCCAAAACACTCTAATTTTTTGGGTGGTGGCAGCAGTACCAGGTCCAAGCTGGTAACTAAGCTTGGAGGTTTTCATGCTAACCCCCATATTTTGGACGCTAAGGTCCAGAATCTGGGAATAAGGTTATAACACTAATGCTCACTGGGTCAGCATTATCTTGCATAAGGAAACCACTGTGACAATAATGTATGTGGAAGGCATTCTCACAGTGCTCTTTCCTCCACAGTCGTGGAGGCCTGACACTTTATAGTAGTGTTGGAGGGTTTTTCACATGATAAAGGTGAAGGGAAGAACAATCTGCAGAACCAGTTTCCACCAGATTTGGCCCTCCACCCCACCATATACATACTGAAAAGACTGTATGGGCCTAAATGCAAACTATTCCAGTCCAGCAGTAGTAACGAGATCTGTAGTCCCTGATGATAATAACCCAGCTACTATCACAAGGCAGGCATCATAGTATTCATACAGGAGCAAAGGCCATTTATAGATTCAGGGTTTAAGGCCAGAAGGGAACATTAGAAGGGAACATATATAGTCTAACCTGTATATCACAGGCCATTAAAATTCACCAACTTGTCCCCATATTGTGGCCAATAAATTGTGTTTGATGAAGTATAATTTGTGTTTGGCTAAAGCATATCTTCTAAAAAGGAATCCAGTCATGATTTGAAGACATCAAGAGTTGGAGAATCCATCACTTCCCTTGGTAGTTTGTTCCAATGGTGAATCACCTTCACCGTTATAACATTGTACCTCATTTCTAATTTGAATTTGTCTGGCTTCAGCTTCTAACCATTGGTTCTTGTGATGCCTTTCTCTGCTAGATTGAAGATCTCTTTAGTAGCCAGCATAATGTATTTGTGAAGGTACTTATACACTGTAATCACATCATTTCTTAATCTCCTTTTTGATAAACTAAATCAGTGGTTCTCAACCAGGGGTACACATACTCCTGGGGGTATGCAGACATCTTCCAGGGGGTACAGAGAATCATAAATCAAAGGACTGGAAGGGACCTTGAGAGGTCATCTAATCTAGTCCCCTCCACTCACGCAGGTCTTAAGTATTATCTAGACCATCCCTGGCAGGTGTTTGTCTAACCTACTCTTAAAAATCTCCAATGACAGAGATTCCACAGCCTCCCTAGGCAATTTATTCCAGTGCTTAACCACCCCTGAAAGTTAGGAAGTTTTTCCTAATGTCCAACCTAAACCTCCCTTGCTGCAATTTAAGCCCATTGCTTCTTGTCCTATCCTCAGCAGTTATGAAGAAAATTTTTTCTCCCTCCTCTTGTAACAACCTTTTATGTATTTGAAAACTGTTACCATGTCCCCTCTCAGTCTTCTCTTCTCCAGACTGAACAAACCAAATTTTTTAAATCTTCCCTCATAGGTCATGTTTTCTAGACCTTTAATCATTTTTGTTGCTCTTTTCTGCATCTAGATGTTTGCCTAGTTTTACAACAAATTACATAAAAAGCACTAGCCAAGTCAGTACAAACTAAATTCATACTGACAATGACTTGTTTATACGGCTCTATATACTATACACTGAAATGTAAGTACAATATTTATATTCTAATTGGTTTATTTTATAATCATATAGTAAAAATGAGAAAGTAAGCAATTTTTCAGTAATAATGTGCTGTGACACTTTTATATTTTTATGTCTGATTTTGTAAGCAAGTAGTTTTTAAGTGAGGTGAAACTTGGGGGTACACAAGACAAATCAGAATCCTAAAAGGGGCACAGTACACTGGAAAGGTTGAGAGTCACTGAACTAAATAGACTGAGCTCTTTAATTCTCTCACTGTAAGACATTTTCTATAGCCCTCAAATCATTTTTGTGGCTTTTTTCAACATCTTTTTAAAAATATGGATGCCAGAATTGTACACAGTATTGCACTCAGTCATACCAGTGCTGCATACAGAGGTAAAATCACCTCTGCTCCTATTCACTACTCCTCTGTTTACACATCCAAGGACCACATTACCCTTTTTCACCTCATCATCTCACTGGGAACTCCTGTGGAGTTACTTGTCCGTTATGATCCTTAAATCCTTTTCAGAGTCATTGCTTTCCAGGAAACAGTTCCCCATTCTGTAGTTTGGCCTAGGTTGTATCTAGATCTGTAACTTTGCATTTGGCTGTATTAAAACACATTTTACTTGAATGGGCCCAGCTTACCAAGTGACACAGTCCAGTAAGTAATTCATATGTAGCTGAAACCAATTAGAGCACCAGCAGTCAGTCATGTGATAAAAACCCCTGCTTCAGTCAGACAGTGTGGGAGTTGGAGCAGGAAGGTTTGGTTGGAGCAGAGAGCATTTTGAAGAAGTTGGAGCAGAGAACAGTTTTGAAGAGAGACCAAAAGGAAAGTTTGGAGGAGTGCTGCGGAGAGCTGAGAAATCCAAAAAAACCCTAGGTAAGGGGCAACTAGCTTATGTAGAAGGAGGGCTAAAAGTCCCTTCACAAGCTGAAGGGCAGGAGAGGGAAGTAGCCCAGGGGAAGGAACCGCTAGTTCAAGTGGTTCACCACAAACCTCAGGGCCCCTGGGTTGGGACCTGGAGAAGAGGGCGGGCCCAGGTCCCTCCCTCTCCACTCCCCTCCTCAAGGACACTAGTGGGGTAATTAAAATACCAATTCAGAGGCAAGCAATAGCTCCCTGAACCTTCCCCAAAGAAGAGAAAGTGCTAGACCCAGCATAACAGTACCGGCAATTTGCCACATGTGGATTAGAGGTGGGATTTGCGTGCTGGGGACTTAGACCAGGGTTAGGCAAAACCCTCCCATCCTTAAGATGGACGATGTGGTCAAGGACCTTATACAAACCACCGCGGCCCAGCAGGAGGCTACCCGGGTCCAAGCAATCGCCCAACAGGAGGCGACTAGAATGCAGCAGGAGACCAATCCTCTGTTGATGAGTCAGGCTGCTCAGGATTGAGCCCTGCTGAAAGACCTAGTGAACCGGATGAAGGCCCTTATGGAGCAGAATCACAACTGTGAAGGGACCCAGACCGTACGGGCTAGCCATTGCCTACAGAAAATGACATGGGAGGATGATGTGGAGGCATACCTCCTGGCTTTTGAAAGAGCAGCCCTGCTGGAGGCCTGGCCCCGAGATCAGTGGTCTGGTGTCCTTGCCCCATTCCTGTGTGGGGAAGCCCAGAAGATCTACTACAATATGGCTGCAGAGGCTGCAGGAGATTATTCCCAGCTGAAGGCAGAGATCCTGGCCAGGTCTGGAATAAAGACGGCATTGCGAGCCCAGAGGTTCCATGAGTGGTGGTATATGGAGGACAAGACAACCCGATCACAATTGTTTGACCTGATCCACCTGACCCGGAAATGGCTGTGCCCTGAGGCCCTTAGCTCTGAGAAGATGATGGAGGTACTGGTATTGGACCAGTATATGAGGGGGCTACCACCAGGTCTCAGGTCTTGGGTTGGCCAAAATGATCCCTCTACCTATGATGAGTTGGTCTCCCTCGTGGAAAGACAGCTGGCAGCCCGCGAACTGTTCCAGACCCCAGGCAAAGAGACACAGCAATCCAGGAAGCCAACCCCAAACCCAAGGCCCCAGGCTGTTGAGAATTATAGGAGAACTGTAACCGGGAGGAAAGACATCGAGGAATGGCTCGAGGCCAGGAAGGGGCCTGGGGGTTTGGGAAGAGAGGTGGGGGGCCAGCCAAATAGCCCCAGGCAGAGGGTGACAACTGGAATAAGGGGGTGGTGTTATGAGTGTGGGGAATTGTGGCACATAGCAGCCCAATGCCCCAACAAGGAAGAACCTATGCAGTGTAATCTGGGGGATTTCGGGGAGCAATGTGGCCTAATCGGCCTGGCAGGGGTCACAATGACCTCACATGGATATACCAGACCAGTAAAAATGAATGGTATAAAGACCATAGCATTAATAGATTCCAGGAGTGCTGTCACTCTGGTCTCGGGAAAGTTGGTGGGAACGGACCAACTAACCTGGGCCAAAAACACAGGGGTAACGTGCGTAAATGCCACCGTGAATTTTTACCCTACAATTCCGGTACGGATTGAGATCCAGGGGAATACTACCAGGGTTTCTGCAGGGGTGGTCCCCAAGCTCCCCTATCCTGTTTTAATTGGTAGAGACTTCCCTGGGTTTGAGAGTTTACTTACCCCAATAGAGCCAGAGGAGGGTAGCAACCCCCAGGCTGAGATGGAGGCAATTACAGATAGCCTCACCCCAATGTTTGCTGAATTTGCTCCAGAATTATTCTCATCCCCTGGAAAACCCCGAAAGTGTAGGTGAGAACGAAGGGCAGATAAAAGATTAGGGACCAGGATTCTAGCACAGAATCAAAAAACTTCCCTTGTGGGTAGGCGAACCTGCTCAGGAGACCAGGAGAT
The DNA here is from genome assembly GCF_007399415.2 of Gopherus evgoodei. Lineage (NCBI taxonomy): Eukaryota > Metazoa > Chordata > Testudines > Testudinidae > Gopherus > Gopherus evgoodei. The sequence goes on from NC_044322.1 coordinate 48,644,484, forward strand.
AAATCAGACCCAGGAAGACTCGGAGGCGGTTCCTAGCCCAAGTGGGAGCACCCCAGGGGGAAGAGTAGAAATAGGACCCCTAGAATTAGGTCAGTTTGGTACTGCATGTGAGACTTTTGGGCAGGACCAGGCCGAAGATCCATTATATGCAAACGTGAGGGAGGAGGTAGTGGAAGTAAATGGTGTGCCTGTGGAAGGAAAGATCAAAGGCCCAAGGCCATATTATGTGCTCAGACACGATCTGTTGTACAGAATAGAGCAAATACAAGGGGAAGAAGTAGAGCAACTCTTAGTCCTACGGAAACACATAAGGGCAGTACTAGAGTTAGTTCACAGTCATCTATTTGGGGGACATCTAGGGGTAGACAAGACACTGGATAGAATCCTAAAAAGGTTTTATTGGCCAGGGATACACGCAGAAGTCCAGCGCTATTGTGCTTCCTGCCCTGAATGCCAGTTGCATAGCCCCGACCTCACTTGCGGGCCCCATTAGTACCTTTGCCTATTATTGACATCTTTTTCGAGAGGATAGCCATGGACATAGTGGGCCCATTAGAAAAATCGGCACGGGGCCACCGAAATGTACTAGTCATCCTTGACTATGCCAAGCGGTATCCAGAGGCCATTCCTTTAAGAAACCCCACATCCAAGGCAATAGCAAAAGAACTACTACAGGTTTTCGCCAGAGTGGGCATCCCTAAGGAGATCCTGACAGACCAAGGATTTACCCCCGTTCATGTCAAAACTAATGAAAGACTTATGTGCGCTGCTCCGCATCCAGGCCATACGGACCTCAGTCTACCATCCACAAACAGATGGACTGGTCGAGCAATTTAATCATACCCTTAAAAGTATGATCCAGAAGGTGGTAGCACAGGATGGAAAAGACTGGGATACCCTTCTACCATGTCTAATGTTCGCTATACGGGAAGTTCCCCAGGCGTCTACGGGTTTTTCTCCCTTTGAACTATTATATGGACGCCACCCACATGGGATATTAGATATCGCCAAGGAAGATTGGGAGGAACAACCCAACCCAGGAAAGAATGTCATTGAGCACGTGACACAGATGAGAGAGCGAATAACTCGAGTAACCTCGATAGTATGGGAACATTTAGAAAAAGCACAAGAGGCCCAGCGGACATATTACAACCGTCGGCCAAAAGTACGGAGATTTCAGACTGGGGAACGGGTGATGGTGTTGGTAAAGACAGCAGAAAGCAAACTTCTAACCAGTTGGCACAGATCATATGAGATAGTGGAAGCCATTGGGGAAGTGAACTATAAGGTTAGACAACCAGACCGCCAATAGCCAGAGCAAATCTACCACGTCAACTTACTGAAGCCCTGGCATGACCGAGAGACGTGTCTGGTCATTCGAGGAGCTCTACCTCAGACAGACGACCCACAGGGACAGGTAAACATATCTCCTGACTTAACCCCAGAACAACGAACAGAGGACATTGAAATGATCCACCGGAACCAGGACGTATTCTGTACACAACCGGGCTGAACGACACTAGTCCAACATCATATTGCCACCAGCCCCGGAGTAAAGGTGAAGATAAGACTATACCGAATACCGGAAGCTAAAAGGGAAGAAATTAGGATGGAAGTGAAGAAGATGCTGGAACTCGGGGTCATTGAAGAATCCCACAGCCAGTGGTCCAGTCCAATTGTCCTAGTCCCCAAGCCTGATGGCACCCTGAGGTTTTGTAACGACTTCCGGAAATTGAATGAAGTATCCCACTTCGATGCCTACACGATACCACGCATTGATGAGCTGGTTGATCAGTTAGGCAAGGCCCAAAACCTAACCACTCTGGATCTGACCAAAGGATACTGGCAAATTCCCCTGACCAAGGATGCCTAGGAAAAGACTGCCTTCTCTACACCCGATGGCCTGTTTCAATACACTGTCCTCCCTTTCGGACTCCATGGTGCCCCTGCAACATTCCAAAGACTTCTGGATAGGTTACTACGACCCCATGCCAAGTATGCCGCCGCCTATCTAGACGACATAGTCATACATAGCCCTGACTGGGAAACGCACCTAGAAACAGTAGAAGCAGCGCTGGACGCCCTGCAAAAGGCTGGTCTCACTGCTAACCCTCTCAAGTGCGTGATAGGACTAGATGAGGCCAGATACCTCAGGCATGTAGTAGGGAGAGGTTTGGTAAAACCCCACTGGAACAAAGTGGAGGCGATATAAGGTTGGCCTCGCCCAATCCTCAAAAAGCAGGTCAGAGCATTTCTAGGGATAGTAGGATACTATTGGAGATTCATCCCTCATTTCGCCACAAGAGCAGGGCTTGACAGATCTGATAAAATCTCGGGGCCTCGAGATAGTAAAGTGGACTGATGTGACAGAAGAAGCATTTGCAGATTTACGGACAGCCCTCTGCTGCCATCCAGTACTCATAGCCCCAGACTTCAAGAAGGAATTCATCCTACAAACGGACGCCTCAGAGGTGGGGCTCAGTGCCGTCCTTTTCCAGATAGTAGGGGAGGAGGAGCACCCCATCTTGTACCTCAGCTGGAAGCTCCTCCCCAGGGAACAAAAGTACTCGGTTGTCGAAAAGGAATGTCTGGCGATAAAATGGGCTATGGAGATTCTCCGCTACTGTCTCCTAGGGCGGCAGTTTACCCTCGTGACAGACCACGCCCCGCTCCAGTGGATGCACAGGAACAAGGAGAGGAACACCAGAGTGACGAGGTGGTTCCTCTCTCTGCAGCCTTTCCATTTTTGGGTCCAGCATAGAGCTGGAAGCCAACATGGCAACGCTGATGGCCTATTGCGATGGCACTGCCTCTCGTCCCAAGTAGCCCAACCCCTCGGTGTTGAGCAGGGGGTGGGATATGTGATACAGCATGGCCAGAGGGCAGCAGGAGAGTGTTAGCAGGGATCCTTATTCCCTGCAAGGGGAGGAAGGTTTGCTATAGATTAACTAGAGCACCTGAAGCCAATTAGAGCACCTGAAGCCAATTAGAGCACCTGAAGCCAATTAGAGCACCAGCAGTCAGTCATGTGATAAAAAACCCTGCTTCAGTCAGACAGTGCGGGAGTTGGAGCAGGAAGATTTGGTTGGAGCAGAGAGCATTTTGAAGGAGTTGGAACAGAGAACAGTTTTGAAGAGAGACCAAAAGGAAAGTTTGGAGGAGTGCTGCGGAGAGCTGAGAAATCCAAAAAAACCCTAGGTAAGGGGCAACTAGCTTATGCAGAAGGAGGGCTAGAAGCCCCTTCACAAGCTGAAGGGCAGAAGAGGGAAGTAGCCCAGGGGAAGGAACCGCTAGTTCAAGTGGTTCACCACAAACCTCAGGGCCCCTGGGTTGGGACCTGGAGAACAGGGTGGGCCCAGGTCCCTCCCTCTCCACTCCCCTCCTCAAGGACACTAGTGGGGTAATTAAAATACCAATTCAGAGGCAAGCAATAGCTCCCTGAACCTTCCCCAAAGAAGAGAAAGCGCGAGACTCAGCATAATAGTACCGGCAATTTGCCACACAACCCTCATAATGAAGTCCAGGTTATGTCGTGTTGAGTATAATACTATTTGCATTAGAATATCATCATCTATAATTTTTAAAAACACTAATAATATTTTATTAGTGGTTGCCTGAGACTTCCAGCATATGCCACCATGGTCCCATTTCGCTCGATGGCATAGTACATTTCTAAGAGAGAAAGATAATCTATTTATTAATGTACAGAAGTCAAAGGTAAATTGCCTGAGTAGAACATTCGTGAAAGGTCATTACTTTGCTATTACTTTAAGTATAATCTGTTTATTATGTGACAGTGAGGAAGCAGATAAAGTAAGACTAGAAGAAGGTGAAAGTGAACTTCTTGTGGACGACATTAATATACCTGGCCAGCTGACAGCCAACAAGAGACTAAGGATATTGTGTACAAGTTCAGATGTGTGATCCCAGTTGAAATAGGCCAAACACGGCCATATGGTCATGTCATTGAGGGTATCTGAAATACTTACCATTAGCAATAAGAGAGATATAGATTGTGAGCAAGCTAGAGGGACTTAACACAATGAAATGAATTATAAGTAGGGCCTTACCAAATTAACATACATGAAAAATGCATCATGGACCGTGAAATTTGGTCTTTTGTGTGCTTTTACCCTATACTATACAGATTTCATGGGGGGACACCAGTGTTTCTCAAATTGGTAATCCTGACCCAAAAGGGAGTTGTAGGGGGTTGGCAAGGTTATTTGGCAGGGGGCGTGGTTTGCAGTATTTCCACTCTTACTTCTGCTCTGCCCAGGAACAGCGCCAGGGTTTTTGGCGCCCTAGGACGGGGTCCTTCCGCACTCCCGGTCTTCGGGGCACTTCAGCGGTGGGTCCCAGAGCGAGTGAAGGATCCATCGCAGAATTGCCGCCAAAGACCCGGAGGGCGGAAGAACCTCCTGCCGCCGAATTGCCGCCCTCCCAAATCCTGGTGCCCTAGTCGACTGCCTAGGTTGCCTAAATGGAAGCTCTGGCCCTGGCTCTGCCTTCATAGCTGGGTAACCAGAGGGTGGCAGCTATTGGCCAGGTGCCCAGCTCTGAAGGCAGTGCCCCACCACCAGCAGCGAAGAAGTAAGGGTGGCAATACCATACCATGCCACACTTACTTCTATGCTACTGCCTTCAGAGCTGGGTGACTGGAGAGTGTCGGCTGCTGACTAAGGGCCCAGCTCTGCAGGCAATCGCACAGAAGTAAGCGTGGCAATATCATACCATGTTTATTTCTGCGCTGTGCTGGTGGGGGCTCTGCCCTCAGAGCTGGGCTCCCAGCCAGCCCTCACCACTCTCCAGCTGCCCACCCCTGAAGCAACGCCACCACCAGCAGCAGTGGAGAAGTAAGGATAGCAGTACCACAACCCCACTCCCCACAATAATCTTGCAAAAAAGCCCCAATCCCACAACTTCTTTTTGGGTCAGGACCCCTACTGTTACAACACTGTGAAATTTTAGATTTAACTAGATTTAACTGAAATCCTGAAATTTACAATTTTTTAAATCCTATGATTGTGAAATTTACCAAAATGGACCATGAATTTGGTAGAACCCTAATTATAAACCTTCATGGATATGAAACAGGTAAAAAGGTAAAAGTGCTGCTGGACTTTTTCCAAAAGCAGGATGGATCAGCCAGATACTGTATGGATACCTAAAGGTATCATGATCTTCTTGATGTAAGGGCTTGATTTATAAAATGAAACATTGTCCCTTTCCCCCAATTCATCAAGTAAATGATGCTTAGTGCCAAATTCTGCCATGACGTAATGTAATTGTACAGGATGTAAGTCAGAGAAGAATTTGTCCCTTAGCATTATTATATATATTTTATAGAAAACAGGCATATTTGTACATAATATCACTCTCTAAGATCTTTATGTACATTGTTTTCAAAAGTGAAAACAGAAAATAGCACAGGAAAATTTTGTAACAACATACAAGCAGATTAATATGGTTTAAGATTATCATTTGTGAAAATAATGTCTGCCCACAGCAGAGGAGGGAGTGGAGAAGAACTACTAGATACTTTCCTTCAAAAGATCTTCTGTGACAAAAGCTGAACTAAATTGAACTAAATTTCATCTTGTCATTATATTTACTTTCCAGAGCTCAGCCTTTGCACTACTCCTTCCCCAACAATAGAATCACAAATCCACACCATCTCCGCTTCCTACATTCACCCAATTCAGATCCCATTGACCAGTGCACCTAGGGTGACCAGATGTCCCAATTTTATAGGGACAGTCCCCATTATTGGGTCTTTTTCTTATACAGCTCCTATTTCCCCCCACCCCCTGTCCTGACTTTTCACATTTGCTGTCTGGTCACCCTAAGCGCACCATCAATGGATTTATCCTCTGAGCACTGCACTGTTGCTTTCAACCCTTAACTACACGTACACTAAATCTCTTACCAAATGTTTAGAGGCAGATTCTGCCTCCCTTACAAAGACGCCTTACAGAGGACATTGTTACAGAGGGTGAGTAATGGTGGCAGATTTTGGCCCACAATAAGTGACAGAAGACGCAAAAGACTAACATGGCTTGAATCATGTGCTTTCAGATTTTTAGAAAATACCTGTCTACCTTATTTTAACTGCAGAAAAGCAGAATGAGATTGAAGTTTATGATCTGTATATTAATTAGATCCTTAATCAAATTTGGAATGTTACTTGGCATACCAAATGCTTGGTTTCAGCTCATGTAACAGAAATTACTTACAAACGGGAAAAGAATCAATGCTGCAATAACTAAGTTCTTTTTTGTACAGTTGTACAATGTGCAATTGTAATGTGACAAGGCACACTGAAGCTGGTAATGCCTTCAAGGGGCGAGGGAGTATGTTACCATGCCCGCCTTACTCTCATTTCTGTGAGGAGAGAAGCAGAGTTGCTGATGTTCTGAGCATGTGCAGGATGCATTTTCAAAGTATTCCCAACTCCATGTTTTTAGTATATAACAATTTAGAGCCAAATGCTTCCCTCTGTTGTGCACTTGCAGAAAACTGATTTGAAAATTGAGGTTGGAGGGGAAAGCAGTCCAAAACAGTGTGTTTTCCCCTCCCTCCCACAGTTGCCTCTCAACACAACATAACTCATTTGAAGATCAACAGGGTCTGATGAGATATGATTGCCAAGATGGAAGGCACAGTCAGAGAGCAGCTGCATGGACAGAGCACATACATATATTAGTCTGTTTTGTTAGGTAATAAAGCAAGTCCTCACTCACCTCTCCAACACCCAAGTTCGTGCGGAGTTGGTATTTGGGCACACAATTCTGTCAGAGACCAGACACCAATGCGTTGATCAACGGGCTCACACTAACCCAAAAGCTTTAGAATAAGTGTGGCCCCTTTATTAGGGGTGAGCATCAATATTTATACACAGAAGTAAACAAAGTGATTAACAAAAGATAATGGTCATGCATAATCAATCAAGATTTTACAGGAAAAGCAAGTTTAACAAGTAAATGCATAGAGATAAAGGCTAATGGCTACTTGAGAAAGGGGGTGTCATGAGTAGTTTGCAGGTCAGTGCTTTGTTCGATAAAGGGTTCAGAAAGGATTATGCAGAGACGGCCAGTCTGGGTGTGTTTTGGCTCCAAAGTTCACCAAAAGTTTAGACCCAACATTCCTCCATTTGTAGCTTTGAGACAACTATTAATCAAAAAGCTACACCCTATTTCAAGATCTCAAGGGCCGCTTGGCAATTTCAGCCTGGGCTAATTCGAAGAGAGTAAGGCTTTTAGCTGAAGTGGGAAAAGAATAAACTGACTTACATGAGTTTATGAGGGAGGGGACACACTGAATACAGCAACACAGTATTATAAGGACTACTATGGCCCCAACAACACCCACCAAGAGGTTTTTAACCCACCCAAATCCGGGCAGCCAATTCCATAAGGCTCCCCACCAATTATAAGGTGGCTGGCCAGAGGAGTAGTTTTTAGCCATTTCCCTTAGGTGTTTGGTACGTTGAAAAGTGTCAGAGTAGGTGTCATTTACAAAAACACAGCATTCTTCATTTATGAGGGCGCAAGTTCCTCCCTGGGCTGCTAACATCATATCTAAAGCCATTCTGTTTTGCAAAGCTAACTGGCGCAGCTGGGACATTTCCCCGGCCTGATTCTCAAATAGGGTTGCAGTTTCATTTGTCAAAGATTCTAATAGTCCCTGTAGACGGATGATAGCACCCTTCAAGCTAGTGTGACCAGCCCACCGCTGCCGGACAAACCATCACGGAGATTAATATCTCTGTCAGTTTCACGAATGTTACGAACGTGGGGAAAATGAGGGGGAGTGAGGGAGATGCGAGAAGGCGGTGCTAGCCATGCCAAATAACATGACCCTGCCCAATCAGGGGAGAGAAAATAATAAGCCTTGGGCCCGCACACCCAGTATGTTCCATATAATGCGTTTTGGGTATTCCATTTCTCAAAGTAGGAGGTAACCCACCACCCGTTGTACCACTGTTCCCCTGGTAACACAGAGGGGTCGTTGTGTGAACTGCAGAGGCACAATTTGGTAGTGTTGTCCTCAAAGGGCAGTGTAGTACTGCTTGAGCAGTTGTAGAAGGCAATTGTGTATCCTTTAACAATTAGTTGGACACCCTCGAGATCTGAGCAGGGCTTTTTAAAAACTGACTCTGAAAACCTGCCCCTCCATGAAAAAGTTGAAAAGGTTGGATCGGGGTGAGGGATCCACATATGGGATGAGTGGGATGCGCAAGGCTTGAAGCCAAGATTTTTACTAAAGGCAGTGCCATTAAAATATATGTTGCATTTACTTGTTCCCACAAAAGTTGACCCTTTTTCTTTAACAAAACACAGTGATCCTGTTTGATTGGTTACCCTGAGATATTTGTTAATTGGAACTTCTGTTTTGTCCCATGTAAGATTGGGTTGGACTGGATCTTTTATTCTAGTCGGTGGCATTCAAGTCATATTAGCAGTGGTTAGGGGAATGGGTGTGAAGGGGAGTCCCTGTGCTGCATTTACTGGAAATTGAGTACATACCCAGCAATCACTTCTATTTCCTAAAATACGAGTTTTAACCTCGTGGGAATATCTAATAAAAGCATTATCTTCATAAGCAGAAAATAAACTAAAAAAGCATAAAAAAAAACATACAGTTGTCAGAATAAAGGGTCCTCTCATTTTTTCCGAGTTAATTTAAGTCTAATGTCTGAGAGAGGTAAGCTGGTCCACTGGTCGAAGGCAGTGTCCTCAGTGGTGACAAGAGCTGCTGGTCCGTCACTGTGGTCCACTACGGCTGGCTTGACGTGGGAGTGGTGGATCCAAGATTTGCGTCCTTCCAGGAACACTGCAGTCTGGGTTGTCAAAAGAACCTGGTGGGGTCCAGTAAACCTTGGCTGGAGGGTGTCGTCACGAACGAACTTTTTGGCCCAGACGAAGTCCCCTGGTTGGAACGGGTGGATTTGTTCCTCCAGCGGCACGGTCTGGGAAAACTGCGAGGCTTTCCAAAGGGTACGGAGGCGAGCCTGTAGGGACAGAAACTGACACGCGGTCATATGATCCCCTCCCAATAGTGAAACATCAGCACGTGGTAGCGCCCTGCCTTTGAAAGGGGGGTGTCCATAGAGCAGTTCAAAGGGGGATAATCCCAATGCGCGGGTTGGGCGAGTACGAAGGTGAAACAGGACCAAGGGAAGTACCTGAGGCCACTTTAATCCTGTTCCTGACAGTATTTAGCCAATGTAAACTTAAGTTCCCTATTCATACGCTCAACTTTCCCGCTAGACTGGGGGTGGTAGGGTGTATGAAAGGAGTGTGAAATGCCCAGTCCTTGTTCTAAACGGCCAAGGACATGACCAGTAAAGTGAGGTCCGCGATCTGAGTCGAGCACAAGAGGGATGCCAAAACGGGGTACAATATCTCTAAGGAGAATCTTCGCCACTGTGGCAGCAGTACAATTAGCATTAGGAAAAGCTTCGACCCAGGAAGTCAGAGGGCAAACCAAAACAAGGAGGTGCTTTTTCCCAAAAGCCTTTGGCATATCTGCAAAGTCAATTTGAAGATGTTGAAATGGAGCAGCAGGCGGAGGTCTTCCACCCTTAATTTTGTTAAGAGGCGGAGCAGGTCCATTACGCTGACGTGTGCTGCATGCTTTCACTATTGATAGGCAATAGGGTTGAATGCCTGGAGCATACCAAAAGCGAGCGATAGTGTCCACGAGGGCGTGCGTGCCGTAGTGACCCCCTTTATCATGGTGCCAGCGAACTGCCACGGGGTATGTGGAGCGAGGGAGGCAGGCTCGGCCATCTGGCATAAGCCAGGTCCCTTTGACCAGAGTGGCCCCGAGGCTTTCCCATGATTTTAGTTCAGCAGCGGGTACTGGTACGGGGTGCGGTGGAGTAAAGGAGGAGGTTGCAATAGCCAATGTGGGCATGGCTAAAGGTAAGGTGGCAGCCTTCTTGGCGGAGGCGTCAGCCAGGGCATTCCCACGGGTAACGGGGCTGCTATCTTTAGTATGGGCCCGGCAGTGAACTACAGCCAGGACAGAGGGTTTTTGGAGGGCGTCCAAAAGCTTGTGGATGAGGGGGAGGTGCTGAATGGGTTTACCGGCAGCTGTCTGGAAACCTCGAAACTTCCAGAGGTGGATATGACAATGCACAACTCCAAAAGCATATTTGCTATCAGTAAAAATGGTAACGGTCTTACCAGCGGCCAACTGGCAAGCTCGGGCCAGGGCATAGAGTTCAGCGGCTTGGGCTCCCCAGTTGCCTAGCAGTGAGGCGGCCTCTTGAATGTCCCATTCAGAGGTGACAGCATAACCTGTGAAACGCTTGCCATCAACATAGAAGGAGCTTCCGTCCGAGAAGAGGATGCAATCGGGATTGTCGAGTGGCACGTCAAACAGGTTGTCCCTTATCTGTAAGATGCTGGAAACTACTTCCACACAGTCATGCTGATCCTGGAGGACTGGCAGGTCAGGAAGCAAGGTAGCTGGATTAAGGGGTCCACACCTTTCAAAAATTAGGTTAGTGTCTTCTAAGAGTTCGGCCTCCAGCTGTTGCTGACGATGGGCCGAAAAGACTTGGGTTGTGCCCCTACGCAGAAGGGCTGACAAGGCATGAGAGGTCCAAACCGTGGTAAAATGACCCAGGGTTAGGCTCTTTGCCTTTGTGATCAGCAGGGCAGCTGCTGCCAGAGTCCGGGTGCAGGATGGGGTTCCCTGAGCGACAGGGTCGATTTGCTGAGAGTAAAAAAGCAAGCGGGAAATGGTGGGGCCCGCTCAGCTGGGTAAGGACACCACTAGCAATTCCGCCCCTCTCGTGGACAAAAAGGTGAAAGGGTTTGCTGTAATTGGGGGGGCGGAGAGACATGGAGGAGGCCACACTGTCCTTGAGTAACTGAAAGGCTTGAATAGTGTCCGGGGACCACTGCAAAGGGTCAAGAGCAAGGTTAGCAGTGAGTCGGTGGAGCGGTTTGCTTAACTCCCCGCAGGACGGCAACCAGGGGCGACAGAAGCCAATTAATCCTAAGAAACCTCGAAGTTGTTTCTTGGTGTTCGGTAGAGGGCAGTTTTGAATAGTCTTTATGCGGGCTGGGTCCATCTGTCTTCCCTCTCGGGTTAACAGGAAGCCCAGATATCGGACCTTCTGTGAGACCCACTGAATCTTTTTAGGGTCTACCTTGTGGCCTCTGGTGTGTAGGTATAATAAAAGTGCCTTACCATCGATGCGGAGGGCAGCTTCTTCGCGATTACCTAATAGGATGTCATCTACGTATAGGACCAATGTGGATCCCTGCGGACTGGTGAAACCTTCCAAGTCGTGGCGGAGGCACTGGCTGAAAATCGTGGGGCTGTCTCTGTAGCCTTGAGGAAGTCGTTGCCAGACATAACTTTGTCCCTCCCAGGTGAAACCAAAGAGATACTGAGAGTCTGGGTGCACAGGAATGCTGAAAAAAGCTGATTTTAAGTCAATAACAGTGAACCACTCAGCATCCCAGGGGATTTGGCTGATGATAGTAGCTGGGTCAGGGACTACTGCATGAAGAGGGACCACATACTGATTAACAACTCGTAGATCCTGTACAAAGCGCCAACGAACAGGGTCTCCGTCCTTTTTAGGAGGCTTTTTGACAGGCAGTATAGGGGTGTTACAGGGAGTGCGCTGAGGGCGGACTAGCTTTTGTGCAATGAATCCCTCGATAATGGGGCGGATGCCCTCCCGGGCTTCCAGCGACAGGGGGTATTGAGGGACTGACGGGGGGGTTAAGGAAGGCTTTACCTGAATCCTTACGGGCTCTGCCGAAAGGAGCAGGCCAACATCAGTGTCAGAAATTCCCCAGAGGGTTGAAGGCAAGTCAGTGAGGTCAGGGGAGAGAGAGAGGGGTGTTTCCCAATTACCCTGAGTAGGGGCCGAATCTCCTAACACTGTCATCAATAATCCTACCCCTTCAGGAGTGCAGGTTAAAGTAGCCTCAAGCTTACAGAGTAAATCCCGGCCCATCAAAGGGATCGGACAAGCTGGGGAAAAAAGAAAACGGGGAGGAAAACATTTATCAGCATAAACAACATTTAAAGGCAAAGTGAGTTCCAGAGACTGTGGGTTGCCCTCCACCCCAGTCGCAGTTTTAACCTCAGAGGATAGCCAGTGAGAGGGGGCATGATTTAAAAGAGAGAAAGTAGCCCCAGTATCAATGAGGAAAGAGACAGGCAGTCCCTGGACTGAAAGGGTTAAACGAGGCTCTTTGCTGGGAGGGGAGAAAGTGAGAAAGGAGCCGGCTAAAGACATTAAGGAAATAAGACCATCACATTGTTTGCCTTCGCCCCCGGGGTACCGTCATTGAGGAGGCTGAGTTTGCTGCAGCTGCTGCTGTTTCCCGTAGTTGATCCAGGCCTGGGGAATTGGCTGAGCTGGTGGTGCAGGGGTGTATTCCTCACTTGTGTAAGCATCTGCGGATGCAACCAGACCCTCTGGGCGTCCCCAGGGGCATTCACGTTTAAAGTGACCAGGCTGTCCGCACTGAAAACAATTTCCTGATGGCTGGGGTCGTCAGGACCCTCTTCCTCGGGCACCCTGGAATCCCCTGCCATGGCCACGGCCTTTGCCTCGAACACCACCATGAAAAGCTAAAGCCATCAGCTTATATTCTTCCTTTTTCTCTTTCTTTTTACTACTTTCCCTTTCTTTCTCCCAGGCAAAATCAGCTACATCCAACACTGAAGTGACTGACTCACCTCCCCAACCAGGGCGAAACTTTAAGAAGTAATCCCTTACAGGGGGCACCGACTGATTCACAAAAAATGAAATAAGAGTAGGGTGGTCTGCTTCTCTCTCAGGATCCATCTGAGTGAACATTCGGGCCCCTTCCAATAGCCTCGACCAGAACTTTCTGGGCGGCTCATCAGATTCCTGCCGAATCTGCATGAACTTAGCCTGATTAGGCGAGCGGCGAGCCATTTCCTTGAGTCTCTCTAACAATCGCTCTCGATCTGTTCGCAGCTGAGTCAGCCTTAGCTGAGTCCAGTCTAGGGGATTCCAGCCAGCGGCCAGATCCCGCCTATCCATCCAAGTAAGATTAACTGCATTGCTATCTCCCCATGTCCTTTCTGCCATCCACAATCTACTACGTTCCTCTCCGGTCAAAACTCTACTTAACAACTGATCCACATCCGTATAAGTAGGATTATAACTTAAAAACAATCTTTCTAGAAGTTCTATGATCTTTCGGGGATTTTCCCCAAAAGACCCTGACAACTGTCCCCACTCTTTCAAATCCCATTCTAGCCATCCTTTATATTCCACAATACTAGCATGTTGCAATCGTCCATCATTGCCCATATAAGGTTGATCGTGCACCTGTAAAGGCATCTCTCTAACTATACTTTCCTCAGGGGGGGGGCATGCACCCTGCCGTACCTGCTTGGACATAAGCCTAGTAACTACTCCTCCCGAGGTTTGCCCCTCCATTTCCTCCTCATCCTTCTGCACAAATTCCAATCTGGTATCCTGCAGATTCCCCTCTGCTACAAGGAGAGAGTCCCCCTGCGGAGGAATAGGGGCAGGTGCAGAGGGGACCAGCTGACGAGTCAAAACACGCCATGGTCTACACCCTTCATCGAAATAACCTGGAGGGGGTTCACTCTCGGGAGAGTACCTGACTGCCATAATTTTTAAAGATTTCCACAGCTCTGCTGCTGTGTCCCAACAAAACCAGTAACATAACTGTCCCGGATGGCCTTTTTCGATCTGGCTCTTTACTCCTCTTAAGGCAGCCTGTTCGAAAGAGCCATACGAAGGCCACCTCATCTCCGGGTCGGCCAATACCGCGGTATACCCAGTCCAATTCCTTACACATAGTGTGTACAATTTCTTCCTAGACATTCCTGTCTGTACTGGGAGTTTCCCTTCGTTCCATAACTTATTTACAATCCCCAACGGACTCTCAAGAGGCACGCTAGTCCCTTGACCCATGGTGTCTGACAGGAGCCCTCCAACTGGCGTTTACCCTGCTGTCCAATACACGACCCCTCAATATTGAATTGGCTGGGAGAAATCTCCTGTGGCGCCTTGCCAATTCATATATGAGTGGTCTGACCACTGGACAGAGGTACCGCACCAGAAGGAATCCCGGACGAGCCCCCAAATTGTTAGGTAATAAAGCAAGTCCTCACTCACCTCTCCAACACCCAAGTTCATGCGGAGTTGGTATCTGGGCACACAATTCTGTCAGAGACCAGACACCAATGCGTTGATCAACGGGCTCACACTAACCCAAAAGCTTTAGAATAAGTGTGGCCCCTTTATTAGGGGTGAGCATCAATATTTATACACAGAAGTAAACAAAGTGATTAATAAAAGATAATGGTCATGCATAATCAATCAAGATTTTACAGGAAAAGCAAGTTTAACAAGTAAATGCATAGAGATAAAGGCTAATGGCTACTTAATAAAGGGGGTGTCATGAGTAGTTTGCAGGTCAGTGCTTTGTTCGATAAAGGGTTCAGAAAGGATTATGCAGAGACGGCCAGTCTGGGTGTGTTTTGGCTCCAAAGTTCACCAAAAGTTTAGACCCAACAGTTTCTCCTTCCATCACCTATTTCTGCATGTTTTGACAGAAAACTCATTGTATAGCATCAGCCAGAGAAAAAAACCAGGGGAGAGGCACACAGCTGCTTCAGCACTGATGTGTTACATTCTCAGGATCATTCAGTGATTCAGTCCTGTGAATAGTGTGAACCTTTCTCTCCCTTGGGGGAGCTCTTTCCTTCTGAAATGCTCTGAACCTGATCCCACTGAAGTCAATAGAAGTTTTTGCTATTCACATCAGGAGGCTCTTGACCAGCTAATAGCAAAGAGAGTTAAAGCCCTGAGAGCAGCTGGCTAGCAAAACACATTAATGAAGAACTTATCAGTCTTAATTAGTGACAGTAATAGGATCTTAGTCAGTGACTGCATAAGCCAACGACTCTCAATCTTTTCCATATCACGACCATCCTTCCTTCTTATACCCCCTTTCATTTACTTAGTATATAGCTGAGACAACCTTCATCCCCACCAGCAATCTGTGATCCCCTGATACCCATTCATGATAACCAATTTAATAATAATAATAATAAAGCAGCTTCTTAAGGACAAGCAAGTAACTGAAACATCTGTACTTGCATATAAGAATTTGCAGAATTGCTATTTCACAGCTTGAATGAGGCATCAGGAAGAGGTGAAGAAATATAATTGCAGTCCAAGAAAAGAACTTTCTGTACATAACATGAAACAATTCTCACCCACGGAGGTGAATCATGAGTGCTACACACAAAAAAAACTTGAAAATCAGAAAATTTGGATGATTTTAAAAACACCTATAGGTGAGAAATTCTTTGCATAAGACCAGGAAGACAAAATAAAATATAGTTGCTGAGCTAAATGTGCAAGCAGAAAGATGTTTTAAAACTTTGCAAGAAGTAGTTGTGTGGAAATATTCGTTGCCCTGGCACAGAATGCCAATGTATGTACTAAGCAAGTCTCATAGACAACCTTTTTCTGGCTGACTAAAGTGAAGGTGATAGGTCTAGGCAGGGCAAAACTTGTTGGTAGCTGGCTTGAGACTCTGATGAAACATGAATGGCTCCATAATCAGTGCATGAAAAAAGTTAAGTAATAGAGCCAAAAAGGTGACCACCTGGTCCAACCATTATTGTGATTTAGAGAATGTAAACAACTGAAATTCCCCAAGGCCATAGATGCTAGAAATTGAAAGACTTGCTGGACTTCATAGATCATCTGTTCCATCTTCGTGACAATGCAGGATTGCTTATTTACTATGCACTTCTTAGTGCTTTATTCGGTCTAGTTTTAAATGTCCAGAGCAACTGGACTTTCATCACTTCTACTGGGAGAATGTTTCACAGCTTAATGGACCTCACTGATTTTCCTGACATTCAACCTCATTTTTTTCATTTCATTGCATTACTTAGCCTTACCACTTCATCAAGCACAGTAGTTATGCCTACTTTTACCCTACACGAACATTTTTCTCTTTTTTGTGCTCACATGCTTTGGCCTGCAAACATAGAGATCTTCTGCGTTTTCAGTGTCAAGTGGAAATGGAGTAAATGCTTTAGAAAAACAAGAGCCAACTGACGTAACAATAATCATCAGAATTAGGGATATCAACTCTTGCCAAAGTAACAGCTATGCTATCTACATCAAAGTCATATGCTATACTCACACAGAGGAACAGAAGACATCTAAACATAATAAATAAGGACTGTCATAAACAGATAGTTAAGGGTTAATAGAACAGGAGTACTTCATGTCTCTTTTGCCTGTAAAGGGTTAACAAGTTCAGTGAGCCTGGCTGTCACCTGACCAGAGGACCAATCAGGGGACAGGATACTTTCAAATCTTGAGGGAGGGAAGTTTTTGTGTGTGCTGTTAGTGTTTGGTTGTTGTTCTTTCTGGGTTCTGAGAGTGACCAGGCGTGCAATCAGGTTTCTCTCCAATCTCCCTGATACAGGTTCTTATAGATTCAAAATAGTAAGTACTAGGTGATAAGGCGAGTTAGGCTTATGTTTGTTTTCTTTATTTGCAAATGTGTATTTGCCTGGGAAGGGTTCAAATGTGTATTTGGCTGGAAGGAGTTCAAATTTGTATTTTGCTGAAAGGATTTTAATTTGTACTTGTATACTTAGGCTGGGAGGGTATTCCCAGTGTCTATAGTTGAAAGACCCTGTAACATATTCCATCTTAAATTTACAAGATAATTTTTACTGTTTTTTCTTTCTTTAATTAAAAGCTTTTCTTGTTTAAGAACCTGATGGTTTTTTTTATTCTGGTGAGACCCCAGGGGACTGGGTCTGGATTCACCAGGGAATTGGTGGGGAGAAAGGAGGGAAACGGGAGAGAGAGGTTAATTTTCTCTCTGTGTTAGGATTACTTTCTCTCTCAGGGAGAGTCTGGGAGGAGGAGAGAGAAGGAGGGGGGGGAAGGTGGATTTTCCTCTCTGTTTTAAGATTCAAGGAGTTTGAATCACAGTGATCTTCCAGGGTAACCCAGGGAGGGGAAGCCTGGGAGAGGCAACGGTGGGGGAAAGGGTTTTTCTTTCCTTGTGTTAAGATTCAGAGGGTCTGGGTCTTGGGGGTCCCTGGGCAAGGTTTTGGGGGGACCAGAGTGTACCAGGCACTGGAATTCCTGGTTGGTGGCAGCGCTACAAGTACTAAGCTGGTAATTGAGCTTAGAGGAATTCATGCTGGTACCCCATCTTTTGGACTCATAGACTCATAGACTCTAGGACTGGAAGGGACCTCGAGAGGTCATCGAGTCCAGTCCCCTGCCCTCATGGCAGGACCAAATACTGTTTAGACCATCCCTGATAGACATTTATCTAACCTACTCTTAAATATCTCCAGAGATGGAGATTCCACAACTTCCCTAGGCAATCTATTCCAGTGTCCAACTACCCTGACAGTTAGGAACTTTTTCCTAATGTCCAACCTAAATCTCCCTTGCTGCAGTCTAAGCCCATTGCTTCTTGTTCTATCATTGGAGGCTAAGGTGAACAAGTTTTCTCCCTCCTCCTGATGACACCCTTTTAGATACCTGAAAACTGCTATCATGTCCCCTCTCAGTCTTCTCTTTTCCAAACTAAACAAACCCAATTCCTTCAGCCTTCCTTCATAGGTCATGTTCTCAAGACCTTTAATCATTCTTGTTGCTCTTCTCTGGACCCTCTCCAATTTCTCCACATCTTCCTTGAAATGCGGTGCCCAGAACTGGACACAATACTCCAGTTGAGGCCTAACCAGCGCAGAGTAAAGCGGAAGAATGACTTCTCATGACTTGTTTACAACACACCTGTTAATGCATCCCAGAATCATGTTTGCTTTTTTTGCAACAGTATCACACTGTTGACTCATATTAAGCTTGTGGTCCACTATGACCCCTAGATCTTTCTGCCATACTCCTTCCTAGACAGTCTCTTCCCATTCTGTATGTGTGAAACTGATTGTTCCTTCCTAAGTGGAGCACTTTGCATTTATCTTTATTGAACTTCATCCTGTTTACCTCAGACCATTTCTCCAACTTGTCCAGATCATTTTGAATTTTGACCCTGTCCTCCAAAGCAGTTGCAATCCCTCCCAGTTTGGTATCGTCCGCAAACTTAATAAGCGTACTTTCTATGCCAACATCTAAATCGTTGATGAAGATATTGAACAGAACCGGTCCCAAAACAGACCCCTGCGGAACCCCACTTGTTATACCTTTCCAGCAGGATTGGGAGCCATTAACAACTACTCTCTGAGTACGGTTATCCAGCCAGTTATGCACCCACCTTATAGTAGCCCCATCTAAATTGTACTTTCCTAGCTTATCTATAAGAATATCATGCGAGACTGTATCAAATGCCTTACTAAAGTCTAGGTATATCACATCCACCGCTTCTCCCTTATCCACAAGGCTCGTTATCCTATCAAAGAACGCTATCAGATTAGTTTGACACGATTTGTTCTTTACAAATCCATGCTGGCTATTCCCTATCACCTTACCACCTTCCAAGTGTTTGCAGATGATTTCTTTGATTACCTGCTCCATTATCTTCCCTGGCACAGAAGTTAAACTAACTGGTCTGTAGTTTCCTGGGTTGTTTTTATTTCCCTTTTTATAGATGGGCACTATATTTGCCCCCTTCCAGTCTTCTGGAATCTCCCCCGTCTCCCATGATTTCCCAAAGATAATAGCTAGAGGCTCAGATACCTCTTCCATTAACTCCTTGAGTATTCTAGGATGCATTTCATCAGGCCCTGGTGACTTGCAGGCATCTAACTTTTCTAAGTGATTTTTTACTTGCTCTTTCCTTATTTTCTCTTCTAAACCTACCCTCTTCCCGTAAGCATTCACTATACTAGACATTCCTTCAGACTTCTCAGTGACAAAGAAGTCATTAAGCATCTCTGCCATTTCCAAGTCTCCCGTTACTGTTACCCCCTCCTCATTGAGCAGTGGGCCTACCCTGTCCTTAGTCTTCCTCTTGCTTCTAATGTATTGATAAAAAGTCTTCTTGTTTCCCTTTATTCCCATAGCTAGTTTGAGTTCATTTTGTGCCTTTGCTTTTCTAATCTTGCCTCTGCATTCCTGTGTTATTTGCCTATATTCATCCTTCGTGATCTGACCTAGTTTCCATTTTTTATATGACGCCTTTTTATTTTGTAGGTCACGCAAGATCTCAAGGGTAAGCCAAGGTGGTCCTTTGCCATATTTTCTATCTTTCCTAACCATCGGAATAACTTGCTTTTGGGCCCTTAATAGCGTCCCTTTGAAAAACTGCCAACTTTCCTCAGTTGTTTTTCCCCTCAGTCTTAATTCCCATGGGACCTTGCCTATCAGCTCTCTGAGCTTACCAAAATCCGCCTTCCTGAAATCCATTGTCTCTATTCTGCTGTACTCCCTTCTACTCTTCCTTAGAATTGCAAATTCTATGATTTCATGATCACTTTCACCCAAGCTTCCTTCTACTTTCAAATTCTCAACAAGTTCCTCCCTATTTGTTAAAATCAAGTCTAGAACAGCTTCCCCCCTAGTAGCTTTTTCAACTTTCTGAAATAAAAAGTTGTCTGCAATCCAGTCCAGGAACTTATTGGATAGTCTGTGCCCCGCGGTGTTATTTTCCCAACATATATCTGGATAGTTGAAGTCCCCCATCACCACCAAATCTTGGGCTTTGGATGATTTTGTTAGTTGTTTGAAAAAAGCCTCATCCACCTCTTCCGCCTGATTAGGTGGCCTGTAGTAGACTCTCAGCACGACATCACCTGTGTTTTTTACCCCTTTTAGCCTAACCCAGAGGCTCTCCACCCTTCCGTCTCCTATGTCCATCTCCACCTCAGTCCAAGTGTGTACATTTTTAATATATAAGGCAACACCTCCTCCCTTTTTCCCCTGTCTATCCTTCCTGAGCAAACTATACCCATCCACACCAACATTCCAGTCGTGTGTATTATCCCACCAAGTTTCAGTAATGCCAATAATGTCATAGTTGTATTTATTTATTAGCACTTCCAGTTCTTCCTGCTTATTACCCATACTTCTTGCATTTGTATAAAGGCATCTAAGATACTGGTTTGATCTTGCCTCCCAGCTTTGCCCTGACCCTCCTTCCTCTCTGCCATTATAGCCCATGCTCCCTCCTGTTTCCAACCCATCTCCCAGGTCTTGTTCCCCACTTACCTGTGGGCTTTGCTCACCTGTCCCTGTCGAACCTAGGGACGCTAAGGTTCAGAGTGGGGAATTATACCATGACAAGGACACTGGCTCTGCATTTGTTGAGAACATCCAAAATGCTACTTCTAGTGTTCCTATGCTAAAAGAAGTAACATATGCTCACCCAGTCGCAGACAGTGAAAAACGCAATAGCAGCAAACATGGGGTCCAGATGTAAGGTCCACTCCAGCTGCTGAAAAGGCCACCACAGATGGCTTTGTGTTGAGAACAAGAAGTAGAAAGGTAACCAAAAAGCAGTTGAGGTTCAGCAATAATAGTTCAGGACAGGTGTCTGATAAGAGGCAAAATAATCCCCTTTTCTCTCCAGGAGATTGAGATCGTCTTCCCTGACCTCCCTCCTGCACACTTCTATTTATATGTTTTATTAATTTTAATGAGATCATTTTATTTTCATTTAATATCAAATAAATAAATGAACGGGAGGAGGAAGATATAACAGTAACCATTAGAATCAGTGAATATGCCTGCCATGGGATAGAAGTACCTCTGAGAAATGTCATGTGCCTGAGACCAAGAAACAGAAACTAGCATTTTACCAGCACTTTGACATGCCACATCTTTATTACAATCTTTGTCCACAACTCAGATCAAACTGATCCCAAACTTTTTTCCCGGAGTGTGACATACCAGGGCACAATCCAGACTAGTCAGGGTCTGTGTACCCTGTCCTGCAACCTGGGGTTCCATTTACATTGTTTTGCTGCTATAGCTTTTAAGACCAGTCTGGACTGGTCTTAAACAGCCTCCAAATTACTCCCAGCTATGTCTGTATGTGTGTGCTGCAGCCAGCCAACCACACCTTGACTCTTACCAGTCTGGGTTATGCTATAGGGTGATCCCAACACACCCCCAGACCCAGATTTTCCCAAAGAAATGTATGTCCTGTACTGCTCAGCCCTCTCCTAGACAGTTCAACATATGAAATTCGTTTTCTTTAAGGGAATAATATGCCATCTTATTATCTTAAATAATTATCCAGACAATTCAGTTTAAACACACTGCTTTAGATAAGACAGTAAAACAAGTTTAATAACTATGAAGAGTTAGATTTTAAGTGCTAGTAATAAGGCATAAAAGTCAGAAAAATAAAGTTAAAACATCTACTAGTGCCTAAGGAATTGCTCACTGGTTTGAACATCGAGTTGCTAAACCCAAGGTTATGAGTTCAATCCTTAAGAGGGCCATCTAGGGCAAAAATCTGTCTGGGGATTAGTCCCTCTTTGTACAGGGGGGTTGGACTAGATGACCTCCTGAGGTCTCTTTGAGCCCTGATAGTCTATGATTTGATATTAGATCCAAGCAAAATTTCTCACTCTATGCTTCCAGCAAGATTACTGACCAAACTCTTCAGGTGAGGATCCCTCCCATAAATGTCTTTTTGTTTTCTCAGATGCAGAGAATGTGCTGGGCAGGGAGAGAGAGGGGAAGGTGACTGTCCCTTCTTTTTATAGTCTGTTCCCCGCTTTGAGAAGGATTTTCAGCTGGGAGCAAGACAACAGGCAGTCTAGTGAAGAAAGAAAACATAGTACTGTTTCTTTGCTAAAATGTAGATTTTTGTCCCTGCCAGTTCCTTGCCAAAGAATGGCCACTTAGCAGGGAATGGTCCATCAGCCTTGTTAATATCCACTGAGGCATCACAGCTTGCCTTTTGTCGCTGAGAAACTGGTTTAGCCCCACCCCAAATTTATCTGGGAAACATACTTCTCTCATGATTTCAGCTTACGTTCAGAACTTAACATATAATGTTACTAAGTGCATTTTGCCATGATATTCTTGATGAGAAAGTTATTCAAATAATACCTCACATGGCATACCTTGTAAAAACATTATTACAATAGTGTGTAGGGTGAACACAGGGGTATACTCTGTCAAACTGAGGTTGGCAAAAATGAGTCAATTTTAATTTTTGAAAGGCTATGTCCTTCTGCATGTTCCAGTCCTGTCTGGAAAACAGACACACTTCAGTCCTGTGAGAAAGGCTGTTTATAGTATTTGATAATATAAGCATCAAAACTTTTGTTATCAAAACCAAACCTTAAGAAGTTCACCATTGGCAGGCTAACGCAGTTTGCATTGCCATTAATGATGGGAGTTCAACATTCATTGCTTTCAAGGAATTAATATCTGTAAGGCACATTTCACCATTTTGTTTGTTTTGTCTTCTTTGAGTGTATCAGCTTTTTCTATTACCAGGCTTTTGAATCGCCTCATGGCTTTCTCACTAGGTTATACAACTCAATAATATGGATGGTGTTAAGTGGTAAAATGAGCTATAGAACTAAAGGACAAGAAGCCTTTTTTTCTGCTACCAACTTTTGTATCCTTTTTTAAGAGAAATGTCTCTTTTTAAGAGAAATGTTGCCAAAATTGGCAACCCTATCACAGCTTTACTCAGAAGGCTCTATTTCCTTGTATCATTCATGTATCTTTCAAAGCTATGTTTTAAAATCTCAGGTTTCAGAGCAGCACCTGTCCGATGACTCATAGACTCATAGGTCAGAAGGGACCAATATGATCATCTAATCTGACCTCCTGCACAAGGCAGGCCACAGAACCCTACCCATCCACTTTTATAACAACCCCTAACCCAGGACTGAGTTATTGAAATCCTCAAAATTGGTTTGAAGACCTCAAGTTGCAGAGAATCCACCAGCAAGCGACCCATGCCCCACGCTGCAGGGGAAGGCGAAAAACCTCCAGGGCCCCTGCCAATCCGCCCTGGAGGAAAAATTCCTTCCCAACCCCAAATATGGCGATCAGTTAAACCCTGAGCATGTGGGCAAGACTCACCAGCCAGCACCCAAGAAGGAATTCTCTGCAGTAACTCAGTTCCCATCCCATCCAACATCTCCCTGCAGACCATTGAGCAGACTTATCTGGTGATAATCCAAGATCAATTGCCCAAATTAAACTATCCTATCATAATATCCCCTCCATATACTTATCAAACTTAGTCTTAAAGCCAGATAAGTCTTTTGCCCCCACTACTTCCCTCGGAAGGCTGTTCCAGAACTTCACTCCTCTAATGGTTAGAAACCTTCATCTAATTTCAAGTCTAAACTTCCTAATATCCAGTTTGTACCCATTCGTCCTCGTGCCTACATTAGTACTAAACTTAAATAATTCCTCTCCCTCCCTAATGTTAACCCCCCTGATATATTTATATAGAGCAAGCATATCCCCCCGCAGCCTTCTTTTGGCCAGGCTAAACAAGCCAAGCTCTTTGAGTCTCCTTTCATAAGGCAGGTTTTCCATTCCTCGGATCATCCTAGTAGCCCGTCTCTGGACCTGTTCCAGTTTGAATTCATCCTTCTTGAACATGGGACACCAGAACTGCACACAATATCCAGATGGGGTCTCACCAGCGCCTTATATAACGGTACTAACACCTCCTTATCCTTGCTGGAAATGCCTCGCCTGATGCATCCTAAAATCGCATTTGCTTTTTTAACAGCCGTATCACATTGGCGGCTCATAGTCATCCTGCTATCGACCAATACCCCAAGGTCCTTCTCCTCCTCTGTCGCTTCCAACTGATGCATCCCCAACGTGTATCTAAAATTCTTATTATTAATCCCTAAGTGCATGACCTTGCACTTTTCACTATTGTATTTCATCCTATTACTATTACTCCAGTTAACAAGGTGGTCCAGATCTTCCTGAATAGTATCCCTGTCCTTCTCCATGTTAGCAATACCCCCCAGCTTTGTGTCATCCACAAACTTTATTAGCACATTCCCGCTCTTTGTGCCAAGGTCAGTAATAAAAAGGTTAAATAAGATCGGTCCCAAAACCGATCCTTGAGGGACTCCACTAGTAACCTCCTTCCAGCCTGACAGTTCACCCTTCAATACGACCTGCTGGAGTCTCCCCTTTAACCAGTTCCTTATCCACCTTACAACTTTCATATTCATCCCCATCTTTTCCAATTTAACTAACAGTTCCCCATGTGGAACCGTGTTAAACGCCTTACTGAAATCGAGGTAAATTAGATCTACTGCATTTCCTTTCTCTAAGTAATCTGTCACCTTCTCAAAGAAGGAGATCAGATTGGTATGGCACGATCTACCTTTAGTAAATCCATGTTGCAATTCGTCCCAATTACCATTGACCTCTATGTCCTTAACTACTTTCTCCCTTAAAATTTTTTCCAAAACCTTACATCCTACAGACGCCAAGCTAACAGGCCTATAATTACCTGGATCACTTTTATTCCCTTTCTTTAAAATAGGAATTACGTTAGCAATTCTCCAGTCGTACGGCACAACCCCCGAGTTTATCGATTGCTTAAAAATTCTCGCTAATGGGCTCGCAATTTCACGTGCCAGTTCCTTTAATATCCTCGGATGGAGATTGTCCGGGCCCTCCGATTCTGTAACCCATGGAAGCTTATGCTCAAATAAATGTGTTAGTCTCTAAGGTGCCACAAGTACTCCTGTTCTTTTTAAAATCTCAGGCATTCTCCTTGACTTGATGTTTTCATTTTATAATGGTGTAATAAAGTTACAAGATAATTTGCATTTAGATTATGCTTTCTCTGTAGGGCCACCTTAACATTGGATGTATTAATTTCATCATCTCACTTTCCACTGAAGTTCTTAATATTTCATGAGATGCACACGTAACAAGATAACAGCAAAAGTACTTTGTGTGCAAAACACTCTTAAACAACAATAAACAAACAGATCTTATACCCTCTGTCCTCATAAAAGGGAATATTTTGCTGCAGCTGCAAGTATACACATCAGTGCCATCTTATCCCAGAACTAGGGCAGCTCAAGTGGCCTAATCACTTCATATGGGTAGTGGAAGACAGGCTGATGTGCTAATACTTAGTTCACACTCTTATATTAATATTTAGAATAAACATCACTGTCTGTCAATATATTCTTAGTGTATTCCAATATATAATGGCTTCCCCAGTTCCTCAATTATGATGACCATCTATATGTAATTTATCACCAGTCTACATTTGTTCAAAATGAAAAATGGTGGCTGTAATGCTAATAATATAGTTTGGGAATTTTACCTATACTGGGAAGGTATAGTATATGAAGACATGAAGGATACAAGCCCCTCAAATCTTACATCAAAGAGAAAAAGATTCTCCAGAAATTTGAAAAATGTGTTATTTGCCAAGAAAATCAAAACAATGCAAAACTGTCAAAAGCCACCAGTGCTGTGTGGAATTCTGTGCTGCTGGACGCAGAAGCCAGGAGAGGTGAATTGTACTGGTGACTACTGGATGAGTTTACTAGTTTAGATGATGCGCCACCAGTACTCTCACCATCACCAGTATTCTCACAATCTTCTTGAGTTCTGTCCCCAGTGACTGTTTTCTAATGAATACTTCTCACCAGGATAGTTACTGAGGACTAGGTACTGAAAAATTGACACAAAAGCTCTGGCACATCAAAATGAACCACTTTATGAGCACTAATGTAGATTGCAGAAATATACAGCATCTATTCAAACCACAAGTAGGCAGCCTGCACACAGATGAATATCTATGATTTAAGCAGGCAGTTTTTGGCATCTGATGTTAGACACACCTGGGAAGGCCAAAGACTGTGTGTCTGTTCCCAGCTGGGCAGCTGGGACAAGTAAATTAAGGACCAAATTTTCAAAACATGGCCTTCATTCCTCAAAATCAAGGCTGGTACAAATGGTATATGGCATATAACATTTATTTTTTGCATTTGAACCTTTCTTTCTCAACATTTTCTACGGTCTCTCTTAGGCACATCAGGAACAAAACAATATTTGATTGCAATTTTTAACCCATAATATTCCATAAGTTCAAAGTTAGACTAAATTGATTAGCTGCCCATTCCTTTTCC
Organism: Gopherus evgoodei; assembly: GCF_007399415.2. Lineage (NCBI taxonomy): Eukaryota > Metazoa > Chordata > Testudines > Testudinidae > Gopherus > Gopherus evgoodei. The sequence goes on from NC_044322.1 coordinate 48,670,584, forward strand.
ATTTCTGTTTCTTCTTATGCACAAATATTCCAAATCATTCAAAAAGCAAACTTTTGTTAATACAAAGTAGAAGCATCATAATAATATAATATTTTGCTTTACATTCTAAAGTGCCTTTTATCAAAGGATATCAAAGTGCTTTGCAAACTAATTAAGCCTTACAACATCCCTGTGAGATCCATCAATGGCTATTAGCCTAAATGGCTAGGGACACAATCCCATGCTCTGTGTGTCCCAAAAGCTCCAACTGCTAGAAGCTGGGACTGGATCACAGAGGATTGATCACTGAAAAATTGCCCTGTTCTGTTTATCCCCTCATAAACATCTATCACCGGACACTGTCAGAAGAAAGGATACTGAGTTAGATGGACCATTGGTCTGACCCACTGCAAGCCTACACTCAAAACACTACATGGGTGCAGCTGGGTCACTGTGACGCTTTAATGAAGATGCTCTAAGCTGTTGGGAGAGAATTCTCCCATTGGTGTTGTTAATCCACCTTCTCAAGAGGCGGTAGCTATGTCAGCAGGAGGTTTCCCACTGATACAATGCTGTCTACACAGTGGGTTAGGTCAGTACAACTGTGTCACTGAGCGACTCAGGCATACCGATATAGATCTGTAGTGTAGACCAAACATCAGTACGGCCATTCATATGTTCTTATGTATTGTTATCTTCATTTTTTCAGATGTAGAAATTAAGGAACAATTTTACTAACTAAGGGCCAAATTGTGTCTTTAAAGCACAGCCCTCTGGTGAGAACTCCAGTGCTGCAACTGAGATCAGCGAAAGTACCTGAGATACAAGCGCCTCACGTGAAAAGAGAGGGAGCTGGTAACAGGGTGTTCTTCGTAAAGACCTCTTAATTTTGGACATAATCCTCCACTTTGGTCTGAAATAGCCCATACCTGTTGGCCTTCCTGGCATGTTGCAAAACCCGTCTGTCTGACAGGGCTCTTAGGGAGGGCTGGGGTATTTGGTAGGGAGTATTGTCTTTGCTTGTTGTGCATGTGAAGGGATCTGATTTATAAAATATGTTCCAACTAATTATTATATGGTTTTGTATGTGTAGGGGGGGAGTGGGGGAGAAATGTGGTAGTATTCTGGTTTTGTCATTATTTTTGTATTGTGTTTTTAATTAATCGGAAGGACATCTAGAGTTTCAGACAGGCATTCTCTCTAGTTAAATTTAAATCAAAACAAAATTATTTGACTTCAGCAGAACTACTCAAATTCACCATTGAGTAAAGGGGTTCTGAGTACAGCCCTAATTGTTTGAGGTGTGTATTATTACTCTCATTACTATTGCTATATATTTGCAGTAGTGCCCTCTATGTGCTAGGCACTTTCTGAACACCTATGAACAATCCCTGGACCACAGAGCTCAATCTAAAGACACAGATCAGGAAAGGGAAAAAAATAATAGGTAACTTCTATATAATTTATATATACATCAGCAAGATTCACTCTAGGTACCAGTTGAGAGCTGGTTGTTTCAGAGGACTACAAACGTGGCAAGGCTCTTGTTGCACGCATTCAAGAAGGCACATCAGCGCTTTTCAACAATGGAAGGTGTCCGTGCTGTTGACACATGTTTTGATTCTTTCCACTGCATCCTAGATAGAGCTGGATAACAATGGTTCAAGGTAGCAGGCAAGACTCTGCCCAGCTCTATGTGTAGGGCTGCAAACAGGCTGATTTGTGGAGCAGATAAGCCGGACAGTTGCCAGGATCACCATGTGGCTTGGATTTGTGGCTGGGCTGCATGGGGAAGACGGTGCCTAGAGGGGCTGTCCATAAGTTACATAGCACATTTCTGGGTCATTTTCACCTCCTCCTCCTTGTCACTCTTTGAAACACTATAACAAACATGCAGTATTAAGGGTCTGTGACAGACTGTACTCCTGTATTCATCCCTTGCATACTATTGTAATAATCTCTGTACAAAGTAAGCCTTACGGGGTATCATTTGAAAATTCATAATTTGCTGGTCATTATAGTTCTGGTAAAATATGGGCTTGGCTTCACTCAAAACTCCAAAGCCTTGCAGTGGGAGCGCTCCTGTGGCAGCGCTTTGAAGTGTGGTCACTGCACCAGCGCTGGGAGAGAGCTCTCCCAGCGCTGCAGGTACTCCACCTCCCCGAGGGGATTAGCGCCCAGCGCTGGGGCACTGTTTACACTGGTGCTTTACAGTGCTGTAACTTGCTGCACTTAAGGGGGTGTTTTTTCACACCCCTGAGCAAGAAAGTTGCAGCGCTGTAAAGCACCAGTGTAGCCAAGGCCTAAGTGTGGCAACAATATATGTAAAACTATAACTTACCACTGTATGGTGTTACTAAAACATGTTTCAAGTCTGGGGAGTGACTAACGCAGTTCCTCAAAGACAAAGGGCAAGATGATACCTCAGTCAGGTGTAAACAAGTCAATGGGTCATTCCCTGCTAACTGGCTATTCGCTGGCAAGAAAAAGAGCATGGGCAGAAATAAAAATTTTATTAAGATGATGTTTAAAAAAAAGTGAACAGTACAGAGTTTAAGCATAAATGTTTCTGGTTATCAGGGAATAATGTACAGATTATCAACGGGTGCCAAGTTCAGTTTAAGATCAGATGGTGTACGGAGTACATAATCTGCAATATCCCTGATTGAGGGTAAAAGCTTAATGGGTCAAAGTACAGACATTGAAATATGAGAGTATGTTCATATAATGGCTATGTTCAAGTGTATAGTAAGTGAATACGATGATGAGGATGGATTGACTATAATTTAGTGGATTTAACGTTCAGTGAGTTTATTGTTCCAGTTCATATGGTCCAACGGAAAAAGTCTCTTGGTCCTTTTCTCGTAATCGATGCACAATGTCGCTCAGGCTCACGCCTCCTGGTACTGTTGGTGGCCAGCGATGTGTTTGATGTAGATGTCCATGAACCATCGGATGGTGTCTGAGACCATGAGTTGACACATGAGCCGTGCACAGCATCCACGGATCCCGCAGGTTCACAGCACACGCTTGTTGCAGGGGTCCCAGACGCCCAGGGCTCTGACAACCATGGTGTCCATCTGCACCTCGTAGCCCTTTGCTCTCAGGGTGTCGGCCAGAGGAGCGTACTTTTCCAGCTTATGAGCTCAGGCTTTGTGAAAGGCCGGGGTCCTGTTCTCAAAGGAGACTGTGACGTCAATAAGGATGATCTTTTTCTGGGCCTCGTCGGTGATGACATCAAGTTACAGCTGGCTGTCTGTACTGGGGATGGCGCAATTCATGGCAACCTGCCCCAGATGCGGTGCAATGGCTTTCACCAGGCGGTTCTGGATAGTATTGTGGCGCAGATCTACATCTTAGTGAAGAAACAGAATGGGGTTCCTGTTCACAGAGTCTGCCTGTCACCATACTCCCAGTTGGAAAGGCTTCTCAAAAGGAAGAGAGGACTAGAAAAAGAAAGGGAAAACACTCAAGACATCCCTCTTGTTTGCTCTCTCTATTGATTCAGTGCATCAGAAGGAACAAAGGAAGCAGCCATTAAAACAAAAGGAGGGGTCCTGGCCTAAAAAGCTTGGCCAGGAAGTCTGTGGAGAGCATGGGGTGAGAAAATTTTGCTTTTAACATAGTTTAAATTAGGCACTAGTTGCATTTTATCTTTATTTTTATTGTAAGCATTTCTGAATTTCATGTCTCATTACTTGTAGTCACTTAAAATCTCCCTCTCTATAGTTAATACACTTGTTTTGTTTGATCTTATTCAATGTGTTTGAATTTAATTGTTTGGGAAACTCCATTTGGAACAACACAATCTGTTCATAGCATTTTTATTAATAAAAAAAGTGCCTTCATATAAGCTTGCATTGTCCAGGAGAGGGCTGGGCAGTACACAATGCACACTAGTGCATGGGGGAAATCCAGGCCTGGGGAAGGAGCGGCTGCAGTGGGGGGTCACCCCACAATATGACCAAGGCTAGAGCGAGCCAGAGGGTAAGCTAAGTGTGGCTGGCAGGTGGCAGTTGCACACAGACATGCTGGGCGCTCCTTTAGCAGGGCATTGCAAGGCACCCAAGGGCTGTACCCTAATGTGCAGGTAGCCCAGCAGGGCGGGGTGCCCGGTGACACAGCTGAGCTCGCCTGCAAGAAAACACAGGTGGGAATGGGGCTGCCCCACCCAGCAGGAGACACACTTATGACCTTCCACTGAGGAGGCGGAGGCTGCATTGTCACGTGACCACAGCTACCCGAGGCGCTTAACAACCTCAGGCGTGCGCTCCACATCTCAGGCCACGTCTACACTACAGCATAAAATTGAAATTATTAAAACCGGTTTTATAAAACTGGTTTTATAAAATAGATTTTACACGTCCACACTAGGGCACATTAATTCAGCGGTGTGCGTCCATGGTCCTAGGCTACCATCGATTTCCGGAGCGGTGCACTCTGGGTAGCTCAGTAAAAGAATGAGACCAATAACTTTGATTTCCGTCCACACTAACCCTAAATCAATATAGTAATATTGATTTTAGGGTTACTCCTCTCGTTGGGGAGGAGTACAGAAATCGATTTTAAGAGCCCTTAAATCGATTTAAAGTGCCTTATAGTGTGGACGGGTCCAGCGTTAAATCGATTTAACGCTGTTTAAATCGATTTAACGCTGTAGTGTGGACCAGGCCTCATTCCTCGCCTTGTCGTCCATATCGAGTTTGCGCACGTGCAGTAAATTGCGTCTTGGGATCGGAACAGAGCAACCGCCGCGCACGTGCACTTGATTTTCTGTCACCCTGGTGTGGCACTTCCTTACGTGCCAAGTTAGTTTTCCATAATACGCATGCGTGCTCACTCCGTAGTCCCCTCAACAGTTGCCGCCGTATTCTTTTTTTTTAATACTCATATACGCTTTCTTTAGTCGCCCGTCTGTCATTGCCCCCAGGGCGCATGCGCAGTAGGCAGTTAGGGAGGCTTACAGTGTAGCCGCGCACGCGCACCAGGTCTCAGTGCTGACGCAGCGTTTACAGTTGGTCGCCTGTCAGGGCAGCCCGCCTGCGCAGTCACTGCTCTGTGGCTACCGGTCCAGAGCCACCCGCAGCGCCTGGCGCTCGGTGGGTGGGAGAGCGGGACGGAGGGTCCGGGCGGCAGCAGCAGCAGGGCCCTGCGGCCCGGCCCCGCCGCCGCCTCCTCCTCGCCCCCCCAGCTGACGCTGCTGGTGATGCAGCCCTGCAGGGGCGACGAGGAGGCGGCGGGGGGCACCGGGCGGCACCAGGGCCCCGCGCAGGCCCCGGAGACCTCCGGAGGCCTCGTGCTCCTGTGCGAGGTGTGCCCGGGCGAGGGCGACGGGGACGCGGCCGAGGAGGGCGAGCCGGCGGGCGGCGAGAGCACGGCCAGCCCCGAGGAGCTGGAGGACGAGGAGGCGGCGGCGGCCTCCGGCGGGGAGACCCCGGCGGGGGGCGGCGGCTGCAAGAGCTGCACGTACCAGGGCTGCAGCGAGACCACCACGCAGGTGGCCAAGCAGCGCAAGCCCTGGATGTGCAAGCGCCACCGCAACAAGATGTACAAGGACAAGTACAAGCGCAAGAAGAGCGACCAGGCCCTGGGCGGCGCCGGGGTGCCCCCAGCGCAGGGCGGGGCTGCCACCCCGGGCGGCAGCGCGCGGGCCGAGGTGAGGGGTTAGTGCCCGGCTCACCGCTGTGTCACAGTGCCGAGGTATTAGGGTAGAGATTAGTGCAGGGGGATGGGGTGGTAGCCGAGGCTACACATCAGTCCGCCCACCGCTGTGTGCAGGGGTAGCCCGCTGTGCAGCGCCCAGTTAGTAGCACCCCGAATCACTTGAGCGAAGGGTGAGTTGCAGGTAATCAGCTTTTCGGTGGGGTCCCCCAGTGGAGGGAGGGGACTTAGCCTGCCACTATGTGCTGCTGTTACAGGGAGTGTGGGAGCAGCACCTCCCTCCCTGGAGAGCCACATAACTCTCCTGGTTCTCTCCTCCACTTAATGTACAGGTTCGGTGCAGAATGGCACTAGTTATTTACATCGCCTGCCTAGCGTTTTGTCTGCTCCTACTCTCCGCGCAAAGTGAGTTCTTTCTAACGAGCCTGTCAGCCTGGTATGATTTCTTGACCTCTTGAGTTCCAGTTATCTAAGCATGTTTGTGTTGGCCCACGTAGTTCCAATAATAGTAATGGTAATTCCCCTGTACCAGAGAGAAATCCACACCCGTCTTATAGACTGAGGCCACTCTGCCAGGGAAAGCCTTGCAGAGAATAACTTTTTGACCATCTGCTTTCCTGCTCCCTTCTCCCTACCTCCCCCCCCCGTCTGTTACACTTAATGAAACCTTCTAAGTATGCTTAGTCCTTGTGCAATACTTTAACATTCAAAGCTATATCAAGCCACACAACATCTTCATAAATGTTGTCTACATATTATAGATTGAAAAACAGAGGCACAGAGATCACACAGTCAATCAGTGACAGAACTGGTATTAGCACTCAGCTTGTTTTTCAGCAGTTTTGCCTCTCAGTCCCAAACTCTATACAATGTAGTCTCTGATAGTTGCCATAATTTTATAAAGCGTTTCAAGCAGATTTTGCATTTTGTGCATGCATTGTATTTTGGAATAGTTTTTGGAAGGGGGAAACTGCATTTCTTCTACTGAGTTAAAAAAAAATGGAGATGGATTTGGTTTGTACTGAGGGGGTGATTTTGGAAGGGGCAGGATTTTCTTTTTCCAAAACTATGTAGTGTGTACACAGAATACCCATATATGCATCTAATAAAGGCTGAGCCTTTTGACATTTAAAATTAGATTATATGCTTTCAAGCACTGGTTCATCTCCTAATAGGTCTCTTTTTCATTTCTTTTTTTTTTTTCTTCAACAGTGGTTGAAGTAGTAGATACTAGAATAGATATTTGTCTGACCCCTTTCAGTTGGAAGAATAGTTAACAAACTTTACAGGGGGGATGCCTCAGGCCAGAGAGAAACCAGTGAGGAATCTGCAGCACCTTATCTGTGCTGAACTGTGGCTAGAACTGCCCCAGCTGTGAATATAGCCTGAGCCCTCGTCCAGACTAACCCGCGGCATCGGCAGGTTAAAATCGATTGCTCGGGGATCGATATATCGCGTCTAGTCTGGACGCGGTGTATCGATCCCCGAGCGCGCTTACATCGATTCCGGAACTCCATCAATCCGAACGGAGTTCCGGAATCGACACGGAGAGCCGCGTGACATCGATGCAGCGCCATCCAGACTGGTGAGTACCTCGATTTTAGAAATTCGACTTCAGCTACGTTATTCTCGTAGCTGAAGTTGCGTATCTAAAATCGATTTTAATCCCTAGTCTGGACGTGGCCTGACTTAGCCTTCAACCTGAGACTCTCTAGGCCACTGGTTTTCAAACGTTTGTACTGGTGATTCCTTTCACATCGCAAGCCTCTGAGTGTGACCCCCAAAATAAATTAAAAACACTTTTTATATATTTAAAACTATTATAAATGCTGGAGGCAAAACGGGGTCGGGGTGGAGACTGACAGCTTGCGACCCCCATATAATCTCACAACCCCCTAAGGCAGGGGTAGGCAACCTATGGCAGACGTGCCAAAGGTGGCACACGAGCTGATTTTCAGTAGGAACTCACACTGCGTGGGTCCTGCCCACTGGTCTGGGGGCTCTGCATTTTAATTTAATTTTAAATGAAGCTTCTTAAATATTTTAAAACCTTATTTACTTTACATACAACAATAGTTGTATATTATAGACTTATAGAAAGAGATCTAAAAATGTTAAAATGTATTACTGGCACGTGAAACCTTAAATTAGAGTGAATAAATGAAGACTCAGCACACTACTTCTGAAAGATTGCTGAACCCTACCCTAAGGGGTCCCGACCCTCAGTTTGAGAACCCTGCTCTAGACACACATTACTTTCAGGGAAATATATTTAGAAAGTGTGGAGGGAAGAATTGGGCTGTTTCAAATGACTTAATTTTTAATCAAATAGATTAAAGTTTTATTAATTAGCTGTGGTAACTTGGTTAGAAGTCTAATTTAGAAGTGTAATTCACCAGTTTTTGAAGTCGTGCTCACTGTGGCAAATGGAGACTGGAAGCTTTATGGAGGGAAAGGGGAAAAACAGAACATTGGGTGGTTTCTTTTCCTCTCTGGCACACCTTATTTCCTTCCACAGGTTAGGAAGGGGAAGCAGGCCCTTTTGTTCTGAGATCTTTACCCTGTAGAAATGAAAATGCATTGTAATGACAAAACATTAACATCTATCTTTCCTCTTGTATTTTGTCTCTTATGTCCAGGATTGTGTTGAAGGCTCAGTTTCTGTTACAAAACAAAGAACAGGGTCTATTGGAGATCGCCCAGCAAGACCTACTCTTTTAGAACAAGTATTGAATCAGAAAAGGCTGGTAAGTACCATGGCTTCACAAGGCTGAAGATAGTAGGATTGCATTTTGAGAACCAATTTTTGGAAAAGTTCTGTTGCTCACGCCTTTTCTACAGATAGAATATGTATTGAAAGTTATTGGTGCCTCTCTGGAAACTTGGAAGTCAGTAGATTGCTGTTGTGCATTACATAGTTGTAGAAACAAGTTTTTAAAACTGAAATATCACAGTAGACATGAAAGATGCACATTTCACCATCTGCACAGAACACAAATATGAATAATCATGAGTATATGAATCAGTTACATTAGCTGAAAGTGGACATTTCTTTACTATTAGAAAAGTGTGTAGTTCTTTCTTTGGGCAGATAGCATTCATAATGTATCTAGGATGTTTTAATCTGTTAATCCAGGAATCGGCAACTTTTGGCATGCGGCCCTCCTGAATATCACTTACATGGAGGAGAGAATTTAATAAAAGCCAAAACCACCAAATATATTGTGACTGTTTCTACTGTACCTTTACCATTGTTTTTGTTCTCTTTCCATCAAAAGAGAATCAAATGGTTCATCTACTACCTCCATTAACAATGACAAGCAGCATAACCAGCCCTGATTATTGTGCTGCAGGTCTCTTTAGGCACCTATGTGCATGGAGGACTCCAGATCCCAGATATTTTGAAGATGAAAATCTTTAAAGAAAAGACCTCAGAATGCTAGGTTTACAGCAAAATAACCTTATTTTGTCTCCCTTCTCCCAGTGAGATACAATACATAGAAGTACCTATTTAAAGTCTAGAAATAAACTTTGGAATAGTGTCCATGAAAAGGAATTGTTATTTAATTCTTTAAAGTATCCTGCAGAAAAATTTGTGTCACAAAGCCGCCCATTAGCTGCAACTCTCTGAGTCTTGCTATTGGATTGCACCGCTTCGGCTCCCTTGCCTGAGTGACAGTACCTTCACAGCTCTTAGCTGCACTTGGCAAGGTCCTTTTAGTAATGGAAACTGAAAACACTTTTATGATTTCCCTAGAAAAATAGCAACCAGATACTCTTTGAAAGTATGTATTTCTTTTAAAGGCCTTTGCACAAGATTGAAGCTCTTTCATTCATGGTTCTGGGCCCACCAAATAGGAAATGTGATGCACAGATTCTCCTTGAACTGTGTTGCTGTCTCTTCCGTGCTTTGCTTATTTCATTGAGCAATATTCTTTTAGAAAAGATCCCTTTGTTTTTAATATATCCCACATGGGGCAAAGTATATGAGAAGGAGGGATAGCCTCAGTGGTTTGAGCATTTGCGTGCTAAACCCAGGTTGTGAGTTTCAAAGCTCCTTGAGAAGGCCATTTAGGGAACAGGGCAAAAATCAGTACTTGGTCCTGCTTAGTGAAGGCAGGGGGCTAGACCTCAATTACTTTTCAAGGGTCCCGTCCAGTTCGAGGATTAGGTATATCTCCTATTATTATATATTATTCTTATGATCTCATAAACCCTAAGATATTTTTAAATGGAATGTTACCTGTATACATCTTGGAAAAAAAAAAACGTCCTTTCTGGAAAACTTCAAGTACTCAAAGAGAAAACATTTCTAATATAGTATATAATGTCTAGCACTTTATGGCACCTTTTAATCAAGGATCTCAAATGACTTTCTAAGTACTCATTTTGGTAGTTAGGTAATTATACCGGTGACTGCAGATGGGGTAGGGCAGGGACAAGTGGGGAATTGAGGCACAAAGTGTTATTTGGCCAAGGCCCATAACACGTTAGTGATAGTGCCAAGGCAACAGAACCTAAACTCCTGACTCCCATCCTCTTCCAAAACTGCTTCCTTTCATGCTTTCATAAGAGTTGTTTGTTTCTGTCTTGTAACAAGTTAGTTTGATAAACTATACATATTTTATATTTATAGAAATCTTACTTCAATGACAGACTCTGTATTTCTCAAAGAACAGGGATTTGAGGTAGTTTGCTATATGGACATACAAGTAGCATAGTTTTCAAATTAAACTGCAGTTAAATATTTTTTAACAGATGTTTACATGTATATATGAAAGTAACTTATTTTTGTTTAATAAAAGTATACAGTATTATGAAGTGGCATATCATGCACATCTTTCAGTCTTGATTCAGTTAATCAAAGGTGGCCATTAATGTTGACACCATTCTTTTCTGGGGGTATGGTAAGGATGAAAACGGTTCCCACTTTGGGTGTGTTTTGTGGGCAATGTTTTGTAATAGGTTACTTTATTGAGCTCCCATTTATAAAATATAAGGAACAAACTGATATAATGCATAGTTCACAATATTGGGATATTTTTCTATTCTAAAATATTTTAGTGTCCATTTAAAAAATCCTCTTTTCTTTAAGTCATTATTAAGAAGTCCCGGAGGTGGTACAGTTTCTGCAGAAACAGCAGCAACTGTTAGTCAACAAGCTTTGGAGCAAAGGCAGCAGCAGTTTCCAGGAGCACCTGTGTGATGGGGACAAAGATCTGCAGCCGAATCTCATGCTGAAGTGATGGAGGATATGTTATCTTACCTGAGTGAAAAAAAGCGAGTTAAATATTAAGATGGAAGACTAAATTGTTGCTGCCTGTGTTATACCTGTATTGTTTTGTGGTTGCACTTTTGGGGTTCTGAGCTACATGGATGTCCACAAATTGTGAGCAAATCAGGAGGAATCTGATTCTCCATTCTGTTTCAGAGATGTAACTTATTTGTAATTTTTTATGTAAATATCATTGTATCAGTAATCCTTACATAACCCCCTACTCCTACCAGAGTCTTCAATTATAAACTAAACACTTTGCTATGTGAAAGATTTCATAGCTTCAATGTAGTCACTCTTTGATGACAATAATTGAAGAAATAGAGGCAATTACTTTCTGTGGAAGTTGTGAAATAAAAAAAGTACTGACTTTGAGCCAGCCCAGTAAAGATGACATAGTAGCATATTGCTCAGGGATATAGGAGGCATGAGTCATTAGCTTCTGTTGCACTAACAGTTAAAGACAAAATAATGCCATGCAGTAGCTGCGCTAATGGCTAATTGTGTAAATCATTGGTTGATCCTGTTGGTGTGTCCATAATTCACAAGTCTAGCTGGATTGGCATGTTTAACCATTCTCTCTAAAAGAAGTGCTACAGGGCTGTAACCAGCATAATAGGTAGTTTGAAGGAATTGATGTGGAAAATAGCCCCAGAATGAATAGAAAGGGGAAACTGCCATTTAAAGGAAGAACTGGAGGCAAAAAAGAAAATAACCTAAGGTTTTTTTCATTGTTTACATGGCCTTCCACTAGCCAATGCTTATGAGCTTTACAAAAAGTAATATTTAAAGAATTGGTGGTCAATAGTGGTGGACCATAGCTTGCTGAGTGATAGTAGAATAAAGTGACCTCTAATGGATGAACCAATTTAAGAATTATATTAATTATTATTTATTTGTCTTGGATTTGAAAACCATAAGTGACATTCATTCCTCTCTGTAAGAGAATAAAATGAAATATTTAAGAGTTAAAGTTGTTGAATTTAGTTATAACAGCAGTTGTGTGCAAAGAGTAAAATTAATTCCATATCACTTGTTCCTTATCAGTAATCTTCCTCCAAAAACAAACCTTTTAAAAAAGCCTACCTAATACAAAAAATAGAATCAATCCCTTTGGGTTTCTAATTAATTAAAATTGTTCATTTTAACCATTGGTTTACCTGTTTAAGAATCAAACATATCACAAAACAATGAATCCTGAGTTTTTCTTAGTATTAAACTAATTTGTTGTAGAGGGTTTAAGTAATAGTATAGGTGTGACTTTGGTACGAACTTTTAAGGTCCAGTAATAAATATCAGTTCAATAATATTTCTGTTACTCTTGTATGGGTGTTGTGTAAGATGTATTTATTCACAGAAATTGTTCAGATAGTGATCTGTTAAACAGCAGTTTTGTGTCTGGAATTGTGCAGGTGGTTCTCATTTCAAACATGTTTTAAGAAATTTTATAAAAAAATTTTTGGACCAATAAGTGTTCTTTGAACAACTTTTTTGTAAAAACTCATGTTCCTTTTTTTTCTTCTTTGAAGTTATTGTACATTCATTTTTATGTTCTGTCTCTGTATTCAAATGGCTAGCTCTGGTTAGGTAGCCTTAAACTTTGCTGCATTTCCAAACTGCGTGTGTTCTTTGAGAGAGAGAAACTCTACATTTAAAAAGAAAAAAATCAGATACTGTGTTTTCAGGGTGTAAATGGTTGTTATATGAAAATTAAAATAAATAATTTTATAGATTTTTATTATGATATTTATATATAGAAGTAAGTAGTGGGGTTTTTTTGTCTAATCTGGCTAAGTTTTTTCAGAGTTTTTTGTGAAAATATTTTTGGGGGAGGAGACAACTTGCAATTCAGTTAACTTTTTTTTTTTAAATTAACATTAGTCTTAGGTACTACACTTGCCCCGGAGCTCGCACGCCAATTATTGTGATTTTTTTTTTGCAATCTCATTTTCTTATTTTTAAAGTTTTCTGGTTTGTGAACAATTTTTTGGGCCCATACATAGAACATCTATACTGCGTCAGACCAGTGGTCCATCCAGCCCAGTATCCTGTCTTGTGACAGTGGCCAATGCCAAAGCTTCCGAGGGATGAACAGAACAGGACAGTTATCAGTGCTCTGTCTCCTGTTGTCCACTCCAGCTTCTGGCATTAGAGGGTTAGGGTGCCCAGAACATGGGTTGCATCCCTGGTCATGTGGGCTAATTGTCATTGATGAACTTATCTGAATCTTTTTGAACCATTATAGTTTTGGTCTTCACAACATCCCCTGGCAATGAGTTGTACAAGTTAACTGCATTGTGTGAAGTACTTATTTTTTTTGTTTTAAACCTGCTTTCTGTTAATTTAATTGACCCCTAGTTCTTGTGTTATATGAACAGAGCTGGCCTTACCATGAGGCGAACTGAGGCAGCTGCCTCAAGTGCCAGGCTGAGGGGGCGAGGGGGACACCACTAGGACCCAGAAGAAAATTGTGTCTGCTGCTGGTGCATATGTATTCTCTCTGCTCTAGATGCACAGAGATGGTGGAGTCCTGTGCTGGAGGAAGGAGGGCACAAGAGACATAACAGGCAGCAAGAGAAAAGGTGAGAGGGAATAACAGAAAGCAGCAGGAGCTGCAGGGAGAGAGAGGAAGACAAGCCTCTTATTTACCTCTCTAGCACCCCCAGAAGTCTGGACTGACTAACACCAGCTTCTCAGGGAGCTTCCTGTTTCCTGCTGCTTCCCTGAACCCACTTAAGGAGAACAGGCAGTCAGCTGAAGTAGTAGGAGCCAGTTAGGCCCTTAAGATGCTGATATCTTTCCTCACTCAGGCCCTGCTACCAGGCTGCTTATTTGTGCCCTTCAATTGAGTGTTGAGAGCCACTATAGCTGGCACAGAACAGCAGTCATGAGTGAAAGAAGAAAACGCCTCTCTGGGGCAGCATTCAGAAAAAGAGAAAGAAAAGGAAGCTTTTCTATCAAAGCAGGAAGGCGCTCTTCTGAGATACTTAGACACAAATGTTCACGGTGAGCCTTCCGTCCCCAGTGAGGTTGTGAATGGTGAGGAGATGCCTGATCTTCCACTTAGAGTGCAGGTGACCTGGGAGCTACTGCAGCATCCATATGTCCATCTCAAATGGATGCAACTATATACATTCCTGAAGAAAAGTGTAGATCAGAGAAGAGTGGTGGAGGTGCAAGAAACAGCTGCTGCTGAGTTTAGTTCCTTAAGTCTAGATGATCCAGGACTGTGGATCCACTTGAGCAATAGCCTGAGGGACTTCCTTGTACTGCATGGGCCATAGCAAGTGAAAAGCTTCATGTTCCCCAGAGACAATGAAATAGAAGTTAACATCCAACACATTATTGGTGCAATATCCCCAATGGTGACAAAGTAGAGAGGCCATAGCTTATGTACTCAAAAACCCAGAATGCTGTATACTGTTTTTGTTGCAAACTCTTCCAGTCTAACGTTCCAGCCACATTGGGTTCTACAAGAACAAAGGACTGTAGACATTTTGCATGCCATGAGAAGGCAGCAAATCACCAGAGAGAATTCCATAGGTGGAAAGAGCTTGAGATGAGACTAAGGTTCAAGGCCACCATAGATGATCAGCATCAAGAGAAGATTGCATCAGAGTCTCTTTACTGGCAAAATGTTCTGAAAAAGCTCATTGTCATTGTGAGAATGCTTGCTACCCCAAACCTAGCACTGCATGGCACTTCAGATCAGCTGTATGTGCCAGACAATGGAAACTTTCTTAAAATTGTGGAGCTGATTGCTGAGTTTGGTGCTGTATTCCAGGAGCATCTAAGAAGTCACCACCCAAGAAATGTACACACACCATTACCTTGGAAAAACAATTCAAAATGAGATCATACAGTTACTGGAAACCAAAGTCAAACAGAAGATTGTGGCAGATCTGAAGTGACCAAATCTGTTATGCTGGACTGCACACCTGACATCAGCCATACGGAACAAATGACTTTAATGGTGCGTTTTGTAACAACAACAGAACTTAGTGAAAATGCTCTCTGACAGTCACCACTGCAGGGACATTTTCTAGAATGTATTGACATTGATGATACTACAGGAGCTGGTATGACAAATGTACTTCTTAAGAAGCAGGAAGATACAGGAAATGCAGAAGCTGACATGAGAGGTCAGGGCTACGATAACGGTGCCACCAGGAGAGAAAAGAACAGAGGAGTGCAGACATGAATCCAGGAGTTAAACCCTGGAGCTTTTTTGGTCCCATGCAGTTCTCATTCACTGAACTTGGTGGTCAGTGATGCAGCATCAGCTTCTAGTGAGGCTGCTGAATTTTTTAATGTAATTCAAAGCATCTATGTATTTTTCTCTGCATCAACTCATCGATGGCAAATTTTGAAGCAACATCTGGGAACATCCTCTCTGACACTGAAACCAAATTGGGAAGATAGATGATGCCATAGTTGCCATTGTGGAGGATAATGCTATGACAGGAACTGTTTGTGGGAGAACAGTGGCAGAGGGAAATGGAATCACCAGAAACATACATAATTTCAAATTTCTGTGTGGCTTAGTGTTGTGGCATGACATACTGTTTTTGAAATAATTGTTGTAAGCAAGAGACTCCAATGTGTTGACCTTGATATATCCGGAGCAATGGAACAACTGGATAAAGCAAAGTCATACCTAGTCTTACCAGTCAGATGAGGGATTTCAAAAGGTTCTGAAGAGTGCACAGAAGTTGGCAGAGGAACTTCACACTGAAGCTATTTTTCCACCTATTCAAGAATACAAGAGTCACCGAAGAAGATGACATTTTGATTACAAGGCATGGGATAATCCCCTAAGAGACCCCAAACAACAATTCAAAATTGAATTCTTTAACCAGGTGCTAGATTGTGGAATACAGGCAGTTGAACGTTTCATGCAGAAGAACATTTCATGCAGCTCAAGGAACACAGCAGTGTATTTGGGTTGTTGTATGATATTCCAAAACTCCTCGCTATACCTAAAGAAGACCTACACTATCAATGCAGGGCACTAGAGATAGTGTTGACACATGATGACATGCATGATATTGATGCGAGTGATTTAGGTGATGAACTGAAAGCCCTTCAAGATACATTTCAGCAGTATCAACTCCAAAGGCTGTTCTGGAATATGTGTGCACAAATAAGATGACCACTCTCTTTCCAAATGCTTTTGGTGCTCTGCATATACTTCTAACACTTCCTGTAACATTTGCCAGTAGAGAATTCAGCTGCACCAAGCTGAAGTTAAAAGCACATCTACACTCCACAATGACACAGGAGAGGCTGATTGGCCTTGCAACCATATCAATAGAGCATGAACTGGCCCAGACTGTGGACCTTCAGGAAGCAGTTCAAATCTTTGCAACCAAGAAGGCACAGAAAGCACCACTTTGATTATTCAAACAGATGAAAATGCCAGTGTTTACTGTACAGACAAGAAAAGTTACATTTGCAGTTCAGGCTTTTGAAAGTTGTGTTATTTAAAATTTTTGAACAAGGCATTTTAAGTTGTTAGTTCTCCTTTATTGGGGTAGGTAGCAGAGCAGTACCATGACAGGAGTAGAATAGGAAGAAGGCAGAATTGAAACCTTTCAAAGTTTTGGCCCAAGTGAGGGGGCATGGCGTCATTTGAACTCCCCGCCTTAGGTGCCAAAATGTTGTGGTCCAGCCCTGCATATGAAGGGGTAAAGAATGCTTTTTCTCCACACTATTCATGATTTTATAGGCCTCTATTATATTCCCCCCTTCCGCTATAGTCTGTTTTTCAAGCTGAAAAGTCCGAATCTTTTAAATCTCTCCTCCTTTGGAAGCCGTTCCAAACTCCTAATCATTTTTGTTGCCCTTCTCTCTACCTTTTTCAGTTCTAATTTATTTTTTGAGATGGAGAAACCAGAAGAAACTGGTCCACACAGAATAGATCTGGAAATGGACTAAACAAAGTGCTGTCAAATGCAAAAGTAAATTAGAAATTTTTCTTTTAATCTTTTAGTAATAGTTAACATGACTGCTAATTGTTACAATAATACATAATTATCAGAATTTGATTTTTTAATGTTGTCTTTCCAAAATGTCACTCAAAATACTCATTCTATCTAAATTATGTTTGTGAATGTTTAAATCAAATGTCTGATTCAGGAAATCCTCCATGTACACAGCCACCAGTAACTTTCAGCATTTGGCTATTGTTAAGCTGAAATCATTGGTGTGTGATATTCCTATCTGTTAAAAACAATTGGACATGAATTTACTAAGGTGAAGTGATAACTCAGGAAGTAGTTTGCTCTTTGTGATTTACTGAGCTTGTAAAGCATGTTAGGAGCCTTACAGTTTAAAGATGTGACATAAAATGGCTTCAGTTAGAACTATGTTTCAATAACTAGGTTGATTTAACTCAGACCATAAAGAATAAAATGTATGGGATGAGAAGAAAATAAAATATAAAAAGGGGAAAGCAGAATCAAGTCATGTTGGGACTAGCAGCTTCTTTGTCAGGCTTGTCATCCTTATATTGATAACTTGTTACTCTGTTGTCTTCCCAGTAGATTTCACTCACTGTCAAAGCCAATCAAACAAGGAAGCTATATTTTTCATATGCCTTCCTTAAACTGTGTGAGAGATACTGGCATCTGAAAATTAGAATTTTGGATGCAGTGGTTGAACAGGCTACTTCCTTGAATAATAACTTATGCATACAAAGTCCATTTTGCAAGCGCATCACATAACTCAAATATCTATTATCTACCATATTGCAAGCCGACTGAACTCACATACATGATCTGTGCTATTTTAATATCTGTTAGCTTAATTTTCTCACATATGACATCATTTGGGGCAGACTGTCTTTCATAGTTCATTTTCAGAGGTTAACATATCAAATAAGTATATTTGATAGATCTAGCTTACCTAAAGGCAAAAAGTTTTGACAGTGAGGGTGATTAATCATTGGAACAAGCTACGAAAGGACGTATGTATTCTCCATCTCTTGAAATCTTCAAATCAGACTGAATGCCTTGCTGGAAGATTTGGTCAAACAAGTTAGTGGGCTTTTATTGCCAGTAACTGGAATGTTGGAGACAGAGATTCAAATCCCTATTTTGTCTGATTTGGAACAGAAACTTCAACCCTAGTCTTCCACCTATATGCCCTAATCACAGAGCTATGGAATATTCCAGTGTAGGTTTCTCTCAGTAGCTTCTATTGAAGCTGTTCCATTTTGGATAAAATAAATAATCATTGGAGTAGGCATTGGAACCCAGGTCTCTAGTGTTTGTGCCAACCATGGGGCCTATAGAGTCATTCTCAATATTTAAGTTTTTTGGTTTTGTTTTTTTTTAAATATATACAGCTCTACTGGAGAGATTGAGAGAGCCCCATCCCAGAATATGAGTTAGCTCAATAGTGAGGGCTCTTGTCTGAGCGGGAAGATCTGGGTTCAAGTGTGTGCCCCAAAACAGGCAGAGTGGGGATTAGAACTCTGGTCTTCTACATTCTAGCTGAGTTCTCTAACCATGAGATGATATACAAAATGGGAGGAGTGTGACATGCCCGGCATTCAAATGTATACACCGCTTACCCCATGTACATAGGAGTCTTTGGCACTCCTCCAAGTCAGTGACCGGATTGGGAAAAACTGGCACTACTTCTCCAACACCAACTTACTCATGCTGTTAAAATAAAACCAGATTCACAACAGGTCACACTGATCTGTGTCCAATCCCACCTCTTTTCTACAATGTTTGAACGCTGTGAGGCTAGCTGATCATCATCCACACACAAGCCATTATTTGATGCAATTTCCTAGATCAAATGTTCTGCCAGCTGGCCTATCAAGGCTCACAAACATCTGTTCAGGCTGTATAATTATTGAGTTAATGGAGTGACCTGGATACAGAGTATTGTTTATGGTACTGAATCTGTCATTCATCAGTGAGAGAAGATGATCAGGTTACTATTCCAGTTTTCAATCTTCTCAGGCCAGGCTACGGTGCCTCCATAGTCCTTGAAAGGGGCTGAGCCCTTGTAGTGATCTGTTCAATTTATATTAAACATTCTACAGAGGCTGCCTATTTCTCTATCGGTTTAGTTTGTTTGTCCACATTAGCAGGTCAGGTATTTGCCTGGTCATAGCAGTAATGAATGCAGGCAGTGATCCAAGAAGAAATTGTTTGAGCAGACATCGGACGACCTTTCATTCTGTTGGCCACTGCGACAAACAGCTGCATGGATTTGCAGAATGGCTTGGTCCATTCAATGTAGAAGGCTAGTGCTCTTCTGACATCTAGGGAATGCAGCCAATGCTCCTCCGACTTATGGGGCTTTGGAAAAAAGATGGGCAGATAAATCTCCTGGGCCCTATGAAACTCGGCAGGAAGGCTGGGTGTGAACGCAATTGGACCTTGTCTTTGTAAAAGACTGTATAGGGCAGTTTTGAGGTAAGTGCCCTAATCTCAGAGACCCTGCGGGCTGCAGTTATTGCAACCAAGAATGCAACCTTCCAAGAAAGGAGGAGAGAATAGGAAACCAGAGGCTCGAAGGGGGGGTGTGCCATGAGCTGGGATAGCATGAGATTTAGGTCCCACAGAGGGACTGGGTCCCTGACATGCGGATAGAGATGCTCAAGGCCATTGAGGAACCTGGCAGTCATGCCGTGGGCAAAAACTGACCTGCCCTCTAGTGGCAGATGGAAAGCTGAAATAGTAGCCATATGGACTTTAATAGATGACAAAGACAGGCCTTGGAGCTTGAGGTGCAGAACGTAGTCCAGGAATAACAGCAGTGAAGCCTGCCCGGGCCGAATGCCTTTATTTGAGGACCAGTACATAAACTGTCTCCACTTGGCCATGTAGGTCACTCTAGTGGAAGGCCTTCTGCTGCCCAGCAAGACTTGCTGAACTCTGGCCGAGCACTTCTTCATTTAGCTGTGCCACAGCCAAGCCATCAGATGCAATGCTGCCAGGTTCAGGTGCAGGGGGGGGCGCCGTGGTTTTGTGACAGAAAATCAAGCCAGAGCGGTAACTGAAATGGAGCCACCATGAAGAGGTCCAGCAGCATGCCGAACCAGTGCTGGTGTGGCCAAGCTGGCGTTATGAGGATCACCTTCACTCTGTCTTGCTTGATCTTCATGAGAAGTCTGTGGATCAGTGGAACTGGGGGAAAGGCGTACATTAGAGCTTCCAACCATGGGAGCAGAAAAGCATCCGATAGCCTCTGTCAGACGCCTGAAAGGAGCAGAAGTCGTGGCATTCCCTGTTGAGTCTGGATGCAAACAGGTCCACCCGGGGAGTACCCAACCTGTGGAAGATGATGCTGATCCCCTCCAGATGGAGAGACCATTGATGGAGAGACGAGAAAGTCCTGCTGAAATGATCTGCCAAAGCGTTCCTGGCCCCGGGGAGGTGTGTGACTACGAGATGGAAGTCTTATTGCACACAGATGTCCATAGTCTGAGAGCTTTCTGGCAAAGGGCAGATGCCTTGCTTGTTGATATAGAACATAGCCGCTGTATTCTCTGTCAGGACCTGGACCACCCTGTTTTTCAGGTGAGGTAGGAAGGCCATTGCAGGCCAAGTGGACCACTTTAAGCTCCCTGACATTGATGCGTAGTGAACAATTGAGTCGGGACCAAATTGTGTCGAGCACCCAGTGGTTCGAGGTCAGCCAGAACCAGACCGAACGAAAGCGGGGTAGACGATCGAGGAAAAAGCAGGGGGGTGGATCCTAGGCAGTGGCTTGGGTGTTGTTCTCAGACACATTCTCAAAACGCCTGCTTCTGGCTGCCCTGATCTTGAGAGGGGCCAAGCTTGGCAAAGGAGCAGGAAGATGAAAGGTGCTGTTGCTTAAACTCCTTGTCTTTTTCCTTTTGTGTAGGAGCTGGACCGTGGAATGCTCCACAACTTTGATGGAGGCGGCAGCTGGAATGACTTTCTAGCCCGTTGAGGGGTTTACAGGCCCAAGGACAGGAGGGTGGCATAGGAGTCTTTAAGGCTGTGGAGCCGTGCATCAGTCAGCTCTGAGAAGAGCCCTGCTCTCTCAAATGGGATATTGTGGAGGGTAGTTTGCATCTCCTGGGACAGCCTGGAGGATGTGACCAGGAGTTGTGCCTCATGACCACTGCAGAGGCAACCACCATGGCTGTTGAGTCCATAGTATCCCAGGCCAGCTAGAGAGCGCCTCCCGCCACTGCTTTACCCTCATCCACTAAGGTGGCAAACTCCTCGGCTTGGTCCTCTGGAAGGCCCTTCTTGAACTTGCTGATGGAGTCCCACAAGCTGAAATTGTACCTGCCTAGCAGGGCCTGATGGTTAGACACCTGAAATTGCGGGAGACAGAGGTGGATCCCTGGCTGGGCTAGGAGGGTCTGACCACAGTAGTACCCCTGTGCAGCTCTGGGGCAAGCACGTGACCTGATACAGGTCCTTTGTCCAAAGCCCCCTTGTCCTGTGGTGCCCACGGGCCCTTGGGCACTGGCAAAGGGGAATGGTGCTGGGTGGGTTCTGTAGCCAGCGGTGCACTGCACACTAATGCCAAAGTACTAGGCATGGAATTTGACCGGAGGGCTCTGAGGCTGGACGAAGCACAGCCTCCGTGAGGAGGGCTCTCAAGCGGATATCCCACTCCTTCTGGGTTCTAGGGTGAAAGTTCTTGCAGATCCTGCACTTGTCTTTTCTGTGTGATTCCCCCAGACACTTGAAACAGCTGTTGTGGGAGTCACGATGGGCATCAGCTGGGTATACGATGAACTTGGCTTAAAGCATGGGGCATGCCTCACTTTGCAGCGAAGTCCCAGCTGGGACTTCTAATTACTAAAACTATGTGACACTTAACAGTCAAACTAAGTAACTAAAAACTAACTACAAAGGAGACAGAACAATGGGCTGAAAGAATCACTAATGTTCTTGCAATGGAAGACAGGGCATTCCAACTAACCATCACAGATGGTAAGAAAGAACTGAGAGGGTGTACAGCTGGTGGCGCCTGATATATTGATGCATGAGCACGGCCGTCGGGGGCACCGCAGCCGACCCTACAGATGCTATTAGGGCAAAAGTCTCCGTGGGCACGCACACACCTAGAATGGAATTGGTATGAGCAAGCACTTGAACAAGAACCACGGATTCCAGTGGGACTATGTGTATAAGGTTTACTCATCTGATTGAGAGTTTTCTAACGGGGGGTGCTCCTCTGCCTGTAGTGAATGGGAGCAGGATTGGGCACTAGACTCTTATCAAGGTTTAATTTGTAAATCTCAGCCACACAGAAAAATTCAAACCAAAAAACTGTTCTCTGTTTGGAAGTAACTTTATTAACAATAAGCACAAGATGTGTATGATCACTATTACACCGGGATCATTCTATCCAAAGAAATGAAAGATTGATAAACTGTGTTTTTCAAACATCAGACTAAGTACATTGTTTTGAGGCAGCCCCAGTCACCCTTGAGAGAACAAAGGATTTGGAAAAGCTACTTAATCATGTAGCAAGCATAATGTTTTTCTCGATGTGATAGCAAGGCCTAGTTTGCCAGTTGGAGGACTCCACGTGGCTCTGAACTCCCAGGCTCATGAAGGCTACTACTTCTGTCTCAAGAGGCAAGGGTACAAGTGGCACTACTCATGCACTAATTTGCACTGGCAAGTTTTTGGAATGTCAAGGACATCTGCCTGAGAATGACACTGAAGGTACATCTGCACTGCAAAGAAACCTCTGCAGCAGTGTGTCTCAGAGCCTGGTCAACTTATGTGGGCACACAGGGCTTGTGCTACTGGGCTAAACATAGCAGAGTAGATGTTCCCATTTGGCTTAGAGCCTAGACTCAAAGCCAGCTAGGAGGGTGGGTCCCAGGCTCAAAGCACAAGTGGGAATGTCAACACTGCTATTTTTAGCCCCATAGCACAAGCCCCATGAGCACGAACTCTGAGACTTCCTGCTATGGGTTTATTTTTGAAGTGTAGACATACCCTAAATCCCCTCTTTCTGGATGATGAAGTAGTTTGGCTCAGGCTGTGATCAGGGCTGGCTCCAGGTTTTCTGCCACTCCAAGTGGCAAAAAAAAGAAAAAGCTGCAGCAGCGCGATCGCACCGCTCCGCTCTTCGGTGGCAGGTCCTTCGTTCCAACAGGGACTGAGGGACCCGCCACCGAAGACCCGGACATGGCACTCCAGTAGCAACGGGAGTGCCCCTTGATATTGGTTGCCCCAAGCACCTGCTTCCTCAGCTGGTGCTTGGAGCTGGCCCTGGCTGTGATAGTGGGAGGAAGGGCCGAAATCATCCAGAGAGAGAACTTGTGTATTTTACTCTTTTATATTTAGGGTTGGCAGAACTTGTTTTAGAAATAATTTTGACAGATAATGTTTAATTTTAAGCATTTTTTTTCCATTTTTATTTATTTAAACTTTCACAATTGCACAAAATTATGGGTTTTAAGCATTTTTTAATTTCTATCAGTTTAAATTTTCACAGTTGCAGGAAATTAGGGGGGGGGTGTCAGACAATAATTATTTAATGACAGCAGACATTGGGATCCAAAAATTAAAGCTTTCTAACCACTAGAACACACATTTTCAACATCACATATGAAAATATACAAAGTAAATATCCTCTCAAAGGTTCTCAAACTGCATTTTTCTTATTTCACCTATCTGTAAATTTTGATTATTATAGATGGGTATTTTCCCCACTGGTTTGTGTATATGCTGTGAAATTGATGTTTACTGACATTCACCAATAAAAATATAATCCTTCCAAGCCTTTGTATATTTATATATTCCATTTGGTACTGGTTTTTCCTTCAATTAGAGTGTGATAACTAATACATACTAATAAACAGCAGAGAACCCCTCAAATCCATAGTTTTGCCCCTCACATGCATATATCTTTGGAGGATTAGAGCCTTCATTACTATACACACTTTATAATCCACACAGAAAGGGGTTAATCGCCCCATTTATCAGCAAAATTTAAATAGAGGCAGTGCTGTAATGAGATCTTGAATTACTAACAATGAGTTATCTTTACAAAGTATGCTGTGATAAATTTATTTGTATTTTAGAAAGAATTATAAATAAGTAAAACAGAACTGAAATTGCCAAAATAAATGAAGAAAATGTAGTGATGACTTATCCCAGCTCTTTGTTAAATTTGTTCCCGTGCTCACTAATCTGCAGTGTCTCGCAGGCATGAGTGTGAATTAATGATACTGTAATATTTTAGCATATTGTAATATCAGAAACATTTTGATACAGATGACATGATAATGTATTTGAAAGTGCAAAGGGTTAGGATTAACCAAACTTCCATAGATTTCAATGTATGATGAATTATGTATTTGAAATTAACTGGTTAGATTAGTTTTCCTGTGCTATTATTGTGCATGACCATTTTAGGACTAACTAAGAATACAAAATAGCAGTATACATATGTAACAAAAAAACCCTAAGACCACACATCAGAGAAAAGTTCACAATTAGCTGCAAGTATTCACACTGGCAATGATGGAAGTGCAACTGACTTAAAGGGACACAGTATGTAATTTAAAACAAAATTAAACAAACCAACTCCAAAATGGTTATTAACCAAGATGGTAACCCCATGCTCTGGCTGTGCCTAAGCCTCTGACTGCCAGAAGCTGGGACTGGATGACGGGGGATTGCTCAATAATTACCCTGTTCTGTTCATACTCTCTAAGCATCTGGCATCAACCACTGTCAGAAGACAGGATACTGGGTGAGATGGACCACTGGTCTGATCCAGTATGGCCAGTCTTATGTTCTAACCCAGGGAATCAATTTAAGGAGGAAGTATTTGATCTAATTTGCACAGGCAGTTGATTGTAAAATAAAAGCTATATGTTGTCTAGTCTTGTGCAGGTGCTCTGGGGCAAAGTGGGTGTTTGACAGGAGTATTAGCTGACCCCTGCTAAACAAAGGGTTAATACCCCTCAGCAGTTGCTTAAAGGAAAGGGATCTGAGAATGGTTGTTCTGGGAGGAGAATGCCATTAAGAAGGTAGTGGAGATTTTTTGTTCACATCAACTTATTTGGATTTCTTGTTATAAAGGTTATGCCTTAAGAAACAGGCCTTGCTGACTGTGACTTGGTTTTTTTTCCTGTTGAGTCATTCCAGCAGCTTACTGGGTGAAAGAAGGTACAGGGATTCTCTCCTCTATCCAGGAGCCAGACAGAACACAACTCCCTAATACTGTGGGGGCACCTAGCCGTCCATAGCCCTTGCTATGCAGTGCCCAGCCAGACTGGGACTATGGTTAGGCCCTTTTGCACCATGTACAGACTCGGAAGGATAGGGAGGCATGCATAGCTGCAAATTTCTGCAGCACACATAACACTGTCCAGCATGCTCCCTACCATCACACCTTTCCTTGGTGGAATGGGGCATTCTGCTCATGAGCTACATCTCCACTCTCCTTGGTCCCTCAGTGAAGCAGAATTTAGTTCTAAGAGCTTTAGAAAGCTGCAACCCTACATGGACCCTTCTCAGCTCTTTCACTAAAGCTCCCACTTGCACCTGCAGACTGTTCTGAGTAGCTGTCTGTCCCAACTCAAAAGCAGGAGACATCCAGGATAAAACCAGCTTCCCAGGTAACAGCACAATCTGTATTATGGGCAATATGCCTCAGCTTTGAAAATGACATTTTAATGTGTTTTCTATTCTGAGTTTACTCCATTGCACCCCAAGCTTTATTTACCGCATCTGCTTCTTGTTTTCTTGGAATCAGTAATGAGAGAGAGATTAGTAGGAAGAAGGATGAAATGCTTGTCTATGGTTTTGACTTCCAGCACAAACTGCCCTGCACTGCTAGGGATGATATCACACATTACATTTCAAATGGTCTATAGATCTCCTCCCAGCTTTATCAGATAGAATTTAAATATTCTTAAAGTTGAATACAAAAGAGGAAAAAGTCCCTAATGAGCCAAGAACACTGGCTTTCCCCTTGAGATCCATTCCAGGAACAAATAAATTAAGCACACTTCTTTATTAATGATTCTATTCAACCAAAAGAAACAGCTGCAGTTTCTCCCATAGTAGTCACATCTAAGGAACTCTACATCTCTCTAAGCAGCAAGTGGTGAGTGATGCTTCCTGAGTCTCATAGCTTTGTAAGCAGATAATAAATGCTGTCAGCCATGAAAGAGCAGGGTCAGATCAGACAAAGCTAGACACAGATGCCTCTCCCTCCACCGTTAAGTGGAGCGGGCCCACTGATGTTCATGCTTCAGTTCCATAAGGTATGAAGTATAAGTTGCCTCTCTTTAGCAGAGCTCTCCTGTGACAATGTCGCAATCACCATCTTGGTCACCACCAGGGATGAACCTGCAGAGCTAATGTGTAGGACACTTCACTATAGTTTGACTTAAAGGACTATAGTCCTGACTGACCACCCATTGGACTCATTGGCAAGACTTACTTCCATGGGTGTTGATTGGGCTCTAGATCCCGAGCTGGCAGTTGTGTCACAATCATATCCTGTGGAGCAGAGACAACAGGACTATGGGCCCTAAGGGCAATAAAGATGTCTGCCCCTTTATTGGAGCCATAACTACACGTCTACCTCGATATAATGCTATCCTCGGGGGCCAAAAAAACTTACTGTGTTACAGGTGAAACTGCGTTTATTGAACTTGCTTTGATCCACTGGAGTGCGCAGCCCTGCTCCCTTGGAGCACTGCTTTACTGCATTATATCCAAATTCGTGTTATATCGGGTCGTGTTATATCGAGGTAGAGGTGTATTGCACTGCAAGGCCTTCTGTGCTCCTGTTTAACAGAAAACTCATAGTCTCATAGACTTTAAGGTCAAAAGGGACCATTATCATCATCTAGTCTGACCTCCTGCACAATGCAGGCCACAGAATCTCACCCACGCACTCCTGTAACTAACCTCTAACCTATGTCTGAGTAACTGAAGTCCTCAAATCGTGGCCTGAAGACCTCAAACTGTAGAGATTCCTCCAGCAAGTGACTCGTGCCGCATGTTGCAGAGGAAGGCGAAAAACCTCCAGGGCCTCTGCCAATCTGCCCTGGAGGAAAATTCCTTCCTGACCCCAACTATGGTGATCACTTAAATCACATGCATCTGAAGAAGTGGGTATTCACCCACGAAAGCTCATGCTCCAAAAAGTCTGTTAGTCTATAAGGTGCCATAGGATTCTTTGCTGCTTTCACTTAAATCTTGTGCACGTGGGCAGGACTCACCAGCCAGCACCCAGGAAAGAATTCTCTGTAGTAACTCAGATCCCATTCCATCCAACATCCCATCACAAACCACTTGGCATACTTACCTGCTGATAATCAAAGATCAGTTGCCAAATTAATTGCCAAAATTAGGCTATCCCATCATACTATCCCCTCCATAAACTTATCAAGCTTAGTCTTAAAGCCAGATATGTCTTTTGCCCCCACTACTCCCCTTGGAAGGCTATTCCAGAATTTCACCTTTGTCTAATTTCAAGTCTAAACTTCCTAGTGTCCAGTTTATATCCATTTGTTCCTGTGTCCACATTGGTACTAAGCTTAAATAATTCCTCTCCCTCCCTAATATTTATCCCTCTGATATATTTATAAAGAGCAATCATATCCCCCTCAACCTTCTTTTGGTTAGGCTAAACAAGTCAAGCTCTTTGAGTTTTCTTTCATAAGATAGATTTTCCATTCCTTGGATCATCCTAGTAGCCCTTCTCTGTACCTGTTCCAGTTTGAATTCATCCTTCTTCAGCACGGGAGACCAGAACTGCACACAGTATTCCAGATGAGCTCCTAACTCTCTCCACAAACACACGCACAGACCAGGTCTGGACACACTACATACCTGCCCATCTGATGTGGGGTAAATGGGGATTAAGGGTGGGAAAAAGAAGGGGCCAACTGACAGCTTCATGGGGGATGCAAGGTTTGCTTGAACAGACTCTGAAAAAAGGTGATATATTAATACTGGTATTTCTGAAGTACTGGCAGCAATTAAACTATCATCAACGCACAACAATTTTCTTGCACAGATTTCTTAATAGGAAAATAAATGGTCTGAGCATCATGATGAATGTTCTTTGTGCCACCAACAGCTTAAATCTCATAACTCTCTTTTGATACATTGCACTTCTCGGTAGGAACTTTAAACATGATTTGAATTGTTGATACCCAGAAGCTTTAAAAAAAAATTTTTTTTAAAAAAACCCTGTCTTTGCGGATTAGTTTTCCTCTAAGTGGCTTTTAAATCTCTTTGGCAGTCTATCAAAAGCTACAGTATTTATGAGTTCGTTTAAAGGTTTTTGATTGAATACTAGCTGACAGCATCATGAGGACCTTTGAGCAGAAAATATCACCATTTACAATGGGGAAACATTACAGTGAAATACAGAATTACCTTGCAATAAGTTATGGGAAATTTATGCCCAGTTTCAGACAACGTGGACTTGTCATTCAGAATAGGCTGACCACTCAGCTAAAATCAATGAGGGCTGCAGACACTGAGGCCCTTTGAAATTCAGGCCCAAGGGCCCAGATTCTCAAAGATGTTTAGGCCTTTAGCTCCCATTGAAATTAATGGTGATAAGCACCTAAGTAACCTGGATGATCTGGTGTAAGGCAGCTGAAGTTGGGCATTGCAAGTCAGTGGCTGCTTTTCTAAAATTTGGCCTGAATGTAATTTAGGGTTTTGCTAGGTCTGCTGTGAATGCTTTAAAATCTGATGAAATACCTTAACAAGGCAAGTGGGGTTTACACACTAGGAACCTGTTACTGCAGCCCTTATTCAGGGGTGTAGTCCTACTAAAGTCAATGGGGCTATTTTTATAAGGATTACTCCCAGAGAGTGGAATACAGGAGGGAAAAAGCCAACCTGAGGTGACTGTTGTTTTAATCACACACAAATCACATGGGTTATTACTGTGCAAATGCCCTTGCCTTCCGGAGGTGAAACCCCCTGCAAACCAAAAATATTTTAGAAAAGAGACCAGTGCAGTTGGGCAGGTGTTCTGCTGCACTATCAGCAGGAGACAGCTGGATTCTAAAGCTGGAAGGGACATGTTCACTCTCTGAGTAGAAGAGGAAGGTGCTGAGAATGTCTATAATCAAGCTAGCTGTCCATTCTATACAGGCATTAACAGGGGATTGAGGAGGAGGCTGCAACTCCTCCCCTGTGGGTTGGAGGGAGTCAATTATCTTTCACCAAAAAGGGCAGCGCAGAAGGAAAGGATGAACCTGGGATACAGAATGGAGGAAGTAACTAGCTGCTGAAATGGAGCGAGTGGGCTTTCTCCATTCTCAGTTGCTAAAAAGGGAGGGGGAGCTGCAGTCAGAAAAGCACAGAAAAATTGGTGGAGAAAACAAGCAATGAGTATTTTGAAAACCACAGTTCAAAGACCCCAGTAGGGTGACACTGCTGATGCAGAAGATGCTGTGTAGAGAAGATTAGAGAGCTGATGAAAATGTCTTTTCAAACTAATTTTCTCAGCTCTGCTAAGCAGTAAATGGCATGTCTAGAGTTTTTCTGTATCAGTATTACTTGATTTGATTGCTGTGGGAGATTATAAAGCTTCTCCTATCAGATAATGCTGCTGCTATCAAGTGGTGACAGAATGGGGCTCTTCACCAATACACATTTCCCATGAAAACTTGCTATCTTGCACAGAATTTGACAATCATTTATTATTCTGTGCACTAACACTGCTGGAAATGCTTGAAGCTGTATTCAAAGAAAGTAACCCTGTTGGTTTATTAAAAATTCTTGTGCTACATTCATAATTATCACCTTATAATAGGTATTACACAGTTCCCAGAAGTTGTGAGAAGTATTTTTAACAGATGTCATTTGGGTTTTATGCAAAATATACTTAAAAGGTTTCAGAAATCCTCTTCTTACAATTAGACAGTGCAATGCTTAGTTCTAGCTATTGTGCAAGGAGAAAAGAAAAATCATTCTGTTCAATAAAAGTTTCAGGGTAACACTTCTGTTATAGTAAAAAGCGGGATCTATGAAGTTACTGGAGTTTCTGTCCCTTATAGCAACTTGGTTCCTGGCAGCTAGCTAAGCTGTCCTGCCTAGGCATAATCAAATATTCCCTCACTCCTTTCACATGTTGTTGGTGATCACGAAAAAGGATTGGAGCCCTTCAGAAAAGGTGATGTGCCCTGAGTGACTGGAGTTTTGCCAGGCTGGTTCCATGCACCAGAGTGTAGGCAACAGCATGTCCCACTTTCAGAGGGAATGTGAACTGGAAGCTTATATAACATTTTTGCCTACCACTTTGCCCCTCCAGCCCTGGTCATACCCTGCAGCACAGCCAAAACCACTGTGCAAATGCCAAGGCCTATGGCTAAGATGGTAAACAGTTTGTTCCAGCAACTGTAGGGATGTGTACTGTATCCTTTGCCCCCCTGACTGACTGAGAGTATCACCTGCTGAACCCCGAATAATCCGTGGCCCAGAATCAATCCCTGCAGCAAGGCACCGTCAATACAGTAAATGTATCCAACTCAATCCCACTCCCACCCTTGTATGTTTGCTGCTCCCACCTCTGCCACGTACCCAGTACAGAGGCTTTTCCAAGGGGAATGATAAGCTAGTTATGTAATTTCACAATTTTCACTTCCCTTTTGTGACTCACAGTCCAAGTGCCTTTTAGACATACCATGGATAGCAGCACAATAGTCAACTACAGATAGTTCTAATTTAAAAACAAAATACATCAATACTGCTTGGTGGAGAGGATGAAGTTTACATGCCAGATAAGTATTTATTTATTTTTATCTTGCAAAAAGCAGTGGAAGTTAACTCATTTTTACATACCATATATGCATAGGTTTTGGTTTTGTTTAAATGAAATTGTTCTTGTTTTTCAGTGCAACAGTACCATATACTACTGTGTCAACAGTATCTGACTACTTGGGCTAGCCCAGGATGCTCTGACAAGGAAGGGCTGAACACCTCCTGTGAGCCAGCAGTTCCCACTGAAATCAACGGTAGATGTGGAAAACTAAGCTCCTCGTAGGGCCTAGCCCATAATGCTTTGCAATAGTGTAACAGACTGTAGTCGTATGTTCACTTTTACAAAACTATGATAAATCTTGTACAAAGTATGCCTTGTGAGGTACTGTTTAAAAACTCATGACTCGCTGATCATTATTGTCCTGATATAATATGTCTGGCAACATTGTATGTAAAGTTAGTAACATGATACAGTAGAATCTTATAAGGCATATTCCAATTCTGGGGAAGCAGCCCAAACCAGTTCCTCAGAGACAAAAGAAAAATGGATGCTTCTGCCAGGTGTCAACAAAATCAATTGGACAATCACCTGGGTAAGCAGCCATTCTTCGGCAGGAAGAAGAGTGTGAGCAATAAATTTTCATCTTGGGAGATAGATTTGCTGCCACCTGAACCCCAGCTAGAGATGATTCTTTAAGAGGAGGAAAAGATATAAAAATGAGGAACAGAGGACACAAATCACCTCTCTCCTCCCTTTCCATCTGCTCATGGCATTAACGACACTTGAAGAAACACTGAATGGGGGGAGGAAGCCTGACTGAAAGAGTTGAGCCAGTAAAAGCATGTGGTGAGAAAAACCTTTGCTTTGAATTCACTTAGCTTGATAAGTTAGGTATTAGTTTGTGTTTTACCTTTTATTTCTTTGTAACCAATTCTGACTTTTATACCTCATTACTCATAATCACTTAAAATCTATATTTCTGTAGTTAATAAACTTGTTTTATTTAAACCAGTGTGTTTGGACTGAAGTGTTTGGGAATCTCCATTTGAGATAACAGCGCTTGTGCATATTATTTTCTATTAATGAAATAACGGACCTTCTATGAACTTGTATTGTCCAGGACGGTGCTGGGCAGTACAAGATGCACATTTCTGGGGACAAGTTTGGGACTGAGAATTTGCTGGTGTCACTCTGTAATATAATTCAGGAGTGACTGGCTAGAACATTCATATCTTTCAGCTGGGAGTGATTTTGCATGCTAGAGGCTGTGTTTGAACAGGAGTGGTTGTTCTCATAGCAAAGCAGTGTAAAAGGCAATGCCAGGTTGAGAACTGAGGAGACACAGCTGTTCAACAGTCCAGATTGTACCCTGCGGAATGTCACAAATAGGAAGGCAGACTGGAACTGCTGTTTATTCCTTTAACTCACCAGCTGCAATTCACCCTATGCACAAATCTTGCAGGCCACTTGGGTCCTCCTTAAGCCCACAGAATTTAAAATGGATTTAAGTGGTGCACAGCTTGGTGTTGGTTCTCTGCAGCCAGGGGTTTTTAATCCATATGGCGTGCTGAGTATTCTCACCTCTCAAAGACTTGGGTGGGAAATGAAGATACTCACAGGAAATGTTTAGCTCTTTGCAGGGATCTGGTTTATTTCATATGAGACTAGACATGCTAACCCTGAATTCTAACCTTGTCATACTAGCATCATGTTAACTAGATATGACAAAACATACCATGAAAAAAATAGGAATAGTAGACTATGTATATATATTTACATCTACATATAGAAACTTCTTTTACTTGGAGATTATATAAGCCACTGCCTGCAATAGCATCCATCCTATAGGTAATACTAGAGATGATTCTTAAGAGACTGAGGAGATGGGGTTATGAGGTGAGCCCATCTGTGTGAGCACCTTATCCAGCCATTGCAATGGTCCATGCAGATGAATCTCAATCCAGCAAGGAGTGCTTGTAACATCCTGGCGATGATACTCTGCTCCCCAGCCCTACAAAAATACCAAAGGATCAAAAGGTGAGTTTCTTTTTCATTGTAATTCCATCACTAAAGGCCCAGCCTCGTTGCAGCCAGTGGGAAAGTGGCCAGTGACATCAACTAAGTTGCCAGCATTTAATACATTTCTCTAGGGACAACTTCTCCAACAAGTGGGGGAGCTTTAAGGGCCAGAACTGTCTGTGCATTTCGGTGAATTTAAGATTATTGGTGACACGATTATCTAAAAGTTTGTGGTTCAGACAAATGTTTGAATACTGAGACTCCTACAAGGCCCCATTAGCCTCTTCTAATTTACACAGTTTATTTATAGGCTTTTCCATCCACCATCAACCCCCTTCCTCTTCTGGCGATTCTGACCTGCAATTGTCCCTTATGGGGAGGCTCCATAGCTTTCTCATTCGGGGTTCTTGAGGGCATGGTTTCTCTCCCCATGCCTTTCTTCTAATGTGTGTGGGGGGGGGGCGGGGGGGGGGTTCATCCTTTCTTTCAGTCTCCTCTAGGGTGGGGAACATTTTGGGCTTCACCCATTTGGGTATGTTCCCTTTCGCTATCTCATCATTCCTTCATCTCCTACTCCACCATTCTCACTTTGGATCTTCCCATGTCCCTCATTTCCTATTTTCCTCTGTCTCCTCCATCAACTACACCCTCACCTCAAGAAAAGGTATATCGGGCATACACACATCTGCTCGCTATTCTTCTCTATGCCTTGCTCTCACAGACCCCCCGGCAGTTCTCAACAGTTCTCCACAGTGGATCCTGTAGCAGGAGGCCACTCTGCCAGCTGCCCAGGACTCTAGCTGGGATTTGAGAGACCCCCAAGAGAGTGTGATGGCGTTAATAATGCACTGGAGTCCTGGAGCAACCGGGACAACCAGCAAGTCTGTTTCAGTGGGTGCAGAACTCAGTTCTTATTGTGCTGCATAAAATAAACCACAACATTCAGTATGGAATCTAGTGGAGCTACTATGCCTAATTTCAGCCCAAACACAGAAGGCCCAATTCTACCACACCTAGTGGGGCTACGTAGTCCCTTACTGTGCTGATTTCACTGAGTTAAGTGGATTGAGAGATTACAAGACTAGCTCAAGGTCACACTCCTGGGCAATGTCAGAGTCAGGAACAGAACTCCAATGTCAATAGGACTAAGCACAAACTAAGACACTAGTCAGCATGAGTGGGTCTGGCAGGAGCAGGCACTTTTGGTGGGTCACTGAGCAAAGATGCTGAGGTTTATCTATGTTGCTGTTGATCTGGAGGGCTAATAGGTTTGTCATCACCAAAGAGACATTTACTTTAACATGGTGGAATTTTTACAGGGAGAAGAGTTTAGCTTTGGGGCCTGTCAAACAGGCTCCTTTTAATCAATTAGTGTCATTCTGGGCTGCAATGAAGTCAGTTTACATTAAAGTTCTGGAAAAGTTTTCATAAAAACTCTTTTCTTTACATTGGCCCCAGTTTATCTACCAGATCTCCTGGATCTGTAATACTGGTGTGTTCTGTACTCTTTTTTCTTCAGAAAGTGCATAGACAGTAGAACAAATGTCAGAACTGCCTAAGCCCCTCACTTTATTGGCAGTACTGCCAATCTGAGGGGGGGTGGAGGGGGGGATCAAACTTTGTGTACACCCGACCAGTTTGGTGCATAGAACAGTGACAACATTGCAGTAAGCCAGATGTTTAGGGGGCTGGACAGCTCCCTCTCGTGGCAGCTTGAACACATTCTCAGGCTCTTTAACGGGTTTGTTACTATTCATGCTTCACACTCAAACCCACCGTGACTAAAATGGCAAGGAACTGTGACTTCTGCTTGTGTCTCTATCAAAGAAAGTTACTCCAACTCCACTGCTGCTTATGAAGTGCCTGCCCTGGGCTGCAGCTGGAATTCTTGGCTCCCAGTACTAAAATGAAGCTGGAAGCTTAAGCAGATGGAGGAGCTCTCTGGAGTGATTAGAAAGGGAGTGCAATCAAAACTACGGGCAAAATCCTAGGGTATGGCTACATTTGGAATTTCAAAGCGCTGCCCCGGCAACGCTGTGGGAGCGCTGCCTCGGCAGCACTTTGAAGTGTGAGTGCAGTCGGAGCGGCAGCGCTGGGAGACAGCTCTCCCTGATTACACTGACGCTTTACAGCGCTGTATCTTGCAGCGCTCAGGGGGGTGTTTTTTCACACCCCTGAGCGCGAAAGTTGCAGCGCTGTAAAGTGTGAGTGTAGCCATGGCCCTAGGCTTGTTGTCTTGCCCCATATGATTGCGATGGGGATGGCAGTGACTAAGTGGAGGGTCCAAGAGGCAGTTTGCCAGCATAGAGCAAATGGCTCAGGGGTCTGGAGGCAATGAACTCAGCAGACATCCATCCTGGCGGCTCCAAGTAGGAGCAGCACAGGCCCCTCCCAGCAGGTTATGTCAACAGCAGCCTACATGAAGGGAGCCTGGAGCTTGGCCATGCCCCAGATGAGCAAGCTATGCAGTCCCTTGAAGCTGTGCAGCACCACAGTAAGTGTGTTTTCCAGGTCCTCTCCTTAGCACTACGGCCTCAGGCAGTGACGTCCAAGAGGAAGTGAACCAAACTGGGAGTCAGAAGACCTGGGTTTTGTTCCTGATACTGACAAGCTGTGTGATTGCAGAAATCTCATTTAACCTCTCTGTGCCTCGGTTTCCCCATCTTCAACAGGGAAAATGATACCCACCTTTGTAAAGAACATCGCTATCTATAGATGAAAAGCATTCTATATGTTCTTAGTATTATTACAGTTGTGATCCTAACCAGCCACTGCATGGGTGCACTGGGGGAAGAAGGGACAGAAAGTGGCTTCTTGCACCCTTTGTCCCCAGTGGAGGAGAGAACAAGGTTTTGCTGCTAAAATGACCATAAGAGGACTCCCAAAGCAGTTTTCCAAGGAACAAATAAAGAGCAGCAATGAGGTTTGAAAAGATTGGAAATGGACCTCTCATATATTGATGATAGGGAGCCAAAAGGGTGATATAGTGTTTACAATTGTTTCAACAACGCAAGACGATAACATGGGAGCAGTCTGGTTCAGCATGAAAACACAACAGCATTCCCTGCCACTCAGGTTTGATTCCAGATAACACATCAAAGAGAGCGCCAGCGAGTTACCGAGATAATGAAGGTGTTGCGTGCACTTCCTGAACAAAAAAACATGCCCATTCATGTCGTCCACTAACAAAGAACACTGTTTTTGCCACTAATACTTGAGTTGTACAAGTCTTCAATTCCTTCTCAAACTAGAGCACAGCACAACAGTGCAGGTCACGGCTTGGGAGACTTTGGCTTGCACTCTTAGGGAAAAAAAGTACCAGGGGATTTTTAATTTCCACAAAATGCAGATAGGACTTCGGTCCTTAAAGTTTTATAGGACAGGTCTGCACTCAGGAAGCTCTTCAGACACTTTGCAAGGAGGAGGAGGGGTTTGACCCTGCTGATATTCATTCTAGGCATATCAGCCCTGATTCTTGGCCCAAAAGCCCCGTCCCCTCTGGCATAAACACTGCAGTCATTTGGACAGCACCATTTCTTGTATAAAGCTGCAAAGACCTGTCAGTTATTACAAACAAGATCAACTAGACTGGGGGAGTCTTCCAGAGCTGAAGAAGTGCAGATTAAAACTTTCAGTCCCCTGTGGTTAGCTTTCTCCCAGAACTTCAATCATAAGCTCGAGGGGCATTGGGTGGGGTTTGTTCAGCCACCTGAAAGTCACCAGGCTCCTCTTAAGCTATATCTTACACTGGCAATTGAACGACACAACTTTTGCCATTCAGAAGTGTTAAACTTTAACAGAGGTGTTAAAGTATTTTGCTGGCAAAAGAGCTGACAAACAGCAGCTACACTGCCCGACTTTTAGTGACACGGCTGTATCAACACAGCCGTGTCACTAAAAACTGCGTAGTGTAGACATGGCCTTAGTCAGGACAAGTTAATGGGAGATGAATGGGCCTGTGAGGCTATAAACTGTAATTGTAAATGAGAGGGCAAGCTGCCGGCAGAGCTCAAAAAGTTCTGTATTCTGTCCCTTGCTCCTAAGCTTTGCCATTTTTCACTTAGGTCAGTATTTCCAAACCTGGAAAGTCAGGCTTCGAACTCTGCACCTAAACAGCAGTGGGCTGGTTTTCAGAGGTGCTGAGCAACCCCAACTCCAAAGGATACTGAATGGGAATGATGGGCACTCTGAAAATCATCCCACCTTTATCTAGGTGCCTAAATACAGATTATGGAGTCTGACTTTGGGTACCTAGATGTGAAAATCTGGCCCTAGTCTCCAGTCTCCTCTTGCTGGAAAAGGGCACTGAGAAGATTGTAGAAAAATCAGCTCTAGCAGAATCCGATAGGTTCCAAGTTTCTGGAGAGCAGTTAGTCTGGCTTTAGACCAGGCCATGGCCCAGAAAAGCAACAGTTTTAATGGTCAACAGTCTCCTCAAATCAGTGGGCAGTTGTCTTCAATAGTATTGATCATAAGGAGCTGCTAACTCATTAGCTGAACATGGCTAGGATGGATGAACAGCTTTGAAGAGATTCTCTTCGTTCCTTGTGGTGAGAGATCAGAAATGTGTGGAACACCATCAATTCCTATCAAGTTCAATGAAAACTGAAGGTGTTCAGCACCTCACAACTAGGCCTCATCACTTTCATTCTACAGCAACTAGTCTGTGAATTGTTTAGTAGCATTAATACATTATTTTTATGTTGGTGGCTAGATAAAAACTCTATTGGAAAAGATCAACCCAGTTAACTAATCCCTGGGATTTCCCTTTTCTTTCCAGAAAGGCAACAGAAAAGAAGGAATCCTTACTTTAACAAAGCTCATTCGGATAGTGCACATCTTGGTCAGCTCGTACACCACCTCAAAGCCATGGTTGACTGACTGGGCAAGCAACTGAGCGAAGAGCTGGTTGTTGAAAATCTTGAGACTGCAGCCACTGGGGATCTTGCAGACAGTGGCTGGGTGGAAGCCATGCTGATAGTTACAGTTGCGGCTCTGTACAAAAATGCTGCTGTCACTCACGCATTCTGCATACACCTCGCCACCAACATAATAGAGATGGACACCTTGAAAGGACAAAACCACAAGTTATTTCTCTGTAATACTTGACATATATTATATCAGGGCTTTACGCTTCGGCTGCTTTACTTCTGTACAGTGTAGCAAGGGGGCGTGGCCTCCCTCAGAGACTAATGGAAGGAATCCCCATCCACACCTTGGTGGGCAGAGCAAGGACACCCACACCCACCCTGCTGGAAGCAGAGGGTTGGGACAGGAAGTATAAAAGGGCGGACCCTGAAGCTCAGTTGGGCTACAGCCACCAAAAGAGACAGATCCCTCCCACCTGCTGCTGGAGTGGGAGCCTGAAGAGGACCTCAATTGTGCTAACTCGCCAGGATCGCCAAAACTGCCAGCCAACCAGGACGCCGAAGAGCTGATGGGGCTGTTACTGACTACATGTTCTGAGGAGACAGAGGACAACCCCAAGACACAGGTACCACAGTGAAGGGAGTATAGAAAGTAGTCAAGGGACACCCGACTACAGTCCAGTTGTGTTGTTGCCTGAATCCAGGTCAGCGTGTTTCGGCTGGATCACTGCTGACCCATTGGCGGAACCATCTGCCAATGTTAAGGCCCTGGGCTGGAACCCGGTGGAGTAGGGTGGGCCCCCTACTGCCACCCCTACCCCAGGGCAGCAGCCTCCCCACTTTAGGCCAAGAGGCCTGCGTTTGTCTGCCGTTTGCCAGAGCTAGAATCTCAGACTCTTTGGTGCTCTGCCCTGTTTGCAGGCCTGAGCCCCTAGATTGCTTGTTCTTATTGGAAGGCCTGCGAGGTTCCAAATGATTACTTGGGACAACTAATGAAAAGCAGGGTCGGGAGTGGTGGTCAGAGGTTCAAAATGAGGGAACCAGGTGGGGACACTGAGCAGACGACTCCGGACAGTGCTCACTGCTCCTCAGAGATGTCTAGGGAGCCAGTAGATGCTGCCCAGTGGAACTCTGCCCAGAGGCGTGAGACTAGGGAAGACTGATACAGGCCCCACAGTCGCAAAGCACTCCCTCACCCAGTATCCTCCTCCTGGTATTGTAGATGGTGACCAGTGGCCAGCTGACAAGGAGGTCTCATAACTTTGTGGGGACACATATATGGTGTGCAAAAATGAACAGGTGTGGGGAAAAGTGCAGCCAGAACCTCAGCAAGAGATGCTGGAGGAGCTGGAATAGGGGCTGCAACCTGGCGCATTCAAGATAGATGTGCGACAGGTTCTCCCTCACGCTGCAGAAGGGGCAAGTCTCGGGAATGGGGGTGAACTGCGCCAGATACACGCCCATGCTCACAGCTCACAGAGCTGCCAACTGATGTCCCCAGCAGGCCATGGGACCAAGATGGAATAGAGGCTGGCCCAACAGGGCTCCTCACCCTCTACAGGTGGAAAGTAGTGCCGCCATTTGATGTTGGGGCGGGACATGAGGGTGAGGAAATGCAACGTGTAAGCATGAGTGTATACAGTTGATCCCTAGGCGCGGTTCGAAAGCAGACTGGCTGCAGGGTACGCAGCTGGCTAGGATTGTAAACGGGTGGGTTCTAGGGGAGCTCACGGAACAGGAGCCTGATAAAAAGGCCCGGGGTGAGCGGCAGGCAGGGAGCTCCCTCTCACAGGGCCCGCTGCAGGAAAACGAGAGAAGTTGTCGATAAGGCCAACCCCACCTCCTGGAGTATGCGCAAGGGGGTCAGAAGGGTGGAGAGCCCCATGCGTTGACCAAGCACCTAGGGGTCTTCCCAGTCCCCCCGTCGTAGTCCAGGTCATCTCCAATCCTGGTGGTTTCTGTCAGGACCAGCCTCCAGCGCACTGAGGGAGACTCTGCCCCCTGCACATGAAGCTGGTTGCCAAAAACAGCTTTTAGGTCTGGAGAAGGTCCTAGTAGAAGGCGGGCAGCTCGGAAAGGTCTCATGGAAGGCCTCTTGGGTGGAGAAGGAGGAGCTGCTGGTCGTATCAGAGCCCTCAGAGGTGGCAGAGGAAGGCGTGCACCAAAGTGCTCCACGCCAGACTACCTGCACCATGAAGGAGACTCTGCAGGGCCTGGGGGTGGGAGACATGGACCTGCTTTGGAGGCAGACCAGGTCCTGTCATCCCTCCTCCAGGTGGATACTCAGAACCCCAGTGCAGTCCTGGCCAGAAAAACTCCAGAGCTGTCCTCTGGAGCTGGGCCAGGAATTAGATTGCTTGTTGCTCTACCCTGCCTGGGGGGCTGAGCTTGTTAGACCACTCAGTTCTCTGCCCTGCCTGAGGCCAGAGCCCTAGACTACTTGCTGCCTGGCTCTGCTTAGAGAGCCACAGCCTCAGAGACTGATAATCCCCCAGTAACCCTTGTCTTGCCAGAGACCCAGGAGCAAGAGGGCATGGCCTCCCTTGGAGGCTGAGGGGGAGGGACAGACACCTACTCCTACATACAGGTACTAGCCAATTATTACTTCATCCATGTAATTCCTGTATATCACCCTAATGGTAGTTATTGTAAAGTCACAAATTTCCTATACAAAATAATAAAATATTGCTACTGATACATATAAACATCTACATACATATACTTTAAATGTAACATATCATGCACAGAACAAACCTTTCAGTGATTTACGTCACAATTCTATTCCATACAAAGCAAAAAACAAAAAAAAACTACACCAAAAGAACATTAAGGTTGCAAAATCAGCATACTACAAAGTTAGGAAATGCCAGAATTATGGTTGCCTGCGGAGTCTTAATTTCCTCCCCTGCACTCCCAATGCTTCATTCAGTACACAGAATGGATGGTGCTCTCTTACTGAGCAGCCATTCAGTAGTTATTAAATATTTTGGATGTTTTTCTACATTTTCAAATATATTGATTTCAATTACAACACAGAATACAAAAAGTGTACAGTGCTCACTTTATATTATTTTTGAACACTTTTACAGTGCAAATATTTGTAATCAAAAGAAAAACTATTTTTCAATTCCCCTCATACAAGCACTGTAGTAAAATCTCTTAATCGTGAAAGTTCAACTTACAAATATAGATTTTTTTTGTTCCATAACTGCATTCAAAAACAAAACAATGTAAAACTTTAGAGCCTACAAGTCCACTCAGTCCTACTTTTTGTTCAGCCAAGCACTCAAACAAGTTTGTTTACATTTACAGGAGATAATGCTGCCCGCTTATTAGATACAATGTCACCTGAAAGTCAGAACAGGCATTCGCATGGGAATTTTATAGCCAGCATTGCAAGGTATTTATGTGTCAGATATGCTAAACAATCATATGCCCCTTTATGCTTGGCCACAATTCCAGAGGACATGCTTCCATGTTGATGGTGCTTGTTTTAAAAAAAGTGTGTTAATTAAATTTGTGATTGAACTCCTTGGGGGAGAATTGCATGTCTTCTCTGTTTTACTTGCATTCTGCCATATATTTCATGTTATAGCAGTCTCAGATGTTGCTCGTTTTAAGAACAAAAACAACGAAGAGTTTTGTGGCACCTTAAAGACTAACAAATGTATTAGAGCATAAGCGCTAATGAGCCACTTCTTCAGATGTATGGAGTGAAAGTTACAGTAGGCAGGCATAAATATACAGCACAAGAAAAGATGGAAGTTGCCTTACCAAGTGGAGGATCAATGATTCAATCAGGGTGGATGTGTCCTATTCCCAATCGTTGACAAGAAGGTGTGAATGTCAACAGAGTAAAAATTACTTTTTGTAGTGCTAATGATGCCAATTTCATCAGGGTGGATGGCCCATACTCAACAGTTGATGGGAGATTACTTCCTGTAGTGACCCAGCCATTCTCAGTCTTTATTCAGGCCTAATTTGATGGACTCAAGTTTACAAATAAATTCCAGTTCTGCAGATTCTCGTTAAAGTCTGTTTTTGAAGTTTTTTTGTTGAATTGCCACTTTTAAGTCTGAAATTAAGTGTCCAGGGAGGTTAAAATGCTCTCCCACTGGTTTCTGAATGTTATAATTGTTGACGTCTGTACTGTGTCCATTTATTCTTTTGCGGAGAGACTGTCCAGTTTGGCCAATCTACATGGCAGAGGGGCATTGCTGGCAAATGATGGCACAGATCACATTAGTAGATGTGCAAGTGAACGAGCACCTTATGGTGTGGTTGATGTGGTTAGGTCCTGTCATGGTGTCACCTGAATAGATATGTGGACAGAGTTGGCAATGGGGTTTGTTGCAAGGGATGGTTTCTGGGTTGGTGTTTCTGTTGTGTATTGTGCGGTTGCTGGTGAGTATTTGCCTCACTGCAGATTTGACAAAATGCAAAGAAGGTACCAATGTGAGATTTCTAAAGATAGCTACGGCACTCGACCCAAGGTTCAAGAATCTGAAGTGCCTTCCAAAATCTGAGAGGGACGAGGTGTGGAACATCCTTTCAGAAGAGTTAAAAGAGCAACTCTCCAATGCAGAAACTTCAGAACCCGAACCACCAAAAAAGAAAATCAACCTTCTACTGGTGTCATCTGACTCAGATAATGAAAATGAACGTGCGTCAGTCCACACTGCTTTGGATTGTTATTGAGCAGAACCTGTCATCAGCATGGACGCATGTCCTCTGGAATGGTGGTTGAAGCATGAAGGGACATATGAATTTTTAATGCATCTGGCACGTAAATATCTTGTGATGCTGGCTACAACAGTGCCATGTGAACACCTGTCCTTACTTTTAGGTGACATTGTAAAACAAGAAGATGGCAGCATTATCTCCTGCAAATGTAAACAAACTTGTTTGAGCGATTGGATAAACAAGAAGTAGGACTGAGTGGACTTTTAGGCGCTAAAGTTTACATTGTTTTATTTTTGAGTGCAGTTATTTTTTGTACATAATTCTACATTTGTAA
This sequence comes from Gopherus evgoodei, assembly GCF_007399415.2. NCBI lineage: Eukaryota > Metazoa > Chordata > Testudines > Testudinidae > Gopherus > Gopherus evgoodei. The sequence continues at coordinate 48,713,125 of NC_044322.1, forward strand.
GTTCAACTTTTATGATAAAGAGATTGCACTACAGTACTTAGGTGAATTGAAAAATACTATTTCTTTTGTTTTTTTTACAGTGCAAATATTTGTAATAAAAATAATATAAAGTGCGCACTGTACATTTTGTATTATGTGTTGTAACTGAAATCAATATATTTTAAAATGTAGAAAATATCCAAAAATATTTAAATAAATGATATTCTATTTTTAATCATGATTAATTTTTTAATCGCGCGATTAATCACAATTATTTTTTTTAATCGCTTGACAGACCTACTTAGTATTATATAGTACTTTATGAGTTCCAACATCACAAAGGAGCACTGGGGCAGAGGCAGAATCCAATTTTTCAGGGCAGCATTCAACTGCCTTCAACATGAGACCCTGCTTTCTTTTCATGTAGTTCCCTGTCTCATTCACCACACACCTTCCAACTTTGGCAATAAATGAAGCAGGAGACAACAGTTGCCTTCACTGCATAGTCCGGATTCATTTCCAGAGCAGGTCCAGCCTGTGCATTGAATAAGGTGGGTTCTGTGGAAAACACACTATATGATCCCCTAATTAAAGACTGTATCGTGTAACACATGCATAAGGAAGCCAAATTAATGTTGCACAGGCACTAGGCTAGAGTTAATCTCTAGCTCACTGTGGCTGCTCTCACTCAAGCTAACCTAGCTCAAGTGTAGTAACTGTGGAGCCACCTATTGCAATGAAGACAAGCCTCTGTGCTGTGCGCATAAGTATATGTAATGATAGTGAGCTGCTCAGACACTACAGTGACAGGGCAATAATGTATGTGATATAGGCAGACAGAGCGAGAACACTGCCACTGACCAGCCTCAGGGCAGGAAGAGAAAACTAGGAATAGAAATATCTCCTGTGGCAGATGCTAGTAACTTTGGGTGCCCAACTTGAGACAACTTAAAGGACCTGGTTTTCAGAAAATGCAGAGCACCCACTCTCTGAAAATCAAATCCCTTTAAAGGTACCTCAGACTGAGCATCCAACATGAAAGACAACCGAACTCATAAGTCACTTCTGAAAATTTAGGTGACAGTGTTTTATTGTTGCGGATTTTTTTTTAAAAAAACATGAATATTATAAAACTAAAATGCTGGCAAGTATTTCCATTTCTCCAATGTGCATTCACTGGAGACAAGCACTTTCAATGACAGCCAGTTGGCTGCACTCACTTCCAGAATCCCCAAATCAGGAGTTCCCATGCTTTTATGGGATTTCCTTCATCTTTTCAGATCCCTGAGATCCAGCACCCTCGAATCCTCCAGATCTTTTCGGTACTACAAAGTAAACAGATCAGAAGCCTCATGTCTATCTTTGAAGTTTGACTGCTTAAATTGGACCAATTTCTAGCAGATAATTGCACTGTGCTCTGGATTATTACTTGCTTTGATGTGGTATTTCCAGGAAACAATTTCATGTTGGTACACTGGATGACAATTCTATTACATACACTTATCCTAGTGACCTAATCTTGTTTACTCACTATTTTTTCTGTTAACAGAAGAGATAGTTGTATCCATTTCAACAGCTTTCATCTGTCTGTCTGCTTTAGGAGCTATGTATCATTGGACCTGTCCTGCAGTCCTGTGCTTAGGGCATTTCCCCTCCTTGGCATTTTCCTTTCAAGTTAGATGAATAGGGAAATGCAGAGAAATTAAAGGTTTCGGCTGGATCAGGATCCTCCATGGACAATTAGCTTTCTTCATTTGAGTAGATTCCTAATGTAAGGTTCTAGGATTTTTAATCAACACAGACAGATCTTCAAATCTGAACAGATGAGAACCATTAGTGTTTACCACATTTTCTTCTTGCTCTGGAGATCATTCCCTCTCTTCCCTTTTGGGCAGAAACTCACAGGAACTAGCTGCCTCAAATGAGAATTTTAACCATGAGAGGCCTAGCAATTGCTGTTTATGGATTTACACCACACTACTAGCGTATGTTCATATACAGTCTTTGTATTTATTTTCAGATGAACTGGAACTGGACGACTATCTCATTGCCACTGTTCAAAAAGAAATATTAACTATTTGGGGTTTCACAAAGCATCACAACATCCTAACTGTTCCAAAGGACAATATATAGAAAGGTGGGAGGCCGAGGAATGGCATCCCTGCATTTGGTCTTCAGATTTGCTGGTTTTTGTATCAAGCATATCAGATTTGTTACTTGGCTTGGGCCTTCACCATATTCAATCATTCAGTCTCAAGACTGGATTAGAAACAATTAAAATACTGTTTTGAGACTGGGAACTGGGTAGGGCCACTGAGAGTTGTATTCAGTTGGACCCTCATTTAAAAAAAAAAAAAGAAAAGGAAATGTAGTTTAGCTGATCATTGCTTAATGTAAGTCTTGGTCAGAAGCTTTCTGCTGCAACTAAATAAATTACAACCTGAAAAATCTTGAGTGTATCTTCAGCAGAGAATCGTCCGGTTCAATTTGGCTGTCTTATGTCCTCCAGCAGAAGCCATTCCAATGGAAGGGGGAAATCCATAACTGAACACTTCAGAGTTTGTTTGTTTTTTAAAATGCAGACTGCAATAGAGGCAGTTGTATACCAACAGGGCCATGTATGTTTATTGATTTTTCTGGATCCCAATCAGGAAAGGAGAGATTATTTAAAAGACTAGAATTCTCCTGGAAACTCTTGTAGTAGAGGTGGGTTGCTTATTTTTCTGTGGCAGAGCCAAATTTGTATCTCACATTTCTTCCCTGTTTCTGCTGTTGGACTGCCAATGCATCAGTGACCTATATCAAAACTTTTATAAGACTAAATGTCAACATCATTACTCATATATTGTTTTAGATTTTCTAAGTGCCATTCGGATTCTTAACTACTAAATCCTCAGACAACTAATGCCAGTTAGATAAGTTATTATTTCAGCTTTACGGAAGGGAAAACAAGACACAGAGGTTCAGCAACTCATCCAAGTGACTTAGTGGCAGAGACAGAAACATAATTCAGGAGTTCCTGGTTTCCAGTCCAATCTTCAGTCATTTCATGGCAAGTGCTGATTCAAGATTATGTGAACAAGAAAGAGGACCAGTCACAGAACAGAAGATCATTAGGCTCAAATCCACAAAGGCATTTAGGCTTCTAACTTTTGTTGATTTCAGCAGACGGTAGGAGCCTGTTTTAACTGAGCCTTAGGCCATGTCTACACCGTGTCAATGCAGCAGTGCCGCTGTAAGATCACTTGTGTAGCTTCTCTATGCCTGTGGGAGAGCTCTCCCATCGACATAATAAAACCGCCTACACAAGCGGCAGTAGCTATGTCAAAAGTGGTAGTGCAGACATAGCCCTGGAGCCTACGGGACAAGATCAGAGCTGGCATTGGGCATTAAAATGTCCCAATTACTCTGATTCCCTCAGAGAGAGAAGAAACAAAGAAGAAAGCAGTGGTCTATGAAGAGGGAGAAGGAAATCCAAAACTCCATGTTTTGTTTTATTTTGAGAAGGTTTGCTGGTCACAGAAGTGGCAGAAAGATATTGTTATGAGCTGGGTGAATCCTTATTGTGGGTTGAGTTAAACCCCCATTGAGACTGACAGGTGTGAACCCACTCTTCAATTAACATGTCTATGAGCATAAACTCCCATCTTTGGGCTTGGCTACACTTGCAAGTTACAGCGCAAAAAAGGAGCCCGGGCATACTAGCTCACTACTCGTCCACACTGCCAAGGCATGTAGAGCGCTCTGACTCCATGGCTACAGCACTGCTGGTACTCCACCTCAGGGAGAGGAATAATGTTTGTTGCGCCTTGGCTACAATGCCCAGGCATCAGTGTGAACAAGGTGTTGCATTACTGTGCTCTGATCGGCCTTTGAAAATGTACCATAATCTCCTAAAGTCAAGTGGCCACTCTTGTCATTGTTCTGAACTCCTGTAGGAATGCGGAAATGCCCTTTCAAAGCTCCATTTCTGACAGCTGGCATGCAAGCCGTTACTGTGGAATGCTGTGTGAGAGAGAGAGAGGCGGGGGTGGGGAAGGAGGGGAGGTCTGCTGCTGTCTGAACTTACAAGACATCATGCTGACATGCTCTCAGCCCCCCTAAAACCCCACTCTCTCTTCCCCCACAATACATACAACACACTCCCTGTCACAATCCACCCCACCTGTCCCATTTGAAAAGCACGTTGCAGTCACTTGCATGCTGAGATAGCTGCCCATAATGCACCACTCCCAATGCTGCTGCAAGTGCTGCAAATGTGGCCAAGCCAGCGCACTGGAAGCTGTCAGCGTGGACAGGCTGCAGCGCTTTCCCTACTGCGCTCTACGAAGGCTGTTTTAACTCAAAGCGCTCTAGGTCTGCAAGTGTAGCCATGCCCTAAGATACAAGGAGAGTGTGAATCCACCCAAAAGCTTTCGGCTGAGTATTGTTTTGGGTAGGTGTGTATAGGGGAGGGAGAGGAATGGCAGAAGTGATACAAGACTGAAAAAAGGCAAGGGGGGGGGCGAAAAAGCAAGAAGGCCAAGCAGTAACCTATGAACACCATGTGACTCTGGAAAAAGCTAGAAAGAATTTTGGGGGCTGTGGACTAAAGAGGCTTGGAGCTGTAAACTAAAACTGCTCCTTTTGTTCTGGGTTCCTCCTCCATTTGGAGAAGGAGGACTTTGTACATTCCTAGTAAATAAACAAGCCTGCATCAAAGAGAATATCAGAATCCATCAGCTTCTACTTCCAGCTGGAACATCCCCAGGGCCCCATAATGTGACAAGCCGCTTGGGTTGAAAAGGGGCCACACGGATGCCAAGAGCGGCATCCAGTTTCCAAGGACAGAGAGAGACTCTGAGCTAGATTCCTGTTAAACCAAGATGGAACAAATAAAGGAGATGCTTGCAGAATCAAAAATGGCCAGTGGGATTGTAAACAAGACATAAAACCAGAGCTGGAGTTTTCACAAAGGAATTTAAAACAAGACCTGGAAGCTTCACAAAACAAATTACAGCAGCATCTGGAGGATTCCCAGAAAGGGCTGAGGGCTGTCAAATCTCTGTTGGAGCAACAACTGCAAAAACTCCAGCAATCTGGGATGTCCAGATGCCAAGCTCCCAGGGAGGAAAAGCAAGACAGATCAAGGAGGTGACCAGCAACCTGGCTGCCACAAACCAGAAGTTTCCACTAATTACTGGCGACTTGGCAAGTTTTACCCAATTTGGAACTTGCTAACAGAGATGAGCTGCAGCAAGAAGCAGCCTTGTGTGTCTTCCTGGAGAAGGGGTGGGCAGATTGAAATTCTGATGGGGATGTGCCCCTCTCCAAGGCAAAAAGACACCTAAAATGCTCATCATTGAGCAGAATAGTTGCATCACAGGAGGGGCAAGTTTTGAACTCCAGGGATTTTGTTTCAGGTACAGCAGTTAAATCTTGGTACCAGAGAAGCCTCTAAGGACACTTAAAAAAAAAAGTATTGGTTTTAAAGCTAGCAGGTGTAAGAGAAAAATGACAAGTATACTAATGACGTTATCTACGATTAATTTATATACACGAGTAGGCAAAGTCACAAATGTACAGACACTGCGGGGGTTCTGTCTTACTGCCACAGGCGATCAGAAGGAACTGATGGGATGGACCTGCTCTGCTCTTTCTGGCCTCAGCAGGGGGACATGAGGGCATACAGAGCACAGGCATGGCCCCAATGGACACTGCTGGCCAAAATAATTCAGTCGTGTGTATGGAGCACATGTGCACTTCACCAGAAGTGGAATACATGTGGGCAATCACTTGAAAAAGAACCTTAGATTTATCCTAGATTTAACTGGCAAAAGTTCCCAGAAACACAGAATCAGACTGGACTGGTTTCCTTAACCAGAGGAAAAAAGCAACAGAGGAAACGTTAGCAGTGCTATCTAAATGTATAGCTCAGCTAGTTAGCGTATTGTCTATCTCCACCTGCTTTTTAGTGATAGAAGAACCAGCAGCAAGGCACCAATAATTATTTTTTTTAGTGACATTTCAATGGCAATATTCTCAGTTGCCAGATGTTCTGATAAATACAAATGAAAACACATGCTTCTAAGTTAGAGCAAAGTTTTGTTTTTAATGATGGGTTCCATGTAGGCCAAGTGAATAACCTTTGTAAAGCTACCCTCTTTCCAGTGAAGAGCCGGTGCCTCATCTACTGCTTCAGAAAGAATCCAAGCAGGTGGTTTTACATTCATGTTGGTTAGGTACATAGACAGATACAATGGACAGACAGACTTTTCTAGTTCTAGACCATGGACATTCTTCCAAGCTCTGTTCCTTACCAATAAGAGAGAATTTGCTCTTACCTTTACCTATGTGTCGCCTGGTATTTTCTATAGTAGAATTCCTGTTGACATTAGAGAGCAGTCCAAGACAGAATCGGTTCTTGTTATTTGAAGGATCCGTGAATCCATCTATAAGAATACTCCGAGAAGAAGCCTGGAAAGTCTCCCCTACTCGGTTGTTGAGTTCATAGTAGGCAACTGAGCACCAGTGCTGGGGTTCCTCATAGCAAACAGGTCGAAAGTCTGTAGGAGATAAAATAAATCAGATGCCTAGGTCACAGTAATGCTTGTTTTTCTGTCCAAACTCTCAGACCATGATCTCATTCCAGTCAGTCACTTTTCATCAGAGGCAGTCTCAACAGCAGGTTCTATTTCTTCTTAGTTTGCTGACTAGCGCTTCCAAAGGGAGAACGTTAGAGAACTTGAGCAGGTGTTTAACTGGAAGCATGTGAGTAGTCCCAGTGAGACAGCTCTTATGCTTAAAGTAGAGCATGTGCTTAAAATTCTTTATTGCACAGGTTGAGTTAGCTTTGCAGTGCCCGGACAGTTATGTGCACTGTATCTGACAAACAACAGGAGCCAGGAATGAGCAAACTGGTTCAGTTTTACAATAAAAAGTGAGCTAAGCCTTCATGCAATGTGTGACTAAACCTAATGCCAAGCAAGGAGGTTTTGCATTATCATCCCTCTGTCTTATTTCTTATTTTTCATTTTCACATCCCTCAGGATGGCCTGCTACCACCTGAGAGGACAGGCAGAAATGCCAAAATGCCACACGAAAGGCCGTTCTTGCTGGAACCCCACATTTTGCAGACTCAAAGTCTGAATAAAGATCCATCTGGGTGCTTATTTGAACTGCATCTTATTTGTCCCATGAGCATTAATTAACCTCTCCCTCTGCCATGGGCAATGTGAGACCCAAAAAGCAGTGAAACTCACTCCTGCTGTGAAATGTACAATATGTTTCCAACTGAGAGTAGCTAGGCAAGTGGCCAGCAGGGATCAATGATGTCCTTAATGTTTCTGGGAGTATTTATTTGTAGTGGGGGAGGGGAGAGGAAAGATGACTGGAAACTTGGTGGCTGTAACATGGGTTTGATATGTACTGTGACAGACCCAGGACAGTGGGGTACAGGAGTCTGGTAGAGGGCAAATATACTGGTCACTGGATGAGTAGTTTTCTTTTCCCTGAGTGACCAAAGCAGGGGCTGCACTAGAGTAATCAGGAACCTGCTAGAACCAATTAAGGCAGACAGGCTGATTAGAACACCTGCAGCCAATCAAGGCAGGCTAATCAGGGCACCTGGGTTTAAAAAGGAGCTCACTCCAGTCAGGGAGGGGGGAGTCAGAGGAGAGGAAGTGCGTTTGAGGAGCTGGGAGCAAGAGGCGCAAGGAGCTGAAAGTGAGAGGGTGTGCTGCTGGAGGACTAAGGTGTACAAGTGTTATCAGACACCAGGAGGAAGGTCCTGTGGTGAGGATAAAGAGGTGTTTGGAGGAGGCCATGGAGAAGTAGCCCAGGGAGGTGTAGTTGTCATGCAGCTGTTACAGGAGGCACTATAGACAGCTGCAATCCACAGGGCCCTGGGCTGGAACCCGGAGCAGAGGGCGGGCCCAGGTTTCCCCCAAACCTCACAACTCCTGATCAGACACAGGAGGAGTTGACCCAGACTGTGGGGAAGATCACGGAGGTGAGCAAATCTGCCAATAAGCGCAGGACCCACCAAGGTAGAGGAGGAACTTTGTCACAACACCCACACGTTCCTAGCACGGTTACCTTCATCCTCTCTCCTTCAGTTGTCTGCTATATGCACTTGTTACTTATTGTCTTAATTGAGATTGTAAGCTTTTGGGGGCAGGGACTGTCCTTTAACATGTGTTTACACAGTGAGCATCTGTGCAGTACAAGAAGCATTTGTAACAACTGCACTCAGAGCAGGCCATAGGAAACCAGAGCAGAGGGACTCCTCATACCATAGATTCCATGGGGCACTGCTCCAGGGTGGTTGTCTCTGAGACAGGTGGCTAAGGGAAGAGCAAGTCAGTAGGTCTGCAAGCTGAGGTCTGTAGTCACTACTGCAGCCCAGAGGCCATAGAAAGAGGAAGTTACTCACCTTCTGCAGTAATGATGGTTCTTCAAGATGTGTTCCCCCTACGGGTGCACCACAGCAGGTGCATTTGTGACCCTGTGGCTCTAATTGGAGATTTTAGGTATGTTCAGCTCGCAAATGCACTCTCCCTCCCTCGTGGTCTGCCTCGAGGCTTTCTAGCACAGCGTAGGCAACCCCCCCTCAGTTCCTTCTCTACCACAGAGCCCCATATTGAGAACTCTGACGTACAGGGGAGAAGGGCAGGTTGTAAAGTACCCACAGGGACAAACCCCTCGAAGAGCCTCAGTTACTGCACAAGGTAACTTTTTATTGTTTGAATAGTGTCCCTATTGGTGCTTCAACATTGGTGAATTCACAGCAGTATCCCCCATGGAGGGCTGGGGCTTTGGAGTGGAGTCTGTTACTACGGAGAGTACTGAGGAGCTGAAGATGACGTTAGAGGCTGAATCTCCAGCGATCACATAATGTTCTGTGCAAGTGCGGGCAGAGGCCCAAGTTGCTACTCTGCAGATTTCCAAGATAGAGACATCTTTAAAGAGTGCAACCGAGGTAGAAATTGACCTTGTGGAGTGCCAACGGACTCTGTACGGAGGCAACAGGTTGAGTCCTTGATAACAGAGATTAATGCAACCCAAGACCCTTTTGGGTAGTCTTTGAGCCAATATCATGGAGCCTTTGTGTCCTTCTGCGAATGAAAGAAAGACCTCAGTCATTAGGGAGAAACTTAGGATGCAGCCTCAGGGTTACTTTGTCTTTAAAAAAGACCATGAATAGGGGGTGTACCATCAGGACCGCAATTTCTCCTATGCACCTACCTGAGGTGATGGCAATTAGAAATGCTGTCTTCATGGACAGGTGAAAGAGAGAGCAAGTTGCCATGGGCTCAGAGGGAGGTCTAATTCTAGGTTAAGACCCCAGGTCAGAGAGGGTGGTCTCGTATGCAGGAAGAGGTTACCAACGCCGTAAGGAATCTATGCATCAGCGGGTGAGTGAACACTGAGTATCCATCTATTTGATGGTGGAACGCTGTTACAACTGCAAAATGTACCTGAAGAGAGTGGAGCGAGAGTTTTGACCTCTTGAGGTCTAAAACCAGAGAGAGAGAGAGGACAAGGCCTGGTATATGTGCTTAGAATGACACCAAATTTGTAATTGCTTCCATTTTTGTAGGTAAGTCTGTTAAGTGGTTAACTTTTGGCTGTATAGCAACACATTTTTCATCTCGTCAGAGCACTCTACCTCTTAGTCTTGGAACCACGAAGGAGTCAGCCACGGAGGTAGAGGATCTGCAGATTGAGGTGAAGGATCATCCTATTGTTTTGAGAGAGCAACTGAGGAATGGGCCAAAGGGGAACTGGAGGGCATAGCGTCATGTGTGTCTGGTAAGGGAATCAGACTTGTCTTGTCCAGAAGGGGACAATCAGAATAATTCTCACTTTGTCTCATCGGATTTTCAACAGGACTTTAGATAGAGAGGGAATGGGGGAAAGGCATACAAAAGGTCCCTGTCCCATAGGAGGATGAGTGCATTTCCCAGTGAATGTGTTCCCAGTCCAGCCCTGGAGTAGTAGCGAGGACATTTCTTGTTTCAGTATGTAGTGAAAAGATCTGTAGTCAAGGTTCCCCAAAGGGTGAATATGTAGCAAAGCACCTCTGAGTTCAGTTCCCATTTGAAGTCATGAGAACAGTTCCAATCGACTGTCAGCTGTCGCAGTCTGCAGATACAGAGCTGAGATAAGCACATTGTGATGGATGCACCAATTCCAAAGTTTGAGTGCTTCCATGCAGATGGAGAAAGATCTGGCGACCCCTTGGTTTTTTATGTAAAACATACAGTCATATTGTCCATTATGACCTTTGTGTGGGTATTTTTGATGAATGGCAGAAAGTGTGCACAGGCGTTCCTGAATGCTGTTACCGCCAAAGAATTGATATGGAGGGCCGCTCCTGTGGAAGACCACTTGCCCTGAACCTTTTGGTCATATAGGTGGGCTCCCAAGTCTATTAGGGAAGCATCTGTTGTTAGAGTCAGCAGTGGTGGTGGTTGCACAAATCGAACACCTGCTCGAAAGTTGGATGGGACTTTCCATCTGTCCAGAGGGTATTTTCCTATGCAGGGCACTGATAGCAGTTTGGTTAGTCTCTCCCTGTTTGGAGAATTGATTGAACTGAGCCACATCTGAAGACACTTCATGAACATCTGGGTATTTGAAGTGACAAAGGTTCACGTTGTCCTATGACCTAGCAGCTGCAGAAAGCTCCTGGCTGATGTCTAGGGGCTGGACTGGACTGTCCCTATGAGACTCGTGAAGGTGGAGATGTGGAAGTCGCCATCTTGTAGGTCGAGGGCTGCAACCCAATCTCCTTACTCCAGAGCTGGAATAATGGCTGCTAGGGTGATCATCTGGAACTTTTGTACCTTCACGTATTTGTTTAGTGCCTTTAGATCTAGAATGGGCCTCTACCCTCCCTTCACCTTGGGGAATCAGGAAATAACAAGTAGAACTTCTTGCCTCTGAGTTGTGTAATGACTGGTTCTATGGCCCCTAAGTGTAATACATCTATTTTTGGGCTGAAGTAGGTTCTCATGAAAAGGGTCCATGAAGAGGGAAAGGGAATTAAATGACATAACCCTTTGAAATAATCTCCAAGACCCAGCTGTCGGAGGTGATATTGTCCCAACTGCTGTGAAAGAGGGCTAGGCGACTTCCAAAGGGACATGACAGGCAGAAGGCATCTGATGTTGCAAGAAATAGCTATTTGGACCCTCAACCAACCCGTTAAAAGTGTTCAGCAGAGGAGGGCAGAGAGGATGTGGACTGGGATGCTGACTGCTTCCGCTTTTGTACTGTAGGCTTTTTGTGCTGCGGTTTGTAATCGTGCTGTGATGGTGGGTACTGAGGAGGTCATGACCTCTGCTGTGGTTGAAAGCTGTATCTTCTCTTTTGTCCTGCAGTGTAGATTCCCAGAGCACATAACGTGGCCCAGGAATCCTTCAGGGTGTACAGAGAGGAATACATCTTATTCACAATGAGCTTGTGCCTTTCAACCATGAGATCTTTCACTGTTGTCTGCACTCCTTTGGGCAACCCTGGAAAGGAGTAACCAGGAAGCCAGCATCATTACCACTGCCATGGAGACTGAGGAGACTGCTGTATCGGCTGTATCCAGTGCTGTCTGTAGCACAGTTCTAGCTACTAACTGGCCCTCTCTGCCAATGGCCTGAAACCGCTCCTTTTGCACCTCTGGTAGATGATCCACAACTACACTGAGTTTCATATAATTAATAAAATCATATTTGGCGATGGCAGCTTGGTAGTTCGTGACTCTAAACTGCAATGTCGCTGATGAATGTGCCTTCCTCCAAAAGAGATCTAGTCTCTTCCAATGCCAATTGTGTGGGGTCGACTTTGCGTGATGTTGTTTGCCACGTGCATTAATCACATCTGCTACAATTGAGTTGGGTTGCAGATTTAAAACAAAAAGTCTGCCTCTTTGGGAGGGATGTAGTACTTCTTGTCAGCTTTCTCGCAGGTTGGTGCAATGAAGGCTGGTCTGCCAGATGACTCACAGGATCTAGAATAACCTTGTTAATTGGGAAGGCAATTCTGGATGAAGAGGCAGTGTGCAGAATATTCACCGGTTTGCAAAGTGTCTGTCACCTCCTGCAGGTGAACTTAAGGCTCATCTGCCACCCTCTTGGTCTTAAAATCATCACCAAGTGATGGAGGGGTGGGGGTTCAATACAGCCTCGTCTGGTGAAGATGAGAAGAAGATTTCAGGAGGGGTAGCTTCTCCTTCAAGTCCTTCTTCCTGTCTTCCAAAGCTTCCTCCTCCACTGGCTCAGAGGCTCTGGACAGAGAGGCCGGAAGGGACCATTTGGTGGATTCTCTCTGAGACACAATGGACACCCTTGACATGTGGGATGTGTATGTTGCCCAAGGATCCTAACACAGCCATAGGCAAGGGAAAGGCATGGATGGCAGAGAAGCCCAAGGGGCCCATAGCACATTCATGGGTCAGCTTGATGGAATTGAGGACCCTTGTATTGTGATGGCAGGCCACAGTGAGAAGCTAGGGAAATGACATCCTCCTGGTCACTGTCAGGCTCATCACTGGGTAAGGGTAGCGTTGACAGAGATATTAGTGGCATACAGCCCGGTACTGAGGACGATTTCGGACACCGGGATGTGCTCGGTCCCGGGGTCCTGATACTGAATAATGGTGATTATGTTTCTTCAACCAACCATCAGGTCGCTAAGGTACTGTAACTCTTGCAGTATTGTTGGCTCACTTGGTATCACAGAGAGTGTCTGCGGTGTGTTTCTGGTACCGATGGTTGCGAAGATGCAGAGCACTCCCTAGATGTGAATTTTGTCACATTTGGTAACACAGGTTTACTTGCTGCCACTCCTTTAGAGGCAATACGGTACTTGTCTTTCTTCTCTAGGCAGTGCGACTGAGCTCACAGTGGAGGCACCCAGATGGTTCTGGGTATAGTACTTTGGAGCCACCAGTACCAAGGTGGCTGATCGCACTGAGGAATCCCTCTGAAAGGCCAACTGTGCTTGGAGCCCTTTTTCCTCGAGCCTTTATGGGGGGAGTCTGCTGGTTTTTCTGCAGATCTACTCCCTCTGAAGTTGAAGGCTCCAGGGAGGATCTGGGGCCAGCATCAGAGTCCCCTGGCAGCTGAAGTGCCTTCTCCATAACTTCAGCTCCTAGTTCTTGCAAGACCTCAGCTTTAGCTGGTGGCAGAGGGAGCACTTCTGAGGGATATGGGACTTTCCCAGGCACCAGACACAGTGAGAGTGTCTGTCCATTACAGAAAATCGACTCCTTACAGGAGGAACCTCTTGAAGCTGGTAGAACCAGCCATGCCCCAGGGAGGTAGGAGCTATCACCCTCTAGCAGTGAAGAATGCAGAAAAAAGATGTTCTGTCCTTTTCTTTTCTCTCTTTTTTTTTTTTTTTTTTTTAAACCAAGAGAAGTTAGAATAACCTCTAAACACTCCTAGGGTGTGGGGAGGGACAAGGAGGATCCTCCCAAAAGGGCTGGAAACGTAAACTAAAGTTCTTTTTCTTCTTTTAGCCCAGTGGGGTAAACAGAAGCATTAACTATTAAGAACAAAAGAACTAAAAACAACTACTTATGCTAAAGATGCAGAGAAAAAAAAAAGACAACTGCTCGCTCAGTTGGAGGCCAAAGGTGGTCAATCAGGAACTGAAGGGAATTCGCCCACGCAGCACTAGATAGCTTTGAGGCAGATCACATGCGCGCAGGCTGAACAGACACAGCTACCTAAAGTCTCTGATTAGAGGTGCAGGGACACAGATACACCTACAGTTGAGAACTCATAGGGACACTAGTCGAAGAAGAATAGCTGCAAAGTAGCTGTAAAGCCTTTAGCATGGGGATGAGGGCTTCCAACTCTCCCAGCTCTCACTAGGTCTCCCACACAGAGCATGGGGAGGAAGATCTGACCTTCTGTACAGCTCTTTCTGTGCACCAGTGACACTACTTATTATTCAGAAAATATAAGTATGTATTACAGCAATGTGACATTAACAAAAAACAGATGGAAATACCAAAGCCTCTAAACAGAATGCTTTACGGTGGATAAGTAACTCACCCAAAATTGACGTTGATAAAGAAATCGATCCTGATTTTAACTAAACTCTTGCTGCGTTACACATTCCTCCCTACCCTCATCCCTTATTTGATCTTCGTCACTACAACCTGGATAATGGTGTTTGTTTTCATTAATACTTCTTACTTTTGTGACCCCACAGATGCAAATAAAATCAGAATCTTTTGTCCTGGTACCTAAGTCACTGAATTCTTAAATCCCTCTCTTGCTACTGAATGACAAGCCTAGGCTGCCTCCTTAACCTGAGATCTGGCAAAGCCTACTGTTACAGATCTGCCTTGTCCTCTGATCTGGAGGTCATCAGCAAAGCCGGTTCCTTAGGTTCCGTAGGCGACTACTCACCTCACCTGCACAGGCTCAGGGAAGAAGGGCGTTTCTTGTGGACAGTCCTCGGCAGGGATCTGTCCTTGTGCCCATGAGGAGAGCCCTCTACTCTCATGGGGAGCCCTACAAGAAGAGTCCTTGGGCTTATATGTCAAAGGCTCCACTCCAAAGCATGTGCTTGCAGGGGCACAAATGAGGGCCACCTAGACTTTCCCCTCAGGTGCTTCCATAGGTGAAGCTCACAGGCTTTTCGAGTTCTGGGTGGGAAGGAGCGACAGATCCTGCACTTTCCAGAGATATGTGCCTCACCTAGACAATACAGGCACTGCTGATGTTCAATCTGATGGAAAAGGAGCAAGGGCAGGAAATGCAATTCTTGAATCCTGGGAATCTGAGCATAGTCCCCGAGCAGGGGAGGAGGTTCCCCAACCAAGGAAAAGAAATACTTTATACTAACTACAAATTTAACTACTAGTTACTAAGTTAAAATATATATCTATTTACAAACATTTTCTTTCTTTGCAGGTTATACAACTGAGTGACTGAGTACATGAGTCTAACTCAGACTATGTAGGAGTAGGAAGGAACTAGAGAGGCCAGGTCAAGAGTACAAGGAGATCTACTGTGCATGTATGGGCCAACGGACACTGCTCTGAAAAATTTCCAGACTCGAGTGCACGGTGCAAATGCATACCCACATGTGGAATACACATAAGGACCAGCACTCGAAAAAGAATAGGCCTTCCTGCTCTGAAGAATATATAATAATTCTTTGGCTAAGAATTTTTCCCTGGGAAGCAGTACAAATACTTGTATATTTTCAGTTTCTCCAGCAGCAGATTTACCTCCATTGGGCAATGATAGCACTAACTGATTGTCAGCTGTTGCATCCACTGATCGTCCATTTTGGTTTCCTGGTGTTTCTCTTGCATTGTAAGGTGGGGGTGTTTCAACTAAAAAAACAGAAAGACACTGAGATCAGCAAGTTGTTAAATTCTACCCAGGTCTGCCTGGGAACTATTCAACTCTACTTCAGCATAGTTTTAACTAGAGAAGGGTCCAAAACAGAACCCGAGTCTGAATCCCTGCCCTCCTCAAACTCCAGGTCAAACCCCTGGAGATGCACCTGTCCCTATGGTTTAGACTCTGTGTCAGGTCCAAAGGCAGACGAGTCCCAATTTCCAAATACAGATTGGATGTGGCCCAAGATGACAGGAATTTCAGCTTTGATTTTGGCACTGGTTAGTCTGCACCCAGACCCAGTTTTGCCTCAAACCCAAACTCCATGGAAAGAGACTGGCATCCATCTTACGGGTGGAGTTCCATAAGTGGGCTCCCTGAACCCAGACCGCTTCACATGGAATCCTGGGGAGGATGCAGAGCAAAGACACACTAGCTAACCTCAACTGCCTTGACAGGGGGAGAGAGAGCCGCACACAGGCCTAGACTAATATACAGTCAGCAAGACCTGGAAATGAATCAGATGGATTACAGGCAGAATGTGGAAGCCAGGCATTGCTACCTGCCTTGCCCTATGCCATGAAGCAAATGAGAGTCATTGCCTTCTGCAGCCATTGTAGCTTCTGGATCAGATTCAAGCAAAGACCAAACAGGACCGAATTACAATAGTCTAACCAGGAGGTGAGGGACGTGGGTATAGCTGTAGTGAATTCTGCATTAGACAGAACTGGGCAATTTCCAGGTCTAGTGATAGCCACTGTGAAGTAGTGTTGTACTAGGAGTTTCCATTCTGGAAAGCAATGCAGAATGACCCCTATTTTCCTGACCTCCCTCGCCCAGTGCATAACAGAGATGCATAAAGCATCCACAACCACTTCAAAATGGGAGGTGCCAGAAACATGACATAAGCTTTATCGGGACTGAGTTTCATCTAAACAAATCTGTCTGCAAGACAACCAAGAGATAGTTAAAGCAGGACAACAGGAAAGGAGGCACAGAGGTAAAAGTCACTAGTATCACTCCATATCCCAGTCCGTACCCCTATCTCCAATCAGACTCATACATGTTCAACAAGATAAGGAACAGAACAGAGCATAGCAGGGAAACTGGACAAAGATGAGCACTCTTAGCTTTTGGGAATTCTCTTCTACAAGGCAGCTCAGTCACAAAAGAGTCATGACAACACCCATATCTACCATGGACCACAGCTAGGCTACCAACACCTCGTGATAGGTCGAACATAATTAGCAGGGAGCAGACGCCCTAGTCCCTTACTGGCAGATCTTCCACCATATTAATCAGAACTCTCTGGGTCATGAAATGGTCTGGTTCTAGATGTACAAAGATGTATTTAAACAAAAATGGTCTAATCCAGGTGGGATTAACCCGATCCCCACTGTCTCAATAACCGCTCTCACAAATGGAGGTGCAGAGGCCGGCCAGTAATTTGCAGAATGAATATTTTAGAACAGAGGCTGCAGCTCCACACATGTATGTGCAGAGGGAGTCTGGTCTCTCAAACGTTTGATCATCTCCACTAGTACCTTCCCTCTAGCCTTAACCAACCAAGATAATCTATGGCACTGGCAGCTGGCTACCAATGACAGTAGTGACCTTCCAGAAAACACCATCGTAGCCACCATGGATGTAGAGGCTCTCTACACAAACATCCCACACACAGATGGAATACAAGCTGTCAGGAACAGTATCCCTGATGATGCCACAGCACAACTGGCTGCTGAGCTCTGTGTCTTTATCCTCACACACAACTATTTCAAATTTGATGACAATATATATCTCCAGATCAGTGGCACCGCTATGGGCACCCGCATGGCCCCACAATATGCCAATATTTTTATGGCCGACCTGGAACAACACTTCCTCAGCTCTTGTCCACTCACTCCCCTTTCTCTACCTACGCTACATTGATGACATCTTCATCATCTGGACCAATGGGAAGGAGACTCTGGAAAAATTCCACTACGATTTCAACAGCTTCCACCCCACCACCAACCTCAGCCTGGTCCAATCTACACAGAAGGTCCACTTCCTAGATACCACGGTGCAAATAAGTGATGGTCACATTAATACTACCCTATACCGAAAACCTACCGACCGCTGTGCCTACCTTCATGCCTCCAGCTTCCATCCCGGGCACATCACACGATCCATTGTCTACAGCCAAGCACTGAGGTACAACCGCATCTGCTCTAACCCCTCAGACAGAGACCAACACCTACAAAATCTCCACCAAGCATTCTCAAAACTACAATACCCGCACGAGGAAATAAGGAAACAGATCAACAGAGCCAAACGTGTACCCAGAAGCCTCCTCCTGCAAGACAAGCCCAAGAAAGAAACCAACAGGACTCCACCGACCATCACATACAGTCCCCAGCTAAAACCCCTCCAACGCATCATCAGGGATCTACATCCCATCCTGGACAATGACCCCACACTTTTACAGGCCTTGGGTGGCAGGCCAGTCCTCGCCCACAGACAACCTGCCAACCTGAAACATATTCTCACCAGTAACTGCACACCGCACCATAGTAACTCTAGCTCAGGAACCAATCCATGCAACAAACCTCGATGCCAACTCTGCCCACATATCTACACCAGTGACACCATCACAGGACCTAACCAGATCAGCCACACCATCACCGGTTCATTCACCTGCATGTCCACCAATGTAATATATGCCATCATATGCCAGCAATGCCCCTCTGCTATGTACATCGGCCAAACTGGACAGTCGCTATGGAAAAGGATAAATGGACACAAATCAGATATTAGGAATGGCAATATACAAAAACCTGTAGAAGAACACTTCAACCTCCCTGGCCACACTATAGCAGACCTTAAGGGCAAAAAAACTACAGGATCAGACTTAGCAAAGAGAAACTGCTGAGCTTCAGTTCATCTGCAAATTTGACACCATCTGCTCAGGATTAAACAAAGACTGTGAATGGCTTGCCAACTACAGAACCAGCTTCTCCTCCCTTGGTTTTCACACCTCAACTGCTAGAACAGGGCCTCATCCTCCCTGATTGAACTAACCTCGTTATCTCTAGCTTGCTTGCATATATATACCTGCCCCTGGAAATTTCCATTACATGCATCTGACGAAGTGGGTATTCCCCCACGAAAGCTCACGCTCCAAAACATCTGTTAGTCTAGTCTATATAGGGTGCCACAGGATTCTTTGCTGCTTTTACAGATCCAACTAACACGGCTACCCCTATGATACTAGAAACAGGAAAGCATCCTCCATTCTAATATATGCCAAGATGGAATAGAGTGCGTTGGAAAGCTGAAATAAAGACCTTGTTTTCATGTTAGAAAACACAGATGTAGACCTCGATCCTGCAAACACTTAAGCATAGGAGTCAATTTATTCATGGGAGTAGTAACTTAATGGGACTACAAACAAGTAAAGTTGCACAGGTCTTTACATGTTTGCAGGACTAATCAAAGTATTTAGGTTGAAATTCACCCCTGTGCAGAGAGACAGCAAAAGACATCTATGTCGACCTGGCTTGATGTGAGTCATTAGGCATGGGTGAGAGTTGATTTATTTGGAGATAGGATTAGAGAGGTAAATGGATCAGCAGGCTGAAAACAGCATGTCTGCACCGGCTAAGGTAAATGGGAAAACACCCAGGGAACCATTTACAATGGACAAGCTAAGTCGGAAACATAAAGATGGGGTAAAGAATAAGTTGTACATGCACAGAGCATGCTGTACAGGGATTGGTTCCTACAAAGTGACCAAGCCAATCCCCAAATGTGATGCAATGTATAGTAAATGCAATGTAATTTGTAAATGTATATAAAGGAAAGTTGCAGTGTAACTTTGGATGTGTTGTACGCCCTATACCAGGGGGTGGAAACCTTCGGCACAAGGCGCATGAGAGTAATCCGCTGGCAGGCTGCGAGACATTTTGTTTACGTTGACCATCCACAGGCACAGCGCCGCCACAAATGCCGACGGTTTCCAATCCCTGCCCTATACCAACCCTCTACACTTGAATCTGATCAATTTAGCATAGCTTTGCTGTATGACAAAAAAAAAAAAAAGAACCTGAGTGACCAGACTGGAGTCGAACTGAGTTCTCGGGGAACCCCAACACTGTGCACCACTTAAACCCTATTTAATTCCCATGAGGGCTTAAGTGGGAATTAAGTGGTACATAGGCACTGCGCCTCCGCACAGTGTATATAATTCACATATAGTGGATAAATACAGACTAACTTGTAAAGTGACCACGGAACTGGCAAAACAGCAAGAATTACAGTATCCAGATTGATGTCATTATTATGTATATTTCAGCAGTGCCCAGGACCAGGGCTCCTGTCATAAACAGATAGTTAAGGGTTAATAGAACAGGAGTACTTCATGTCTCTTTTGACTGCAAAGGGTTAACAAGTTCAGCGAGCCTGGCTGTCACCTGACCAGAGGACCAATCAGGGGACAGGATACTTTCAAATCCTGAGGGAGGGAAGTTTTTGTGTGTGCTGTTAGTGTTTGTGGTTGTTCTGAGAGTGACCAGACGTGCAACCAGGTTTCTCTCCAATCTCTTTGATACACTCTCTTATATGTCCAGAATAGTGAGTACTAGGTAAATAAGGCGAGTTAGGCTTATGTTTCTTTTCTTTATTTGCAAATGTGTATTTGGCTGGAAGGAGTTCAAATGTGTATTTTGCTGAAAGGATTTTAATTTGTACTTGTATACTTAGGCTGGGAGGGTATTCCCAGTGTCTATAGCTGAAAGACCCTGTAACATATTCCATCTTAAATTTACAAAGATAATTTTACTGTTTTTCTTTCTTTAATTAAAAGCTTTTCTTGTTTAAGAACCTGATTTTTTTTTATTCTGGTGAGACCCCAGGGGACTGGGTCTGGATCCACTAGGGAATTGGTGGGGAGAAAGGAGGGAAGGGAGAGAGAAAGGGTTAATTTTCTCTCTGTGTTAGGATTACTTTCTCTCTCAGGGAGAGTCTGGGAGGGGGAGAGAGAAGGAGGGGGGGAAGGTGAATTTTCCTCTCTGTTTTGAGATTCAAGGAGTTTGAATCACAGTGATCTTCCAGGGTAACCCAGGGAGCGGAAGTCTGGGAGAGGCAACGGTGAGGGAAAGGGTTTACTTTCCTTGTGCTGAGATCCAGAGGGACTGGGTCTTGGGGGTCCCCGGGCAAGGTTTTGGGGGGACCAGAGTGTACCAGGGCACTGAATTCCTGTTGGTGGCAGCGCTACAAGTACTAAGCTGGTAATTGAGCTTAGAGGAATTCATGCTGGTACCCCATCTTTTGGACGCTAAGGTTCAGAGTGGGGATCTATACCACGACAGCTCTAATGTGCTAGTCAGTGTTTCCCAAATGGTGGTCCAACTCACATGGATTGCAGAAGGGTCCAGGTAGATTGGATCGTGCATACACTGACTTCCCTGGGCAGCAGGCAACGGTGGGGGGAAGTGGGATCCTAGGCATCAGAGCTGAGGAAGCACCTCTGGGACACACACGGGGTGGGTATAGGCTACTGTCTGTCCGCTTGCTGGATCTGGTTGTTTCTTCTGTGCTGTTGCTGCTGCTGGATCCCGCTCCCATGTCTCTTGGCAGCAGTGTGGAGAGAGGGATGTGGCAGCAGCAGTGCTGAAGAAATGTCTGGAGCTAGCAAGTGGACAGTTAGCACACTGGTGGCAATCACGAACCAGCTACAATGAAAGAGGGACTATCTGGGCTGCAAGAGGGGAATGGGAGAGCCAGGATAACGGTGGGTTCTGTGACAGGGTAGGGGAAACCCCCATCCTGTACAGAGTGAGTGTGCCCACCTCTCTTAGGGAATTGGGGGGAGGGGGACGTATGTATCTTATGTCTACGTCTCTCCCAGCCCAAGTCCATACCCTCACTCTTATCAGCAAGGCGGTGCAGCCTAGTGGCCAGAGTCCATAAATTTGCCCTTGTCAACCAGGCAGTAAGGTGTAGGGGCCAGTGTCAGTCAATCTGCCCCTTTTCGCAGGGCACTAAGGGCCAATGGCCAAAGTCGGGAAATACCCTCTTTCTCGCAGGGCGGTAAGGCCTACCGGCCCAAATCACTACATTCGCTCCTGTTCACAGGGCTGTAAGGCTTAGCAACCAGAATCAATAAATTTGCCCTTGTCGGCAGGGCAGTCAGGCCTAGTGGCCACCGCCAGACACAGAGGGAGAGGTTGCACCCCCAGCAGGGGGGTCCAGACCCTCCCGCGCCACTGGACCCCAGCCCAGGGCCCTGGTAGTGGCCATAGCACAGGCCACTGAATCAGCAGGGGAAAGCTCTGACTGAAATGCACTGACTCAAGGCTTCGGCTCATTTACCAGTCCATTGTTTGATTCCCCTAGGCTGCTTCCTGCCGTCATCCCTGCTGCTGTGGTCTGGGCATCCCAGTTACCTCTAGGTTCTTCGGTCTGCCCTGTCTCTGGAGCCTCTGAATCCTGTGAGGCCTCCAGGGTTGTCCTGGTGTCTGCCTAGGCTGCAACATCCCCGGCTCCTAGGGTCCCAGACTTCCGCTGAGCCTTGGCTGGGGCAGGTGGCACATGTCCTTCATCCATGGCAGTCAGCCCCAGCTGAGCTGAGCTGCTCTCTTTTATATCAGTTCACCTGGAGCATGCCCAGTAGAGTACAGTGGGTGTGGCTTCCTCAACCCAAAATGTAGGATTAACCCTTCCCCATCCAGTCCAAACACTCTCCCCTTTAAGAATGGATCTGGCGGGGGGGCGGTGTGTCTTTCCTTACATTCCGGCCAAGAAAAGAAGTCTGTATTGGCGTGCGCCTTTCCAGGGTAGTGAATCACTTGGAAATCATAAGGCTATAGGGATATGTACCATTGCCAGTTATCTCATCATAGAAGGCAACTAGGTTAGTCAGGCATGTCTTGCCCTTGGTGAATCCATCCTGACTGTTCTTGATCACTTTCCTCTTCTCTAAGTGCTTCAGAATTGATGCCTTGAGGATTGACTCCTTGCTCCATGATTTTCCTGGGGACTAAGGTGAGGCTGACTGGCCTGTAGTTCCCCAGATCCTCCTTCTTCCCTTTTTTAAAGATGGGCACTACATTAGCTTTTTTCCAGTCATCCGGGACTTCCCCCGTTCGCCATGAGTTTTCAAAGATAATGGCCAATGGCTCTGCAATCACAGCAGCCAACTCCTTTAGCACCCTCGGATGCAGCGCATCCGGCCCCAGGGATTTGTGCTCATCCAGCTTTTCTAAATAGTCCTGAACCACTTCTTTCTCCATAGAGCGCTGGTCATCTCCTCTCCATGCTGTGCTGCCCAGTGCAGCAGTCTGGGAGCTGACCTTGTTCGTGAAGACAGAGACAAAACAAGCATTGAGTACATTAGCTTTTTCCACATCCTCTGTCACTAGGTTGCCTCCCCCATTCAGTAAGGGACCCACACTTTCCTTGACTTTCTGCTTGTTGCTAACATACCTGAAGAAACCCTTCCTGTTACTCTTAACATCTCTTGCTAGCTGCAACTCCAAGTGTGATTTGGCCTTCCTGATTTCACTCCTGCATGCCTGAGCAATATTTTTATACTCCTCCCTGGTCATTTGTCCAACCTTCCACTTCTTGTAAGCTTCTTCTTTGTGTTTAAGATCAGCAAGGATTTCACTGTTAAGTCAGGCTGGTCGCCTGCCATATTTACTATTTTTTCTACACATCAGAATGGTTTGCTCCTGCAACCTCGTCAACGTAAGTGGCAGTGTACTGTCTCTGGGGTTGTAATATCCAATCCATACGACATTGGAAGGATGCCACTGCCCCATGTAACCCGAATGGCATGGTCACAAATTGGTATAGGCCAAAGGGGGTTGGGAAGGCCATCTCTGTGCATGGAGGTCAGGGTCAGAAGGATCTGCCAACACCCTTTGGGGAGATCCAGAGTCGACAGGAACTTGCTCCCCCTAATCTCTCAAGGAGTTCATTGGGTAGGCATTGAACAGAGATATATCGTTCACTTTTATAAAGTCAATACAAAACCAGATGGAGTTGTTTGGTTTCGGAACTAGGGCTACTGGGCTTGGCCACTCACAATGAGATTCTTCTATAATGCCCATATCTAACATGACCTAGACTTCCTTCTGAATGGCCTCCCACATCTTCTTGGGCAGGGGCCAGTGGGGTTTGCATACCTTGTCCCAGTACAGTTGCAATATGACAACTCATGATGGTCATCCATCCTGTCCAAGCCGACAAGACCTCTGGGTAAGACCTCAGGAGTCCCTGGAGTTGCTTTCTCTGTGTCAGGTGTAGTCCTGCTCCTATCGCTTCAGGCCCATCCTCAAAAGGTTTCCGCCAGGGGCCTTAATTCTGGTTTGGATGTGCAGGGGGATAGGGAGTGATCAGTAACGTATCCCCTGCTCCTCCAGGCTTTTAGAAAATTGACATGATACATGCATGTCTTGCGGCGCCAGCCTGGTAGCCGAACGTCATAATCGACCAGTCTGATCCGCCACATGACTTCAAAGGGGCCTTGCCATTTAGCGAATAGTTTGGATTTGGTTGAGGGGAGCAGGGTTAGGACCCAATCTCCAGATTCAAAGCTCCGAAGGCTTGGCTCCTTTGTTATAGTGTTGTGCCTGACTCTGTTGCGCCTTTCCAGATTCTCCCTGGCAAAGCCTCTGAAGCCTCTTCTGTAGCTGTAGCATGTGATGAACAACCCCCTTTGCCTGGGTCCCTTGCTCTTCCCAGCCCTCCTTCAGAAGGTCGAGGATACCTTAGGGCTGTCTCCTATATAAGAGTTTGAAGGGGGAGAACCCCGTGAAAGCTTGGGGTACTTCACATATGGCAAAAAACAAGGCTGGGAGTAGCGTATCCTACCGTCATATATCCTCTTCCACAAATTTGTGGAGCATGCTCTTCAAGATCTTGTTAAAAAGTTC
This sequence comes from Gopherus evgoodei, assembly GCF_007399415.2. Lineage (NCBI taxonomy): Eukaryota > Metazoa > Chordata > Testudines > Testudinidae > Gopherus > Gopherus evgoodei. The sequence goes on from NC_044322.1 coordinate 48,737,363, forward strand.
TACCACCCCCAGATGGACGGATTGGTATAGGGATATCCTGAGGGCTCGTATACTTAAAAGATGGCAGAGGTCGACCATCAATCGGGAAGTCACATTTGTCCCCTGATCCGTTAAGTTTTTGCAAGGTATCCCCACCTGGGAAAAGACCTTAACGAGTTCAGTGGCTATCTTAGGGGCAGTGGCAGTCCATAACGGGACTGCTTCTGGGTACTGAGTCGCGTAATCCACAAATCACAAAGTGGCCAGATGCACTCTTTTCTAGTGGGCACACCAAGTCGAGTCCTATTCATTCAAAAGGGATCCCAACCACTGGGAGGGGAATGAGGGATGCTTTCAGCACTCTTTTCAGGCCCATGCATTGGCACTCTGGGCATGAGGCACAATAATTCTTCACCTTCTGGTGGATACCTGGCCAGAACCACCACCACGCTACCCGTTGGCGGGTCTTTTCTCTCCCCAGGTATCCTGCCCAGGGCACTGAATGGGTGAGGCGTAAAAGACCTTGGCACAACTTCTGTGGGACCAGCATCTGATGGAATACTTAGAGTCTGAAACATATCCACCAGCCGATAGAGGCCATATTTCAAAGTGTGGGCCTTGGGGCTTTAGGGGAGACTCCTCCACTTCTTGCTCTCTAGAGGTGGCCTGTTCCTAGGCATGCCTAAGTATAGGGCCCTCTCCTTGTTCCTGAATAAAGTCACCGTCGTGTTTGAGCTCTGTCTGCACATCGACAGAGGAATCCGTTCGTGTAGATGGGGATACAAGGATCTTGGCAGACCTGGAAGGTCCTTCCCCTGGGTCATCATCCCAATCCCTCCTGAGCAGCCTTCTTTTTACCCGCTCCTCGCCTTCTGCCGGAGTGTCCTGGGTGGACTCCTGCAATAGTTCTAGGAATCAATGCCAGTCCCATCCCAGAATCACTGGATAGGCCAGTCTGGGGGTCACGTCCACCGAGAGATCTGCTCTTCGGTGGTATATCTCCAACGTCACTCATGCAGTAGGATACAAATATAGGTCTCCGTTGACGCACTGGACGTAGATGGGGGTTCCACGTGGCTCAAGATTGGGAACAAGATCACCCCGGATGAGAATTTGACTATAGCTGGAGTCGATCAATGCCGTTGTAGGAATCCCTTCTATGAGCACCAATACCCCAAGTTTCCCTGGTCCCCTCTTTTGGGCCCGTGGGCTGGCTACCCAGACCTGCCCATAATTGCATTCCCTCTTGACCACATTCATAACAACAGTCTCTCGCTTCTCTGGGCAGCGTGTCTATTCAAGTTGGCTCAATCCCAACAAGTGGTGTCTCTTCCTGCCCTGTAAATCCTCAGGTGGTGGTCAGTTTCTCATTCGGGTCACAGGTCCTGATGGGGGCTCCTGATAAACACTGCAGTCCTCCCAGAGGGGCCAAGTGGGGTTCCCCCCGCTGGCTGGTTTCTCCCCCCAGGTTCCTCCATCTTGCGGGGTTCAGGGTTCCGTAGTCTCAGCTGCCAAGTAATCTTCCATCAGTCCAACCACTCCCATAAGCATTGTGGGGCGGTGTCTATGCACCACTACTTCCCTCCGGCACGAAGGATTTGGGTGAACTGCTCCAAAG